>NC_030677.2:36601641-37236016 GCF_000004195.4 Xenopus tropicalis | reverse complement strand
ATTCCCCCACTGGCTCCCCCTGATAGAGGTGAAGTATAAGGTACGGATGCCAGGGGGGAGGGGCTGCTAGTGGGTGAGCGGACAGTCAGGGGCCCAGGGGTAGCAGCCCCGGTGGGCCTCCTACACCTCAGTCCAACCTTGGAACAAAAAATATATAAAGGCAGAAAGTAAGGCTTTAAGTATCACTAATGACACATATTTCCAATATAGGAGTACAGAAATAGCTATATTATAAAAGCTGAATAAAGGATTAAAATATAACCTTTAATAATACTGTACATTTTAAATCACGGGAAATGATACTCAAAAATAAATACAATTACCAATAGATACTCATGAAAGCAAGTGTAAAAGAAATTGGTTTGAGATGTGTTATTAAAGCTCAAGTTTTAATCTTTGATCACCTTTTTCCTCTCATTTTTTATATAAACTGTTTCGATATATGTCAGTAGACCTTATTTATAGCCTTCCTTCATGGATTTATATATAAAATTCAGTAAATGTTGTGTTTCATATACACATATTCATATACACAATACAGCTTTACATGTCAGGCCACACCGCTGATAAGTAATTTGCTTACTGTTTAGACACTCTGTTTCCTGCCCTCCTTTTTTTATTTCCTCCTGTTGACCATCAGAAATAGATCTCAATCAAAAAACACAATTTCATGTTTACTGACACCTTATGAAAACACATGCCTGTGTCATTCTCATAACCCAGTATCTGAGGGTGACACTTTTTTTTTTGTTTAAAATAATAGAGCTGCCTTATAAGGATGCCTGACACTGAAGCTGAGTAGCTGAAGACTTGTATAGCGGAATGCTTTAACTCAGCTTAAGGGAGAACTAAAGCCTAAACTAGGGCAGAAGTAGGGCAGAAATGTTGTACAATATGTTTTGTGCTTCTGTACCAGCCCAAGGCAACCGCAGCCCTTTAGAAGGGAAGATCTGTGCCCCCAAAGATGCCCCAGTAGCCCCCCATCTTCTTTTCTGCTGATTCCCTGCCCATACTCTGTCACTAACTGAGCTTAGGGGCCCACTCACACTATACTGTATATAGAATATAAATGTCACTTTAATAAGGCTGACTAGTAATTAATACAGATTATTACTAAATGACAGCTTAGAAACCAGTGCAATTAGCACCAGAATTAAATAATCAGCCCTGTGGCATCAGCTTTTATGACAACTGACAAGACCTATATCATTACTACTATAGAGATGCTGAATATTTAGGTTGTCACACAAGTACAGTAAATTAAATATGGCATTTTTAGCCATATTCATTTTTAGCATTTAGTTCTCCTTTAAGCTCCAAGGGACTAACATAGGCGTTACATTGCTCCAATGCAGTTACTAGTAGCAACCAAACAGATATTTACACACATTTTCTATATTAATTGTAGAGCGCACTCCTGCACTGAACATGCTATGTTAATAAATCAACCTCCATATTGTGCTCTGGTTTCACAGCTTTCTAGTCTTGGTGCTACACATGCTAACTGCGGTCTGGGCTGAAGCAGACGCTTACACAGTCAGAGAGTTGCTATACAATTAGGCTGATACACCATTGCAACTCATGATGTGAATCATTTCATTAGATGATCTTTTGTGACGCTTTAACCACCTTTTAAGTCAAAGGGGTTGTTTAAATGAACTTTTAGTATAATGTAGAGCAGGGGTGGCCATTCATTGATTGCGGTCCACCAGAAGCTCCCCCGTGGATTTCTGGTGGGCCGCAATGAAGCATGGGATGCGGAAGTGCTGCGTGAATGCGTACGTACGCTGCGTCGCATTCGTACGCATTCACGCCACACTTCTGCATTCCGCATCGGTACGGTCAATCGTGGACAAAAAAAGTCTGGCCACCCCTGATGTAGAGACTGCTATTTTGAGACAATTTCAATTGGTCTTTGTTTTTTTTTGTGTTTTTTGGATTTTTTTAGCGTTTGAAAGAAAGACAGAAATATAAATAGCGGAGGGCCTACAAAGAAAGATGAAGCAAATAAGTAATAAAAGATAACAATAAAAATGTAGCCTCACAGAGCAAAAGTTATTTGGCTGCTGTGGGTCAGTGACACCCACTTGAAATTTGGAAAGAGTAAATAATTCAAAACTACAAAATTTAAAAAAAGAAAACCAATTCAACACATGTTAAGAGTAGGCCATTCTATAACTTACTAAAACTAAAGTTGGAAGTGCTTTTTTCACCTAAAATGCTTAGGATGTCAAACTATTGATACATGCTGCACTTCTGGGAGGGGTTCTCCATCCATTTGTGTTTGTGATCAGTTAGCTTAAAGGGGTAGTTAACCTTTGAATTAACTTTTAATATAATGTAGACCTTGATATTCTGAGACAATTTGCAATTGGTCCTCTTTTATTTTTAATGGTTTTTCAGTTATTTAGCTTTTTGTTCAGCAGCTCTCCATTTGGTATTTCAGCAGCTATCTGGTTGTTAGGGTCTTATTTACCCTAGCAACCAGGCAGTGGATTAAACAAGAGATGGGAAAATGAATAGTTAAGGGGCCTGCATGGAAAAATAAGTAACAAAAAGTTACAATAATAATAAAATTATAAAAATTATTCAAGAGCTATAAAAAAAATAATTAGGAAGACCAATTGCAAAGTTGATAGAAATAGGCCATTCTATAACATACTAACAGTTAACTTAAAGTGAACCCCCCCTTTAGATGTGTTTAAGTTAGTTTTATAGAGAGAGAGGCAGTGGGTACTGACATCCCAGGCACATTATACACAGTGAAATGCAATGTGTATTTACAAAACCAGTACATTATATACAGTAAAATGAAGTCACTATTTACAAAACCAGCCCATTATATGCAGTGAGATGCAGTGGGTGCTAGCACCCCAGGCACATTATATGCAGTGAGATGCAGTGGGTACCAGCACCCCAGGCAGATTATATATATGCAGTGAGAGGCAGTGGGTACAGATGGCAGATATTCAGGCCCTGGCACTGTAACACTGGCACTGATAAACAACATTGGCTCCATTGTAACTAACTAAATATTAACAAAACAAAAAAAAATAGTAAGTGCAAAAACAACAACAAATACATAAATGCACAATGAGCTTTTTCAGGGGGAAAGAGTTAACTTACCATCCATCTGTTAGGGTAGGTGATAGATTTCAGGTGACAAAAACAATTTAATGTCAGCTAGTGATTCAGCCTTTAGAACTGTATAGTACCTGTTTATAGTAGCTGCGTATAGCACCTGCATATAGTGCCTGCGTATAGTACCTGCGTATAGCGCCTGCGTATAGTACCTGTGTGTATTCCCTGTGTATTCTCTGTGTATAATGTGTATAGTACCTGTGTATAGTGCCTGTGTATAGTGCCTGTGTATAGTACCTGTGTATAGCGCCTGTGTATAGCGCCTGTGTATAGCACCTGTGTATAGCCCCTGTGTATAGTAACTGTGTATAGTACCTGTGTATAGCACCCGTGTATAGCACCCGTGTATAGTACCCGTGTATAGCGCTTGTGTATAGCGCCTGTGTATAGCGCCTGTGTATAGCGCCTGTGTATAGTACCCGTGTATAGTACCTGTGTATAGCGCCTGTGTATAGCCCCTGTGTATAGCACCAGTGTATAGCGCCTGTGTATAGTGCCTGTGTATAGTATCTGTGTATAGTGCCTGTGTATAGTGGCTCTGTATAGTACCTGTGTATAGTACCTGTGTATAGTGCCTGTGTATAGTACCTGTGTATAGTACCCGTGTATAGTACCCGTGTATAGTACCTGTGTATAGTGCCTGTGTATAGTACCTGTGTATAGTACCCGTGTATAGTACCCGTGTATAGTACCTGTGTATAGTACCCGTGTATAGTACCTGTGTATAGCGCCTGTGTATAGCGTCTGTGTATAGTACCTGTGTATAGTACCTGTGTATAGTACCCGTGTATAGTACCTGTGTATAGCGCCTGTGTATAGCGTCTGTGTATAGTACCCGTGTATAGTACCTGTGTATAGTACCCGTGTATAGTACCTGTGTATAGCGCCTGTGTATAGCGCCTGTGTATAGTGCCTGTGTATAGCGGCTCTGTATAGTACCTGTGTATAGTACCTGTGTATAGTGCCTGTGTATAGTGCCTGTGTATAGTGCCTGTGTATAGCGTCTGTGTATAGTACCTGTGTATAGTGCCTGTGTATAGCGTCTGTGTATAGTACCTGTGTATAGCGTCTGTGTATAGTACCTGTGTATAGTACCTGTGTATAGTGCCTGTGTATAGTGCCTGTGTATAGTGCCTGGGTATAGTGCCTGTGTATAGCGGCTCTGTATAGTACCTGTGTATAGTGCCTGTGTATAGTGCCTGTGTATAGTACCTGTGTATAGTGCCTGTGTATAGTACCTGTGTATAGTGCCTGTGTATAGTGCCTGTGTATAGTGCCTGTGTATAGCGTCTGTGTATAGTACCTGTGTATAGTGCCTGTGTATAGTGCCTGTGTATAGTACCTGTGTATAGTACCTGTGTATAGTGCCTGTGTATAGTACCTGTGTATAGTACCTGTGTATAGTGCCTGTGTATAGTGCCTGTGTATAGTGCCTGTGTATAGTACCTGTGTATAGTGCCTGTGTATAGTGCCTGTGTATAGTACCTGTGTATAGTGCCTGTGTATAGTGCCTGTGTATAGTACCTGTGTATAGTACCTGTGTATAGTACCTGTGTATAGTGCCTGTGTATAATGCCTGTGTATAGCGGCTCTGTATAGTACCTGTGTATAGTGCCTGTGTATAGTGCCTGTGTATAGCGCCTGTGTATAGTGCCTGTGTATAGCGCCTGTGTATAGTACCTGTGTATAGTACCTGTGTATAGCGCCTGTGTATAGCGTCTGTGTATAGCACCAGTGTATAGCGCCTGTGTATAGTGCCTGTGTATAGCGGCTCTGTATAGTACCTGTGTATAGTACCTGTGTATAGTACCTGTGTATAGTACCTGTGTATAGTGCCTGTGTATAGTACCTGTGTATAGTACCTGTGTATAGTACCTGTGTATAGTACCTGTGTATAGTACCTGTGTATAGCGCCTGTGTATAGCGTCTGTGTATAGTGCCTGTGTATAGTGCCTGTGTATAGTACCTGTGTATAGTGCCTGTTTATAGTACCTGTGTATAGTACCTGTGTATAGCGCCTGTGTATAGTGTCTGTGTATAGTGCCTGTGTATAGTACCTGTGTATAGTACCTGTGTATAGTACCTGTGTATAGTACCTGTGTATAGTACCTGTGTATAGCGCCTGTGTATAGCGCCTGTGTATAGTGTCTGTGTATAGTGCCTGTGTATAGTACCTGTGTATAGTACCTGTGTATAGTGCCTGTGTATAGTGCCTGTGTATAGCGGCTCTGTATAGTACCTGTGTATAGTACCTGTGTATAGTACCTGTGTATAGTACCCGTGTATAGTACCTGTGTATAGTACCTGTGTATAGTACCTGTGTATAGTACCTGTGTATAGTGCCTGTGTATAGCGCCTGTGTATAGCGTCTGTGTATAGCACCAGTGTATAGCGCCTGTGTATAGCGGCTCTGTATAGTACCTGTGTATAGTACCTGTGTATAGTACCTGTGTATAGTGCCTGTGTATAGTACCTGTGTATAGTACCTGTGTATAGTACCTGTGTATAGTGCCTGTGTATAGTACCTGTGTATAGTGCCTGTGTATAGTACCTGTGTATAGTACCTGTGTATAGTACCTGTGTATAGTGCCTGTGTATAGTGCCTGTGTATAGTGCCTGTGTATAGTACCTGTGTATAGTGCCTGTGTATAGTATCTGTGTATAGTGCCTGTGTATAGTACCTGTGTATAGTACCTGTGTATAGTGCCTGTGTATAGTGCCTGTGTATAGTACCTGTGTATAGTACCTGTGTATAGTGCCTGTGTATAGTACCTGTGTATAGTGCCTGTGTATAGTGCCTGTGTATAGTACCTGTGTATAGTACCTGTGTATAGTACCTGTGTATAGTACCTGTGTATAGTACCTGTGGGAGTGGGATGAAATCTGCAGCAAGTTGGTTCTCAGGTAAAGTTACAGACTGCAGATTCTTCTTTTCAGTCTTCATTTCTGCACTGCCTTCAGTTTGTAATATCTCCTGAGCCCTGTCTGCATCTGTGCCTTGATTGGTCAATTTTACTGTCTGTCAAGAAATCTGTGCCCTGATTGGTGAATCCACAAGAAGAAAGATCCAATCAGAGCACAGCTGATTAAAGCAGAAGTGGAGCTTGCAGGAACACAAATTATTTCCTGATGTTAGGGGTTCCAGGACAGAGCAGGGTGAGGTTATTGTTAAGGTGCCAAGCAGGTTTGGGGAGGCTTAGCCTCTTCTAGCTTTATTGAAAACCCGCCTATGAATACCAAGCACTAAGTAGGCAGTTGCCTTTATACAGAAATTGCCTGAGTATAGATTCCATCTATTGATGTATCCCTACTGTATCACCAAATTATGTGTTTTTCTATATGGATATAGCATTTGACATTACAAGGGTGTCAATTCAATATACAGCAAAAGCACAGGCTTCAATATTGTGCTGACAGCATTCCTGCCCTGGGTCAATAAGGGGTTCGCCCCTGTCTGAGAGCATGAAGGCTTGCTGGATTTGCTGTGACAGTGATGGCTGGAAGGACAGCTTAAAGTTATCAAGGATCTCTGAATGAGACTAGCATTAGATGGCACTTACACCCACCTCTTGTATGGCAGCCAAATTAGAACTTGCTAAGTTGCTAGATAGGTTACACAGTAATGCTACAGTGATGGCAAAAAGGATCATATCTTTAACCTGGTAAATGCATGGGGGCTTAGGAAGCAAAATAATCATTCTCACAGGCCGGTACATTTTCTCAGGGGGGGTCCAATCCAAACAGATCATGATACCTTGATTAGTTGCTGGAATTATTTAAAATGATGCTCTTACAGTACCATGTTCAGTAACAAGTTGCAAAACCTGATATGTAGCCATAATGAACATGCTATGCCTTCTCACCTCTCTCACACTGTTTTTGTAGGCAACAGATTTTCAATATTTATGGTTGATTATATTGTATATATATTATATTGGAAACTTAGTTCCGACATAGTTGTCTAGTTCTATGTAATGACTAAAATGGCCCTTTCTAAATCCATATTCTGTGCTATTCTGAACTCTGGGACACAAACCTGTGCAAAGAGACAGATTGCTAAGAGGGGGAGAGCCATTAGATTATATCAGAAGCATTAAAGTGTATTAAAAAAGTTTCTTATTTCAATGAATTAATTTCAGTGAAACTTATATGCAATTTTTATTTTTGTGATAATAAAACCCACCTATTGCAAATAATTCCCAGATTAACTTTAAGTACATTATATTCCAGGGACCTGGAAACTGTGAATATGAAGACACTGTTGACATTATGCTTGATGACTGAAACAGGAAAAGTAATTAGATTTATCCTGCCCAGGAAACATCCAAATTCTACTAGAAGTTACCAAGAGGTAATTGCTTCGGGCTCCATGATTTCACAATGATTGTTCCAGCCCACTAAGTGCAAAACATGTGGTATATTACTATACCGAGTAAGATGAAGTGCTCTTGGTTTTGTAACAAAATGCTGTTTCTGCAATCAACATCTGACTGAAAAACAGGCAGCCCTCAAGGTTCCAGTTGCTGATAACACACTTGTATTCTTATTAGAAAAGATCTGAGCGTTTTGTCAAGGCTGGAGTTTTAGCATGTATCTGTTGCTAGGGTCCAAATTACCCTAGCAACTAGGCAGTGGTTTCGAAAAGAGACTGGAAAATGAATAGGAGAAGGACTGAATAGAAAGATAAGTTATAAAAAGTAATAACAATTAAAGTGTAGCCTTACAAAGCAATTGTTTTTGGCTGCTGGGGTCAGTGACCCCCTTTTGAAAGCAGGAAAGAATTAGAAGAAAAAGGCAAATAATTAAAAAAAAAAAAACTAAGAAATAAAAAAATGAAGACCAACTGAAATGTTGCTAAGAATCAGCCATTTTATAACATACTAAAAGTTAACTTAAATGTTTACAGGGACGCCCTGCAACCCCTGCTGTGCACTGCATTTGGATATGAACCTTAAATGCCTTCTTTTAAACTTTTAATACATCCTATTTAATATATATTAAAAACAATATAGCACCTGGTCATTTGACTGAAGAAGCCAATCGGATGAGTGGTGAAATGCTTTCAAGAGAATACTCAGAAAAGTCCAATTGTTTTAGACTTAATTCTACTAGATACTGTCCCCAAGCTTGTTACCTACAAAGCAGAGTTTTTCCCCATAATTCCAGTGTACTTGTGCCCCAATGTTCATTAGTGCCCACCACAACTGCGGTCACAATTTAAAGGGATAATTTAAATGATATAAATTGGACCAAATTGGCTCTCTGGGCAAATGTTTTTTTTAAACTTAGAGATAGTTTTATATTCATTCTGACTAAACTATTTTTATCATTTTAGATACTGAAACTGTATATTATTCTACATTGAAGAAAAGGCTGTGCACTGCACCTTGCACTAAATAAAATATGAGGTGTGAAGAGCAATGCTAGCCAATGCAGGCCAGACCTGTCATTACCAACTTCCATATGTACAGGACACTGTTGCGGCCTTTGTCTGTCAGTGGTCCCTGATAGATGTACAAGTTAAGGGACAGGTAGGGGGTGGAAGGGGGAACCATAAATTCTTCTCCCCCCTCCATGTATACAGTGCTTCTGAATGCAGGCAGCAGTACTGGGCCAAGCTGATAAGGCGTCCAAAGCAAACCGCCCCTTCAGGCCCCCACCACACAGTGACATCACTTTTCACTAATATGGTGGCATTACTCGCTGGTACCCCCTCGTCACAGCAAAAACAACCTCCAAAGAAAATTAGGCTAATTTAGTAGTTAGGAAGAAATAAGAAAGTTAAAGGACCCAGTAAAGAAATATTTTTTAGCCACCTCCACCCAACTTTTTTTGTGTAAAAGTCCATAGTCCTTAGGGCAAGAGGCAGGGCCTATGGGAAGGATCAGGGTGGAACATGTGCAGGCTGGGAATAGAACACGTGGCTTGAAATAGATCATATTTAGTTTAATGCAATTTTCATGTATGTGTATTCTGGCTGGGTGATCCCAAACAACACTGTATGTCCCATGGATATCGGTAAGTTCACTGATCTGGCAGGTTTGAAAATGTCATCTGCTGATACACTGTTGGCCAGTGTATGGTGCCAAATGAGTGACAGACATGAGTTGCATTGTACAATATCCTAACTATCCTGGACCACTGAGCTTCATCTTCCTTTAGGCCATAAAGTACAGAGCTTTGTTTAACCACAAGCTTATGTTAGTGTCTGTGCTTCTCATTATTCCTTTCTGTCAAGTACAGGCTTATTAAATACCTAAACAAAATCTGTAGTTCTGACTAGTTAGGGACTGAAGAAATACAAAAAGAAAGGGTTAAAAGGATGTTTAATATTTAATACACAGAAAGGCTGATAGAAGATAAAAAGTAGTGCAGACGCTGCAAATAAATGGAGAATAGAGAGAACAGTGATACACAGTTAATGAACTTGAAGTGATCATGGTGTTTTGGGACCAAATTCTTCTTGCCAAATATATACTTACTGACCAAATCCCTCGATATTTAAAATATAGTCAAGTATAGAAACTGGGTTTCCTTGTTTACCTAAAAACCTCTCACCGGTGGCAATATCCAAGGCAAAGTTACATACAGATATTACACACCTGCAGTGTGGCTTCTCCTACTAGAGTGTAGGCTCTATTGAGCAGGGCATACTTTTACCTCCTGTATCAGCCAGTGTTTGTATGTAATTTGTATGTTGGCATTCTTGCTTCTTTTGTTCAGTGCTACAGAATTGTTGTGTTGTTGTTAATAATAGGAGGTTTTTCGTGAAAGTGTAAGGTATTGTCTGCAGGGACACCTGCCGGATACACAATCACCCTGCAAGTGAGAGCTACTAAGCTCCATGCTGTACGTAAAGATGTAACCTTGGTGCCCCATTTAAAGCTTGCCCATTAAGGGGGTAAGTGAAGCTCCTGGAATAAAGCACAGGCTTATGGCTCAAGCAGAAGAGGTGTAAGCTGCCACCTGCGGATACTGCTGCTCAGCTATGGCTGGCAGCTGACTGAAGGTAAGAGGTCCTGTCCTAACAGACAGAGGTTGGCAGCTCTTTATCTGGGCTCAAAAAATGTATTTATTAGTTGTTGTGGTTTGAGCTTATGCTGCACCCAAGCCAGGCACAGAGCCACTGCCAGCCAGGGACCACATCAGCCACTCAGTCAAACTACTTTTCAGCAGATGGCAAAGTGCCAAGCAGCCTCTACAGTCTTCCCCCCATCCAAATACTGGTGTCTCTGGGCTGGGAGCTGCACAGGACATGATAACCTCTGGGCTATGCCTCCCACTGCTCATCCCTGACTCCCAGCACCTGGCTCTAAGCACCCAGCACAGCTCAGCCAGCTCCAAGACAGCAGCTGCAAGACCCGCCCCTTCCCCCCATCATCATTAGCAAATATTACCCTAAACACTTGCTCTTTACCTCCCTTCTCCCTCCAGGCATTGGAGAGGGCGGCTGTCAATCAGGCAGCACCCCTGCACGGCTCAGCAGCAGTGCAACAGCGACAAGCAGACAAGCCGAGGGGAGAGATGGAGGAGGAGATGCAGCCGGCAGAGGAGGGGCCCTGCCTCCCAAAAATCTACAAGCAAAGGAGCCCCTACAGCGTCCTCAAAACCTTCCCCAGCAAGAGGTCCCTGAGCAGAAGGTACGAGAGACCCACCATGGTGGAGATCCCACATCTGGGGGCGCAGCAGCAGCGCACACACTTCCAGCAGCAGCAGCACCATCCGACCTCCATCAGCAACAGCGAGCAACAGCCGCATCACTACCAGCAGGCGCACAGCTCCTATCAGAACGGGCCCAACAGGGCAGCCACGTCCACCTCCCAGTGCCAACAGAGAGGCGGGGGGCCCGCTGGGCATCTGGGCTCCTCCAACAGGTTCTGCCCGCAGCCGGCCGCCGGCCAGAGCCCCCTGGAACTGAGTGCAGGTAAGTAGCTCCCCCCGCTGCCTGCTCGCACTACTTCACCCTTACTCATCATGCAGTGGGACTTCTTTGTTATCCAGGGTCGCGACTACCCCCAGGCAGCTGTCAGGGGTCGGGTCCCACATGGGAAGAATCTACAACTTGCTTGCAGCTCTGCGCTACTAAGTGTGAGAGTCTACTAAACTAATGAGAGTAGCCCTGTGTGTGCCCAGTCACTGGGATGCGCCTCACTTACAGCGGTAACTGCGCCCAAATGCCTTCCCTTGGGCAATCAGTGCAAGCCTAAAGGCAGGGCTCAGTTGGGAGATTATTGTTCCAATGGAACTTTAGCCCTTGTATCATGAGTATAACTTTATTCAGTTGGTAGGAGTCCAGGCAGGCTGATATTCAACTCATCTGTTGAACAGAACCTGCATCTCTACTCACAGGGTCTGGAGTAACTCATGTCCAGCCTGCAGTGTCCCCAGCATTTCAAGGGTTAAAGGTTGGATCACAGTCCTGTGTGTCAGGGAAGCCCAAGCTGTCACACTCTGTGAACTGTAACTCCCAGCACAGTACCTACCAACATCCTTTAGCTATTAAGGTATGTAAGGATTTTAGCAACAGCTTGGCTTTAATATTAGGAACAGACAGCCACAGTTCAGACTGCAGAACTCTGTCTCACATCTTACTTTAATCCATTGAAATGTTGGAGGAATGCTGGGAGTTTCTTGATTGGAGTGCCAACATTTTTATATAGACATACAAATTGTTGTTAGATCTGCTTAGACACAAAGGAACTGATCTATAAACTAAATCTAACACCTACTGGTTTTGGATAGTATCGCAGCAAATACGATATGCCATTACATCGACTTGGGAATGCCCCCTCCCCCAATTTGTCAGTGTTATATCCCGTATTAAGGGAATCACAGTTGATTTGGGACACTTTTACGCACACAGTGTTGCACTAACTCTTTGCCATTTGGGAAAATAGGGAACAATCTGGTACCCATGGGAGGCCAGTGAGTTTGGTTTATAAGAGAGTCCTTCCTGAATAGTTGGTGATTCACCTGTGGCACAGTCCCAGGGACCCTTGTGTGAATAAGGTTCAGGGCATATGTGCAAGGTGATCCCCCAGTGGTTGTTTCCTCTCTAGTAAGGATTAATTATTAGTTGCGATGTCGCCAAGCGAGCGGATCTTCCCCCGATATCCCCACCTACGGGTGGGCGATATCGGGGAGCATTTAGGTAAAAAAAAAAATAATCCGATCGTTTGGCCCTGGGGCCAAACGATCGGATTATGTGGGCGGCAATGGGGCAGTCGGATCGGGGACCGCATCAACGAGCCGATGCGGTCCCCGATCCGACCGGATTTTCTAACCTGGCCGATCGAGATCTGGCCAATTTCAGGCCAGATATCGGTCGGCCAGGCCGCTCTGCCCTGCCCATACACGGGCCGATTAGCTGCCGAATCGGTCCAAGGGACAGATATCGGCAGCTATAGTCGGCCCGTGTATGGCCACCTTTACTGTTTTATAATTACAGAGAAAAAAGAAATGCGTTTTGATATTTTTAATTATTTGCTTAAAATTGAGTTTATGGGAGATGGACTTTTTGTATTTCGGAGCTTTCTGGATAACAGGTTCCCAGATAACAGATCCCATACCTGTATAGTGGGATTGTGCCTAATCTTTCTGAGTAGAAGCCAAGTTATTATTATTTACCCTTTGTACTTACATAGGTCTGTTTATTTGGAACAATGTATTTTGTAGCTATCCTGTGTATTGAGAGCATTATTCTTGCCTGGGTGTAATTTGTGCATTCTGCAATATATATGGATGTAATATACATCCCCACTGCATGAAACAGGAGACCGTAAAAGAGAAATATGTGTTGTGTGTTCTGTAATGACTGAATGAATAAGGACCCAAGGGCACTAAAGTCTCACATCTGGCACCGAACTGTGGGATAATTGTTTTAATACTGTACATTACTTTAGCAACACTGTACATTAATGTAATAATGCTGTACATGTATTGCCCTCATTTTGTTTCTAGGTTCCCTAATGCATTTTTTGTCACATGGTGTTCAGTTCACTTTCTTTTGTTTGTGATTATCATGATATAAGGCACTGTTTGCCAGATTGTAGGGCTGATACAAATGGTGGGTAAAATACTGGATGGGTTACCTTAACGACGACATAACAATGTTTTGATGCATCAAATGAAGGGCTGCAATATAGGGTTGAACTCACAACTCCCTGCTATCAGGACACCCATACACTGTAAGTAACCATACAGTATATATTGTATGTAAAGCCTACGCACTGGCTGGGAAGTCAGCTAAAAGTCAGATAAAAAGTTTCAGAAAGGGTTGGGTGCCCTTTAAAGGAACAGTAACACCAAAAAATGAAAGAGCTTTATAGTAATAAAAATATAATGCACTGTTGCCCTGCACTGTTAAAACTGGTGTGTTTGCTACAGTAACACTACTAAAATTGATATAATAAGCTGATGTGTAGCCATGGGGGCAGCCATTCAAGCTGGAAAAAAGGAGAAAAGGCACAGGTTACATAGCAGATAACAGATAAGTTCTGCAGAATACAATAGTTTTTTATCTGTTATCTGCTATGTGCATGTGCCTTTTCTCCTTTGAATGGCTGCCTCCATGGCTACATAGCAGTTTATTTATATAAATTATAGTAGACTTTCTGAAGTAAACACACAACTTTTACCAGTGCAGGGCAGCAGCACATTACATTTTAGTTACTTTTATACACTTTCATTTTTTGGTGTTACTGTTCCTTTAAGCAAGTATCTTGTAATACAGGGCTTCCATTGAAAAGGGTTCTATTAGGAAATTATTATTAACCTGTGTCAAATATTTTTATGCCTAAATGGTGAATGGCCGATATAAAATATTGTATGTGAAAGCTTCCTACGAGACAGAGTAAGGCTGTCTATTCATCGGTGTGTCATTTCTTATACAGCACTGATGGTGAAAGTGACGCCATTGTTTTTAACCTCATGCTTCAGCGTAAATAGGTAATATGTATCTACCCTGGTACACAAAAAGTGTGTGTGCGTATGGAGTGGGGCGAAACAGTGACTCTCCATCTGTTGCCAAACAGTAAGGCCTATGGCCAACTCTACTGCTAGTATTGCAGCTACCCTCTTTGGATATTGCTCCATTCACTTAAATGGGAAGCAAATCAAGTTGCCTTGCAAAGGTGCCCACCCCCTGAAAAAAAATTGTGCGTATCGGACACTAAGCCACCATGCAGCAACTATGCAGCCAAAGCTTAAGCAAACAGCAATGATGTTTTATACAAGCTTTATTTTAGCAATGGTGAACTATGAAAGACAATAGTTATAAAAAAAGAAATGGATAATGGGTGTCTAGTTGCCATAACATTTGGCCCTGGAAGTTTGAACAACTAAACAGACAAACCACAAAACTAACATCATCTAGCTATTTACTTTATTATTTTTACTCGCTTTGCAAAGAATAACCTTAACAGTAATTAGCAGATTATCAGTACTGCAGTGAATCCTGGGGGGATGTTATACATCGAAATCAAGTATGGTCCCCTGTAGTGAGCAGCAAGGTATTACTTTTTAACCTTTCATAAATATAAAAAGTGGTGGAAAGTATTCAATGTCAGTTGCCTATTGTCAGAAGAGAGACATGGAATATAGGTGGAATATAAGTGGACCAAGTGTGAAAAAAAATACCAGTCTTTATTTACTGATACCTCTATCTAATCCATATGGAAAAGAAAATGTTGTTTTTTGCAAGGTTCATGAATGCTGCTGCGGTTCACAAGTATTCTAAACTAATATTGCTATTATGGCTAATGTTGCCACCCAGTTGGCATTTAACTAGGGCTGGTATTATGTAATACAATGCGATGTATTTGCTGGTATATTTGTAATACTCTATAAACTTCTCCCTTCGCTGACCCTCGCTGCTGCCAAATTACCCCTTATAAGGACATGCTTGCCTATGCGTCACCCATTTCCCCACTAATTAGTCCCATTTCCCTGCCCAGTACGCTTATTTCCTGCCCAGTCTGCCCATTTCCCTGCCCCATGATGTCATTACCCTGCTCCCTATAATGTCACTCCCACCCCCAACCCAAAGGCCAGTATTATTCAGCAGAAAAGGTGGCAACCCTAAATATAGCTGTGGTTTCTGTAGCTAGTCTCTCCACCAGGGCTCTCTTTGTGTTAACTAGACATTGATTCATTTAAGTTTACTAAATATTGCCCATTCCATATCTGGCTTGAAGCTTTGAAGGAGCCGATATGGTTCATTACTATTACACGTAAAAAATAGGGTTATCAGAGGTTTCTCCAGGGGAGAGGACATCCAGGGGCCCCGTACAGCATCAACTTTTTTCTGATAACCCTTAAGTCAGCTCAACAAGTAGCATGTTTCATAGCCCCAAATGCCAACATTCCCTGACCTTAGTAGCTTTTCATCTCCAGATGGAGCCATACAAGCGGAAATGTCAGTGGCAGGGAACTGAAGCATTTTGTGGTGATGACATTATTATAACTTACAATAGTGCCAACACACACATTCAGCCTGTAGAATGGATGCCCTTGTAGGAAGTGATGATATCCCCACTCTGAAACTGTATGTCACATTGCAGTGGAGTGTAATATTTAAGTTGTAGGAGACACTACTTAGTGGGTCCTGAAATAATGCTGGGATTCTGGGAAAAAACTGTATTCTGGGAAAAAAATACATGACAATTTTTGCTTTGTAAATATGCCCTCCAGCATGCTTCATCTCTAGCCAGAGAGGCACGCTTTGCAGATTACTTGTGCAGTACCTCTATATTTGTTGACCATTTTGCAACTGTGCAAGTTTTGAACTACTGCCCCAAACTGCTGTACCAGCTATAGATACTACTGCCCAGCTATAGATACCCCTGGGACTCATTTGTATGTTAACCTAAACTTCATTCCAATGTAATGTAATCACGCTAATCACCTTTACTCACCTTAGTTAACAAGGAAAATTCTGCACTTAGATATTTTTTATTCCTCATATATTTATTCATAGAGTGCCGAGACAGAGGACATTGCCTACGTACAGTAGAACCCCAGTTTTATGCTTTTACACTTAAGCTTTAAGTTATAGGTAACCTCAGAGACACAGTTAGAGGAGTGTAGACAACTGACAAAGGATTAAACCTGGGGCTATCGAAAACCCTCCAACTGGCGTTGAACTACAACACCCTGGCCCGCCTGGAAGCTAGGAATCTGCAAGGACTCTACAGTATGATGTAAACAAGCTGGATTTTAAAATGGACTCTGATGTGAAAGGTTTTTAAAAATTCTAGTAAATGGGCCCTTGAAGTCCAAGTGGGTAAATATTAGCAAATATGTAGGAGGAATGTTGGGAAGAGGGTTTGCAGAGCAGAATGACACAATACCACTCCAGTCTGTAAGTGCCACATTAACCCTTGTGCTGTACAGTGGACCTTTGGCCTTCTCTGTAATAATTTAGCCCTGTGCAAATCAATTACAGGCCTAATGCAGCTCATAAATTATGGTATTTAGCATCATAATGATATCATAAACCAATAAATGTTTAATTTAAAAATTTGAAGACTAATGTTTTTGCTTCCTCTTGTACTGAACAGTGAAATATATCAGAGCCATTTGAGGGAAAATCACATTAATCACTGCCATGGGATGCATTGCTTACCCATTATCATTCAAGCATTAATGGAGTTTGGAATTGATGCTATGGCTAAGAAGGTTTGTTGTGCTGAGTATGAAGGGTTAAAAGTGCCCACGATTTCAATTATGCCTGGCTGACTCTGCAGTGATGGATGATCATCAGAGAAGGAAGATCTGCACAGGGTGGAATTGGACTTCTAGGGCTTTTTCCTTCTTTTGTGAAGGATTGCTATCTAAAAGCTATACTGACTATACCATATACAGTATGCCAAGTGGATAAAAGGGCATAACAACACATACCTAACCTAGCTCTGTGAGCAAAATGGCAGTAAACCTTCAGTGTATCTCTATCTCAGTGGCCAACATTAGGCTAAAGAACCCCACTGGACTTGCTTACTTGCTTACTGTTCTTCTTTTTGTATAAATATATGTATATTAACATAGCCATACATTGGCTTAATTAGATGTTACTGGGCCCCACAGCAAATTCAATATAGGGACCCAAAACATAGATACGTTGATCAATTTTACCAAGAAGCATTGAAATAATGGGTCCTGGTTGTGCTTTCTGGATAACTGCTTTAATAAATTTGGAACCATATGCAGCCAGCATGGGAGTCTGCAGCCTGTTGAGAGGCACTAAGTACTACAGGTCACATATCATAACGGACAGTTGATAATTTGCTGTTCTTACTGGGCCCTAAACACTTTACACTGCCCCCCCCCTGCAACCACAGGGTTTGCTTCCTCTGTAGTTATGTAGGGTTATAGCATATTCCAGTGGTAATGTCCTTATGTCACCTCAGATGGGGTTAGTTGTTTTTTGTCTATCAGCAGTTCACAAAAAGGTTGAACTTGATAGATGGATGTATGTGTTTTTTTCCAACATAAGTAACCATCTCCCAGCAGTGATTGTTGGGCCCATACTGCTTAAGGTGGTCTTCCCCCATGTTGCCCCCATTACCACTTGCACTTACCTTTTCTGCATTATAACATGGGTAAGGAGGGGCTGTGGAGGATCACTGAGGGAGAACAGCATCAATGTTCTAAGGTGGTCCTCATCCAGTGGGATTTTCTCTGATAGATATCTGGAGACTCTCAGGCAGATACCCTGTAAACAGATAGCTAAGCTGGTGACAGTTTGGAGGGGCAAAATTGCAAGCTTTTATCGACCCATGCATTGCCAGATTATGTTACATAGTTACATAGGGTTGAAAAAAGACCAGAGTCCATCAAGTTCAACCCATCCAAGTAAACCCAGCACACACAACCCACACCTACCAATCTATACACTCACATACATAAACTATACATACAACCACTACTAACTGTAGATATTAGTATCACAATAGCCTTGGATATTCTGATTGATCAAGAACTCATCCAGGCCCCTCTTAAAGGCATTAACAGAATCTGCCATTATCACATCTCTAGGAAGGGAATTCCACAACCTCACTGCCCTCACCGTGAAAAACCGCCTACGCTGCTTCAAATGGAAGCTCCGTTCCTCTAATCTATAGGGGTGACCTCTGGTGCGTTGATTGTTTTTATGGGAAAAAAGAACATCCCCCAACTGCCTATATTCCCCTCTAATGTACTTGTACAGAGTAATCATGTCCCCTCGCAAGCGCCTCTTTTCCAGAGAAAACAACCCCAACCCTGACAGTCTAACCTCAAAGTTTAAATCTTTACCAGTTTAGTTGCAGTCTCTGCACTCTCTCCAGCTCATTAATATCCTTCTTAAGGACTGGAGCCCAAAACTGCCCCCATACTCAAGGTGAGGCCTTACCAGGGACCTATAAAGAGGCAAAATTATGTTCTCATCCCTTGAGTCAATGCCCTTTTTTATACAAGACAGCACTTTATTTGCTTTAGTAGCCACAGAATGACACTGCCTGGAATTAGACAATTTGTTATCAACAAAAACCCCTAGATCCTTCTCCATTAAGGAAACCCCCAACACACTACCATTCAGTAGATAGTTTGCGTTTATATTATTTCTACCAAAATGCATAACTTTGCACTTGTCAACATTGAACTTCATTTTCCAGTTTGCTGCCCAGTTTTCCAATTTTGTCAAATCGCTCTGCAAAGCGGCAGCATCCTGCATGGAACTTATAGTTTTGCACAATTTTGTGTCATCAGCAATAAATAGAAACAGTACTGTCTATGCCCACCTCCAGGTCATTAATAAACAAGTTAAAAAGCAAAGGACCAAGGACTGACCCCTGCGGTACTCCACTAACCACACTGGTCCAATTAGAAAATGTTCCATTTACCACCACTCTTTGTCAGTTCTCTATCCAATTACAAATATTATGTTCTAGGCCAATATTCCTTAATTTGATTATTAACCTTCTGTGAGGTACTGTATCAAACGCTTTAGCAAAGTCCAAGCAGATGACATCAACTGCCATTCCAGCATCGAGGTTCCTACTCACCTCTTCATAAAAGGCGACTATATTAATCTGGCAAGATCTGTTACGCATAAAGCCATGCTGGCACAAACTAATAGTATTGTGAACTGCAATGTATTCAAGTACCCTATCCCTTATTACCCCTTCCAGAAGTTTTCCTACTACAGATGTCAGACTAACAGGCCTATAGTTTTCAGGCTGAGAACGGGATCCCTTTTTAAATAATGGCACCACATTAGCAATTCGCCAGTCTCTCGGCACCATGCCAGACCTCAATGAATCCTGAAAAATTAAGTAAAGAGAGGTTTGGCAATCACAGCGCTCAGCTCATTTAATACCCTGGGATGAATCCCATCCTGCCCTGGACCTTTGTTTACCTTTGCATGTTCAAGTCTCTTTTGAATTTCCTCCAGAGTGACCCATGCGTCAGTAGCTAATTTACTAGAACTGGGCATATTAAAAGGGAAGCCTTCATTATCTGGCTCCTCAGATGTATAGACAGATGAAAAATAAGAGTTCGAAATTTCTGCTTTTTCCCCGTTCTCATCAACCAACTTACCCCCCCGTGATAATAAGGTTCCCACCCCTTCTTGCTTCATTTTTTTTACTATTCACATAATTAAAAAATAATTTTGGATTCTTTTTACTCCTAGCTGCAATATCCCTTTCCATCTCTATTTTAGCTTGCCTGATAGCTTTTTTGCATGCTTTATTTGCTTCCTTGTACCTGATGAAAGTTTCCGCTGTCCCAGCTAACTTGAATGCTTTAAAAGCACGTTTTTTCTTACCAACCTCGACACTAACACTTTTATTCAGCCATAAAGGTTTTGCTTTGCGATGCCTCTCCTTGCTTACAAGGGGGATATACTCTTGTGTATACCTGCAAAGCAATGTTTTAAAGATGTTCCATTTTCCTTCTGTGTCTAACCCCATGAAAAGCCTTTCCTAGCTGACACATTGCAGAGATGCCCTTATACTGGCAAAGTCTGCACGTCTAAAATTGAGTGTTTTAGTTACTCCCTTATAGAGCTGTCTCTGCAGCATTATCTCAAAGGAGACCATGTTGTGATCACTGTTCCCCAAATGCCCCCCCCCCACACAAATGTTAGAGATGAGTTCATTATTATTAGATATCACCAGGTCCAAAATAGAGTCATTCCTAGTAGGTTCTTGAACCGCCTGAAATAAAAAGTTGTCATTTAGCATATTTACAAACCTACTAGCTTTTTCTGACTTAGCCACCCCATTACTCCAGTCAATGTCCGGATAATTAATGTCCCCCATAATAACAACTTCACCCAGTTTTGAAGCCTCCTCCATTTGCAACAATAGCTGGGCCTCATCCCCCTCATCTATACGGGGTGGTTTATAGCATACACCAATGATCATTTTCTTTCGCACAAATCGCCCCGCCGCGTCTGCCATCCCACTGGCGACTTACATGTTCACCGGTGGGATGGCAGGGGAAGGCAACTCGGGGAGATTAGTCGCCCGCGAACAGGGAGTTTTGCCGCGGGCGACTAATCTCCCCGTGTGCCAGAGCCCTAAAAAGTGTATAACCATTTAAATTCACAGCCCAATCACATTTTTCATCCCACCAGGTCTCAGTGATACCAATTAAATCCTAATTTTCAATACATGCAATAGCCTGCAGCTCCCCTAATTTACCCAACAAGCTTCGCGCATTAGCCAGCATGCAGCGGAGATTACTACTTCTCCCTCTGATGTTTACATTAGCTAACGTAGAGTTAGAGCTAAGGCAAATATTAGACTGTTTTCCTTGTAACGGAAGCTCCTTATCTGATGAACTATATGCCCCCCTCACTCCTCCCCCACAACCCTTTGCTAGTCCCCCTGCCCTGTCTACACTAACTTTCCTATAGAACTCTAGCTCACCACCCCCCCCCCCTTGCCTCAGTATTGCTTGATATTGCTTGGCATGAGATTTTCATGATTATAGGATTATACTTGGCCTGTCTGACCAACCGTAGTGTGACGCAGGGCTATGTTGGGGGTGTGTATCTTTATTTTATTTTCAGCACCTGCCAGTTGACAGTATTATTGTTATTATCTTTTATTAATATAGCACTATATAGTCTAAGGTCCCTATTATCACAAATATGGTGCCTGCAGGAAGGGGCTCATTAAAACATTAATCAGCTCATATGTGAAACCCTGCTTAAACTAAATAATCCATTTTCATAAAAATATTCTTTTTTAGTAATATGTGCCACTGAATAATCCTAAACCAGGGACACACATATAAGTCACATCAGCCAATGAATAGACACAGTTTTGTTATGTACTCCCACACTACTTTCTGTTAACGTGGCCATACACGTTAAGATCCGCTCGCTTGGCGAGGTCACCAAGCCAACGGATCTTTTCCCCGATATCCCAACCTACGGGTGGGCGATATCGGATGAATTTAGGCTAATTTGATCAAATTATAACCCCGTTAATAGGTGGAGTCGGTTTGGGGACCGCATCAACAAGCCGATGCGGACCCCGATCCGACTACATTTTTTAACCTGCCCGATCGATATATGGCCGATTGAAGCTGCCGTATTGGTCTAAGGGACCGATATCAGCAGCTACAATTGGCCTGTGTATGGCCACCTTTACAGTTAGAGTTGCATTATTTCCTGTCAGGTGATCTCTAAAGGAAGCAGAACATCACAAAATGGTGGCTCAAGGTAAAAGATGTAAAAGGGCAATAGATATTGATATATATATATATATATTCCAGTTTGGTTAGTTTCTGTAATAGGCCACTTAATACGATATAAGCTATCTATTAGCTAAATATTCATTGAGGTATAGTTTTCCTTTAAAGAAGTGGTAAACAAAAAATCACAAGCTGTGTTTTGTATGTGCAAAAAAACTGTGCATTGTAGCATTATGTATTGAGAATGTGATGTATTGAAAAGAACAAAGCTATAGTGTGAGACAGCCATCCGTTTGTAGGGCCCAATTTATATTCCATTGTATAATCCATTACCAGTCACAATATGCGCGCACTTTACATTGTGCTTAGTTGCCTTGTCTGGTTAGCCCCTTCGCTGGCTGCGAGCACGGCAATTTGTTAATCTGCTATTCTCTGCGGACAGCTTAGAGTTAACATGGGGAGATTTTGATGCGCGACCCAAATGTGGCATCAGGAAATGGGAACTGCATCTTAAAGCAGCGCACAATCAAAAATGAATTACAATAAATCCTATATAATTGCATAGGTCATTCTCTTTAATGAGATTTTATTAACCTGACTGTCAAGCTTTTGAGTCAGGCAGATATTTTATCTTCTTCAACTGATAAAAGTGTCAGCTATAAACCACCGTATAAATATTCATAAATCTACACATCTGTGGCAGCCTATCAGCATCATTCTTTTGGACATTAAAAGCATTCTAATTACTTTCTGTCTCGCGGAGCTGCCATCCTGTGTGCTTGGCAGGCATGATTGCTTTTGTTTGCAATCACAAATAGCTCTAACCTATTTCTTCTGCTCGGAGTTCAGAAAATATTCAGGGCTTGACTGATCTGCTAGATGATTTTTTTCTTTTTCTTTTCGGGGACCAAATGCTCCAGACATACTTATTATCTTTGCTAATTCTGTGTAGCCGTTTTGAGCAGCTTTTATTAAAAATACAGTTCTGTAATAAGAATTTCCAACTACAGGTATGTGATCTGTTATCCAGAAACCCGGTATCCAGAGAGCTCCAAATTATGGGACAGCCATCTTCCATAAACTCTATTTTAATCAAATATTTCACATTTTTAAAAATGATTTCCCTTTTCTTTGTAATTGTAAAACAATAGCTTGCATTTGATCCCAACTAAGACATAATTAAACCTTACTGGAGGCAAAACAATCCTATTGGGTTTATTTAATCTTTAAATTATTTTTTAGAGCAATTCAAGTATGGTGATCCAAATTACAGAAGGATCCCTTATCTGGTAAACTCCAGGTCTTGAGCATTCTGAATAACAGGTCCCCTATCTGTACAAGTGCCAGCATCCGCAGCCAACTAAGGGCAGGGTGACACGTCTATTTGAAGGTCTTGACATTAAGGTGCTTTATGCACTGGGTTAATGAAAACAATATTTATTCATCTGGAATGCAGAGGGCTCCTGTATCACTTCCTGCAGTTTACAGTACAGTATAACGCTAATGCTTCTGGGCTTTTCTCATGTGGTGCCCACTTCCTTTATTATTATTTATATAGCGCTGTCATATTCACACCATTCCTTGTCCAAGTGAAGCTAAAAGGCTAAGATTCCTATCACATTTACACACACAGTATGGGGGAAAAACAGCCCAAAGCTGCCTTGACACCACTGAAAGATAACCCAAACTGGAGGCAGTTCAGACCTTTTGGGCTGGTGTATCTAGGAAATGATATGGTATGTTGGTGTCCTGGGAAGCAGTGATTGGCAGCTGCCAGATGTACCCACCTGAACCTACAGTTCAACATTTTTACTCTTGCTTGAAAACATGTTGACTTCTTTCTGTTTATGGGCATATGCCTGTGTTCCTTTAATAGGTAACCATAGATAAGAGGATGACAGATAGCTTTTAACATAAGCAGGGATGGGCAAAACAGAGCCAAGTGGCCCCAGTCCACCCATTAAATATGATTCAGAGCTCCTCCAGACTGTGTTATGATAATCATGCTAAGGACCTTTGACACCAAGGTAATCGGTCAACATTCCTTTCTTCCCAGCAGCCACTTGGGAATTGCAAAATGTACCATGGCAGGCATTTGTGTCGTAAGACAGGCCCAGTATTACAGTTGTTGGGGACATAAGTAAAGCAAATGTAGAAAAATCTTAAATTAATCTAGATTTAGTTGCAAATAATACTCAGCAATCATTGTCCGGTTTATTATTGATATTTACAATAATCATCAGGAAATCAGAATGATATATTTCATAGTATGCTGTGCTCACATAATTAAGAATGGTCACCAAGGACTGAACCACAGGCCAACATACATTATATCAGATGGCATCTGTGCCTCATATGACCCTCAGGCAGAGCAGCAAGATAAAGCAAGGGATGGGCTATATGCATAATACCCCCAGCCACACCAGCAATACAGTAGAAGACAGGTTGTTTTGTTCATAGGATTATGTAAGATAGGATAATAGGCGAACTGTGTGCATAGTACTCTCATGGGGGCAGAAATACAGTACAAGAGAATGGGCTGGGTACTGATAACCTACAACAGATTTGTCTTAAGGGGTCAAATCTGGCACTGGAGCCCATGGACCTCTTTATATTAGAAAGTTTCTTAGTACAGGTATGGGATCCCTTATCTGGAAACCCGTTATCCAGAAAGCTCCGAATTACGGAAAGCCCGTCTCCCATAGCCTCCATTTTAATCAAATTATTCAGAATTTTAAAACTGATTTCCTTTTTCTCTGTAATAATAAAACAGTTCCATGTAATTGATCCCAACTAAGATATAAATAATCCTTATTGGGGGCAGAACAGTCCCATAGAGGTTAATTAATGTTTTATTGATTCTTTAGTAGACTTAAGGTATGAAGATCCAAATTACGGAAAGACCCCTTATCCGGAATACCCTTGGTCCCGAGCATTCTGGATAACGGGTCCTATACCTGTATTACATTTTCTTTCATTGTGCAGAAAACCACAATTTGAGTGGTGTTTCCCTTTAAAAATCTAGTGATCATGCGAAATGTAACCACCGGCACATATGCAATATGCTGTTATATAAAGGATGCATCAGTTAAATCTTATCTGTCTGTGCATAAAAAACTAATTTTCAGGCTCTTTATAGAATAACAAGCCTGCCATCAGACTAATCCAATCCGTTCTAATGCACTTTTATGATGGCGTCCAGTTGGGAATATTTTTTTTCTACGTTGCTTTGCAAATACAAATTCTCTGCTGATTTTCCAAAGTGGCACAGAAAGGTACTAGACAATCATTTGTTTAATACCTGAGTACAAATAAACAGCAATTAACCTAATGAAAATGAATGCTTGCTTAGCCAAAGTGTGCACTCCAACACTGAACAGGGAGTTCTCAGTCTCCATATCACTGGCAAATATGTCAGAATGGAACTTGGCACTTAATCATCTTTACAGAATGATGGTGCATATATTATGCATCTCTTCTCAATGTGATGAGTTTCATTGTGTATTCAGTAAGGCAGAGCCATGCAGTTCAGCAAAACAAGACGAATCAGGCACCTGTATTAGTGTCATTCACCTTTATTTCCTCAGAACCCAGGGTGCTACATAGGATTACAGAAGCAGGGGCCAGAGTATGGGGCCAAACCTCTGGGTCCACATTAATTTAATTCTGGCTTTGCTCCTTTTGGTAGTCCCCACTCTCTGTGTTTCACAGTGCTGGACATTCATACAGAAGTATTCAGCAGTGGAGGTGCCTGGTTATTGGTAAAAGTACAAACTGTGTAATGCTCGTGTTATATTTTTATAGGTCTAAGTGTGCTCCAGGTCTTGTAACCCATGGCTTCCAGTCAGTAGTCTGTTTTCAATATGGTGTTTGTTATGGGTTATTAGAACCCACAGACAGCCAAAGAGGCCCCAAAACTCCCTTAATGGATAAAACACCCCTCTTTATGTCCTGTAGAACATGTAACAGTCTTGCAGCAACTCCATATAACATGTCTGCAGAGGTTGCTCCTTGATGTATAAATGGAATTGGAAATCTGATCAATAGACTCCTTGCTGCAGAGGGAGGGCTTAAACCTGCAGATCCACCCTGGATATTTATCTTTCTTGTTTCCACTTGCATTAAATCACCCAGTTATACCACTTGCCTTGCATCTGCCCCAATGCTTAGTCTTACATCTTGCTAAATGTACAACATGCAACAAATTTCCTTGCTCGTGTGAGCTGCCCTGCATAAAAGCATGATATGAGATATTAGCTGCACTGCCACAGGAAGCAAATATTTCATCTTCCATTCTCTTTGTACATTGCATTTGTCAGTCTGATCTCTGATTATGTATGTGAGATTAAAGCTGCTTGCAATTGCAGCACATCCTCGGGAGGGTCTCTCTGTACTGCTAAATTGCACTTAGCTGCTTCAGCTTATTGTATTTCCTTATTGTGCATTTATTCTTATTATTCATAAAGCTAAAGCCTGGGAAGAAGCAGTCTCTGGGCAGGCTGTGAGGAAGCATTGGAAGCTCATGTGCATCCATGTTGCCAGCCAGCTCGCTGCCATCTTTGACTGCTTCTCAACCCGAATGACACCTGATTAGGCCTCTTGACTGCTTTCTAGTTCACACCATTAGGCTTGTGATACATTTTGGATTGTTACACTCCTCTTTATCTCTGGAGAGATGTGTGACTATCAGAAACCCCAGGGGAATCTCAGACTGAACCTCCCTAGCTATGAGGCATGCCCCTTTGTGCATTATAGCCAGGGGCTTGTTGGAGATGGGGCCCTCTCTAGCTTCAGCGAAGTAGGCCTGAAGATTCTAGAGTTCAGAGCCATGAGCCTTTCCCTTTCAAAGGATGGTTCATTGGCCCTTGGCATCATTAGTGCAAGGAGGCATGGGCCAGCTATTGGGCAGTCCTCCTCCTTCCTGCTTCCAGAACCTTCTAGATGAGATCCCATGATCCACCCTGCCATCTAGTGACTGGAACTTGTAACAATACCTAACCAATATAAAATACACAATTATATTTACCACTTACATATGGGCTAATAGCCTGCCCCCTCCTGGGGGATGGACCTGCTAGTTAATTAGTTAAATGACTGTTAGCATAAACCCATTGCTTTCCTCCCCCTTGCACCACTAACTGGCTGCCCTGGGTCCATTCCATGACTACACTTGAGAAATCAAGTATAATTCGTTACACCCCTCCATCCACCCGAATGCTAGGTGGGGGGCAAGGAGAGGTCCAACTGTTTCACATCTTGTATCTGGAGAAAATCATTTGAGAATGGGAGTCCTTATTTACAGCAGCAGCAAGTTATGCAGCATAATAGTAAATTAACCTAAAATAACTAACAATCCAGGCTTACAGAATGAAACACAGACTTCCAAACAGAGCAAACAAATTCAGGGTCGGGCCCAAGATCAGGCCTGGCAGAATTTAGAAGCCAAAGACATCGGAGGGCAAGCTGCAAACAATGACTGAAAAGCCTATGCAGAAACTAGGACTGTACAATGCCTCGTACCCAGACAATGTACTGGATAAACAGTCAGCACCATTAAGACAGGTAGCCTATTTAAAGTCTGTCATGTCTTCACAAAATTGCATTTACACAGACATAACATTAAATGAGAGGCACAAGCGCAATTGTTGGGAGACACCTATTGATTTTTTCATTACCTGCGGGGACCCTGATACCCTGTTTAATGAAGAGCTCAGGATGGGCGAGGAGCTAAGTCTCCATGGATAATGGAGTTACAGTTCACACATAGATAGGTGCCAGTTTGTCCGTTATAAAAAATCTTCACCCTGATATTCTGACTTGTGTTGTCTCAGCCTCAGTAGCCAGTGATCTTACAGTAAAGTGGAGCTGCAGCAAATTGCTGTTTGCATGTTCTGCCTCCCTGTATGCATGCATTAGTCTAGGAATTAATTGTTAGGGTTTTGGATAGGTTTCTTTTATATGTATTTACCAAGGAATTGTACCTGTTTTTTATACATATTCCAATCTTATATCATTTCTGAACAGAAAGTTTACAGGTAAAGAATATGTAACTGACATTGGAGTTTGGGACTATGTAAAACCAATTACCTTCAGATAGAGATAAATACTAATTATTAGAAGTGCAGACACTGATGTGCGCATCAAAAATGTCATCACTGCCATTATCTGAAAATACTTGTCCAGATATATTAGGGGTCAATTACTTTTTTCTGGAGTTCAAGTGCTAGAGCACTCAAATATTTTTTAAATGGGAGGTATAAAGCACCACAGTTGTATAGATGACGTACTGAATTATCATGTTATAACAATCATTTTAGCACCTTTTTCAAATAACTGATTCTGTTATCTTAGGGTAGTGTTTTTCAGAGTATTTTGGGTCAAACCCTTCTATGAAATCCAACATTTGTCCAGCTTTTCTCCTGAGCTCATAACAGGGCCATAGATGGATGTAGACATCACAGTATCAGCCATTCAATCATTTGCCATCCTAGGGGGCACATTTACTAATCCACGAATCCGAATCACGAATGGGAAAAAATCGCATTGGAAACAAAAATTTCGGAAGATCGCATATATCACGAAATTGCTTCCGAAAAAATCGTATTAGTCACGATAATATCGTATTGGCGATCCGAAAGTCCCGAAATTGTCGTACCGAACAATTGTTAACAGCGGTAAAACCTTTCCAATTTTTTTCGTGCAAACGTCCGAAAAAGTTGTGCGCTGTACGAAAAAGTCGTGCGCCATACGAAAAAGTCGTGCAGACGCCCGAAAAAATCGCGAAAATACGCTTGGAGCGTTCGTGCTTTTGTAAATGTGCCCCTAGGTATTCTTGTTCACCCCCAGAATCTTACTGTAAATGACCTTCAATTTGACTTTTATCAATAGTTTAGGTAGCCAAATCTCTCCTACAGCTACAAATATAGACAATGCTGTTTAAAACAGGGTATTTTCTGCTACTAAGTAGCTCCATGTGTCTAGTCCACCACCTGGGTCCCCCTAGGGTTGGCAGTCCCCCAACTTGGGGAGCCACTCATGGCACATAAAATGTATCCTCCACTAGAACGTTATATCTGCCATGGAAATGCTTGTCACCAACGCAGGTTTTGGCCTGAAAATAGACTTTCTGTTAACATTAAAACTAATAATAGGCTCCTTGGCCATGTTCTGGTGCTTCTTAGAAATGCCAGCCCTTGTGAGATTAAGATTACTAAAACCTTTCTGTGCAGATATCCAGGGATAAACAATTTAAGCAACAGAGAGTGAAAACCAGGAAATTTATGAATATTTGGGGACTATACAGATTATGCAACTGGGGATAACTGCACTTTCACTCTTTCAGCCACTTTTTCTCCGTTTTGGCTAGATTTTATACTTTACTTTTTTTGCATTGAATTTAGAGGTTGAACCCAACTCATTGAAACCTCAGACCAAGCAATTTGCCTTCAGCCCTTAGGGTAATGTCCCATGGAGAGATAGATCTGTGCTACCGCCAGCAACAAATCTTTCCAAAATGCCTTTCCACTGGCAATAAAGGGAATCGCCTGCAGGAGAAAACTTTGCACAATTTCGGAAAGCCAAATTGATGTGTAGGCCTTTCCACCAGCAATTCCTTTTTCTGCTGCTGTATAGGCATTTTGGATAGATTAGTCACACATGGTAGCAGAAATCTATTGTGGGCGACTAATCTCTTTGTGGGACATTACCCATAATCTTTCTTTGATACTGCAGTTTTAAAAAAGGTAAAAAATGCTGTTTTCTGTGACTTCTGGTCCTTTCACCATAGTATTCACTCCCCCTGTTGTATTGAGGGCTCAAACACCAATTTTCAGTTGCAACTAAGGTCATTAATGTCATTCAGATATGGGATGCACCTAATACATCTGACATTAAGGTGGCCATACACTGGCTGACATTTGTTGATATTGTTATTGATATTGATATTTGTTGAACAGCCCAAACAGTTTGAATAGGAAGTGAAGAGCAGCTGCAGCTCACCTTCACTTTCTCATCTGTCAGTACATATTTTTTATAGTGTGTAAACCCAGGCCCAGATTTGGGTTTTATGGCAAGGCCACAAAGGCGGGGCCGAGAGTGCACAAGTTTAGGGGCGGCATCCTGTCCCCTGTACTCCCTGTGTGTGGCCTCTCAGCACCATGTGGAGAAATCCAGCACTGTGTAAGCCAACATCACTGGTGATGTTGCCCATAGCAACCAATCCGATCTTGGTGACTGTTCAAATCTAATTGCTGATTGGTTACTATGGACAACATCACCGGTGATGTTGGCTTACACACTATAATAAATATGCCCCATGTGTTGGCTGACACAGTGCAAGAAGAAATGATTAAACACACACTTTGGCAAACTGACTGGCATCCATGGCACAAAGATATCTGGTGGGATTGTCTGCCCAGCATACAGTACAGGGACCTTAATTAAAAAAAAAAGCCTTGTTCAATAGGAGTTTATCAGTGTGTGTGGCCTGGTTCAAAGCTGGATGTTTTATTTTAAACCAATTTATTGTAAGCTACAAATCAGTATATATAAGGGCAATGCTACATGGCAATCTTGCTTCTGGTACTTTAAGGCTAATGCCAGACGAGGCGTAGGGCGGATATTTCCGGCAAGCACCCGAATGAATGGAATGAATACATTCGGGTTCAGGCACATGTAGCGGAAATACGCATAAAAACGTGAAAGTTTGAAAGTCTTGCGTTTTTTTTGCGTATTTCGGCTACATGTGCCTGCACCCGAGCCTATCTCATTTATTCAGGTGCAGGCACATGTAGGAGGCGTAGGGTGGAATTTTCAGCAAGCACTTTTCCTCTTGCCGGAAATATCCGCCATACGTCTCGTCTGGCATTAGCCAAACAGGTCTCTTGGGGGAACTGAGACTTGCAGCTTAAAGGGCAATTTCAGCTTTTTAACAAAACTGTAATAACACATAAAACAAGACCCCCAGAAATGTGTTCAAACTTTAAATAACCTGCAAATTTAGTCAAATAGGAGTGGTATTTAGGGGATGTGGTTGCAAAAATGGGTATGGTCAAAAAATGTCACCACCGTGCGCACAGCATTTCCTTTTGTCCCTCTTTCCATTTTCAGAATGTTGGGAGGTATGCTTTTATGGGGAAGGTGCCACAGCAGCACCCATTCCCGACTGCTTGGGTTACATACGTGGCCAGTGTGCCAAACAGTCTTTCCTATGAATGATAATATTTCCAACATAACAGTCTTCATGTTAATGTTTAATGTGTATGTATTCACTTAAGCCATGTATATTATATATATTTAAGTAGAAATGCTTATATGTCAAGCCCTGCTGTATGCTTCTGGCCTCCCATCACCCTGCCTCCCCCCTGCTCTGTTTCCTCTTCTGTGTCACTATATCTGAATATCTCTCTCTTATCTCTCTGCTTTTATCTCCTGTCTGCCACACTCTCTTGCTATGTACACGTGTCTCTTACACTGTAAGAACGTTTGGGTTAAAGTAATGTGTGGGGGCAAATGGCACCCCAGCATGTGAGCAACGGGACTGCAGTTTATTGAGATAAATACATTACATACATCTTCTGTACAAATTGTGTAGAGACAATTATATGAGTATAAGTAATTTTAACATCAATTAACACAAATATTAATTCTGGGATTTACTTCTGGGACACAGTATTCAGTTTAGAACTAATTTATAGCTTTAATTACTGTTGCCTATTGCAGGATGACATTTTATGTTAGCCCCTGACTTAAAGGATGAAGAAATAGACCAAGTGGGGAATTCCATGCACATCCATGTTTGTAACATCCGTTATACTGATATTTTTGTTATTTAAAGAAACTAGTAGTTTTAAAGGAAAACTATACCCTCAGAACAAAGACTTAACCAACAAATAGTTTAGTTCAGGGGTGGGCCAACTAGGGCCTGCTGGCGTTTTTAATCCAGGCCGCCGACTCCAGCCCCCCTGGGCGCAACCATATAAAACGATGCAGCGGGGAGCCGGGGACAGAAACAGCCGCAGGGAGCCTCAGGTTGCTGTGGGGGGGGGGGAGATGGAGGATGCTGGTGGGAGGATGCTGGGAAGGACGCTGGGGGGGTGCTGGGGAATGAAGCTGGAGGATGCTGGGGGTTGAGCTGGAGGATGCTGAGGGGGAGCTGGAGGATGCTGGGGGGGAGCTGCAGGTTGCTGGGGAGTGGAGCTGGAGGATGCTGGCCCCATGATTTCTGTTGGCAGCCCTGGGCGTAACGCTGGCCCGGCCCGTCTGTAAGTCAATGTGGCCCCTGAGCCAAAAAGTTTGCCCACCCCTGGTTTATATTATGTTAAGTGACCTATTAAAGAATGCGTGCTTTGGCTTGTTTGTGTGCACCATGAAACGTATGATCCCAGGGGAAGGCCCTTAATTCTTAAAATTTTTCATTTAGGAGTACTCAATAGCATATAGTATTAAAAAAGTACATTTTCAATGGTTTATTTAGATGAAGCAGGGTTTTACATATGAGCTTGTTTATGCAATATATTTTTATAGACCTACATTGTTTGGGGGTATAGTTTTCCTTTAAAGGGCACCTTGTCACCCTAAGAAATAATTCCATATAATTCTTTGCTATTGTTTTTGTCAAGTAAACTTTTATTACACTATACAAATTATATAAATTTTGTTTCCCTCAGCCTTAGAATCACAATCATAGCAAGCAGGTAGGCACTGTTTTATGGACACTGCTATTAAGGCAAAGTCAGTATCATCGTAGAATCTTGTGTAGCCACCAGAATTGGGGCCTAATGCCCATGCCCATGCACAGGCTACACAATTATAGACCATGAGGAGGGAGGGGGAATTTGAGTTGTGCTGGACATCTAGAAAGTGCTAAATGGAAAGTGAAAGTAATTGTCTACCATGCCTTTACATCTAAGGCATAAAAGTGGGGCATGAAATGTATTTCAATACATATGGCAGGCACTCACAGATCCCACAAGCAGACAATAGTAAATAAAAAATAAATAAGCTTTATTGTAGACAATTAGACTGTATTGTAGCCAGAAATTTATGACTGACACCTGATTTTTTAATACATTTATAACAGGTATGGGTGATTTAATAAAAAAAAAAGGAGAATCTGGGTTCCATGTTTAATCTGAAAATGACTTATTATTCAGATTTTTATGTCTGGGTGGAACTTCCCCTTCACAGTATGTTTGTAATTACAAAGAACACACAATTAGTACTTGTCTTTATTATTCTTAGTGAGCAGTAGTCTTAAGGGGAAAGAGCCACCTCATAGTTTAGGTGACGTAGTCTGCTTTGCACGATCTAGGTAAATAACCATACTTCTGGTCAGTTGCATAGAATACCAACCTCGGCCACTGAGAAAATGTGGAGGTGCATCCAGCTAGCCTGTGTCTAATCTAAGGGTGGATTACTAATTCTTCTTGTCCTGAGCTGTATTACATCTCCTCCCCAGTTAACCCTGCACCCTTGGAATTAAGGGCCCAGGCCAGCCATCCTTATTTAGATCTGTAAATCTGCCACTGGTCTACTCCCATTCTATTAACAGAGGGGTCAGGGTTGTGTTGTAAGTGTAAGGACTTTGTGGATTCAAAGTAGAATATAGTCTCTATTGGGTCAGAGATTGAAGTCCCATTGCATTTCTTTTGCTTGCATAGCCACCTGTTCTTGCTCTTTGGGCTGTTGGGTCCTATTCTCTTCCCCTACTTTGATGTGGTTGTATTGTGGTGGCCAGCAGTGCGGGTTGCAATTCACAAATAGTGTGCTAGAACACAAATAAGTGCTAGAAGATACATGGGGCATGTCAATTAACTAGAAACTAGGGTGGATAGGAGTGATTTAGCTGGGAAACCATTGATACAAGAAAAAGGTTTCCTGCAATAATAATAGCTTTTATCCAACATGACCTAATCCTATGCAGCACTTCTACAAGATCCGTGTATTTAGTTATGACTTTGTTCCCAAAATGTGCCTTAAATGTCAAAATATGGTTTGTGAGCATTGACGTTTGTATGTTCCTTGGGTGTTATCCTGCTAATTATACTTCTCATGTGAGGAGAGTAATTCCCAGGTACAATGTTGGATAAGAGAGTTTGGGAGTTCTATACACTATTTCCAACAGACTCATGGTTCATGAATTAATTATTGTTTAAAAATGTAAAACTTTAACAGGATCCTGTTTGCAAACTTCTTCTATCAAAATAATCAGTCCAACAGGATAAAGTTATGGGCCGCATAGATTTTTCCAAGTATAAAAAAAAGCAAATTCTTGGCTAAAATACAACAAACCCTCTGAATCTTATAGGTGACTGCCATCAGGCAGAGGTGCTTTGTTCGAGCTCATTTGTTCTGACAATGACTTGTGGGAACAAAGGAAATGTTTTTGTGATGGGCCATCAATACTGCCGCTATGAAAATACTAACAGAGGGCAAGGGACAATTCTGTATTCCATGTAACCAACATATTTCTGTTGTTTAGTGGAACAGCGATATTTCTCTTTTATACCACCACTAACCTCTTTTGCCCCTTTAATCATTTGCAGCTAAATGTATTTCTGTTCCCTCAGTCATAAAATATTATTTTTTTCTTGCCTAGCTTTGAAAAGAAAGAACTTGGAAATTGTAGTTTTGATCATTTGGGCTCATTTTGTTTTTAAACCTTGGAGATTTATGGGAAATCATGGGAAAAAAATCACAACATCTTGAGTGGCTTTTTAACCTCAGTTTTTTCTTTGGGATCACTAGCATATTTGAAAAAAAAAAAAAAATGACATTGGGTTAATAGAGATTGTGTTAGTCGCAGTAAAAAAAAAATGTGATCACAAAGGAAAATCACTTTGTTCCATTAAATTAATTGAGGCTAAACAGTTAATATATCAACGGACTTTATATACAGACTTAACTTCTCTTTTCACTCTGGAGGGACCTAATATGTGTATACAAATGAATGTATTTGTTACTACATCATATCACTATTCCAGCTTTTACCTTATTTGAACCTAATTAATAACTGTATTTTGTGTGGAGTCACAGATTTTTGTGGAGAAAAACCTCTTCGCCCTGTGATAACTTAAGCCTGACCCCTTGTGCATGGTATATTTATTGTCTGGCTAAAAGTGAAGGAAGAATCTTAGAGATTCTTATATTCTTAGAGAGATTATATTTAATACCATTGATCTTTCTGGCACAAGCTCTTTCATTGTTGCAGCCATGCTGACTTCATACTATGAAATATAAATAAAAACGACCAAAGCTATTGTGTTCAATGCCTAAACAACTATTTCTCTGTAATTTCTTTTCCCAGAAAGCCGAATGATACTGGATGCGTTTGCCCAGCAATGTAGCCGAGTTCTAAACCTCCTAAATTGTGGGGGGAAACTTCTGGACTCCAAACCTCCACAATCATTGATGTCTTGTATAAAACAGGAGAATAACAGTTACAATGACAGGCCAGACCAGTGCCAGTTAAGTAAAGCGTTCCATTACCAACCTTCAGAGAAAGCAGATGTAGAAATGCAGTTTGTAAAGAAAAAACAGCAGACTTCCGCTTTCTTGCGGGTCTTCACAGATTCACTTCAGAACTATCTTCTAGCCGGTAACTTCCCTGCGCGGAATTCCTCTTTCACTAATGACTATGGACATTTGACTGATATGGACACAATCTCATCCTCTCCAGTACATACAATGGGTGGATGGACATCCCCAGCAACCTCTGAATCACATGGTCATCCGTCTTCCTCCACGCTTCCAGAAGAGGAAGATGACGATGAGGAAGAAGGTTACTGCCCTAGGTGCCAAGAGCTGGAGCAGGAGGTGATCTCTCTGCAGCAAGAAAATGAGGACCTTAGAAGGAAGTTAGAAAGTATACCAGGTATGTTTTATGGCAATTAAGGTGCTACTGTTGCTTAGGTGTTCCTACTAACTGGTCTTTTGTGTTGTTTAAAATGTGCAAAAATGGAAATATTTTTATAGCCGGAACTCCAACCAAACACAACTTTAGCTTTTTAAAATGTAAAAATAAAATTTCAAGCAACTTCGCAATATACATCAGTTAAAAAATATGCAGCCTTTTCATGATTTTTAATCATGGGCAGATTTCAGTGTGCGCACTTGGGCTGTTGCCATTGCTTCTAGTGCATGCACACAGAGCGGCGTAGCGAAGCTGATCTGCATCTCTCAGCCAGGCAGAAAAACCCATGCCCTAAGCCCCTGTTCCACTGCTGATCTGGCTGACTACTTTGAGACTCAAATACAATGTAACAGTAGTTGACTGTCCTCAGCCTGCCTTCAGCCTACATCCTCCAAATCCCACAATTCCCTGCACACATCACATCCATAAGGAAAGGAACATCAGTGCAATGCATTGTGGGCTATGTAGTTCCTGCATGCTGTCTGTAAGCTGTAGAGACATTGTAACAATTTGTAACATCAATGTTTTAGTCCCTCCACCCCTGCCAGGATTTCAAATGATGCAGAAAGTGAAGAACTGTTTTGCAGTTGGATTTCAGCATATAAAAATGTTATTTACAGATTACAGTGTACAGTGTATTACAGAGGTATATTAGGGGATCTTGTGTTGTGTGGGACTTTAACAAATTTAAGGGCCCTGGACCCTCCCCAACTGCTTGTACTACAAAGTGGAGCAGCACAGAAGGGTTGGTGGGCAAATCTTGCTTTACTTTAGGTCCTTTTATCTGCATGCCAATCCAGATCTGGCTTCAGCTGTGCATTCTTAAAGGAGAAGGAAAGGCTAAGTTACTTGGGGGTGCCAAAATGTTAGGCACCCCAAGTGACTTAAATCACTTACCTTGTACCCCGGGCTGGTGCCCCTGTTAGGAGAGAACAGCGCCAGTCCGGGGTACCTGTAGCGATTCCTGCTTCCTTGTTGGCGCACTGCGCATGCGCAGTAGAGTGAATAGTGGAACTTAAACAACAAAGTCGGCTTTTCACTCTACTGCGCATGCGCCGGCCCAGGGATTTCACCGGCAGAAGAGAGAGGAAGAAGGAAGAACTTGCAGCTACCCTGGGCTGGTGCAGTTTTCTCCTAACAGGGGCACCAGCCCGGGGTAAAAGGTAAGCAATTTTTTTACATTTTGGCACCCCCTAAGCCTTTCCTTCTCCTTTAAGGTACACACAGTAAGATCCACTTGTTTGGCAAGGTCACCAAAAAATGGATCCTAAGGTGGGCGATATCGGGCTAATTACAATATCGGGCATAGGCGCCATGTACTTTGACCCATAATCTATCACAGCAGACTGGAGAATTGTAACAAGGTTTAAGTAGCATGTGTGAATGAAGCTATATTTGTAGAGATGCACTGAATCCAGGATTCGGTTCCGGATTAGGCCTTTTTCAGCAGGATTTGGATTCAGCCGAATCCACGCTCCTGGCCGAACCAAACTGAATCCTTAAAATCACGTGACTTTTTGTCAGATAAACACGGAAGTTGAACATTTTAACCCTTCCGTATCCTAATTTACATATGCAAATTTGGATTGTTTCGTTTTCGGCTGACTCTTTTACGAAAATAGTGCATTCGGTGCATCCTTATATGTTTGTGAATAGCGTTTTCATTACACACTTGGAGTTCCATTCATAAAGGAGCCCTTATGGCTATGAGAATGACCGGCACTACAGGCTGCTTGCTATTGCTGGTCTGTATACATAATTTCTGTTTATTGAGGGTTGCTTTACTACAAGCTCATTATTTTAATGTCAGATGTGAATTGTGAGTATTTCCCAGGCAATTGAGACATGAAATGTGTTTCACACCATTGGTTGATTGGATGTGATCATTCATAAAGCTCAGCCAGGGCTGGAACTAGGGGTAGGCAAAAGAGGCACATGCCAAGGCACAAAATTGGGCACATACCCTCTTCCCCTGCCCCTAGTCTGGGCCCTTGTGCCCCCACTGGCCACATGTGCCTCCCACCGCTGGTATTACCACCCACCAACTTCTTATGTGCAGATGCAAGTGGGCACTGTTTGGCAATGTGTGATTATGCACATTATACACAGTGGGCTGTGAGCGGCAAAGCTGACTGGGTTGCCTAGGGTGCCCGGCCGGCTTGGCCTGGCACTGACCTCAGCAGACTTTAGGATACAGATGTAATGAGTAGTGCTGACTGTTAATACTTGGCATCTGAGCAAAAAAATGTGGGCAAGTGTGCTTTGCATGCGATTTATGCCACCCCAGGATAAACTCTTTAATAAATGTGGGGCAGATTTGCACCTGGGCAGTAATTGAATGCAACCAATGAAATTCTTGCTTTCATTGCTTAACCTGCATCTGGCTTAAATGGGTAGTTTGCCTTTAAAGGAGACATATCCTATAAAAATTAGCAATGAACCAGGGAATTATACTCCTCTAGATATAGAAGGAATGTGTGTTTTGGACAGATTTATTGAGAAATTCGCCCAAAACCCCACTAGCCCTGCCCATCTGTTCCACTTCCTGCTGGCTGAATTCTCTGGATGAGCTGGGGAGCCGGCGGCTCTCTGTACACTGCACTGTAGGATAGGAACCAATCAGCAGCTAGGCTGACCTGATAGGGAACTGAAGCCTGTCTTTGGTTGTGGGAGTGCAGGGCTGTGATTGGCTCTCCCCCTCCTACTGTGCTTCTGGCAGGGACCGTTAGTGATATGATCTATAGGGAGCTCCAATAAAGGGGCCATTGTTACAGAGAGGATTAATGTTTAGCACAAAGTTAGGTTTTCCCATTTATCCAATATGTTTCCTTTAAATTAACTTTTAGTATGATGTAGACATTCATATTCTGAGACAAGTTGTGATGGCGATCTTCATTTTTTATTGCTTTTCTTTTATTTAGCTTTTTGTTCAGCATCTCTCCAAATTTGGTATTTCAGCAGCTATCTGGTTGTTAGGGTCTTATTTACCCTAGCAACCAAGCAGTGGGTTGAATGAGAGACTGGAATTTAAATAGAAGAGGACCTGCATAGAAATATAAGTAATAAAAAATAGTAATAGACTTGTAGCAATAATTTTTGACCTCTGGGGTCAGTGAACCCCATTTGAAAGCTGGAAAAGGAAAAAGAGGACGGCAAACAATTTAAAAATTTTAAAAAATAAATAATGGAAACCAGTTGCAAAGTTGCTGGGAATAGGGCATCAGATCCAGCTGATTTGGTTCATCACTAAAGCTGGCATATTCAGAAAGGCTTGCTCACATTTGGAGCTTGGCAAACTATATGGATCTTTAGGTTCTTATTACAAATGATTCATTCGAGGAATAAGGGATCACATAAAAGCTGCTTCAGGCCTCCGGCAAAGCACAAAGTGACTTCATGTTTACAGCATATATGTATGTTTAATTATCTCTGTGTGTGAGTAGGTTTACCTAGGTATCTTTTTTTTCACCACAAGACATATGTAATGTCCTAAAATGACTTGATTTAAGCAGATGAGCGTAATTGAATGCTTACTTCATTATGTTCTAATTAAATGTCTGGAGCTATAAAGCTGGAAGCATGATTATTCTGTTTCTTGCAGTGCCCTGCCAGACGGTGTTGGATTATTTGAAGACGGTACTTCAACATCATAATCAGTTTCTCATACCACAGCCGGCTGACCAGCCAACAGAGGTAATGTCATTTCTCTCCCAGAGGCCTCAGGCCAACATGTTTAACCTATTCCCAGTGACCATGAACTAGACAGGAGGCAAAATGTAAATAACAGTTGAGGGATATGAATTTGAGCTTGCTGTTTCCAGGTCTAGACCATTACACTAGAGCAGTCTGGTTCCTAACAGGAAGTGACCTGTGAATGTCTGTCCTCCCAGCATGAGAGTGGGAAGTCACAATAATTGTAGCTGTATCTGCTAATTTAGGCATTATGTTAGGTTGGAGATAGGTGTATATGAAAGCAAAATCTATGACAATAGTGGAGAGGTTCAGAAACCAGGAATCATCATAAATAACCCCAGTGGTATTCTACTGATCCCTGGTGCGGTATATATACTATTAAAGACACATAATAAATAGGGGGGAATTAACCATTGTGGATATTCTGATAGATAAACATATATGTGGAGGGTTAATACACAGATATGTAATGATTTCAAATGTATAGACCGTATTACTGTGATAATATAGGCTGGTGTCATGCTTATTATGGTGTGGCCATACCTACACAATCCCACTGAATTTTTAATTTGGTTTATTGTACAATGTTTGGGAATATAGGGATATGGATAGTAATTATCTGTATAAGGACAGGGCTGCCTTGCGCCCCCTTATTATGGTGTGGCCATACCTACAGAATCCCACTGAATGTTTATTTTGGTTTATTGTACAATGTTGCAAATACAGGTACATGGATAGGCATTATCTGTAAGGACATGGCTGCCTTGTGCCTGCTGATAATCTGCGCTTACCTATTATCCATATAGATAGGACATTAAAACATTTTGTGCATTAAGCTACTAAAAAAATCCCCTCTCCTTTTAACAAAACAGGGATTGTTGGGGGCTAGTAAAAGAGCAACCATTTGAGAGTTTTAACCTTGAAAGCAAGCATATTGCAGGTAAAACTCAGTCCCTGTTGAAAAAATGTATAATAAAGCAGTAGAATTATTAATGAATTATTAATGACTGGTCAGACTTGGCATGACGTCGTTGTCCAGCTTGTATATATTGCTGTGTAAGGACAATGCAACTTAGTTACCATCAAGTACAGGTATCAGACCCCTTATCCGGAAACCCGTTATCCGGAAAGCCCGTCTCCCATAGACTCCATTATAAGCAAATAATTCAGAATTTTAAAATTGATTTCCTTTTTTTATGTAGAAATAAAACAGAACCTTGTAATTGATTCCAACTAAGATATAAATAATCCTTATTGGATGCAAAACAATCCTATTGGGTTTAATTAATGTTTTATTAATTTTTTAGTAGACTTAAGGTATGGAGATCCAAATTATGGAAAGACCCCTTATCCGGAATACCCTTGGTCCCGAGCATTCTGGATAATGGGTCCTATACCTGTACCAAGGTTCTGTTTTATCATTGCAGTGAACAAGGAATCATTTTTTTTCCTTGAAACAGACTTCCTGTAATTCTGAGCTTTCTGTATAATGGGTTTCAAGATAAGCGATCGCATACTTGTACTTTCTAATTGCATACCATATGTTATATCTGTGCAGTTACAGTACATGTTGTGCTGAATGGTGAGCAGTCTGATGTGGGATAATGTAGACTCAGCAGAAGGGAGTTGGTGACAAAATAATTACCTAAAACAAATCATTTGTATCCTGCAGAGTATTGAAATAAAGCTGGCGTGCTGCTTTCACTGTTAAGATTTTATAGCATATGAAATAAACATGACCTGTTCAGATTTGAATAATTTTAATAATCAAAGCCAGATCATGTAAATTCACTGTTTTAATTCCCCTAATTCTATAATCTGTTCGCTGCCATGTTTTTATGTACTGATCCTTTATTCATACACAGTGGTGCTAGGAATTAATAGATGTCATTATGACATTTTGTGCAAATAAAGGGAAAGGGAACAGACCCACGCATATACCCATGCAACAGGGTCAGATGGAAGAACTTTCTTTCTTCTAAATTTCCAATATAATAACAAAGCATATATGTGATAGCTCTCTCTCTTTGGAAAAACTGTGCAGAAAGTCATGCTGTGCCCCACCAAGCCAGTCCATGGCACTGAAAGCTCCACCTCCATCTACTTACCAGAAAGGCCAAAGCTCCTTCTCTTCCACCAGGTTAAACATATTTCCTGCAACAAACTTTATTTTACCTCTCAGTTGTCCCACTTATTGTAAGGCAGTCCCAAATCACAAAGCCAAAAGGGGGGGCTGGATGGGAAATAAGTACGTTTTGGACAAATCATGGCTGTGCCAGGTGATTATGGCTTTTTAGGTAACAGAGAGAAGAATAATAACAGTTTAACCAGAGAAACAACATTCCACACCCCCCTCTTGGTAGGCAATACACACATTCTGCCAGCTCCCCATTCCTTTACAATGGAAGAATTTAGGACCCCTTCACTCTCCCCTGACCAAACACAAGTAAGGCCCACGATTAGGGAATGCAGAAGAAGCATTGGGAGGTATGTATTTTTATAGTTCACAGTGGTACATATAGAATGAATGTGTAAATACATAGATGCACTGTTCAGGCAGACACCTCATGAGATTTAGGGGTGAGTGAGATACCAACAAAATAAGAGAAGATAGAAAATAAAGCACACCTTTTCCTGAGAATAACAGGGCACTTTCCTCCAATCATCTTTTATGTGCTGTATGTAATAATGAAAATATGTAGTATTTTTGTTGAAATAGAAATGTATTTTTTCTTTTCCTCATCATTTATTTTACTTCCTTATTAGAAAATATAACTTTGCATCTTGCTATTTTTACCATTTGCCCTTACAGCATGTAGCAGGAAGGTTATATTGATGGCGGAGTGCATTGTTGTCTTCGGTACATGCTGGAAATTGAATTGTTCAATGAAGTAAATCAAATTATTGATGAATTGATTAGGCCGCAAAGCCATGACCTAAGTACCCTACAAGCCAGTCTGAAATGAGATACATTCAGTTTTAGTGACAGATCTTAACATATTTACTTTGTAGGTGCATGTCTAAAGTCATCTCAAAATAATTAGTCTTGTGGCTTTTTCCTTGGGGATTCTTCAAGCCAACGAGCTTTATTGATGTTTTTTCCACATATGCATATTATATGTATATATAAACTTTCTTGTGACCTATAATCAATAATGAGAAAACAACATAATATAAAGCTGAAGGTTAAAAAATAAGACTGGATATCTAAAACCTGAAAACCTGTATGTTTGGTATTACACAATTTTGCCATTTTACATCTTCTTTCTTTTCAGTGTCCTGGTGCCACTGAAGTTGAATTATATTCTTTTTATATTAAATTCACAATATTTGCTATAAGATAGTTGTATTTAAATAAGTGCTTATGCATGTGGAGGATGGGTACAAATTTTTGTATGGGGTGTGTGAGAGAGTGTGTATGCATGTGTGGGCAGTTGTGTTTATGGGGGCAGTATTAGTGTATGGTGGGCATTTACTGTACTGGGCAGAGCAACTGTTGTGCCTTAGGGGCAGATTTACTAATCCACGAATTCGAATCCCAAATGGGAAAATTTCTGAAGATCGCAAATATCCCGAAAATGCTTACGAAAAAATCGTATTAGTCACGGTAATATCGTATTGGCGATCCGAAAGTCACGAAATTTTCTTACCGAACCATTGTAAACAGCGGTAAAACATTTCCGATTTATGCGCGCAAGTGTATGAAAAAGTCGTGTGGCAGGTTAAAACAGGTTAAAATGTGGGTTTGGGTTATGGGCAGTGGGTCTGGGTTGAGTCTGGATTTTAAAAATTGGTTCTGCACAAGGCTTTACCTAGTGGTACGTATATGAGCCCTGTCACACTCCTACGGCTAAAGGGAATAAAAACCCAAAAATAACATTTACCCAACAGAAGAAATTGTTGTTCTAAGCAACAGTGGCCATTCACAAAACGATAAAAGCTGGCTTATCTGTCAATGTATGGGCAGGTTTCGAAATCCCATCAGGGTGAAGAGAACATCGTCCAGATGGCATGTATCCCATCAATGTGATCCAATTGGTGAACAATCCGCTCAGTCTAATATCACCCACCTCAAGATGGGCCTATCACGGAAAGAGGTTGCCAAATTAATAGATCTTTAGGTGTATTACCACCTTAAGATATAGTAATTAAACCTTTGCAATGGCTTTACAATTATTTGTAAATGTAATTTACATTGAAAGCAGTGTCTGTCCTTACTGCACTGCTGGTTCTGCCTCTTGAAACAACGTAGCAAAAGAACAACTTGCATATTACTCAGCTGGACTCTGCTATGTTGTTTCAAGAATTTACCAGGGATAACAAATACTTTGATGGGCCCTAGCATAAATTCTGAGAAACAGCACTTTGTAAACCATAAAGCATGTGTGTTTTGCAATTAGGATGATGCTGGGACTTATGCATATAAGTGGCACACTTAAATTTGTCCTGTTTGAAGCACAGATAGGGGTTTAACTATAAAGGAAAGCAGACCCTGTGACTGATGGGGGGGAGGCAGAAGATAGTGGGTAAAGTGTGAGCCCCACTATCTTCTAGTTATGCCCAGGGTCAGACTGGGACACCAGGAAAAATCCCAGGGGGCCACGGTGGCCCAGACCCAACCCTTGCTGTGCTCCCTCTGCCCGACCGCTCCTCCCCTTAAATTTCCGCACGGTCAGGGGAGGACGCTGGGTGGGGGGGGGGGGGTTAGGGGACACGGCCAGCGGGGGCACCTGCAGGGCCCCTATGACAGGAGCCCCGGTGGGCCCTGCACCCCCCCAGTCCGACTGTGGTTATGCCACTGAACAAAGACCAAAACTGGAGCTGTTAAGATGGTGAAAAGGGTGATATATATGTGCTCAAAGCCACAATAAACCAGACAAATAGCATTCTCTTTAAAAAAAAAAAAACCCTAAAAAGTGGCATTGGAACTAAAAAGAAGAAATAAAATAATTGCTAATGCACAGATCTCTATAGTAAAATGATTATTCTCTGAGCTGAAGGTTTAACGTCTCCCTTGAAATAGAGGCACAATATATGCTGTACATCTCTCATGGAGCTCAGCCTTTGTGCTGCTTTCGGTTGTTTAAGACAATTTTATATTTTTGAGCTCTATATTTCTCTGTGGATGTTGCTTGTCGCGATCCTGCCATTAAGACTTTTATGGAGTGCGCTTCAGCACATTTCTCTTCCATTGAATGAATAGCAAGCTCATCTTATTTTGCCTAAAAAGACTTGTTTTGCACATCTTCCATACTGAAAAGTCATAATCCATTCCATCGAGTCCCATTTTTAAGCACTCCTTGCCGCTTTTACTGCTAAATCGTACAAATAATCTGTTCATCAGTGATACCGGCATACCACACACTAAAAGAAGATTTATTTTATTGTAGCTACTTTAAGTTATAATACCTGACTTTATCTGGCAAGTGGCTGAACAAGCGCTTTTTGCCTCACAGTTGCACTTTCTCAATACATAAATATATTTATTCCGAACCATCTGGAGTTTATATGTGTTTGCTTTTGATTATGCCATCTCTTTTTATTTACTTTTTTCCATGACTTTTTCACTCCAGCACTTATTCTGTATGAACTCTAAGGAATGCCTTGTTGTGCTGCTATATAGAGAAGCAGAATAATACCCCTAGTCTGTGAAGATACACAGACCAGCCAGTAGCATAGATCTGTGTATCTGTACTGGGAGTAAGTTATACTTCCAGCTTCATTGCCCAGTGGTTACAAATATGCATAGCTCCCAACTGTCCCGATTTACGTGGGACAGTCCCTCTTTTGACAGCTCAACCCGCAGTCCTATATTCTTACTGAAAAGTCCCTAATTTCCCTTTGATCTGCTGCACTGAATGCTAAAAAAGATACAATAGGGTTGATTCACTAAAGTGCGGTAACGCATATCGCACGCTTTTTTGCATTAAAAAATGCGCGATTCACTAAAGTATTATCGCGTGCGTTAAGTTGCATATTGCATGCGTTACATTTCGCGATGCCGCATGCGTTAATTTTAACGGTTTTCATTAATTTGCGCGCAGAAATAATACTAACGCATGAGTCACAAACACTTAGATGCGCTAAATATCGCGAAAAATAACACCTACTTGAGGCAGGCGGTAATTATAGAAAAGTACAGTTAATGAGCTTTTGGCAACACAATATGGACTTTGCAGTGTGATTTATTCAAGTCTGTGTTGGCCCTACAGTGATGCAGCCGCCAGTTTGCAGGGAAATGGGCATTTTCATAAAAGTAGTTTTACGAAAGTAATGGCGTGTATGGCTAATATGGCGCGCATTTTTTCGCATGCGACAACTATTCGTCGATTAGCGCGCGTTCCATCAAATACCGCACGAAAATAGTCTTCGCGACTTAAATAACGCAAGCAGCATCGTGTCTAAATTAATGCAAGTATACTTTTAGTGAATCGTGCGTTGACACGAAAAATTAGACGCAATAAAATTTTTAACGCATGCTATAAATAGCGCACGTTTTAACGCACTTTAGTGAATCAACCCTAATGTTTCTCAAACTTAAGTAAAAAGTAGCTTTTGGCTGAGAGCCCAGAAAGGTAAAAAGCCCCCCCTGCACTGAGATACAATTGTAACTAATAAGCTAAACAGGTCGCTTAGGGGAACTGAGACTTGCAGCTTAAAGGGCAATTTCAGCTTTTTTAACAAAACTGTAATAACCTATAAAACAAGACCCCCGGAAATGTGTTCAAACTTTAAATAACCTGCAAATTTAGTCACATGTGAGTGGTCAAACAATTTTGTCTGCACAGCATTTCTTTATGTCCCTCTTTCCATTTTCAAAATATTGGGAGGTATGAGATATGTCACCATCTTCATCATCTTCTGCTTAAGAACAACTGTCCACTGTTACATATGTAGTGATGCTGCTCCTTTATAAAGATAACTGCCAACTTTTTGATACATATGTAATAGTGCTTTTTCTGAGAACAGCAGTCCACTTCCTGCTACAAATGTAGTAATCCTTTTTCTTCCTAAGAACAACTCTCTGCTTTGTGTTAAATATATCATCAGGCTTTTTCTTCTAAAAACAACAGTCCACTTCCTGCTACATATGTAATCATGCTATACCTTCCTAAGAACAACTGCCAACTTCCTCTTACATATGTAATCATGCTATACCTTCCTAAGAACAACTGCCAACTTCCTCTTACATATGTAATCATGCTATACCTTCCTAAGAACAACTGCCAACTTCCTCTTACATATGTAATCATGCTATACCTTCCTAAGAACAACTGCCAACTTCCTCTTACATATGTAATCAGGCTATACCTTCCTAAGAACAACTGCCAACTTCCTCTTACATATGTAATCATGCTATACCTTCCTAAGAACAACTGCCAACTTCCTCTTACATACAGTGGTGTGAAAAACTATTTGCCCCCTTCCTGATTTCTTATTCTTTTGCATGTTTGTCACACTTAAATGTTTCTGCTCATCAAAAACCGTTAACTATTAGTCAAAGATAACATAATTGAACACAAAATGCAGTTTTTAAATGAAGGTTTACGTTATTAAGGGAGAAAAAAAACTCCAAATCTACATGGCCCTGTGTGAAAAAGTGATTGCCCCCCTTGTTAAAAAATAACTTAACTGTGGTTTATCAATTTCAATTTTCAATTTCAATATCAATTTCTGTAGTCACCCCCAGGCCTGATTACTGCCACACCTGTTTCAATCAAGAAATCACTTAAATAGGAGCTACCTGACACAGAGAAGTAGACCAAAAGCACCTCAAAAGCTAGACATCATGCCAAGATCCAAAGAAATTGAGGAACAAATGAGAACAAAAGTAATTGAGATCTATCAGTCTGGTAAAGGTTATAAAGCCATTTCTAAAGCTTTGGGACTCCAGCGAACCACAGTGAGAGCCATTATCCACAAATGGCAAAAACATGGAACAGTGGTGAACCTTCCCAGGAGTGGCCGGCCGACCAAAATTACCCCAAGAGCGCAGAGACAACTCATCCGAGAGGCCACAAAAGACCCCAGGACAACATCTAAAGAACTGCAGGCCTCACTTGCCTCAATTAAGGTCAGTGTTCACGACTCCACCATAAGAAAGAGACTGGGCAAAAACGGCCTGCATGGCAGATTTCCAAGGCGCAAACCACTTTTAAGCAAAAAGAACATTAAGGCTCGTCTCAATTTTGCTAAAAAACATCTCAATGATTGCCAAGACTTTTGGGAAAAAACCTTGTGGACCGACGAGACAAAAGTTGAACTTTTTGGAAGGTGCGTGTCCCGTTACATCTGGCGTAAAAGTAACACAGCATTTCAGAAAAAGAACATCATACCAACAGTAAAATATGGTGGTGGTAGTGTGATGGTCTGGGGTTGTTTTGCTGCTTCAGGACCTGGAAGGCTTGCTGTGATAGATGGAACCATGAATTCTACTGTCTACCAAAAAATCCTGAAGGAGAATGTCCGGCCATCTGTTCGTCAACTCAAGCTGAAGCGATCTTGGGTGCTGCAGCAGGACAATGACCCAAAACACACCAGCAAATCCACCTCTGAATGGCTGAAGAAAAACAAAATGAAGACTTTGGAGTGGCCTAGTCAAAGTCCTGACCTGAATCCTATTGAGATGTTGTGGCATGACCTTAAAAAGGCGGTTCATGCTAGAAAACCCTCAAATAAAGCTGAATTACAACAATTCTGCAAAGATGAGTGGGCCAAAATTCCTCCAGAGCGCTGGAAAAGACTCGTTGCAAGTTATCGCAAACGCTTGATTGCAGTTATTGCTGCTAAGGGTGGCCCAACCAGTTATTAGGTTCAGGGGGCAATTACTTTTTCACACAGGGCCATGTAGGTTTGGATTTTTTTTCTCCCTAAATAATAACCCTCATTTAAAAACTGCATTTTGTGTTTACTTGTGTTATCTTTGACTAATAGTTAAATGTGTTTGATGATCAGAAACATTTTGTGTGACAAACGTGCAAAAGAATAAGAAATCAGGAAGGGGGCAAATAGTTTTTCACACCACTGTATGTAATCATGCTATACCTTTCTAAGAACAACTGCCAACTTCCTCTTACATATGTAATCAGGCTATACCTTCCTAAGAACAACTGCCAACTTCCTCTTACATATGTAATCAGGCTATACCTTCCTAAGAACAACTGCCAACTTCCTCTTACATATGTAATCAGGCTATACCTTCCTAAGAACAACTGCCAACTTCCTCTTACATATGTAATCAGGCTATACCTTCCTAAGAACAACTGCCAACTTCCTCTTACATATGTAATCAGGCTATACCTTCCTAAGAACAACTGCCAACTTCCTCTTACATATGTAATCATGCTATACCTTCCTAAGAACAACTGCCAACTTCCTCTTACATATGTAATCAGGCTATACCTTCCTAAGAACAACTGCCAACTTCCTCTTACATATGTAATCAGGCTATACCTTCCTAAGAACAACTGCCAACTTCCTCTTACATATGTAATCATGCTATACCTTCCTAAGAACAACTGCCAACTTCCTCTTACACATGTAATCATGCTATACCTTCCTAAGAACAACTGCCAACTTCCTCTTACATATGTAATCATGCTATACCTTCCTAAGAACAACTGCCAACTTCCTCTTACATATGTAATCATGCTATACCTTCCTAAGAACAACTGCCAACTTCCTCTTACATATGTAATCATGCTATACCTTCCTAAGAACAACTGCCAACTTCCTCTTACATATGTAATCAGGCTATACCTTCCTAAGAACAACTGCCAACTTCCTCTTACATATGTAGTCATGCTATACCTTCCTAAGAACAACTGCCAACTTCCTCTTACATATGTAATCATGCTATACCTTCCTAAGAACAACTGCCAACTTCCTCTTACATATGTAATCATGCTATACCTTCCTAAGAACAACTGCCAACTTCCTCTTACATATGTAATCATGCTATACCTTCCTAAGAACAACTGCCAACTTCCTCTTACATATGTAATCATGCTATACCTTCCTAAGAACAACTGCCAACTTCCTCTTACATATGTAATCATGCTATACCTTCCTAAGAACAACTGCCAACTTCCTCTTACATATGTAATCATGCTATACCTTCCTAAGAACAACTGCCAACTTCCTCTTACATATGTAATCAGGCTATATCTTCCTAAGAACAACTGCCAACTTCCTCTTACATATGTAATCATGCTATACCTTCCTAAGAACAACTGCCAACTTCCTCTTACATATGTAATCATGCTATACCTTCCTAAGAACAACTGCCAACTTCCTCTTACATATGTAATCATGCTATACCTTCCTAAGAACAACTGCCAACTTCCTCTTACATATGTAATCATGCTATACCTTCCTAAGAACAACTGCCAACTTCCTCTTACATATGTAATCATGCTATACCTTCCTAAGAACAACTGCCAACTTCCTCTTACATATGTAATCATGCTATACCTTCCTAAGAACAACTGCCAACTTCCTCTTACATATGTAATCATGCTATACCTTCCTAAGAACAACTGCCAACTTCCTCTTACATATGTAATCAGGCTATATCTTCCTAAGAACAACTGCCAACTTCCTCTTACATATGTAATCATGCTATACCTTCCTAAGAACAACTGCCAACTTCCTCTTACATATGTAATCATGCTATACCTTCCTAAGAACAACTGCCAACTTCCTCTTACATATGTAGTCATGCTATACCTTCCTAAGAACAACTGCCAACTTCCTCTTACATATGTAATCATGCTATACCTTCCTAAGAACAACTGCCAACTTCCTCTTACATATGTAATCAGGCTATACCTTCCTAAGAACAACTGCCAACTTCCTCTTACATATGTAGTCATGCTATACCTTCCTAAGAACAACTGCCAACTTCCTCTTACATATGTAATCAGGCTATACCTTCCTAAGAATAACTGCCAACTTCCTCTTACATATGTAATCAGGCTATACCTTCCTAAGAACAACTGCCAACTTCCTCTTACATATGTAGTCATGCTTCTCCGGCCTAGCTGAAATTACAAATTTACTGGCAATGTACTTGCCGGTAAATTTGTAATAACAAGTAAATCTGCCCCGGTCTGTCTCCTATTCTCCCCTTTCTCCCATTCCTAGCTCGAATACTTCAAATCACCTCACGATTCCAACTCCGCCCCGTGACATTGCTGGCCCACCCATTTACATCACAATCCATTCCCTGGCCCACTATTTCAATAAAATGCTGCCAACCCTAGTTACATATGTAATCGCACTCCTCCTTCCTATGAACAACTGGCAACTTCCTGTTTATTCCAGAATTTGCGCAGAACTTTGTGAAAAATCATGAGAATTCTAGGGGGTGCCAGGAGATCGGGGGGGAGAGGCGCCAAAATAGGGTAACTCCCAAAAATATAGGAGGGATTGACAGCTTTTTTACTATATTCTATTACAGTTTTATTTACTATATTCTATTACAAAGGAATATAGTAAGGTGAAAATATCTTGTAAATGTAAATTGGTAAAAAGCTTACAGTAAGTTCGTAATCTCCACTGACACAGAAACATCTCCCACATCCCTGAGACTGAAAGCACAGTTATTCATTTATGATTCGGTTTGTTTACATGTTACGCTTTCATGGCTGGAGGTGCAAGTGCATGGTCCTGCATAGCATTATTTAGTAACTTGAATTACAATACAAAGATTTATAAATCTGGAATAAGAATCCATATAATGCATAGTAGATGAGTGGAGAGCTTAGAATAGCCCCTTGCCCAATACATCTATTTTCAGGGTGACTGGGCATTGTGCATTTCCCATGGGAAAAGGAATCATACAGATGCCTCCCAATTGTTTCGATTTTTCGCAGGACAGTCTCAAACAATTGTAACTAATATGCTTGGGGGAATTGAGACTTGCAGCTTAAAGGGCAGTTTTACAACGTGACCCCAAAACCCCCAGAGATGTGTTAAAGGAACAGTAACACTAAAAAATAGAAATGTTTTAAAATAATTAAAATATAATGTACTCTTGCCCTGCACTGGTAAAAGTTGTGTGTTTGCTTCAGAAAGACTACTGTAGTTAATAGAAATAGCGGTTGTGTAGCCATGGGGGCAGCCATTTAAATTGAAAAAAGCAGAAAAGGCACAGGTTACATAAGAAGATAACAGATAACTGTGTAGAATACAATGGGAATCTGCTACTTATCTGTTATCTGCTTAGTAACCTGTGCCTTTTCTCCTTTTTTCAGTTTAAATGGCTGCCCCCATGGCTACACAGCAGGGTATTTATATAAACTCTAGTAGTGTTTATGAAGCAAACACACAACCAGTACAGGGCAACAGTACATTATATATTAATTATTTTTATACACTTTCATTTTTTGGTGTTACTGTTCCTTTAAAACTTTAAATAACCTGCCAAATTTTGTAAAATGGGAGTGATATTTAGGGGGAGTGGTCAAAAAATGTTGCTACTTGCGGCATTTCTTTTTGTCCCTCTTTACACTTTTCAAATGTTGGTAGGTATGAATATGTATGCCTCTAATTAAATAATGTGCTACATTTTTCATTTCTATTGTGTTATATTCCGTTTAATTGTCCTTTTTTTCCTCTCTAGTGGGTCCACTTTTTGGGAACTATAATGAATTGCCCTAACAACAATTGCCCTAAGGTTCACAGTGCACAGGGCATGGTCTCTCTTAGCACCAACCATATGTTGTACAGTTATGGGACCTGTTATCCAGAATGCTCGGGACATGGGGTTTTCCAAATAAAAATCATTTAAATATTGAATAAACCCAATAGGATTGTTTTGGCTCCAATAAGGGGTAATTATATCTTAGTTGGGATCAAGTACAAAGTTCTGTTTTATTGTTACAGAAAAAATGGAAATCATTTTTAAAAATTTTAATTATTTGCTTGTAATGGAGTCCATGGGAGCCAGGCTTTCCGTAATTCGGAACTTTCTGGATAACGGGTTTCTGGATTAGGGATCCCATACCTGTACCTCAAAAGCAGGAGTTTGACCTTAAAATGTGCCTGTGCCTGTTCTAATGCCTAGGGATCACTACATAGTAATTATCAGCACTTTGCGACTCATGCAATATATCAGTAGCTATATTTGTTAATTGTATTAAGTTAATCTGCAAAAAAACCCATCTAGATGAGGTTGTGTTCTTCAGAAGGTTCATCGAGCGTGCCCTGTAGGAACATGCCAACATGGAGTTATTTTTGAGCACGGACACAAATTTAGCTTTATTCATCTGTTCCAAAGATTCAATCTTCAGTTCTATTCATATCGCTGACAGTAATCATAAAAAGAAATGTGTCGTTATGAGGATGCCATTAAGCTCACACACAGTATTGTTATAAGCATGGATCCACAATCTGATTTTTTTCCCTTTGTGTTTTGCTCTCAGCTTATCTTTGCTTACATCTTCTAGCTGTGCTGGGCCATCAATCATTGTCAGGAACGCCTCCTCTTGATGTGCGGCAGGCCACTCTCTGCATTATCACTTGCCTGATACATATAATGAATCAGTTTATGAGAAGGAGATCTGAGGTTGTATACTTACATGGTTGGCTGGCTTGAAAGAAAAATATGTCCATCACGGGTAACCTTGAGTAAATCCAGTGATGGGCAAATGAATCAAACTAGATGTATGGTTTATATAGCCGCCTATATTTGCTGACTTCCTTTCAGCCTCCTTGGCTTAACAACAGCAGGCCGTCTTTTGTGACTTTTTCCTCAATACATCCAGACTGCCTCGGAGGACTTGACTGCCTCCATTAGTCACTGAATTATGTTGAGTGGATGCATAGAAAACAAACCCACTTCATCATCAGTACAGGACAATATGCATTTGATATGGTACTGCATGAAACACTTTAAACACGGTTAATACAGCGGAAATACTAAAGAAACCCTGTTCTATCATCCATATCTTAAAGAAATATCAACTGAATTCATTAAAATACTTTGCCTGCAATCCTGCTGACAGGGATGGATGACGTGATGCAGTCCTTTATTTAATAACCGTAACTTAGTAGGGTTAAAGGCCTTGTTAAATCTGCCCATAGGAGCCTTTAGCAGCAGCAGCAGACATCTACTTTATGTTGCCACAAATGCACCACTTGCAAGATATCGGGCAAATGTTTCTTTTAAAGAAAGAACCAGAGTAACAGGCAGTAGAAGCAGTAACTGTAGGTTTTGTTTGGTAATTACAGTCTAATAAAGTACTTTTAGATATTCCTGCATCAGGGATGCAATTCAATAGTAATAATAAAAAGGGCACATTAAATAAAAAGAACATACCTTGTAGAACCAGCTTATTGACTAGATTGCAGTGCCTAAGTGAACCTAGGATCTGGAGCATCTCCTGTAGAAGAGAGAGAGGGTACATCTGAGAAACCTGGATTATATTGGACCAGTACATATTACATTTATTAGGTGGTTCTCAGAAGCTCTACAACATCAATATACACACAATACAAAAAGCAACTTTCAGGAAACCTAAAACTGCATTGTGTTCATGTCTATTGAATGTCTTTCTTTAAAGTCAGGAGGTTAAGGAGCAAATATCCACGTGCTTCTGCAGGCATATTCCACTGGATTTACCTTACATCAAAAACAGCATTTTTTCGGGGGTTAACCTTTAATAGAATGTAACTGAACCCCCAAAATGTGCCTGAGTTTATGAGTGTGACCATGAAAGCCACTGGGGTTTGCCTGGGGGATTCCTTCTTATTTTCCAGGATTCCAAGTCAGAGGTCCCCACATGCTGCTGCTAGACCCCAAAGAGGAGGAGATAGTGGGACAAAGACTGTAGGCCAGTTATTGTGACATTTTGAATTACTGTTGACTGGCTGCATTAGATATTCTTTGCGCTGTACTTGAATCTGTGTTAGGGGCCGGAATGAGGGGGCTGAGCAAATGTTGGACTTTGCTAGAAGGGGGTTTGTAGAAATTAATCTGCAAATAGACTGTGCATGGGTATGTTGTGGTTATATATACCATTCATTAGGAACACTTTAACTGTCTAAAGACCTTTGGGCAGAATGCAGTATTTACAACGTGTGTCATTTTCATATTCAGGCTAATGATGTTTATGTCTCATGCATAATTGTCACCTCCTTAGGCAAGCTGGGGGTGCTGTATTCATCCAGGCTGTGTCAGCAGACCATCGGCAGTTTCATGCACTTTACTTTCACTATACAGTGCTTCACTGGCTTGGTTTGTTTTCTCTTTACAATTACAGCTTTGCACATGAGGTGTCAAGATTGGGAAGTGTTTGGTTACAGCTTCTGAGTTAAGGTTATCTGTTGCATATCACGTCTGTAGGGGAGTCGTAATGATCTCACCTATTACATTGCTTTGTGTGCACTAAAGAGCTTTTATTATAGATTTGCAATGTGTAAAATTAATGTAATTATGGCTCTAAGCATTAAACTGTACCCATAACGCTGGTGAGTTTAAGCTGGAATGGAATGGCTACAGCAGGAGCAGACGTTAGGACTCTCATACTCATACTGATGGCAAATGCATTGCAGCTGGTATTGCCAGGAGTAAAATATAAGACTCAGTCTTAGTCATTTTGGCATTTCACTGCCAATAGATTCGCCACATTAGTGCCACCTAGAAAAATATATTTATTCTGCAGAAAGCATTACCATACCTGATTAAAGAGCCCTAGAAGCAGCTTCCTGGTGCAGCTCCAGCCACTGTAGCTCAGATCACACATTCCTAAGGGAGGGGGAATGAGTTTTTTGAATTCTTATGGGAAGGGGGAGCAGGAGAGAGCTGTGGCCCCCGGAATGAAAATTTTTTTGAGAGAGGAAGTCAGATACCTAAGAACATGTTTACAAAAAAAGGAATCCTGCGTTTCTTTTGATAGAGGACTCAGTGCAGCGTTTCTGTGAGTGCTTATGGCTGTATTTACATAGACCTTTCTGATAAAGCTTACTTAGTTTTTACCTTTCCTTCTGCTTTAATAAGAAATAAATAAAAATACAAGTACTCAATAGCGAGTTGTAGTAAATCTGTTTCATTTTGATAACTTCTGTATTAGAATTTGGAAGGCTCCTTAATGAGGGCAGGACTGAAATGAGGCAGGATAACGTAATGGTATTGCCCATAAAATCCACCACCCATGGCACTAGGGATAACATTTGAAGTCAATTATTGCACAATAGCAGGAATTTCAATGTTATTTAAAGAGTCCCCATTACTCTCCCTTTTACAGTTAAATGCTGTATGTTCAGGGCGCTGTAAAGCAAGTCCTATTTGGAAAAGAGCTGCAGATACCGCATTCCTGGCATCGCACACAAATGAGTCCATTGGTGCAGCTTTTGCAATCAACATGCTAGCCCTCTGGCCCCCGATGGCTTCTCTCCCCCAACCACTGAAGAATCTGTCTCCATATCATGTCACTGGTAAACACTGATTATTCTGTGAGTTATAAGTGTAGAGTTATACCGTGATTGGCTGGTATAAAGCCACTTAAAGCGACTGGTCTCTATTACATTCCAACTGAATTCAAAAACTTTTCTATATTTACCATAGGGGTGAATTCAGATTTGACCAGGCAGTAATGGTTTTCATGGAGCTTTGCCTAATGCCACATATGACCTAATCATTGAGCTGAATTTTAAAGGACCATTTTGCCAAAAGCACATTTCAATATACTTCAGTGTACTCTGATCCTTAATTTTCTATCATTAAAAAACCCCAGAATAAAAAGAAAACCAACAGATAGTTTGTATCATATTAAGTGGCCTATTAAAGAATCTTACCAAACTGGAATATATATATCAGTAAATATTGCCCTTTTACATCCTTTCCCTTGAGCCGCCATTTAGTGATGGACTGTGTGTTCCCTCAGAGATCAGCTGACAGGAAATAATGCAGCTCTAACTGTAACAGGAAGTAGTGTTGGAGCAAAAGGCAGAACTCTGTCCATTCATTGGCTGATGGGGCCCAGCATGTACAGTGGAGGAAATAATTATTTGACCCCTCACTGATTTTGTAAGTTTGTCCAATGACAAAGAAATGAAAAGTCTCAGAACAGTATCATTTCAATGGTAGGTTTATTTTAACAGTGGCAGATAGCACATCAAAAGGAAAATCGAAAAAATAACTTTAAATAAAAGATAGCAACTGATTTGCATTTCATTGAGTGAAATAAGTTTTTGAACCCTCTAACAAAAAAAGACTTAATACTTAGTGGAAAAACCCTTATTTGCAAGCACAGAGGTCAAATGTTTCTTGTAATTGATGACCAAGTTTGGGCACATTTTAGGAGGAATGTTGGTCCCACTCCTCTTTGCAGATCATCTCTAAATCCCTAAGGTTTCGAGGCTGTCTCTGTGCAACTCTGAGCTTGAGCTCCCTCCATAGGTTTTCTATTGGATTAAGGTCCGGAGACTGACTAGGCCACTCCATGACCTTAATGTGCTTCTTCTTGAGCCACTCCTTTGTTGCCTTTGCTGTATGTTTTGGGTCATTGTCGTGCTGGAACACCCATCCACGACCCATTTTCAGTTTCCTGGCAGAGGGAAGGAGGTTGTCGTTCAGGATTTCACGATACATGGCTCCGTCCATTTTCCCGTTAATGCGAATAAGTTGTCCTGTGCCCTTAGCAGAAAAACACCCCCAAAGCAAAATGTTTCCACCCCCATGCTTGACGGTGGGGACGGTGTTTTGGGGGTCATAGGCAGCATTTTTCTTCCTCCAAACACAGCGAGTTGAGTTAATGCCAAAGAGCTCTATTTTGGTCTCATCAGACCACAGCACCTTCTCCCAGTCACTCACAGAATCATTCAGGTGTTCATTGGCAAACTTCAGACGGGCCTGCACATGTGCCTTCTTGAGCAGGGGGACCTTGCGAGCCCTGCAGGATTTTAATCCATTGCGGTGTAATGTGTTTCCAATGGTTTTCTTGGTGACTGTGGTCCCTGCTAATTTGAGGTCATTAACTAACTCCTCCCGTGTAGTTCTAGGATGCTTTTTCACCTTTCTCAGAATCATTGACACCCCACGAGGTGAGATCTTGCGTGGAGCCCCAGAGCGAGGTCGATTGATGGTCATTTTGTGCTCCTTCCATTTTCGAACAATCGCACCAACAGTTGTCACCTTCTCTCCCAGCTTCTTGCTAATGGTTTTGTAGCCCATTCCAGCCTTGTGCAGGTCTACAATTTTGTCTCTGACATCCTTGGACAGCTCTTTGGTCTTTCCCATGTTGGAGAGTTTGGAGTCTGCTTGATTGATTGATTCTGTGGACGGGTGTCTTTTATACAGGTGACTAGTTAAGACAGGTGTCCTTAATGAGGTTGATTAATTGACTAGAAGTGTCTAACCACTCTGTGGGAGCCAGAACTCTTAATGGTTGGTAGGGGTTCAAAAACTTATTTCACTCAATGAAATGCAAATCAGTTGCTATCTTTTATTTAGAGTTATTTTTTCGATTTTCCTTTTGATGTGCTATCTGCCACTGTTAAAATAAACCTACCATTGAAATGATACTGTTCGGAGACTTTTCATTTCTTTGTCATTGGACAAACTTACAAAATCAGTGAGGGGTCAAATAATTATTTCCTCCACTGTATGTGTGCCTTGGCTTGTTTGTGTGAACCATGAATTGTATGATCCCAGGGGGCGGCCCTTTGTTTTTAAAATGGCAATTTTCTATTTAGGATTACCCAATCCTACACATTCTACTAAAGCTGTTCTGTGCAATATATATTTATAGAGACCTGCATTGTTCGGGGAATGGTTTTTCTTTAACTTCACCAAGGTTCTGTGTTATTAAACGCAAGCCTCAGTGTGTGTGCATTATGTGTTGGTGGATATGTAAGAAGTGTGCAGCACTGGGTTTTGTAAAATGACTTAAGGCAAGTAAACATTCAGCACCGAAATGAGTTATCTCTGTGTCACTGACAAATCACTGCTCCGAGTGGTGTTTGGGTGTTATACAAATCCATATAATTAGTCCCAGTACATCTAGTTAACTCAGAGGTTAAAGCGCTCAAATAAATTAAGAGCCTTGAGAAGTGAGAAGAATTTCAAGTTGACACGGTGACATTTGTTTAGCACTGAGGAACCTGCATTAATATGCTCTGCATTTCTATTAATGAGCGTTTTAATGCTTTTTTGTGATGCATCTGTTATATTTACATTATGGGTTCTTTCTCTTCTGCAGTAACAGCACAGCGCAGTACAGAGTAGATGAGAGGAGATCATTTTGCATTGTTCACTTGTCACCTACCATAAAGGCAACCCTTTCAGACCTCTGACATGTTAATGGGGAAAAGGAAAAGGTTATGGGTTATATTTAAATGTTGTTCTCAGTCACTGGATCATTGACACATTGGCTTCTACCTGTTAAAGCGCAAATTATAAATAACTGCTTTTTTCTAAGGTGTTCATTATACCTCACTGGATCTTGTTATGGAGAATGCAAATGTAATTTAAAAGTGTCAGCCCTTAGAATGAGCAATTACTTGCTCATTTCGGTGCATATTTCATTGTTGGTGGAATATCTTTCTTCTTTTTAGTGGGATATTATTACCTGCCAATGGATATGGTGTAAAGTCCTACTTTAAACTAGTGGGAAGAATGTCAGGTGACAGAATGTCTTTTTAACAGAGCGCCATTTAGAAACTATACAGCCCCCCAGCATCCCACTAAATAGTGACTGTCTGTGGCAGCTATACAGCCCCCCAGCATCCCACTAAATAGTGACTGTCTGTGGCAGCTATACAGCCCCCCAGCATCCCACTAAATAGTGACTGTCTGTGGCAGCTATACAGCCCCCCAGCATCCCACTAAATAGTGACTCTCTGTGGCAGTCACAAGGCAAGACTAAGTGGTGGGAATGCTGACTAAAGGCAAAAAGTAAGGCAAAGTTTACACAATGTATTTTGTTGGTCAGGGCCAGACTAGGATCGTTAGCAATCGTTAGGCAGGACAAGAGGTCATGTGAGCAATGCAATATATTCTTTCCTATTTACACTTGGTATATCTTACCAAGCCAATGGCCTCATTCAGCCTACTTTATAGCTTTCTTATCACACCAAAAAACATTGTGTGTAATTTCATTGCCCCTACATCAACAATATCCAGGGCCTATGAACCAGTGTCAAAGGCACAGTTCTATGGGTATGAGTTTTGCCCCCAAAAAGTGTTGGATTGTGACCACCCAACGTGTATATACAGTAACAAAGCATCACTTTTCAGCACATTAAAATATCACATATTATGATTTAATGTTTGCATTTAAATATTTGCATTTAATAACATGAAATCACACAATTCTGTATGAAATATATATATCTGTATTATGCGTCTTAAAGGGTTCTAATGATATCGTTCAATCTTTTGGTTTCTGTGATGGCCATATTGTTTTTTTGTCTTTCAGGAATTTCCATTTCTACCGTCTTTCCATGATTTAATGTGTTATTTGAAAATGTCACTCCCCAGATGAGCTATCCCTGCTCCATGCCGTTCTCTCAATATTTAAATTTGTCAGCGCTGCGACATGGCGTTCACACATGCACGGGAAAATGAGTACAAGAATGGCATTAGCAAGGAGCATTTCCAGCACTTTCTGCTGTAATTGATTGATAGTTGGTGTCTCTTTCTTCCTCTCTTCTGATAAACAGCCAGCAAAACTGCATTTATTGAGTATGAATTGTTGACTGAACACTCTGTATGATGCAAGGAAATTGGTTTTACAGAGCAAGGATTTTATTAGCTGATATTCTTTCCTATTTACACTTCTGGACTTTATTTAATGTGATACAGACTTGAGATTTCACTCTTTGCTTCTAAAACTTACATTGGTTAGAAAAATCCCAGAGTTCTGGCTCACAGGCATTTATTATAGAAGGTTTTAATGCATCTTACACAAAATAAAGGAATCATTTGCCCATTTTCTATAATATATAGGAGCACATAAAGCTTTAGTACCTAAATTGAATTGCCTTGGGCTTAGTTTCAGTTGTGCCTATTAATGCAACAAAAGCACAAGGGATACTTGTACTACCTGCCATTGATCTGGTATAAATACATGGGATCCATGAATTATGGGAAGGCTCCATTTTAATCAAATACATTACTGCTATTTTTTTTTATAAAAGTATTTCCTCTTTCTCTGTAATAATAAAACTGTACCTTGTACTTAATTCCAACTGAGATACAATTAATCCTTATTGGAGGAAAACCAGTCCTTAATGGAGGCAAACCAATCCTATTGGGTTTATTAACTGTAATGATTAAATTGTTTTTTAGTAGACAAAGTATGGAAACATTATGGCTCCGATTGCCAATATATTATAATAACCTATGACAAGTCACAGAGATACCAACAAATAAATATGATCTGTGTATCAATAAAAAACCATTAGGGAAACATAAGATAAATAAGCGGATGGACCCAGAGTTAAGGTGGCCACAAATAAACTGGTGTAATCATACAGTTTGGTCATTTCTGATGAAATTATATGAAAATCAGTTAATATATTAATATATGGAACCTACAAACAAGTGTTTTTTAACTTTGGCGCCCAGATACTGTCATATCAGTGTTAAAAACCCAAATGAGAAAACTGTGACTCACTACCAAATGATTTGGCACGTGCAAATCAGAAAATAGGATTTGTGGCTGCAGGGCTGGAACTAGGGGTAGGCAGAAAAGGCACCTGCCTAGCGCGCAGCAATAAGTAGCTCTTCTGCCTAGAAGCCTCGCAAGTCTTTTTCGGCGATTTCCAGAAATCGCACCGCCGCGTGTGCCATCCCGCCGGCGACATACATTGTAGCCGGTGGGATGGCAGGGGAAGGCAACTCTGGGGGGCTCTGTCACGTCACAAAAGTTACTTAAGTTGTGTTAGTTACACATAAAATTACACCAAAACTGCTTAGTAAACTATGTATCTTGCCTAGAAGCTTAGGTAACTTGCGTATCAAGCAAAAGGCAACACAGAGAAGCTTTGCAGGGACAAACTCCACTGTCCACTAATGAATAAAGAAAAAACAGTAAATTCCACTGCCCCCAATGAACTGACTGACACATTAATTATTCATTTTAACTATTTATATGAACTGCTTTTTATAGAGTAATGTCAGATATTTGTATTGGGATCTACAGTATATACTAAATTATTTGAGTATCCCCTGCATAAACTTTCCCGCAGGGGAACGACTGATCATTGAGATTACATAATTACAATTTACGTAATTTAAGCAAAAAAATGTGTTGCTTTCAAAGAAACGTATCTCACCCCCCAATTAAAATACTGACTTATTAGCACAATAATTATTTTTACTATTCTTATTAACTGCTACTGACTAGCTATCTGGTCTCACAGCAAGATCATTGGGCCCCTAATAACATATGCAAAAACTTAGTAACTTCCATATCAAGCCATGTCAGCACAGAGCAGGGGCAGGTAGGTGGGAAGGGGTTAAACTTAGGGCAGATTCCATTGACCCCCCTATAAACTGAATTACTTATTAGTGCGTACTGCGTGCTTGTGTTCATGGGGGGCCTATATAAATAACTTGTGCGGGGACCAAAGTTTCTGATGGTGACCCTGCCTATCACACTCACTAAGGCCAGTTTTATCAAGAGCCAGTTAACCTACCTGTATGTTTTTGGAAAGTGGGAGGAAACAGGATTCGGACTGTGGCCCCCAGCTCTGCAAAGCAGCAGTGCCACCCACTGAGCCACCATGCAGCCCAGAGAATACTGCAAATGAAAAACCCCAGATGTTTATATAGTTATCATTAATGTGGTGCTTAATGTATATGGTGAATATAGAGAGATTGGCAGCCAATAAATGGAAAATCTACATCCTACATTTGTATTTCACATAGAAACAAGTAAATTAAAATGAAATCTCAGATCCCAGGACAACAATGAATAGCAAATGTAGATCTGTAAATTAACTCATATTCACAAGAATCACACCAACATGTGTAATGACACACACATATATTTATATACATACAAATGAGAAATAAATGGGAAATTGCAAAGTAATTATGATGACTATGCTGTCTGCACCTAAACCTATTGCTAAAGGGTATTTATACTCACAGGACTATTACACTACTTGTAGTATTACTGACAGCTACAAACAGTCTGCACTTCTCTTTAAAACAGATGGGCTTTATTCCTTTTGTCTCCGTAGCTTCTTTGATGCAACATGCTACCTGTTTATTTTTCAATTTGTGAGTTCTGTACACTGTGCTAAATAACTCACCAATATATATCTAAGAAAAGCCCTAAATGGGGGCCAAAATGTTGCTGAAATTTATGGAATAAAGTGTCAAAATATGCATATTGGAGTGCAGATTGCCTCTATTCTGTGTATTATACTATAATGAGTCTCTCACCCAGCTTTAAAGGAATTAAGCTTCTGTTACTTGTATATATATATATATAATATATGCACCTCCTATCCTGAAAACATATCAGGTAAGGTTGAATCATTAGCAGAAGAAACATAGTACAGTTGCTGTTTGTTAGGCCTCTATATGCCACAGCCTATGCATTCAAGTCATTTTTTATTTAAGATTTCAGACAGCAGAACTGTCATGTCTGTCCCTAGTTATTTCAGTAATAGTAGAACTATTTTACCAATGAAATATAAAAAAAGAGGTTTATTTCAATGTGGATTTAGAGAGGCATAGATAACATACATGTAGCCCTATTATACTCCCAATCGCCAGTGTAGACTAGTTACTCTGTGAATCCCTAACAACATTTTGGTCGATACATTACATGGCTTCAAGATGGATGCCTTTTTAGCAAGTGGGGTAAATAAAGGGTTATTGAAAATAGCTCCAAGTACAAAGTTGATCCAAGTCTGTCTTGAAGTCAGGAAGAATTTTCTTCTCCCTCTGAGGCAGAATGGAGAGGCTTCCTCTAGATCAGCTAGCATTTAGGTAGTTATACATAGACTTAAAAAGGTGACTCACAACTATAATGGCTAAACGCTATTCTATTTATTATAAATTGTGCCTTATTCTTAGAAAATGTCATCTGTGTTCCCCTTTGTAGGGCAGCAAGCAGCTGTTGAATAACTACCCTGTCTACATCACCAGCAAACAGTGGGATGAGGCAGTCAACTCTTCGAAGAAGGACGGGCGGCGGCTTCTGCGATACCTCATTAGATTTGTATTCACAACAGATGAGCTTAAATATTCGTGTGGCCTTGGGAAAAGGAAAAGGTCAGTGCAGTCAGGAGACACTGGTCCTGAGAGGCGTCCCCTGGATCCTGTTAAAGTTACATGTCTCAGAGGTACTGCACCTTTTCACTCAGCGTAATCCTTATGTGATCTCATTCCATCCTTCTTTATCCCCAAGAGCCCCAGATCCCCACCCAAGTTAGCCAATCTCCTCTCTCGCTATTATCACTGAGTTACTTACACTGATTCCATTCAACTGAGCCCTTTTGGATAGGCAGCACTTAGGGGGCATTTACTAAAGGCCATGGGGTTTTTTTTTTTTATTTGTAATTTTTTACAAATAAAGTTTTTTTCAACGTTTGTAATGCGTCAAAACTGCAACAAATCCAAAAGTAAAAATACACCATCTACAAGCTGCCGAGATCATGTAGGAGCCAATGGCAGGTGTCCTTTTTACAACTGGAAGATCTTTCTTTGCTTCGTGGATTTTGAGGTTTTGGAGTTTTTTGATGCTTTCATTTGTGCAACAAAACAAAAAATTGTCATTTTTCACAGTTTTTATTCATTTGAACTTTTTTTAAAAGGCTGCTTTAATAAATCACTTGGCATTTGCATTTTTAGAGAAAATTCGTCTTTTTGTGGTTTCCAAAAACCTCTAAAACCATGACAATGATAATGTAGATAAATGGGTCTCTTAGAGGCAGATTTATCAATTCAGATTAAGACTGATACAGTTTGCCTAGGTAAGCTCCCATTGACTTCTACATTAGCTGCCAGCTTTGGCAAAGTTTTGTAATAGTGTTTTTTTCTGTTTTTTTACACATAATAAATAACAAAAAAAGTGTGTTCTCGGGTAACTATATACACAATTGTTTAGCAAGATTCTTGGAAATGAGAAAAGTGAAAATGTTTATAAATCAGGCTCTTATTCTCTTTAGCCATAGAATCAATTTTGTAGAATGGTACAAGGGCTGGATGGGAAAGATTTGATAAAGATAAAGGGACCACCATACAGGAGGACTTTATGTCAGATACAATGTGTGGATATATGAATGTATCACACCAACTGAAGCACAAGGTAGAACAAATTGTTGGGGATGTAATGCTATAAAGCACTCTTATATCTCCAACTACTTCTGCTTCATCTCTATGAACAACTGCCTATTAACTTTGCAATGAGCAATTATTGCCTGCCAAATAGCTGTTCCTACTGTCCCACAGTGGTTTTAAATCTATCGTTTTCCCTCCAAACCATCAGAGAGCCAAGGGGAAAGTTCAGCATGACTGGTACCTGACGAGTTATCCCAATAAGCCAAGTTTAAGGGAACCTGTCACCCTAAGAAATAATTCCAATTTCTTTTTTATTGTGTTTGTTAAGCAAAATTAACTTCACATATTATATAAATGATATAAATCTTGTTTCTTTCAGTCTTGGGAATATACAATCACAGCCAGCAGGCAGCTGCCATTCTGTGGGCACTGTTAATAAGGCAGGCTTTGTATCACCCCAAAATCTTGTGTATGTGCCAGAATAGGGGACCTGATGCCCAGGCTCATGCACTGGTTACACTATTAGATGGTGAGAAGGTAGGGAGAATGTAGGTGCTGAATGGAAAGTTTAAGTAGTTGTCTGCCCCGCCTCTGTGCCTAAGGCATAGAGGCGGGGCAGGCAGTATATGATTGACAGCTGGGATTTTTAAATGCCTTTATAATGGGTTTGGATGTGTTAATATAAAAATGAATTTTGACTTCATGTTTAATTTGAAAAGGACTTTTATTATACAGCTTTTCGTGTCTGGGTGACAGGTCCACTTTAACTGAAATTTGTAGCAACGTTCAACGTTATTTTATACAGACATCTCATAACCTGTAAGGCATCTGCATATAACTTGTTACATGATTTATCCACAGGGTGCTGGAGTAGCATCAGGTAAGTGCCAGCCAGGGACCACAGTGCTCCAAGGTTTCAAGCCCATTGTTTCTATCACTGCAGCCTTTAAGCAAATTAGTAGAGTGACTGGTACCGAGCTGTTTCCTTTGACTTCTTTTCCCAAATGTTTATGTGTATATAACAAAAATGCCCATTGGTAATTAAAAGCATAATTGAAAGTCCATCAAAAGACACATTTTAAAAGCAACGTTTCGGGACGATTCCAATGCAGTACCACTAGCACTGTGGTTTTGATTAACAGATTATGTTCATGTCTATGAAGTGTTTATTAGTATAGGGATCCTTCTTTCCAAGGAAAACAGAACTCATGGGGGGTGCCAATATGTTATGCGCCCCCTAGTGGCTCAAATTGCCACTAGGCAAAAGTTTTTCAGCAGGATTTGTGCTCCTTATAGTAAAACATGCAGCTGCCTGGGGAGAGGATAACGCAGCATCACTAGAACAGGAACAATAGAATATTTTTGTCTGATTTTACAGTGAGTCCCCTTTGTAACACCCCTGTGACACATACAACTTGCACTGGATTTTCAAACAGGCACAAGCATTGCATCTGTATTGCTGTATTATTGGTCGCTCTAAGATTTCAAGATGGATGCCTGAAATTCTTTAAGGCGAATGGCAACTTCCAGTGATTTTTGCACTTAATGGCTAAATGTAAATGATACCCTATTTTATACTGCAGTCTTTGGATAATGTTTAACTATGGCAGCTGCCACCCATTTTTATCCAAAAAAAATAGGCAGATAGATATAAAGCTCTCTGTGCAGAATAACTCTGTGTTAATGGAATATTTACAAGAAGGGAAGTTTTTCCATGTATTAATTTCCATAAATCTGTGTAATATCCATTTTCCAGAAAACAATTGTCAGACAGAAAAATTAATTAATCTAAGATCAGTCAATGAACATTCAGGCAAATGACATTATTCCATAAGTAGAGGATAACAATGTCCCTTCTGGTTGTTATTTAAGCCTCAGACAGATGTTGCCGCCATATGACATAAAGCAGAGATTTTAAGTGAATAATATTGTAGTGTCATTATAATTGGGTGCACTTTGTAAGCCTGGCTTGGCAAACCTGCTGCTTCCCAAAGATACAGGTTCAATGTTGGACTTGAGTGCTACGTGTAAGAACTTGCACAATTAGCAAAACTGTACACCCAAACTCTCTTATATTTCTACTATTGTTATTATGAATATTATCTGTTACAGAGATTATACATCATTGAAATCAGTCCCTGCCCAGTGGTGCTTACAGTCTTAGGTTCCTATCACTAAGGTCAATTTCAACAGGACCCATTGAACCTGCTAGCATGTTTTGGAGTGCAGGAAACCAGCGAACCTGATGGAATAGGGGGAAACATGCAAACTCCTTAGTGCCCAAGTTGGAATTAAACTCAGGCACTGCAAGGCAGATGTACTACCTGTTGAGCCACCACACCGATCTTATTCTTATTGTATTATCTTCAGCTATATGTTTATATTACCTTTATGTAGCCTTCTTAGTCTGGGAGAGACTTGGCACTATTTGTCTGCTCCATGTCTTGAGTTTTTTTACCAACCCGGGTATAACATTGCTGCACATAGCTATAGTGAGCTAAAAAAAAGTGTCAAAAGCAATGTATTTGCTGTACAGTGCTCCACCTACTGGAAGAAAAGGGATTTGTAGTCAAACATCAATATGTCAGCTTCTTGACCCACAAATTCAGCTGCTGGATCGATGGTGTCATATATGAGGACCTTCCCAACAGTCCCCACCCAAAGGACATAAATAGACTTTGCCTTTACAGAAAGCGCAGTTGAAAAAAGGAAAAATGTTGAATGTGAATGAGGTACAAAACGAAATCTGACTTTATAGAGGGAGAGTAGATGTTTTCCACCCAAACACACAGAGCTATTAAGTCTCATTTGTGGGATGTTCCAGGGCCTGGTCTTGAAAGGGCTATGGCTGAAATCCCCTGACCAGGTCTGTAGGTAGATCCAAAGCAACTTCTCTTCAGAGCTCCAGGTAGCCTTGCTGTAGGGAGACACAGCTAGAAAAACGCTACAAAAGCCATATTGCATATCTTAGAATGTTATGGACTCGTACAGTACATTAATGGTGATTACCTTCTCATTAAAGCATGGCTACATGTTTTTTATTACCGCCATAAACAGCACTTACATATAGTCCTCTCTAATTACAGCTTTACAGTGTACTCTCTCTATCATAACGATCTGCTTTAGAGCGCGATTCGTTTTTTTTTTAATAGCACCCAAGCGCAGCCTGTAATAATTTTCATTATTGTATTGATATTTGCTCATTATAGGGATTCTTGTTGGTAATTTTGAAGCATTTGCGACTTCATTAGCTCCTCATCTCTCAATTATTGCTAACACACACAAATACACACACACAGCTTAACATGGAAGATTTTAAGGGAATGAAATGGCTTTTAGTATAATTCATGTTTCTAAAACTTCATATAAGGAATATATATAAGGAAAACTACACCCCAAACAAATGTTTCTAGAAAAATGAAACACATGAAACAGCCCATATGTAAAACCCTTCTTCATTTAAATAAACGATTGTCATAAAAATTTACTTTATAGTAGAATGTGCCATTGGGTAATCCTAAATAGAAAATTGCCATTTTAGTACTAAAGGTGGCCATACACACTGCGATTCGCTCATTGTGGTGGGCAATATTGGGCTAATTCGATCATTAGGCCCTAAGGCCAAATAATCAAATTATAATAGCGGGTATATGGGCCATCTGCTATCAACAAGCCGATGCGACCCCCAATCCAATGGGAAAATCAAACCTTTTTAGGCCAGATATCAGTTAGGTTGGCCTATCCATGGTGTCCATACATGGGCAGATAACCTGCCGAATAGGTCTGAAGGACCTGAATCGGAAGCTGAAATCTTTCTGTGTATGGCCACCTTTAAGGCCACCCGCTGGGATCATACGAATCACAATGCACACTGTGAAAATTCAGGTCCTTGCACCCACAGGCACTGAGGGGCAGAAAAAAAAAATGGTGGTTTGCTCCAATTTTTTTTTAATTTTGCACCTTGTCTGCAACCCATAAAATAGTGTATAACCAACCCCAAATCTACCTCTTTAAATACATATTTATATTTTATGCACATCTGATTGGTGCTTGGTCGTTTTTTTTTTACTAAGTATGGACAGTCTGAATAGAATCACAGCAACATGATAGAACTGCTAATGTATAAAGGTGGCCATACATGGTAAGATGTATTACCACCCCATGTCCCATTTGGATGCAAGCTTTCCCCCAATATGCCCGCATTAGGTGGGCGATATTGTGCTAATGCGATTGTTTGGAGCAAGGACCACATCAGTGATCCGATGTGATCCCCAATCTGACTAAATTATCACACCTGCCCCGTCGCTAGTTTTTGGGCAGATATCAGTTGGATGGAGCCACTGGATGGCTGCATACATGGAGATAAGCTGCCAAATTGGTCTAAAGGAGTCAAATCATCTTCTGAAATCTGCCCATGTATTGCGACCTTATGGGAGAATGAAAGTTTAAAAGTAAGCTTTATCAGAAAGCTTTATGTAAATACAGCCATAAGCACTCACAGAAACGCTGCACTGAGTCCTCTATCAAAAGAAACACAGGATTCTTTCCTTCTTTTGTGTACCCATGACTTCCTTCTCTCTAAAAAATCCTTCAGGGTACTGCAAGAGTCTGCGCAGCTCTGTCCTCTCTCCCTCTCCCATCATCTTTCGCTCCCTCTCCCATCATCTTTAGCTCCCCCTCCCAACTGTGCTGTGTAATTTAAGCTACCAGCATCCAGAGCTGCAGCACAGAAGCTACTGAGACCAAGCTAAAATGCCAACTGCGATCTTAAATAAACAAAGGGAGCTTCTAGGACTCTAGGGCAGTGACAGATAGGAGATTAGTCGCCCTGCGACAGATCTTCGTCGCTGCGGGCGACTCATCTCCCCACAATGCACTGAAGTGGATTCAGTGCATCTCTACTTTTTACTATTTAAATAAATGTGTTTTCCCCGGAACAACTCTACTACAGATTACCAATTGTTTTCTGGTGAAAATATGTTCTTCTGATCAGATCTGCAGAGGAAGAGAATACCATGTTATATGCTGATTGCCATGCTATATGTAGGCAGGTATATATGGCAATTATTGCATCTTTGTGTATATCTATTACCCAAGGAGCTTAAGGTATACTAATGATTAACTGACAAGCTGGATTAGAAAGCTTTGGGAATAGGTTGCCTGATTGAATATACTAATTAACATAGACGGTGTCTCTTTGGTTTTACTAAATATTCCATTCTTACCTTGTGTTTTGTGTTTCTCCAATGTCACCCAGAGTTCATTAGGATGCACTGCACATCAAACCCCGACTGGTGGATGCCTTCAGAAGAACAGATAAACAAAGTGTTCAGTGATGCTGTAGGACATGCGCGCCAAGGTCGTGCTGTGGGCACTTTCTTCCACAATGGAAATTCATATTACGATGGCATAGACCAGCAGGTTTGTCAGGAGGAGGTTTTCAACCGAAGTTCTCTTGATGGATCTGGAGATTGATGTAAGAAGAAGCAAAAAGCACTGTGACGTTTTAACAAGATAAAAAAACATGTTAGCCACAAAAAAATGGAATCAATTAGTGTAATAGTTCAGTCAGTGTGTCTTTAATGTTCTGTCACTGCGGTGGGTGCCTGGAACACAGTGCTGGGAGAAGGCCCTCCGAGCAGTCAAGCCTCTCAAAGAACCCAAAGTATTCTTGGAGCCAGATGTTGTTGTCCGTGTGTCACCTCAGTACTGCACCAGGGACCTGAGCTCTGTTCCGTGACTGTTACGTTCTGTTAGAACTACTGAATAATGCAGCGTTCAGGCCCTGAATCAAGCTAAAGAGAAATGTGTTGGTCTGTTCTGTAGAATTAGCTTTAATAGAATTTGCATTGTACACTATACTATTTAGTTAACTTATGCAAAACCTGAACTTGTTATATATCCTGTGTTCATAAAAACTGTCACCACTACCCATATACCGAGTACCACTTGCCTCGCTGTGTGCCTTTATTTCCGTCCATGTGTGCACCATTTCCAATGCAAAAGCAACTGTGTTCATGAGGATGAGATGTCACATGTCACAACTGCAGTCATGTGATTACAGTCCACCCAAGCCACATAGTCTCAGTCTTTAAAGGTCAAAAAATGCCCCAAATCTCTAACTACTCCAGATTGTAGTGCACCTTCGTCCTACCCAGTCGCTATATGTATACTTTTTTCATTAAAAACCCCATACTTGACTAAATCTTTGCCATGGAGGCCACCATATTGGTTCCACTGACATAATCCAAGTTTCCCTTCATGTTAATTGGGGATTGGTAACTGGCTATGGATTTATTGGGCATCCTAACAAGTATGCTGAGGGTTTACTTGGCCTTTAATGTACTACATAGTTTATTTGGGTTGAAATTTGGGCTGAAGACGCCATCTGTACACACGGCCACAAGGTACAAGGATTCATAAATAAGTGATAAGGGATAATTCTCCTTGTTTGGGTAAGAGTCCGCTGGTACTAATGAAAGGGGAAAGGCCTCACCTCTGGCAATTATCCTTTGTCTCAGAGATCTGAGATTGCTTGTTCTGGTGGGTGGAATTTACAGTATCGGGCATTTTTTTATTGGATACCAGTGAGGACTCAGATACATATTCAATATCTGATCACTTTTCTCACAAGACATAGAGAATAATCAATGACCCATTTATTCTGAAAGGCTCATATACTGCACTATTTTTTGGGAAGGGCTATCTACTGCAGCTACAGGGGAGAAAGTGGCAGGAAATATAAGCACTGAGCTTTTTATTATATAAATATATGGAACATGAAGCTTTAGCCTAATGTCACACACAAGAATGTTTTTCCGCTGGCAATAATAAGTCGACAGAGAAAATCTAACCCACTGCCAATGCCTGCCAGTACATACACAAGGAGAACCTGCAGCCGGCAGTTGTGTTGGTGTTTGCTCCAGTGGGGTAAGTACGCTGAGAAAATGCCATGTGTGACATAAGTCTTAAGGTGGCCACACACGTGGCGATTTGCGATCTTTCGTACAGATCGTACAATCAGCCACAAATCGTTCAGGGCTGAAATGGCAGATAAGGAGGTAGAAAAAATAGGATTTCTACCTCCTTCTGCCGATTGAGCGCTGAAGGCAGATTTTGGTCAGGCGCCTTCTATGGCGCCTGATCAAAATCTTTTAACCCGCCCGATCGGCGAGTCAACCGATATCAGCAGCCTCCTGCGATATCGGTCGACTGGCCGACTTGCCATACATGCACCAAATATCGTACGAAACAAGGTTAGTGTGAGTGTTAAATCTTATGTAAAAATGAAATGGAAACATAATCAATTGGGTAACTATATTACAAAGGTATCTCTATCAGCCATTCTATCCATTAACACTTTGCTGCTATATTTCTTTCTATTCTCCATTCAGAACTTAGAATTCAGTGTCACCAGAGAAGGCCAATCAGATGGGGAAAATGCGTCAGCATGGAAAGACTATGAGGTACTCGGAGACATTCGCTAAGCTGCATTGCGTGCCTGATATTATTCTATGGGGAATAGAGGTGCAGTAAATGCAAATCCATTAATTATAACCTGCTAGCAGATAATGTGCTCGTTAGCAAATATTTCATGATTATTTCAAATATGTATTTGGAAAACAGTTATAGGGCTTGACACTTAGCCAGCAGGCAGAAAACATATAGCACCTAGAGAAGTACTGACAGAGAGACAACCGTGGGTCACGTGTGTTTATAATTGGCTGTAAATAGAATTTCTGTTCACACCATTTATCTATTGAAGGTAACACTTAACACCTTTGAACGAATATTATTCCAATTAATAGGCTATATTTGCATTAAGCTGTGGTGATATTATTTGCAAAATAAAATGCCATGCAAAATGGAAACAGAGTGGGCTGGTTACAGCGGATTCTAGGCATCTGGTAAGTGGCCATTATTTTATTTTATAAATAAAGTGCCAACATACTGCACAGCTTTGTACAATAGTACAGTATATATCAAAAATACACATTAAATACAAATAGTGATGTTTGAATATTTGGCCTAGGGAGAAAGTATAGAAAGAGAAGGGAGATGATTGGAAAAGTAAGAGGGAACCAGGACCAGGCATTGTTACAAAGGCCAAGACAATGGAAGGATCGGAGGAGGAGAGGGGGGGGGATCAACAAAAGCTGCTGCAAGATCTAGACATGTTAGTAAGGACCGGGTATTGGCTTTTGCAGATAACAGGTCGTGGTGAGGACTATTTGTGGAATATTGTGACCCAGAACCAGATCGTAGGGGTTCAGGCCAGTCATGATCAGAGACAGAACAGGTCAGTTGGCTTCATACTACATATTCAAGTAGCTTTAGAGATTACGGGAAGCAAAGAGATTAGATAGAAGTTACCAAGAATAGAGTGATCAGGAAAGAGTATTTTCAAAATAAGGGTGACTAATACATGTTTTAATAAGAAGGGCGATGTTCCATTTGAGAGGAAGGATTTAATGGATATGTAAAGGCAGCAGAGACATTTGGAAGGAATAGGACCAGGAGGAAAAGTAGTGAGTTGTCAGGAACAGGTTGCCAGAACTAACAGCCAACTCAGAGGAGACCTGAGCCTAACACTGGGGATGTAGAGTGGGAGACTAATGAAATGGGATTCTGGGCTGTTCTCAAAATATGGGCTAACAAGCCCCCTACTGATCCACTGGGCCTTGGGCAGCTTACTCATTTCTCAATAAACAATCACACAGTTTTACCACAAAACACCATACCACAGTACATTTAAGGAACTCTAATGTGGTTTCCTTTAAAGCACAGAGCTAATATTTACATTTATTTATTTTATAAAAAATTATAATAGATGCCCCCGTATTTTTGCCTTCCCAGTGCCTTTGGTTTCCCAGCACTTGGACGGGCACACTGGGCACAGACCTAGCACCAAAGAACCTGGCAGGTGCTCTACAAAAAGAAAACACTTTTTAAGACATTTTAAAGGGCTTTTAATGTTGTAAATACATACCAGGATGGAGGCACAGGAGCAAAACAAGTAGCAGGGGCTCAGGAATCCTTGCATTTGTTCTGTTACTGCAGGTGGATAATTGCAGATCAACTACCAATGCATGAATCCCTACAACAAGCACAGAGCCATCATCCCTGCTTTCCTTCAATCTGGGTAAAAGTGAAATAATGATCTACTTGTATAAAAATCTTTTTACGTGTAATAAAACTCATAATAAAAGGAAGCAACGTCTGTAGAACCCCCTATTCTCTAATGACCTGGGTGCTGATGCAACAGAATAGTTCTAGAGAGCAGTGCTACCAGAGCGTTCGCCCTCGCTGACCTGCCATACGGGGCCCATGTTAATAAAATACCAAGCATATTTCTTAAATTCAAAAGCAGCAAGAACATTAAGCACTAGATATATTTTTGTTTTGTATTGATGTCATTGCTTAAATGATATGAAACCACTTTAAAGAGTCTGTACAGGAGCCTGAAAGCAAAAGGATTACATATAAATGGGTAATTTATCCAAGTATTTTGCAGATCACCGTGCATTTGATCACTGCTATATATATAATGTATATCCATAGATAGATATATGGAAATACATTGCAAGAATCCATTTGTTTTATTGTCAAAATGTTATTGATGTGTAAGGGGTTCATCTTCCCCAAATGTGAGAGAATGGGAGGGCGCCTTTGTCAGTTCCATTAGAGATGGCTATTGACCACTTCAGACATATTGTGCCAGTCAGTATGCTTGTTTATAGATATTAAAGATACTGTCATATACTGTATGAGGCTGTGGATCTGTGGTTAAATCATACTTTACATCCAACATCCCAAAACATCAAAACTTTGCTGCATTTTCGTCCGATTATAATGCTTCAACTCACTGGAGGAAGTGAGGCTAAAGAAAGTTTTAACATAAAGCTTAATGGAGCCCCTACTTTATAACAGATTTCAGTATTGTGCACCATTGTTGCCATTAGAGATGAAACACTGGCAGCACATAAGGAAGGATGAAGCTGATCAGCTCACATGGAAGGTTTCTGACAGATATATTTGGACTCTTAAAACCCTGTGAGCTGTGACCCAACAACAATGGGCGTTATCACTGCGCCATGATACGGCAAAGTTTCATTTCAATTAATCTTTAAACTGACAGGGAAATTTCTTGATGGAGCTAAAGTTTTAAAATTGTCAATAATAAAAGGTGATGTCCATAAACTAAAGAAGCAGAGAGAGAGCATCATGAAAAGATCCAGCTCTCATCAGGACTTGTGTAAGTACTTGTGAAAGTAAAGATGCAATGGTGAATGGACCCAAAGGTCTCAGTACAGAGAGTAGGAGACAGTGCTGGCCATGAGAGAGAAATGAGAGCTTGCCAATATATATATATATAAGAGAAGCGTTGGCACAGTGACATGGTGGTGACACTCAGGAGAGAGTGTATGTAACAGAGAGCAAACACTGTATTATTATTATTAACATTTATTATAACACTGTATGTTCCTATGCTAACAACTCCCGCACTTTCTTCCTTCACGTGTAATTGTTCCATTCGTTAATCTCAGGTTACAGCTCATCATAGAGACTGCAAGAAATGTCATTCCCCCGAGGCATTTTCTCTGTCTTCACCCGGATTTGCAATATAAATCCAAACAACTCACCTGGAAATAATGTAGCCCTGCGTTCCCCATTCCCGCTATACAATTTGTGTCTCATATGCAATTAATTGCCTTTAATTGGAAGCAGCGACGTGTAACCGATGTCTTGCAGAAAAAGTGATTCATGATCTTGGCAAAAATGTAAAAAAAAAGAAAACAACTCTGAAAAGTAAAAAAATGTAATATCCAGTTTACACATAACCTCCCCCCCCATCTTTCCGCTGCGGGGGCTAGAGAGTTAAATGAGCCTGCTTTCATGTATATTACATAAATATAACACCAATACACACAAGCCTATGGCAGTATTTGCTTGAGGGGCCGGGAGAGCGGAGAGGTGCAATTAATGATATGACAGCACAGTGCAGTTATTTTATCACTCAGAGGAAGGTGCATAACAACATTTGTACATTGTGGGAATGGAAACATGTCACAGACTGGGCCGCCATCACTAACACTAGTAAGGTATAAATAACATTTGAACACATCTATGGCAAAAGCACCCACTCTCACTTAATTTGTATAGTATGTAAGCAACCTGATTAGATTACATCTTTCCCCCATATGTAGTAAAAGGTAGTAAGTTGCCCAGGAGCAGTATCCTGTAGTAACCAATAAGATGTTTGCTTTTAAACAGTACCAGTAAATGCTACCTGCTGATTGGTTGCTGCTCCTGGGCATATTTAGTGCCTATTATTACATAACCCTATTTTTGTCTGCTCAGGTGCAGTAACTGATAACAACCATTTTAAACAGGTCACTAGTAATGCTGCCTGGTGATTGGATGCTATCTGTTACTGCACGTGAAGACAATGTATAGAAATGCACTGTAGCTATACTTGTGCCTTGTGAGGCACTTTTCTACACAAGAAGTGTCCTCACTTCTCTCAAAAACCACTGGGCCTGTGGGTACAGCTACGGAAGGCTGGTTCCATTATCAGATGGCACAAAGCCCTGCATCATATCTGCTGGCAGACCCCTCTTAGGGCAATTTGAAAACATCATCTTGTGACCCCAAGGGGCTGCAGTCGGTAGACCCCCAATAGTAACTCTGGTCTTTCAGTAATAGAATCAGTTAAAATGTGCTACACAGGGAAAAAAGCTTCTTGTAGCCCCAGGTGCCCACTGTACCCTCTGTCCGGGTGAATAAGTACAAAAACGAAAACAACAGCACACTGGTTGATTTGAAAAAGTGATAACTATCAACCACTGTGCTGCTGATTTCATCATTTCTAGACTTTCAGTAAGTGACCAACCGACCCAAACGAAAGGTGGCCACCTACGATGGGTGATATAGGGCCAATTCGATCATTGGGCCCTAGGGCCAAACAACAGAATTAGAACAATGGCAAGAGGATCCATCAGAGTAACGACTGCATTAAGGACCCGATGCGATCCTTGAACCAACTGGAAAATCAAACCCCCCCAGTCTGACAGATTTTTTTTTTTTACCAGATGTTGGGGAGGCCTGTTGGAGGGCCCCATACACAGGCAGATAAGCTACAGAATCTGCGCAAAGGACCCGAATCTGCAGCTTAAATCTGTATGGCCACCTTAAGTTACATGCACATTTAAATACAGTATATATTGGCCCAACAGGACAGAAACTCAGAAAAGAACTCAGTGGTTTGTGTCCCTTTAATACATATCTATTGATGCAAAATGCCAGCAATGTCGATTTGTAAAAATAAGATTTCATTAATTTCCTTGGCCAGCGAGTGTTTAAAGGGCCAGTAACACAAATATATCAGCCAGACGGAGGGTTTTGGCAATGAATACAGAAAAAGACCTGTTAACTGAGCTCAACCTTGAGTTAGTTGTTGTGTTATTTGTACAACAACACAATTCTGCTCCCATTACTGTGCCTGGCACCGCTGTGTGCCCACCACTCATTCCCAAACTACCATTAAAAGAGAAAAATGTTGAGACTTTAAACCGGTTGTAGGTTTAATATTCTCAGAGGACAGATTGAGCATTAATGGGATATTTGTTGAGGAAATGCTGAATAACAATTAAGTTTGCCATCATTTTTTCCCTACATTGGTTTAAATAGAGAATGAAACAGTTTGGATATAGAACATAGTATTCCGAGCCTGAAATGGGACACCATTCTCCCAAACAGCTGTTTCTGGTTAAAGGGGCATTATAGGGGCCATTTATGAATCAGGCAAGACTCAGCTATTTTTTCTTTTTTTTGTACAATTAACCAATTTTTTCTATTTGTAACAGGAACATTTTTTATGCTACAGAAAGCAAACAAAAAAGATAGAGCATAGGGCCATACATTTGCATTTAACCAGGGTGCCCACTGATATCCCCTTCCCTGCCCCAAATGCTGGTACGGTGTAATATAAAAGGCAGCAGTCGTTACCCAGGGAGGGGGTGTCATATTTTCATTTATTTGTGTTATTGTTCCTTTAATATATATCAAAGTAATTAAGATATACTGTACTGCTGCCCTGCATTGCTAAAAGTTGTGTGTGCCCCCATGGCTACACAGCAGGGTATTTATATGAACTACAATAGAGTGCAACAGAGTCCCAGGGTAGGGTCACAGGCAGAGTTCCCAGGGTAGGGTCACAGGCAGAGTTCCCAGGGTAGGGTCACAGGCAGAGTTCCCAGGGTAGGGTCACAGGCAGAGTTCCCAGGGTAGGGTCACAGGCAGAGTCCCAGGGTAGGGTCACAGGCAGAGTTCCCAGGGTAGGGTCACAGGCAGAGTTCCCAGGGTAGGGTCACAGGCAGAGTCCCAGGGTAGGGTCACAGGCAGAGTCCCAGGGTAGGGTCGCAGGCAGAGTCCCAGGGTAGGGTCGCAGGCAGAGTTCCCAGGGTAGGGTCACAGGCAGAGTCCCAGGGTAGGGTCACAGGCAGAGTTCCCAGGGTAGGGTCACAGGCAGAGTTCCCAGGGTAGGGTCACAGGCAGAGTTCCCAGGGTAGGGTCACAGGCAGAGTTCCCAGGGTAGGGTCACAGGCAGAGTTCCCAGGGTAGGGTCACAGGCAGAGTCCCAGGGTAGGGTCACAGGCAGAGTTCCCAGGGTAGGGTCACAGGCAGAGTTCCCAGGGTAGGGTCACAGGCAGAGTTCCCAGGGTAGGGTCACAGGCAGAGTTCCCAGGGTAGGGTCACAGGCAGAGTTCCCAGGGTAGGGTCACAGGCAGAGTCCCAGGGTAGGGTCACAGGCAGAGTTCCCAGGGTAGGGTCACAGGCAGAGTTCCCAGGGTAGGGTCACAGGCAGAGTTCCCAGGGTAGGGTCACAGGCAGAGTTCCCAGGGTAGGGTCACAGGCAGAGTCCCAGGGTAGGGTCACAGGCAGAGTTCCCAGGGTAGGGTCACAGGCAGAGTCCCAGGGTAGGGTCACAGGCAGAGTCCCAGGGTAGGGTCACAGGCAGAGTCCCAGGAATTTCACAGGAACAGGTTTTTTTATTTTTCTTTTATTTGTTTTGTTACAAAGAGCATTCAGACATCAATGGATTAAATCGCCATTTATCAATAAATTAAAAATATATTCTCCTATACGTAAAATTATAAATATAAAGTAGTACATTTAACAGGGTATTTAGATGGGAAGCGGCTTTCTGCCTGTAGCAACGTATTAAAATCCAACTCCAGCGTAAGAAACACAACGGCTCATTTACTAACATATCTACTGTACTGCAATATTGCCCCACTCTGTAACCCATAACTACTGATCCAATCAGGAATTCTACAGCAAAATCTGCTTGGTTGCTATGGGTTACTGCACTAGTGCACATACATTAGCAAACTAGCACTAGCTGGTGGGATGTTTGGGATAAAATACCAGTCTATTAAATGTTGAAAGAGAACACTGACATGTAATAAAAACTGCTCCGCTAATTCCCCAACTGCTAAATATTTCTGTCAAATGAGACCAAACCTGAACAAGTGGGATTTGTATTCACCTTAGTAACTCTGTCACAGCAAAAAAAAAAGTGCTATATTTAAACATCAGCTCAATCATTTTTTCTGCAGAAATGCTTTTTCATATACAAAAAAAACACATTTGCATAGTTGAAAGTTGGCACCAAGTCTAGTATCCCATAGCAACAAGTCAACAGTGGTGTGTGCTGGCTTGCTGTGGTTGCTATAATGAAAGGAAACATCTGATTGGTTGCTGTGGGTTAGCAGACCTGAAGCAAGCTTTGCTCCTGTTACCAAGTGCAGGCAATGGTTGGTACTCCAGCTGTAGCCAAACCATATCTCCCAGCAGCCCCTGAGAGGGCAGTTAGGGATGGTATCCAGGGCTGTAATTCTGCCAGAGGTGGAATCCCAGAGGTTGCCCATCACTACTTGAAAAAGCAAGTCAAAAAAGAAGACCAATATACATGTAATGGAATGAAATAAAACAATGAGGGCAGTCAGCGAGGCAGAATTACAATTTTCCTTATTTCCACAAATATGGTTGGAAAGAAATATTACGTCTACGACGCCCTTATAAATACGGCGTATTGCGCTATGACGCAGTCAGAATGGATTTACAGCGCAGTCGCTGAGCATGCACAAACATGAAATGAGTCTTTGCTTCAGCGCTGTCCCTCGCGTCCTACAGAATCTCCAGATCCACGTGTCGTACCTCAGGGTTACGTTGCTGGAAGAGAAAGATCACATGTATGAGTGCCGCCCGGCCCTATATACTGCTGGTATAGCCCCTCCCACTGTGGCAACGGGGGCTCCAACACAGCCCTCACAGCAGGGATTTTACCTTTTGTTATTCTTTAGCATCTTGTAATGTGACACGTTCTTACTTTCTCTTAGGGCCGTGACACACAGGGAGATTAGTGGCGCCGTGACAAATCTCCCTTGTTGCAGGCGACTAATCTCCCCGCGATGCCATCCCACTGGCTAGAATGTAAATCACCGGTGGGATGGCGTACACAGCATCGCTATTTGCCAAAGTCGCCAAACTTTCTTCTCAAGGCAACTTCGGCAAATCGCAGCGCCATCCCACCGAGGGGACACCCTTGATCAATGCACATTTAATAGTTTAATGTGGATGAAATAGGGTTTAGTAGAGTTAAATATATTTTAGTAATGGACACTTAAAGGGGTGAGTTGACTTTTAGTCTGATGCAGAGAGTGATATTCTGAGACAATTTGCATTTGGGCTTCATTTTTTTTATTATTTGCAGTTTTTTGGGGTATTTCAATTCTTGTTTAGCAGCTTTCCAAGTTTGGAGTTTCAGCAGCTATCTGGTTGCTTGGGTCCAACTAGCTTAGCAACCAGGGAGTGGTGTAAATGAGAGACAGAAAAAAAGGTTATGAAAAACAACAATAAAACTGAAGCCTCAAACAACAATGGTTTTCTGGCTGCCGGGGGTCGGTGACCCCCATTTCAAAGCTGCAAGGAGTTAGAAGAATTTGGCAAATAATTAAAAAACTATAACAAATAAATAATGAAGGCCAATTGAAAAGTTGCTTAGAACTGGCCATTCTATAACATACTAAAAGTTAACTTAAAGGTGAACTACCCCTGTACTACACCCCCTTGTTCAATGTAAGTTTATGCTGAATCTACTTTTTGCCTATTGTTTTAAATCACAAAAATCTGTGGTTGTTGCCTAATTCTTCACCAAACATGGGGCAGCTTCAGATTCACTTTTTGCCCTGTTTAGCCCAAGAAATAACATAAAGCACAGATTTTTATTGAACATGTGTTGAACAAGGGGGTACAGCACCCCTTTAAAGAATAAGTAAACCTTATTTTTTTTCTATCAGTAAAATTACTCTAAACAGCCTCCAGAATTACCTACCTTTGTCCCAGCATTCTCTCTGACCTGGTTCCTCCTTGTGCAGAGTGTAGCCCCGCCCCCACTTCCTGTTCAGGTCTCTCATAAAAAAAAACAAAAAACCCCTGCTAATGCACAGACTGGCTCCTGCTGCCTCCAGGTATGCCCAGAAGGCTCTCCAGGTCAACAACAGTAGTCGAATTGAAGAGAGAACTGAACAGGAAGTGGGGGCGGGGCTTCACTCTGCACAAGGAAGCAAAGAAAAATTATCAACTTCTGAGGAACCAGGTCAGAGAGAATGCTGGGACAAAGGTAGGTAATTCTGGAGGCTGTTTAGAGAAAAAAAAAGGTTTACTTATTCTTTAATACAGCTGAGGCACGGGTACAGTAATTCCAGCAGCCGCTTGTGATCTTGCAGAGAACTTTGTTAGTGGCTGAGAGACATCCAGAGACATGACTTCTTTGGGGGTGGTTTGTGGCCAGGTGGGTCACCAGCTTCCAGCAGCAGTAGCCAAATACAGCACTTTTTATTAGGTTTAATCTTGTTCAGACAAAAACCAGTTAATTCATTTCTGAAGCAGTGTCAGAAAGGGTACATGTTAAAAATGCATTAGAATAAGAAAACAATATAAAGGTCATAATTCCCTTAAATGCAACAGACACAACAACAAAAGCTAAATTATCTAGAAAATGTAACCAAATTGTGACAGATGCTGAAATGGCACAGAAAGATGATTCAAAGCGATAAAAGTGAAAAGAATGAGTTGCCTGGGTAACACACAAAGGGGTGTTATATCAAACGAATAAGAAAACAAAAGAATAAATAGGAGATTGTGTAAATGCTGAAAAACAGGGTGTGGGGGACTGTTTTAATGTAAATCAAAATTGCCAATATATCTGTATGAGCAAAGCAATCACTAGCCGGCAGCATAAAGAAGCAGCCACTGTCATTAATATAGGGCTGCACCAGCGGGTCTGTTGGGCGCTCTAGGATGGCACGCCGGTGGTACCAAAATGGCAGTGCAGGGTTGAGAGGGAGACTATGGGGCGTATTTATTATGCCGTGTTAATTCGCTGAAAAAACGGAGTAAAAAGCTGTGTAAAATAAATGGAAAAGGTCGCCGTCTGAATACCGGATATTACGCTGTTATTTTCCATAAGTTCCGGTGGAAGAAAAAACGTGTAAAAAAAAATGATGCCAATTTAAGCCGTTTTTACACAGCATAATAAATATGCCCATTAAATGGTAGTGGGGCTATAAGGAATTTGTATCCAGCTGGGTACAGCCCCTATTGGCATTTGGTTATAATCTCCCTCAGATTCTAATAAGTTACAGCAAATCTTGTCAGTTTGTGGCTCTGACCACCAATTACAGCCCATGTCATTATTTGAGGTTCTAGATATTCTGAAACACTCTGATGAAGGTCAGTGTGGGATCAATGTTTATATCCTTCTCAGTATATCAAAATATCATGTAATAAAGTATCACAGACCTCACCAAAAAAAGGGGGTTCCAAAAAAAAAAAAAAAAGAAGAAGAAAATCTTAAAGACAACAGCCATAGGGAAATGCTTAGATGCTGTCCTTCATAGTCCTGGAACTGTCACTATTTCACTAGCATTTATGGCCAAAGTCCCGTTCCGTGATCATGAAGACTGAATAGTATTAAAGAGATTAGAGCAGATTAGGCAGATACAGGGGGTGCAATGACAATACAGGACAATGGGTTTAATGCTGTGTTGCTAACGATAACTGTATGTTACGCACAGAGCGGGAGTCACAATGAATACAGTGTAAATGCTCTTTTGCAGTATTAGAGAATAAAACATTTTCCCCCTTTTATTTTACAAAAGGTTAACTAACACTCATTATGTAAATGTCAAACTGCAGAAAGCTATTACTTGATTGCAGAACAAACACGAGTACTTGTGTATTGAAACTCCGATGATCCGAGCCGACATGAAATGGTGAAATTGCTGTATTTGCATATCTTAGTAATCCAATGAAAGGTGTACCTATTTGTCTGGTAATTATGGGACAAATTACTTCATGTTCTAAAAGGCACATTCAAGTGATTTTGACTTTTAATTAAAGGAATTGCAATGCTGGAAATATCAAACTTTTATTATATTAAATATGTCCTTTGTAAACCTGCTTTTTTTTTTTTAAACAGAATACAATAGTCTGCTAAATTCTGACAAAAAGGCACAAAAGGAAAAATGATAAACTTATTAAGAACAAGATGCAATTTTGGTTTGAAATTCTAATGTAGCAGAAAAAAGGAATATTTGATAAGTCAGTTTGACACCTGCAATTTTAACGTGATTGTTGCTTAAAACAGGTCAGTGCCTGAAATTCCCCACGTGTATTTCCTACAGAGTTTATATATATTATACTATATTCCACTGAAACAAACTGACTGATGATGTGGACAATCTGCCTAAATCAACATCCCCACCCCATTCAAAGTAATTAGGAATTGCTGCCAAGCTCCAGGTCCTATAAAGTAACAGGCGAACAGAGCCAGGCCTCCACCCCGGGCACCCAAAGCCTCCTCTCTCCCTTACCACTCCCACCCCCCCACTGGCATTGCCACTTCTCTCTGCTCCTCCAGTCAGCCAGCACCGCAGCTCCCCGCTCAGTGTACCTGATCCCCAGGGCCAGAGTTAGGGAAGAGGTAAGTGTTTAGGTTCTATTGCCCCCCCCCCCCATGGTTGCCCCTAGGCATGTGTCCCTTCTGCCCTCACCCTAGTTTTGGCCCTGCAGGCGATAAACATTTAAAAACCTTGTGGGGCTCATTTATTAACACAGGGCAAATTTGCCCACGGGCAGTAACCCATTGAAACCGATCAGTGATAGGCTTTTTCCAGCCAGCTGCAGAAGGAACAATGAATAAAACAATTTAATTGGTTGCCATGGGTTACTGCCCATGGGCAAATTTGGCCAGCATGTTGGGCTGCACTGCCCTATATACACCTGAAAGCCGTACTATCTGTACGGGAGAAATTTGGAATAAACCCTTATTTGTTGTCCTGGATATCCTTACTCTACTGCTGCCGGTAAACCTGTAAGAAGCTAAAAGGGGCTCTAACCAAATGATATAGAATCTACATCATTTGGTTAGAGCCCCTTTTAGCTTCTTATATCACCAAAAACCACTATTTTAGGATATAATGGGTGCGTATTGGAGAAGGGGAGTTAAAAAAAAAAAAAAAAAAAAAAAAAGTAGATATGCCCATTTCTAAGAACCAATATTCAAAAAAGATATCTTTAGTAGCATACATATTTTGATTTGTTATTTGTTAAGACACAACATGACAAAAATCGCCACCTTCTACTCCAAGTCTGGGCAGATCTTTTACTTTTACTTACGCTGGGAAGATGCACCCTACCCTGATTGCTGTAGAAGCATGCAAGCATGAACGTGAATCCATGGCATGGGGCACATGGGAGCAGAGATAAGAGATCTTGGTCATGGGTTGGGGGCAACACGCGGCCTATAACTTTCTATTGCTTTTATGCAAATACTTGGGAAGCACAAGAAAAGTCACCCCTAATATATATAAAAGCCACAATACACAAGCTTATTTATCATGTCTTACAAAACTAATAAGAGTATACATTCAACAGACTTCATCTCATCCCTGGAAAGGAAAATCGGAAGGAAATGGTTAGTTAAATTAATTAGTTGAGTCCCCTGGAATTTACCTTTAATTCTTTTTCAAGTCGGTCTACTTCTGCTCCTAATGTGTCTATAATATTTTCACCATGTTTAAGCATAAAAGCTTCTAAGTCCTCTGCTGTCTTCACTTGGCGGATTTCCTATTTAAAGTACAAAAAATAATAATAACAATATGATTTGCTTTAATATTCCTTCTCTAATATGTTACAGTATTAACTAATTGTTCATAAATAATTCATGGAAAAAGGATTTAAAAATGTAAATCTGTGATATGTTATTTTAACAATAGTGCCCTGTTCCCTGAAGTGAAGAAGGGGAGCAATTATTATCTGAGGACGCCTTTCATTATTATTAACACGTATTTATAAAGTGCCAACATATTGAGCAGTGTTGTACAATGGAAGGGTGAATACACCAAGCATCCAAAAACTCATACACAAGCTAAAGACGGCCCTGTTTAGCTCATAAAGCTTTAGAGCTTATATATGTATATTTGGATACAGCAAACTGTGAAAATATTAAATGTGCTAATGATTATTTTAATTACTATAGAGAGCACCACTTGTGCAAAGACCTACACTGTAGTAGTACAGAAGGCCTAGCACAAATACATTGTCAGTGATTGATGTCATGGTCCTTAAGGTCCCCATACACGGGCCAATAGTAGCTGCCGATATTGGTCCCTTGGACCGGTTCGGCAGCTTATCGGCCCGTGTAGGGGCAGAAACGAGGGGCCTACCCGACCGATATCTGGCCTAAAATTGGGCAGATATCGATCGGCCAGGTTAGATGCGGTCCCCGAACTGACTGCTCCATTGACGCCAATATAATTCGATTGTTTGGTCCCAGGGCCAAACGATCAAATTATTTTTTTTTTTTACCTACACGCTCCCCCATATCGCCCACCCGTCGGTGGGGATATCGGGTAAAGATCTGCTCACTTGGCGATCTTGCCAAGCGAGTGGATCTCAATGTGTATGGGGACCTTTAAGCCTGTTAGCAGGATAAAAAGAAATTGCAGGGCCTTCCAGGACTGTTCCGAAGGTCACAGAGATAATGTCTAATATACCCAATACATGTAGTAAACAATTCTACAGATAAAATAATGTTAAAATACCATCTAGCAAGGGGCAAATCAACAGACTTACTGGCATGAACAAATTTTTGAAAATCAGCTGCATAGTGCCATTTTTAGGTGATGAGGAAGTTATCATGCTGTGTAAAAAGTGGAGTGAAACATTACAGTGATGTTGCTCATAGCAGCCAATCAGATGCTTTGCTTTGGTTTGGTTTTCTAACTGTTGAAATCTAATTGCTGATTGGTTGCCCTAGGCAACATCACCAGTAATGCTTCACTCCACTTTTTACACAGCATGATAAATATACCCCCGAGGGTATATATATTTATATAATAGGAAAGACTACAAATCATGTGAGGTCTTCACTGATACATTAACTTGGTTAATAACCAGGGACTAAATATCAGTTTCCATTTCTTATTTAAGGACTAGTGCATTTTCTGGAACAGACTGTGCATATTTCCATTCTATCGGGTCCCCTTTGAGAGCCAATGTAAATGTGTAAAGTAAGGTAAAAGGCAAAGGTATAAGAACCTTTATTTAGTCTGAGGGAAACCAAGTTTTGGGCGGTTTCTGGTATGTTCAGCCAATGAGTGATGAGAAACTGCATCTTCTGGATATCTCTGTATGTTGGGATGGCTGACACAATCATCTTAGGCTTATTGTAAGCTCTTTTGGGCAGGGCTCACTTCACTTCTTGTATTGGTTATTGGTTGCTTTATATGTTACTCTGTATGTTCAATGTATGAAACACACTTATTGTACAGAGCTGCGGAATATGTTGGCGCTTTATAAATAAATGTTAATGTTAATAATAATAATAATAATAATAATAAGACCTAGGAAATATCTTTTGCTATCTTGAGGGTGGCTCTGGTTGGTTCAAGCCGCAAAGAATACCAGTCACAGAAGTGGTGAACATCATTGCCTGGCAATAGCTAGAGATCCAATACCAGGCATCAAGGAGATTACTGAAGCCAAGGGGGCATTAATGGCTGCTTCGGAGCACAACATTTGTCTCACACGAAAAAGTTGCAGCTGGTCAGCTTAAGGCACAGCTATGTTACTATCACAAATGTTATGCATGTCTGTCGGGCGGTAAACATCTCTCTAAGTAAAATAACCACTGCAGTAATGGACAGACACTGTGTGAAAAATATCTTCTATCTACAGTAAAATCAGTAACAACTGGAGAAGGTGTTAGCAGAAAAAACAGAAATTCGGATAAAGGAAATACATTGTGTGAAGTCACTTCTAACTTACATTTAACACCTGGTCAATATCTTGTTTTTCCAAGTAAGATCGTGTAACAACTCGACCATCAAAATCAACTTCTGCCTTGAAACGCACCTTACTCATTCCCATATCAGTGGCCTTTACATCATGGATTGCTCTATAAAGAATGAAATGTTTGATTCAGCAAAGGGCAGAAATCATCTCAAAGATGAGTAGAAGTGTTTAGACTCTGTGAATTATGTAGCAACTGTATGTCAAATCAGCCAAATTCATTGTGAGCAGATTGTACAACAATGCAATTATATTTCCTGGTTCAACTACATTTCCTACAGTTCTGTAATTTCCCCCATGTTGTAGCATGAACACTTTTCTCCACTAATTTATTACTTACAAACGCTTATACAAGTATAAATGATTTCCTTTTTTTCTGTAATAATAAAACAGTGCCTTGTACTTGATCCCAACTAAGATATAAATAATCCTTATTGGGGGCAAAACAATCCTATTGGGTTTAATTAATTTTTAAATGATGTTAAGTAGATTTAAGGTATGACAATCCAAATTATGGAAAGATCCCTTAACCGGAAAACGCCAGGTCCCAACATTCTGGATAACAGGTTCCATACCTGTATAAGGGTTACTTTAAGGTGGTTGTTCACCTTTAAATTAACATTTGGCATGGTGTGGAGAGGGAAATTTTAAGACAATTTACAATTAGTTTTCATTTTTTATTATTTGTGTTTTTTTTTGTTATTTAACAGATTTACAGTTTGGAATATCAGCAGCTATTTGGTTGCTAGGGTCTAAATTACCCCAGCAACCAGGCATTTATTTGAATAACAGACTGCAATAGGAACAGAAGAGGTCCTGGGTAACATATTAAAAGATAGTGTCAAGGTGAACCAACCCTTTAACCTTCTTCTCAGGGACTCTAGAAAGTCTGGGAGTAAGAGGCACCTCCCAAACTTGGTTTAGAATTCTGCACCTCATTTTAATTACAACTGTAACATGACAGTTTAGTGCTGTAAATGGAAATTATGGAAACCCACCCTAAACAACATGGAGAACTATTTTTGGCTCCCAACTAATTGGTTATACTATAGAGGTTATAGAATATATAGAGGAGTGCTCAGGAACACCCGGATGGGTTACAAAAAAGTGGGAGCTACAGTTAAAACCCATGAAACAGTCACAGTGGTGTTATCATGGGAAGCCTGATGAGCGTTGCAGTCACACACCTCACTGCAGGATCACTTTCTAAGAGTTCGGTGAGACGTTGAACTTGCTCTGGTTGTATTGACCTCCCAATTAGTGCTTCAGTGTTAGTGTAGATAAGGAAGGCTGATACAGCTCCGAGTAGGGTTCCAACACCCAGGGACCCCAAACTGTCATAGAGCGGGTTTCCTGTTAGGATACAAACAGATATGCACATTACAAAATGTCTACTTTACAACAAGATTTACAATAACAACAAGGAGCATTTTTTAAGGGACTAAAAGAATTTATTTGTGAATAATGTTTCTTCATATTTTTGTTATTAGCAATTACTTAATCCAGTTTTTTCACTTTAAAATTCAATAGGCAGGAATACAACTACCACAATGGATCAAACCTAGCCAATGATATACTAGGTTTGACCAGACAGTACCTGTACGGTATGAAAGATAAAAAATAAATAGGAAGAATGGTGGACTTGCTAACAAGTTCCACTGAAGAGCAGGATGCGTATGTTAATGTAACTTCTCTATGAACTGCCGACAATATACTGAAAGCTGCAACAAAAGCAAGGATTGCTGCAATTATTGTGGCATTCATTCTCTTTCTTATTTAACCCTTTACATGCCAGAACTGTAGATTCTACACTTCCAAGTCTTCTTTTGATCTATGCTTTACCTGCAAGCAAAGGGTTAAATGGGAGAATTTTACTGCCAGGTTTGACACTAATATATTAGTACAGGTATAGGACCCATTATGCAGAATGCTCGGGACCAAGGGTATTCCGGATAAGGGGTCCTTCCGTAATTTCGATCTTCATACCTTAAGTCTACTAAAAAATCAATTTAACATTAAATAAACCCAGTAGAATTGTTTTGCATCCAATAAGGATTATTTATATTTTAGTTGGGATCAATTACAAGGTTCTGTTTTATTACTACAGAGAAAAAGAAAATCAGTTTTAAAATTCTGAATTATTTGATTAAAATGGAGTCTATGGAGTCTTCCCGTAATTCAGAGCTTTCCGGATAATGGGTTTCCGGATAAGGGATCCCATACCTGTAGTAGATAAGGGCAGTCTAGGCAGCAATTACCCACAGGACAGTTCACTCTTGGGAAACCTTTACTTTGTGCTTTTTAGCTTTTTAGCAAAGATTTGCATGAATTAATGATGCACGTGTTCCATTTTCTAAATAAATGACAAACTAGCAAAAGCAAGGCAGTGTAAAATATGTACAATCCCATTCGGGCTGGAGTTACATGGAAACAACAGATTTCTTAATGGCGAATAGATCATATTAATATTGAGAAATATCTCCTTGTAGCACTGCCGAGTACCGCCAGAGGTGTAATAGGTATGACAAAAATCAAAATATCATTTCTCTGTTTAGAGGCTCAATGAAATGAAAAAGCAAACGAGGGGCTGCAGTTTAACAGATGGTGATGCGGAATGAATAATAGAAAGTAGGCTTTGTTCATTTGCTGGGTACAATTTATGTTGACATGCACGGATTACCCACATACTATTAATCTTAGGAGCTGAGTTCCACAGTTGCTTTGTTTATTGTTTGTATATTTATATTGCACGGCTCATTGACACAGAACTTTTCAGGCACATTTTACCTTTTTTCCATCCAGCTTTAGATTGTTATTTTGGAAGTGGAAGCTCAGCTACATGCCCAAGGTCACGAGTAGTTGGTGCAAGAATTAAACCTAGCTCTCCCAATTAAACTCTTCCCATATAGGGGCATATTTATTAATATTAGAGACAAGCATCACTGGTGATAGCAACCAGTCAGATCTAAGCTGCCCATTCAAATCCTGTGATACAATTTGGCAGCTTATTTGTCCATGTATGCCATCTCCATTGTTTGTAATTCGACTGGTCCACCCTAGGGCCAAATGATTGAATAAGCCCATTTGGCGATCTCGCCAAACAAGCAAATCTTATAATGTATGGCCACTTTAACTTGTAGGTTCAAATCTGCTCATTAGGCAACATCACCGTGATGCTTGTCTCCAATGTTAATAAATACTCATCTTACTGTACAAACATCACCACTTACATCAATACTTGGTAGTTTTTAAAATATTTTCAAGATCTCTAAACTGTTAAAACATGAGAGTACAATTATTTACCAGTGAGTGAGGTCAAACCCATGCAGGAGGCAGCCATAACCAGTCCTAAAACTGCCGCAGCGTCCTCCATCAGAACTACATTGGTACTTGGATCACGGGATTGCATGACTAAAAAAAGAAAATGTACATTTTAGTATTTAACAAGCCTGCTCTTTGTGCATACTGCACAATAACTGAACAAATTACAGGTCCTAACAGTTGTCAGGAAGGGAATAAAGATCAAGTTGGCACACATTTGGATACGAAGGCACACGGAAAAGCAACGTATACATAGTCCAGTATTGGCTTGGACAAACAAGAAACTAGAGAAAAGGTGGCAGGTAAGTACATTTTTTGCAAGAGATTTGTCTCAGTATAGTTCAGGATCTTGTCCTGTGGGTTTACAGCTATGTTTAGACCCAAACTTGAGGGGAGTAAAAAATATCCAAATGTCCAAACTGTGAGCCTCCACCTGTTGGTGAACAATCTTTCTTTCGTGATTGTATCAAATCATTTTTCGGTATGTCCCTTTGATGATGGAAGACAATGTTGGGAAAAAACTTCCCAATCCAAAAAAAAAAAGCCCCTAAATATGAGGCTTTGACAGATTCCCTTTAATTACCTGGGATGACTAGGCATCAGTACCCAGAACGCAACCCTGCATCTCTAGGGCTTTGTGCCCTGAAGCTCCTTTATGACAAACTCCATACTGTATATTGCAGGTCTTTGCTCTTCTCTGTTGGAGCTAATCTATTGCCAGTAAAGTTCTTCAATGGCTGCTAGCATAATAGTGAGTTGCCATGCAGAACTTTAAGCTTCATGGGCAGATTTAGGGCAGTTGCACTGCTGTCAGAGGTTACACGAGGAGAGCGTTGGTGGCTATACCCAAATGAATTAATGAAACATACTATGAAAATATAAAATCATCTGTTTTAACTACACAGCACATGTATTCATGTCAAAGAAACAAAGGCATTAACCATGATTGTAGATCTATACATCTATGCTCTGGGCTGCTATTGGGAAGTAGAAAATATCCCTGATTAAACATGTTTATAAGGAACATGGAGATCAGAAACAAGATGAGTCAGTGGCAGCTTCTCTCCAAATATTCTCATTTACACCCCACACACATACAGCACAGACTCGGGCTGCAGGCAGTGAGATTATCTGGGAAATAATCTGCTATTCAAAACACAGGCTGATGAATAATCAGGTAAAACTAATTCAATCAGAAATGACACACAAGAATCTCAAAGAGAAGAAAAAAAGCCCTTTGAAGTGGTTGCTTCAGCCAAATTAAGCACGCATTTATCATTCAGAGCGATTACTGAGTGTAAAAGAAATCATAGTGGAGGGATTCAGGCCTGTTGCTTGTGTATTATTTATTCCTGGGTGGTGCAGGAAGCAGGGAGGTGTAGTTTGCTAGAGCTTCAGTGACATAAATTTGACTTTCTTGTAACCCAGTAGTATGAGTAGGTGCTTTTGTACCTAAATAAACTACTAGGTAAATGCACCTCTCTGGCAGTAGCACACTTAGGAGACATGTCTGTGCAGGATATGGCTCATTGGCACCTGTTTGGGGTCTGTGCAAACAGGAAGTGTCAAACAAAGTACAGGTATTGGACCTGTTATCCAGAATGCTCGGGACCTGGGGTTTTCCGGATAAGGGGTCTTTTTGTAATTTGGATCTCCATAACTTAAGTCTGCTAAAAATCATTTCAATATTGAATAAACACAATAGGCTTGTTTTGCCTCCAATAAGGATTGATTATATCTTAGTTGGGATTAAGTACAAGGTACTGTTTTATTATTCCAGAGAAAAAGGTAATTTTAAAATTAGAATTATTTCCTTATAATGGAGTCTATGGGAGATGGCCTTTCCATAATTCGGAACTTTCTGGATAACGGGTTTCCAGATAAGGGATCCCATACCTGTACAATTATTGACCTTTTCTTCACCAGTCAAGCTAAAAAAAAGGACAGTCATTTAAAAAGGGGCTATCATAACAATATATAGAATGTTTTGCTTTCCCTTCTGTAGTGGCCAGAATTTAAATTCAAAATATAATTTGTGTGTGAGTGAATTCAGCTACATAAGTAAAGCTTTATAAAGCCCTTGTGCAAATGTTGCAACTGCTCCCTTCTATATAATGGTCACCTTCAGAGTACTCTCTGCAAATACAGCTATCTCCTACACTGCCCGGTAAGACGCTCAGTGGAAAAGCCCAGAGGGCAGCGAGAGGCTGGTTACTTTGTTTTCAGAAGATGCAAGCATATTCAGCACTACTATCTTACATATGCATAATTTTCTTTTTCCTCTTTCAGGGGGAAAAATAATGAAAACAGCTATTACTATTAGTATTTTTGTAATGTAATGTAATACTATTAGTATAAGCAACAAAGCAATATATAAAAGTCTTAAAACAGACTGAATGCCTTTTAATGCCCTTAGAAGAAACACATACCATACTCGTAAAAAGATAGTCCTTTGGTTTTCGCACTTTTCCGGATCTCATTGATTGCTACTAGAAGTGTGGCTAAAAAACACAAGAAATGTTATAGTTTTAATGACTACAGATCCTAGTCAAATGACTTTTCCATAGATCATTGTTCCAGAAAGATGGGGCATACAGGTCCTTTTCAAAAAATTAGCATATTGTGATAAAGTTCATTATTTTCTGTAATGTACTGATAAACATTAGACTTTCATATATTTTAGATTCATTACACACAACTGAAGTAGTTCAAGCCTTTTATTGTTTTAATATTGATGATTGTGGCATACAGCTCATGAAAACCCAAAATTCCTATCTCAAAAAATTAGCATATTTCATCCGCCCAATAAAAGAAAAGTGTTTTTAATACAAAAAAAGTCAACCTTCAAATAATTATGTTCAGTTATGCACTCAATACTTGGTCGGGAATCCTTTTGCAGAAATGACTGCTTCAATGTGGCGTGGCATGGAGGCAATCAGCCTGTGGCACTGCTCAGGTGTTATGGAGGCCCAGGATGCTTCGATAGCGGCCTTAAGCTCATCCAGAGTGTTGGGTCTTGTGTCTCTCAACTTTCTCTTCACAATATCCCACAGATTCTCTATGGGGTTCAGGTCAGGAGAGTTGGCAGGCCAATTGAGCACAGTAATACCATGGTCAGTAAACCATTTACCAGTGGTTTTGGCACTGTGAGCAGGTGCCAGGTCATGCTGAAAAATGAAATCTTCATCTCCATAAAGCTTTTCAGCAGATGGAAGCATGAAGTGCTCCAAAATCTCCTGATAGCTAGCTGCATTGACCCTGCCCTTGATAAAACACAGTGGACCAACACCAGCAGCTGACATGGCACCCCAGACCATCACTGACTGTGGGTACTTGACACTGGACTTCAGGCATTTTGGCATTTCCCTCTCCCCAGTCTTCCTCCAGACTCTGGCACCTTGATTTCCGAATGACATACTTTGGACCACTGAGCAACAGTCCAGTGCTGCTTCTCTGTAGCCCAGGTCAGGCGCTTCTGCCGCTGTTTCTGGTTCAAAAGTGGCTTGACCTGGGGAATGCAGCACCTGTAGCCCATTTCCTGCACGCGCCTGTACACGGTGGCTCTGGATGTTTCTACTCCAGACTCAGTCCACTGCTTCCGCAGGTCCCCCAAGGTCAGGAATCGGTCCTTCTCCACAATTTTCCTCAGGGCCCAGTCACCTCTTCTCGTTGTGCAGCGTTTTCTGCCACACTTTTTCCTTCCCACAGACTTCCCACTGAGGTGCCTTGATACAGCACTCTGGGAACAGCCTATTTGTTCAGAAATTTATTTTTGTGTCTTACCCTCTTGCTTGAGGGTGTCAATGATGGTCTTCTGGACAGCAGTCAGGTCGGCAGTCTTACCCATGATTGCGGTTTTGAGTAATGAACCAGGCTGGGAGTTTTTAAAAGCCTCAGGAATCTTTTGCAGGTTTTTAGAGTTAATTTGTTGATTCAGATGATTAGGTTAATAGCTCGTTTAGAGAACCTTTTCATGATATGCTAATTTTTTGAGATAGGAATTTTGGGTTTTCATGAGCTGTATGCCACAATCATCAATATTAAAACAAGAAAAGGCTTGAACTACTTCAGTTGTGTGTAATGAATCTAAAATATATGAAAGTCTAATGTTTATCAGTACATTACAGAAAATAATGAACTTTATCACAATATGCTAATTTTTTGAAAAGGACCTGTAATTATTGCCATCAAAATACTTACAAATAGTTCCCTCATTAATTAAAAAAGCCTTTCAGAGAACATATTGTACAAAGAATGCCATCATGTTGGTTTCCCCCAATACTGGGGGTGGGAATTAATTATTTTAAAGGAGAAGAAAAGCTTCAATTGGGGGTCCCAAATGGTAGGCACCCCCAAGTGATTGTAATCACTCACCCAATGCTCCCGTTAGTAGAAGAATTCAAGGCCCCGGGGGCACTTCCAGCGAGCATCATGAAGCGATGCTCTTCCTGCTTATTCTTAAGGTGCCCATACACCTTCAGATCCGCTCGTTTGGCGATGTCACCAAGTGAGCGGATCTTCTCCCGATATCCCCCACCTGGGTGGGAGAATCCAGGCTAATTCGATCATTTGGCCAAGGGGCCAAACGATCGAATTATAGCGACGGGTATAGGCAAAGTCGGTTCGGGGACCGCATTGGCTTGTTGATCCGACTAGATTTTTTAACCTGCCCGATCGAGATCTGCCCTATTTCAGGCCATATATCGGTCAGGCAGGCCCGTCGGTAGTGCCCATACACGGGCCGATTAGCTGCCAAATCGGTCTAAGGGACCGTTATCGGCAGCTAGAATCAGCCCGTGTATGGGGACCTTTACTTCACACAGGGGAGCAGGCGCAGTAGTGGGCAGGTCAGTGCAGTTTTCTGCTAACAGGAAGACCAGCCAGGGATATCAGGTAAGTGATAACAATTACTGGGGGGGAGGGGGTTACCTAACATTTGGAGGTGTATATATTGGAACAATAAGCAACTTTTTTTTTTTTTTCCCAAAAACACACACACAAACAATGCTTATTACCTCCTTCAGACACAAGTGACCCTGCTAAGATGCAATAGGCCTGTAAAATACAAAGAATAATGTTACTCACTGCAGCAAAACAGACAAGTGGTAAAATGTTCAAAAGTTTTAGACCGACCTACCCAAAGCAGAGATTCTATTGGCTGTGGATGAAGCAAACCCATGATTCCATGGTACCAGGAAAGGCCTGCGCCCATCATGAAAATGCCCACACCACTGATTAGGGAAGCAATGTAGCGCATGTTTGTAAAGCCGTACCTACATGATATAAGCAAAGATGAAATAGAAAAAATAAATAAAGGAAAAGGACCTTTCACGGTAAGAAACACATGCTGAGCTCCACCTGGGACTTAATGAAAATCATTTACAGTAAAATCCGATTGCAAACACTGTTTTATGTAGAATGGTGTCACATTTTCCCAAGTGGCTTGTGCATTAGTACCAATACTTAAGGCAGCATTGCAGGGTGTAACACTTCGTGAACAGTCATTTAATAGTCCCACTGTCAGCACATGAATTGCTCCAGCTGCCAAATAACCAACACTGTCCTCTCTATGCCTGTGTAAAGGACAATGATTGGTGAATTCCAACAGTCTGAAAGAAACAGTAATTATCAGCTGCTTCTAAACTCGCAGGGTTGCCAGTTTTTAATCTAGGAGCTAAATTGTGCAAGCGAGAAGTATCTATTCCCATATTCCTATACTCTGCCTTATAAACACATAAGGGGTCATTTACCTCCCACCAGTGCAATTTTCCAACACAATCACCATGTTTTTTACCCAAATTCCAGCATTGTGTCTGATGCAATTGCGGCTTATGCAGTTGCGTTCACACTTCAACATGGAGCTAGTGTCATTTCCAGCATTTGGCGTAACAGTGACATTTGCTACATATTTTTTGTGCATCTGTGCTGCACCTTTTGATTAAAGGAGAAGGAAAGCCAAAGTCACTTGGGGGTGCTAAAATGTTAGTGCCGCACTTAATCTGGATTTCTTTTATGCAACAAGTACTTTAATCCATGGTGCTGATTTTTTCTTTGCCTATTGAAGTTCTGGTTTTGTTTCCACCCTGGCACTGAGTTTTATCTTGGATAACACAAATGTATATCTTTGTCATCTAAGAGGATGTCCAACCTGGATCCCTCAATCTGCATACGAATTTAAATTCCCACTAGTGCAGGGGTCCCCAACCTTTTTTTACTTGTGAGCCACAATCAAATGTAAAAAGACTTGGAGAACAACAGAGGAGCCAAATAAGGGCTAAGATTGGCTACTGGGTAGCCTCTATGCACACTATTAGCTTACAGGGGCTTTATTTGGTAGTAAATCTTGTTTTTATTCAACCAAAACTTTTCTACCTGGTTTGGGGGCACTGAGAGCAACATCCAAGGGGTTGGTGAGCAACATGTTGCCCCCGAGACACTGGTTGGGGATCACTGCACTAGTGACTACAGCGGGGTTGGTGAGCAACATGTTGCCCCCGAGACACTGGTTGGGGATCACTGCACTAGTGACTACAGAGGGGTTGGTGAGCAACATGTTGCCCCAAAGCCACTGGTTGGGGATCACTGCACTAGTGACTAGAGGCTTCAGCAACACACATACCGGAGTGGAAGATGCACATACCCTTGCTGGACAGGGCAAAAAGTAGGGATGCACTGAATCTAGGATTCAGTTTGGGATTCATCTAAGATTCTGTCGATTTTGGCAGGATTCGGATCCAGCTGAATCCAAGTGTCTGACCAAGCTGAACCAAACCTGAATCCTTAAAATCATATGACTTTTGGTCACGTGAACAGGGAATTAAAACACGCCTCTTATTTGCAAATGCAGGATTCGGTTCTGTATTTGGCCAAATCTTTTACAAAGGATTCGGGGTTCGGCCAAACCCAAAAATAGAGGGTTCAGTGCATTCGTAGCAAAAAGACGAGAGAGAGAAGGCACATAAGGCAGAGCAATGGTGAGTACCACAAATTAGGACATCACTGAGGACACAGTTGCTAAGGTGATCAGTGCTATTGTGCATATGATCAATCATAACATTTTCAGCTTTGCAAAAATACAGAAATTACAAATGGAAACCATACCATTTTCCTGTGCACTATAATTACATGCACCACTCAGTGTTTCTGGAAAAAATGAATGTCATTTAATTCGGCTTTTTTTTTCTAAGCCTTTCTCTGCATAGGCTATTTAGATCTAATCTTATTACTTTAATGTTATGCACCACAGCTGCTGATGAAATTGATTTAATCCCTGTTTTTAATGCATTCAGAAGTTTAATGAACATGCTAGTATTTAAATATCCTCTGAAAGCCATTCTGAATTTAATTCCCGGAGCCTTTATGTGCAATTTCAGATACATTTTGATACCGGAAATACATTTCTATATTTATTATTTTTAGCATTCAGAAGTTCAATTGTCAGTAATTATTCTGCTGAAAATGATTACTTGTGTGCAAATGTTTTTTTTTTCTTTACTTGTCAGTCACAAAAGCTAGAGAAATCTGCTCCCCAGAATTAAATCCAGAGCTCAATAAAGGGAAGCACATAATTATTTCATAACTGCACCCATGTTAGGTGCCTAGTAATAACTGTATGCATAACAAAACCGGTCTGAGCAGTCTTTTGTAGCATGATAGAGTGACAAACTTTGTTGCTGTTCTCCGATGCGGACTGAAAGTCACATTGCTTTCAGTGATTTTCTTGGAGGGCTGCTGTACGTATTAACTGGCAATAATTAAAGGACAAGTAAAAGGTAAAAACTAAGTAAGCTTTATCAGAAAGGTCTATGAAAATACAGTCATAAGCACTCACAGAAGTTCTCTATTAAAAGAAATACAGGATTTCTTGTCTTCTTTTGTGTAAGCATGTTCTTGGTTATCAGACTTCCTCTACTTCAGGTTTGGGACAGACGTCTGTGCAGTTCTCTCCTCTTCCTTTTTTTGCTCCCCCTTCCATAAGAATTTACTCCCCCTCCCATCAGAATGTGTAATCTGAACTACCAGCAGCCAGAGCTGCAGCAGGAAACTACTGAGACCGAGCTAAAATGGTAGCTGCTATCTTAACCAAACAGACAGAGTTTCTGGGACTGTTTACTCAGGTATGGTAATGCTTTCTGCAGAATACATATAGTGTTCTAGGTGGCACTAATGTGGCTAATCTATTAGTGAAATGCCAAAATGCCTTGCCTATTCCTTTAAGGCTGATGAGGGCAATCTGCACATGCCTAATGTTGCTACTGATGTGGGACAAAAAAGTTCATGAGGACACAAGCTGCCAGGGATGACTTTAGAAGCAGGGGTCTTCATTCACTATTAGAGAGGTCCTTTGCATTCAAGCCTGTTCAACAGCCCTATGCATAATGTACAGTACTAAAAGCAGTCATACACAGTCTAATTACATGTTAGTCAACCAAATGGTGAATGGATAAACACTGTACAAGGGGCCATACACAATTAGGCCATCTCTTTGCTCATTTAAGCCAACAGCCATAAGGATCAGTACAGAACTGGCTCCTCTTTACTTCCTCATCTGCCAAAGCACCACATTGGACAATATATGGTAATGTTTTCAAACATGCCCAATTGTTCAACCCAGTGTCCTCCATGGAAAAAACAAACTGCTGAGCAGGGAAAAGGAGCAGTTGGGAAAAATAAACAAAAAACTACTTTCCTCACAGAAATGCCCACTCTTTCAATACAGGGCACAGTCATACTGGCATGTGGTAGGGGCAGTAGTGATGTCGGACTGCCAAGAAAAAAAAATGAAGACGTGCCCTGCAAGTTGGGAGACCCCTGCCCAAACCAACCCTAGTACGTAGATATTGGTTGGGAATGTCAAACCACCATACACCTACTGAAAATCTTACAAAACCATGTATTGTAATTGTATTCCTTGTAAGGGCTTTAAAAGTTATTTACCTCAAGAGGCCTCTCATTAGCTAAGCCAAAGATCTGTTCCACATTAGGTGAATTAAGGCTAATAAGGCTAAAAAGCAGACATTTGACCATTCATTATTGCACAGCCATTATCTGTGCCACAAAGCAGTAACAACTAAGGTAATTAAAGGTAGACAAAGATATCGGAAAATAGGGACTTGAAAATGCCCAGCCTAAATATATTTGTGGCCAATTCCAACGCTGGCAGGGGTGTGTCTTGGCAAAGCACTGCATGTTATGTTAATTGAAAGAGCCATAGCTAACCTCTGCCCAATAAAGCATTCACATCAGACAAGGTAAATTGACTTACGGGTGTCCAGGGTCAGGTGTCCTTACAGACTGAGAGATACCCAACGCCAGCAATGCCTGTATTTTAGGAGAAAACATATTTTATTACACTTACAGTGAAAAGTAGAAATGAAGTGGATACTGGTATCGTAGGAGAAACAACCACTATAAATAAGGTTGAGGAGACTGCCTCATACAGATAAAAGCAAACAAAAGGAATTCTGGGAATGAATTCCAAACTCTTGAAAAAAATCCTATTTACATGGGTTTATCCTATAGGCTACAGCTCACGCACTGGGTTTAAAGCAGAAGCCAGGATAATAGCTGATCAGATTCCCAACTACAGACCAGTTTTGCCTTTCTTGAAGCTCATCAGTGTAGTGCAGGGGAATCTGATCAGCTATTATCCTGGCTTCTGCTTTAAACCCAGTGGGTGAGCTGTAGCCTATAGGATAAACCCATGTAAATAAGATTTTTTTTAAGAGTTTTGAATTCATTCCCAGAATTCCTTTTGTTAACAAAAAGGGTGAACACCCAAAGTCAATTCATTATATCTTTTTCATCTCAATTTGCAGCTTTATTTTTTTAAAAACAATATATTTTTTATATCTTTGCTAAAAAAGTAACATGGATCTGCTTACCTGATTCAATGTGTCAGCTAGGGAATGGAGGGCTTCTGAAAACATGCTTGCCGAACCCGTGTACACCCATGCTAGCAGCTTAAAAAAGAAGTTTAACCCATTTCTAGTTTTGAAGAGAAAAGAAATGAAAAAAACATTAATATTTGTGAATGTTATTGTTTGACATTTTAAGAAAGCATGTTTCAAAAAGAAGTAGAAGCTTGTAAATATATAGTGAATAATGTACCCACTGTTGTAAAATATAGAATGTTATAGGTCACCATGGAGTTCTATGGACATATAATGAGGCTGAAGGCCTCAGTGAGTCAAGTGACAAATTACATCACTAACCACAAATTATAACTGATTACAAAACTAAGCATCATTTATAAGGATATCATTTAGAAGACATTCATGGCTCTGGCATAATAGATTCAAGTGCTACCAGCTATTCTTTAATACATGAGTTTTAAAACAAAATTTTACCTTAAAGGGAAAACATGCCCCTTCCCTTTGGCATTAGCAAATTCAGTTGGGATTATGCATAAAAGGTGCATAAACACTATCTGAACCTTTAGAAATACGTATCAATGTATATTTCTTAACAAAGCCCTAGCTGATTCCACAGGTAGAAAGGAAGTGATGTTACTTACAAAAACCATTTCCCAAATCCCCATAGGCTCACAGTATAATGCAACACCTCCCTTTTTTTTAACAAATGTAATCTGCATGAATACTTGAACATGTAACTGTTCCAATTTCATAAGAAACTTACATACAAATTGCAACCATCACAACCTTTCCAGGTCCTTTCATGAACATGTTGGATGTACTTAACCGAGGCTGAAATTATAAAAAAAAAAAATATATATATTTTTTATAGTTGTCAAAATTATTTTCTAGAAAATCCAACTAACAATAATTATGTTTATAAAACATTAATCTGAGTTTTTTAAACTTATTTTCTCCTTAATTCCCTGTTTTGGCCTATTCCCTTTTGCAATCACCTTGCACTTTGTATTCCAGTTTTGACTTATCCCGTGCCCCTTTTTCTTTATCCATTATGTTTTCTCCATCCTTTTATCTTCCTTCTCTCTTTTATTTTACCATTGCCACAATGTTTGCAGTTGTAATAGGTACCTGAGACTGTAAGGTCCAATAGTGCAGGGATTGGTGCAAGTCATATAGAATTTCTATATGCTGAATATGTTGGAGCGATATAAATAAAGGAGAATACAAATAAAATACTGACAGGTTATGGCTGGGCCTGACATTACAAGCTTATGTGGCAGTGGCCAAATAGCACTCGTGCCATAGGGCTTAGGGTAAGAAACAACAGAGAAGTTCAGGCACCCGCAATAGATCTCTGCAGGTGACCAAACGCTCTGAAATGGCTTTCCATAGGCAACAATAGGAGTCTCAGGTGGAAAGCCCTTCATAACAATTTGTTTTCTGAAGTCACGTGAAGATGCCTGCAGGAGGAAACTTTGTGTGATATTAGTGAAACTTATAGTATCACTTAGTTTGTTTATTCTTGGGTACGGTATATTATAAAAAGGGTCTGCTATTGTTTCTCAGTCTGAGCTGCTATTTGATCAGACCATCACCGCTGCATACGGAAGTACAGACCTTGTTTCTGTGCAAACATCAAAGTTACTCATCAAAAAACGTCTTATCTTCATCTTTCCTGTGAAGATTATTCAGGGCTTTCTTAACTTAATACAGAAAAAGGAAAGGCATTATGCACAGATTTTACTTTAACTATTCCTTTAATGCAGGCTCTTTGCAATGCCTTTCTTCTTGGGAAATGGAACACAGAGAAATCTCTTGTCTTAAACCCCTGAAAATAAGTACAGTGAGACTGGAACAAGCCTTTGGTGGGCAAACGTAGATTGACTTTTGGGATATCGGTCTGATTGTATAATTAAGACCACTGAGTATAATAAGCACCCCCCCCCCTTGTATAGACCAACTATTATGCAGTTTACTCAGAAGTGACATAGTAAAGAAAATATCCTTTCTGCGGGATAGCAAATATACAATGTGTGCAACAGAATAAACAGCAGATAACAGTGGGGTTGGACAATGGAACATTTGAAAGTACGGTAAATCAGTGTACTGCCTGTATTTCTTTTTTGAAAGGTGTATTTTATTAACTTTTCATACAAACAAAACACAAAATAACACATTTAACAATGCAATATAGGAGACACGTTAGTCTTTCTTTTCCAGGTCTACCTTTAACATTATTACTAGCATTGAATGGATAGGTATGACATTACAGAGTGTGTGTGTATATCTGGAAGTAGTTACAGGATCTTGGGTCCATCACCCTACTAAACTACATGTTCAGGGTGTGGCAGAACAAGGTGGGAAGACATTGGGGTGCTTACTTTGTGACTGGGAGCAGGATCACTCAATTACCCTCTAGATCACACCAAGGGCCCCAGACTTTGTTAAATTTGTCAGGTGCGCCCCTAATTTCATATGTAAGTTTATACAGAGGGGCAACCGCGTTCACTAGGTTCTTCCAGGCTGTAATGGTGGGCAGGGTAGGGCCCATCCAGTGCATAGCGACTGTTTTTTTTGCATAGAACAACAGTATTCTGTATCGTATCCGGGAGCTATTTTGGGCAATTATACTGTCTAGGACTCCTAGCAAGCAGGTTTCAGGTGCAGTCACAGTGGGGAAGGCTAGGTTATTTGATAAATATTTAATGACTTCTGACCAGAACTTAGCAATGTGGGGACATGACCAGATCATATGAAAGAAGTTAGCAGGGCTTGTTGCACATCTTGGGCACTTATCTGTTGGGGTACGGCCCATCTGGCGCAACCTTAATGGTGTGATAGTACTGCCTGTATTTCTAATCATTTACCAATTCATAACATGGTTTATATTATTACCCACAGAACTGTCTCCACTTACTTCAGTAGAACAGCTCTTCGATCAACAGAAGTGAAGGTGCTGATCAGTTTAGATAGACATGGAAAGAAACATGGCTGCTACTATTTATACTCCTAACTGCAAACTAGACAGAGCAGAGGCCAAATTGATGACTTATGGCTCTGTTGAAAAAATAAAAATACTGTGTTGGAACCACCTAAATCTTGCCACACTAGCTCAATCAATTGTGGAGGGTTGCAAGCGGCACAATCAGTTTCCCAACACCACTTGTTGAGGGATGGCCAGACTGGGTGAAACCCATTTGGCTGGGCCTTTGCCTAAAGTGTAACCAAGAGAGTACATGTATACGTATATATTGCAGTGCCAAAGCATTAAATAGAACAATGCATAAATAGTTAGTACTCCTAAATATAATACTTTATATAGTGCTGCAAATACTTTTAAGTATATTATTAGCTTACACACCTTGGTGTTCCCTAGAAAGTCTTTGTACTCCTTTAACAGTTTCTGGTTCTTAAATAAATCTGAAACAAGACAGCAGAGTAAATACATCTCAGCAGAATGCAAACATCTGTAACCCGCCAAAGTATAAATGTTCATGTATAATACTTCAGCAAACAGCCTTTGTAAAGTGCGGCATTATTCAGAGCTGTAGTCTGTGCCCAAGGAAAACTGGCAATTAATTCTAGGTCTCTCTTTGTCATAGAGTAGAGCACAGGTCACACCTTTCAAATGCCTTCAACTGGTTGTTTATCTTTGAATAAAGTTTTTGTATGATGTAGAGAGTGTTATTCTGACAAAAATTGCAATTAGTCTTTATTTTTAATTATTTGTAGTTTTCGATTATTTAGCTTTTTGTGGAGCAGCTCTCCAGTTTAAAATTTCAACAGCTAACTGGTTGCTAGGGTCCAATTTAACCTAGCAACCAGGCAAAGGTTTGAAAGAAAGACAAGTATATTAATAGAGGTGAGTCTAAAAAGAATGAAGAGTGATACAAAGTAACAATAACACAACACTGTAGCCCTCACACAGCAACAGTTTTTGGCTGCAGGGGTCAATAAAAAGAGGCAGAAGAGCAAGACAAATAATTCAAAAACTATTAAAAATAAGTGAATAAATAAAAAACAAAGACCAAGAATAGGCCATTCTATAGCATATTCAAAGTTAACCTGAAGGTGAACCACCCGTTTAATTATTTAAAGTGAAGTCAGTAATGTAAACAAATAGCGCAGAAGAACAGTTTATTTTTGCATAATGGCTGCCATACAATACTATGAGGACTTACAATATGGAGAACCTATGCAAGAAGGCAATTATGGTAAGTAAAAGTAGCAGTTTATAGGGGATGCTCTTTAGGAAGAACCTCCTATCTCCCATCAATCTATGTTCTAGTTATACATGCACCATGCATATTATAGGCGCATTCTCCGAGTAGTAATGGGTGTAAAGGATCAGCAATTTAATCTATAGGCAATGGGGGAGGCAGAGTTAAAAACATTACAGAGGAAATAAAATTTAGCACTACAGCTGTATATTTGATCATTTTATATAGCAGATTAAAGAGTAGTTTTCCTTAAACTTTTAGTATGATTATAAAAGAATATTCTAAGACATTCTGCCATCTTTTTTGCTTATGTATCCATTTGTTTTTTTTAGAAGTTCTACAGTTGGGAATTTTAGCAGCTATCTGATTGAATTAAAGACTGAAAAATGAATAGGAAAGGACCCCAAATGAAAGCTAGAAAGAGGTAGAAGGCAAATACCGGTATGGAATCTGCTATCTGGGAAACCCGTTACTCAGAAAGCTCAAAACCGCAAGGTGGCCATCTTTATTTTAATCAAATAATTCATATATTCACAAATGATTAACTTTTTCTCTGTAATAATAAAACAGTACCTTGTACTTGATCCCAACTAAGATATAATTAATCCTGTTGGGTTTAGTTAATGATTTTTTAGTAGACATTGTATGGAGATCCAAATTATGGAAAACCCCAGGTCCCGAGCAGCTTAGTCACCATCAAGTACGCAGTATTACTGGAAATCAGTTTAAAAAATGTATAAAAATAATTAATTAATAATTATATTATTATTATTATATTATATTTGCTTAAATTGGACTGTCTGGGAGATGACATTTCTATAATATGGAGCTTTCTTAATAATAGGTTTCCAAATAAAGGAATCCATACCTGTATTGTGAAATATTAATACCTGCTACATTTCTCTCACCCAAGCTGAAAGGGCATTGTAAAAGCTGGCACCAACCCAACAGCTTGGGCACTGCAATGAGAGCATTCCTACTTGCTGTGAATTCTCCATGGGTCATTACCTGGTGTATAATTATTACCATCACTTAAAGCCTTCCTACAAATCTAATATGGACTCACTTTCTCTATATGCAATCTCTTCCTCTTTTCTCATTTTCCGTTCCCTGAAAATGGCTTCTGGACTTCCCCATACCTCGTAGGCTCTGTATAAAGACAGATTTATTATATATCAGCATAGATTTGACTTATAAGTCAGTCTTAATAGGGCAGGCTCGTACTGAAACGCCTATACGCATTTACATGTATACCACAGATCCTAAATGCACGTCTGTACTGTAAAACTGGCAAATTTCTCTGGATATCGCGTTGGCAACTGTCTTTTTCTGCTCTCTATCAACTGAGTGAGTACAAAGTAGTGGGTAATAACCTGTGTATTCTGTTACAGTGTGCCCACCAGGCAATCCGTTATAATTGATTCCTGGGAAATCAGAACACAGTACATTTTTAGGAGATAATATAATGCCAAAATACCCAACAAACTGTAGCATACACATATACATATTAATCAGTATTCCCACAAGAGATTTTACTAATCCTTGTAAATCAATGAAGGGACTCTTACAAATAATCAGAACAAGGCTGCCCTCTGGTGCACAAAGATATAAGAAAACTTTTGAAATTGTCCCATTAAAGAGGATCTAAAGGCAAAAACCCATCAGTGTGTTCTCTACATCATATGGAAGCATTTTGCAATATGAACTTATTAAAAATGGTGTACCATTTATAAAACAACGTGCTGACACTTTGTTTATCAGGCAAATCCCCTGGCTTTCACGCTGATAGCATCCCTACTACCCGATAGCATCACTGTCTGCTTCAGTTCTGTTGAGTGTCTGTGGGGCTTAGTAAAATACACGTCTGTTATTTTTATTGGTGTACAGAGACAGCGACAGACAGAGACCACCAATGTTGAAAGGAAAACTAAAGTAATAATCACTGGGGGGTGGGGGGGCAAATGTTAAGCTCTATAATTGCTTACCCGATACCCAGGAACAATTCCCCTGTTAGCAGAAAACTGCACAGGCCCAGGGTATTTTTGTAGCTCATATGGATCAATCTTCTTCCTCTTCTGTCTTATTTTCTCCACCCCAGGCAGGAGCATATGCAGTATAGTGAAAAAAACAGGTTTTTCAAAAGATGGTTTTCAGTTTTTCTGAAAGTTCCAAATTCATAATAAACAAAAACAAGGGAACAGGGCCCTCCAATATAAAAATTCTCAATTCTTTACCAATTCTTATATTGGTATGCCCTGTTCCCCTTTTTTTGACTGCTTTCACTCTAGTGCAAATGCACCTGCCGAGAACCTTAAGAAAGATAAGACGAAGCAGAAGAGGGTGGCAGCGAGTAGCATCTACAGAAATGCCCTGGGTCGCTGCAGTTTTTAGTAAACAGGAGCACTGGCCAGGATATTAGGCAAGCATTTATAATCACTGGGGGTGTGCCTAACATTTAGCTACCACCCACTCATTATACCTTGCCTACTGCTTTACGAGTAGATAGGATGCGTACAGAGCAGAGTGTTTCATATACTAAATTTCAGTGCTTTGTTCCTGGAAGCAGTACAGAATTTTTAATAAGTTTATATTGCAAAATGGGACTGTAGAGAACAAAGTGAGAAATTATGATTTTTTTGCATTTAGAGCCCCTTAGATTCTACTATAACCTAACACTCGCAGGCAGCTTTCTTCAGTCTACCAAGCAAAGCAGGAAAGAGTTACATTCAGTCTGCCATGTTCCTATGGCTATATTTAATTTATAAAAAGGCAGTAAGAAGTGCTTAATAATTTAACACATTGGGGGGAATTCAAAACAGTTATGATAGATTTGTCGGATTTACCACCTAATTCACAAATCTCCACTTTTGTGAATTTGTCTTTCACAGATTCTGTCATTTTACCAACATTTTTTATGAATTTGCCTTTAGCCATCAAATACAGTCCCATTTTTGGGAATTTGATTAGGATATGGAAATAATCTACACTGGGGAACTGATAGGAGAGTAATGGAGATATTCTCTGAGCCGTATAATAGTGCCCAGCTGGTATGTAATACAGGAAATATCCTGTGAGCGCTATCTGTTATCCCCAGCTGGTATATGGTACAGGAGATTCACCCTACTTCTATGCATTATCAGTAACTCTTCAGCCAGAATATAGTTCAGCATTGAGTACGCTAACCATTTAGCTGTTTTGTCTACACAACGGCCCCAGTATTGAGTATGTTGCAGACTACACTGATTCCCAAGCAGCCACGGCTCATGTATCTAAATGGATTACTAATGAACTCTGAGCAGCGAATTGCCTTTGCGTCTTTATACAAAAGGAATAATAAAGTGGTCAGGTTCCATTTGCCAAAACACTGTCCAATCAGGGGTCGCACCATAAAACTGGGCAAATGTTAAATACATTTATCCCCATTCATTCCTAATAGTGCAGGGCAGCCCTGGGCATTGTAGCGTTAAACTGAGAGCAAATCAACTTTCTCAGAGAATGTTGATAAATGGAGGATTCATTCCCCTACTTATAACAGTCCCCCTAGTTATATAGGTCTTGGTGCAAACAGCAGGCTTTAACCCTGAATGTGTCATTCAGTCGGTTAGGATACACCAACTGCCACTATGTAGCAAATAAAAAACATCCTATAAGTGGGAGGAAGTTAGACAGCCTAACGGTTAGAGCAGCCGCCTAACAACATCAGGTGAAGAGTTCGATTCCCGCACCCAGCAACAACGGGTGCAGAGTTCGATTCTCGCCGCTGGGTGCCTCCCAAATTTTTTTTTTATTTCAAAATGGTTAATGGTAATTTGCGGACTTACTTTGCCTCCACATCAGACCTCAGATATACAGTAAATGCTTCAGTATCATCATGGGGACTTCTTCGCCTGATTTTCCGTAATGACTCCAAGTCACTAACACAAAGAGAAAGGCTGGAGTTAAAAAGGGTGACTACAGGTCTGCTTAGTGTGTCAGTATAAAGAATGGTCACAATCTTTCAATTCTCAACACTTTCATACTCCAGTCCAAACCTACACTAGATGAGTCAAAGGGGGGTTGCTGGGAGTTGTAGTTTTGTGTCAGCTGGAGTGATAAAAACAATTACCAGTATGTAAGTGATATGATTTTAGAAATGTTCTCATTTTAGCTATTCTAACTATCAAAGGTTTTCCTACTTTTATTCGAACAATAAGAGATGTTCAACTTGTGGTTTCAAGCTGTTGAACAGCAGCAACCAAAGTGGTATACAGGTACATTCAGTCACCTTTAAACTTGGATTTTAGAATTACATGAGGTATAACTGTATCTTTATACTAGTCACGAGTACTTGTGTTGTCACAGCAAAAGTACAATTTAAAGATATGTAACTTCAAAGCATACTATAGTTACCTGGGCTTTAGGCAGAACTCATTCAGAGCTCTTACCCCTGTGATGAAGTTATTCTTCATGTACTTTGTCCCATACTCTCTCTTCTTTAAGACTGCCTTTACTGGTGTGGAACAAAAAGCAAAAGGAAAGCTTAAATCACACAAGCTGAGCTTAAAAACTGAGCTGAAAATTGACAGATGGAATATATACTTATTCTGCTGACTTATTCTATTGACTATACTGTTCCCACATAATAGCCTATAACGGTCACCTCCATGACTTTGAATTCCCAATATATTCCCTTGACAAGGCAAGCCTGGCAGTATGGTAGTTTGCCAACATGTACACAAGAATAAAACACAGATACACAGATGAAAACAAAAAGACCCTCCATGCATTTTCCCCCTTCCCCACAGGTTTTGCCGACAGTAAAGAGATAAAATGAAACCATGAAACAGTACTATGAACGTAAGAGCAACAGAACAGTTTAAGCTGTAGAACAGAAAACCAATACGTCCCCCTTTAATAGTGTCTTCCTGTAAAAAACAGTAATTATAATAGGGTGCTTCACTGGTTCGAAACCAGCTTTTGAGTAATTTGCATGATCTGGGTCCCCTGAGAGAAAGAGTCAAGAATCACTGCTATAGTAGCTTCTTACTCACCTTTAACTTGAATAGGATCCGGTGGGAAAGTACTTTTTTGTTCAGATTTGCTAGAATCCAGTCCTGTAAAGCAATTTACCATACATATTATTTCTGCATTATGACTGTGCTTGAATGTTGTACACAATATGTTATTATACCTATAATTCAATATTTCCCCTTTCCCTAGGAATAGCACATGGTACCAAAAACCAACCGAGCTTGCAATTTCTCTAGAATTTATCCAACCTCCATTTTCATTTATAACACCCAGAATTCCTGGCTTCCCGGTATAACAATGTGCCATTTAGTCTGAAAAGCCCAGAGCTGAATCATTCATTTGGAATCATAAAGATAATGGGAAAAAAATTAAAATCATACATTTTTTTTACCAGATGCGCAGCAAAGTGATGGATTTCTGGAAATAAACATCAGGGTGCGTTGCTAATGAAAGCAGATGTTTTTGGTTAAAATAAATATGATGTTTGGGAGATGGAGCTTGAAGTTATGCAATTTAGATATCCACACTCGGTAATGAGAAAAACACTTTCTCTTTTAACTACTTTGCAGCAAAAAATTAAATTTAACTATTTTGTTGCTTGCTTGCATTATATTCTGCTGCACTGGACCATTATATGGAAAGAAGTGCAAGATGCTCAGGCCCTTCTCAGTTGTCTGCACTGGTCTAAATCAGTGGTCCCCAACTAGGGGCTTGTAAGCAACATGTCACCGGCCCCTTGGATGTTGCTCCCAGGGGCCTTAACGCAGGGGTTAATTTTTGAATTCCAGCTTGGAGGCAAGTTTTGGCTGCATAAAAACCAGGTGCACTGCCATAACCTATTTTTTCTTTTGCGTTTGATAGTGGCTTATAGGTAAAAAAAGATTGGTCCTGATCTAAACTGTGCTGAATATAAAAATTATTTGTAAATAAGACCAACAAAAAGTCCCCTAAAAGGACCTTTATGAGGGAAAGCCTCTTTCCTCCTTTACCTTTCTGGTGTTCAAAGATGTTCAAAGGTCTCAGCGAAGTCCAAGCTGGAGCATAGAAACCATGTGAGTAAGTGACAGTTCTGGGGCAGCTTCTGGATAAGGTGCTATGGCAGCACTAGATACATAGGGTTAATTAGCCACTGGCTGCCAACATATTTTTCTTTAGTCTCCACATATGCTTTAACTCAAAATCCTAAATTATATTCATATATAGGTTCTGTGTATAAGGCATGATAGCATTATATGAGTTTCTTGTTGGGAATCACAGACACTGTATTAAAGCGATGGGGTTTGCTACTGTACAGCATATTAGCATAACCAAGTCATTATAATACTGTGCTAATGACATGCTTCATGCAGTAAATTTCTGTCTGCTGGCTAACAAAGCTGCTAGTATATTTATGATATGATATTTATGGCGTATACTGGCACAGCAGGGCAAGTGAACACACGAACAGGCCTAGCAACTGCAGTGTTTCAATGGCTTGATGAAGGGGCGTGCTTAGGTTGTCACTTGACCTGCTGTTCCAGTGTACATCATTTTCAACTGGTATAGAAGTGGAACCCTGCAAAATAGTCAGGAGAAAGCAACTTACAAATTCAACATAACATGGTACAGAATGTGTATATTTATGGTATATATGTGCTTGAGCCTACCCCAATTACAAAAAGTAAAGGAAATTTTCTAAATTCTCTTTAGCAAAACAGCTGTAAAATATGCGGCTACGAGAAAGTTAGTTAATATAAATGCTCTCCAATTTGCTTAGAAAAAAGCCATACATTTGGGTACCATACCATTTTTTAAATGCTTGTCTTCTACACCAGTGCTGTCCAACTTCTGTGGTACCGAGGGCCGGAATTTTTCCGACCTACGTGGTGGAGGGCCGATAATGGAAGACAGTTTTGACCACTCCCCTTTTTGAAACTGCACCCACTTGAAACCACACCCGTGTTTTCACATGACCATACCCATATTAATGGTTGTAGTACAGCAAAAAACCTGCAATACTCTGCCTTCCTTACCCTGCCTGTGTGTGCCATACTCTGCCTTCCCTACCCTGCCTGTTTTTGCCATACTCTGCCTTCCCTACCCTGCCTGTGTGTGCCATACTCTGCCTTCCCTACCCTGCCTGTGTGTGCCATACTCTGCCTTCCCTACCCTGCCTGTGTGTGCCATACTCTGCCTTCCCTACCCTGCCTGTGTGTGCCATACTCTGCCTTCCCTACCCTGCCTGTGTGTGCCATACTCTGCCTTCCCTACCCTGCCTGTGTGTGCCATACTCTGCCTTCCCTACCCTGCCTGTGTGTGCCATACTGTGCCTTCCCTACCCTGCCTGTGTGTGCCATACCCTGCCTGTGTGTACCATACTCTGCCTGCCCTACCCTGCCTGTGTGTACCATACTCTGCCTGCCCTACTCTGCCTGCCCTACCCTGCCTGTGTGTACCATACTCTGCATGCCCTACCCTGCCTGTGTGTACCATACTCTGCCTGCCCTATGGCACACACAGGCAGCCTACAGTAACACAATGCTGGCACTGCTCCTACAGTCTGCACAATAACTATATATTAAAAAACCTTTTAATTGCAGTACCACCTTAGTATATGTTCTTTTTGTAGTGTGCAGGGATTATTTGTGGGTTTCTACTGCTCCTGAGGTGTGAACAGGGGAACAATGGGGGTGATTACAGCCTGAGGTGTGAACACTGCAGGGGGTGAACAATGCAGAGATTAAAAGGTGTGAACAACACAGGGGATTACATATTTAAACAATACAGCCTGATTACAGCCTGAATCTGAGGTGAGAACCATGCAGGGCCACAATGGCGCGTTGACATCCTTACCCCGGCAGTTTCACAACAGTTCACACTTCCAGTCATGTACTTTGAAGGATTAACACCTTCATCAATGAGAATCTTGGTACCATTGTGATTGGATCATACCTTCTTACACCTGTCAGCTTCAGCTAACACCTAACTGAACAAGTTCAATGGAACCATTGTGATTGGATGTCTGTGACTCTACTACCATCAAGAGTTTAAATACTGGGGAATTCCCTACCAGTCATTTGAACTGAAGAAGCCACTCGGATGAGTGGTGAAACGTTTTCAAGAAAAACTCAGAAAAGTCCAGTTGTTTTAGACTTAATTCTACTAGATACCATGCAGGGGGGGCAGTTAATCACAGTACTGATACCATTTAAAGCTTACACAAGAGTAAGCCATCAAAGCAGCCAGACAGGTGGGGGGCCACACAGAGGGGGGTCGCGGGCCGCCAGTTGGACAGCACTGTTCTACACTATTGGCCTCATATACTAGGGAATTACAGGAAAAGAGTGCCAAATGGAACAAAATAAGAATAGGGGAGATCCCCAGGGACAAAGTGACAGTGGGACAGAGACAATAGGAAAGTTCTAGTGAAGTTATTGCCTCTGCTCTGCTTTCCATAGCACTGGTCATGTGCCTTGCATACACAACTGGTAATAAAAATTAAATACAGGACTTAAAAAAGAACAAACATTCCCAAATCAATCCCATTCAATATGTGTAAGGTGGCTACCTGTTTTCACAGGACTCGTCCAGTTTTCTGTTATTACTAAACCTGGAAGTAGGTGAAAGGGAAATATCTGCAAGCACAAACTCAGTGGTGCTGTTACACTTTTCTGAACAAGCAAAGCAGTAAGAGTGATCAGCTGTACCTCCCTAGTTTGTGAGCAAGCAGAAAAACTATGGGACTGGGCAAAGCAGAGTTAGTTTGCAACAGGCACCATTATTTGCACTGTAAGCTGTACAGGCTTAGGCATTTACCTCAAATACCATATGGCAGGGTAATCCAACTGGGGAGGGGCTCTGGTCCTTTAATGATTTCTTATGCCTAACCCCAACCGCCCCCCAATATGCTCAGTAACTCCAAAAATTACAACATTTGAATAAAATCCGGCCCTTTCATTTAAGGCATGGCAGAAAAAATCAGCCCATTAAAAGGTTGCATAGCAATGCCTTACAAGAAACTCAGGGGGAGGGCTATATTGTATACTGTATAAAAGCTCTTTGCCTGTGACCTCACACCTGTATATTATCATTGAACTCCTTGATGACTTTTAAAGGAGAAGGAAAGGCTAAAAAAGAGTTAATCTCAAGCTGCAGGCATACCTTCAGTTCTCTCAATAGTGCCCTTAAGTCTCCCCATATTTCTCCTGTTCAGATGATCAGAAGCCAAACAGGAAAAAAAAAACGCTGAGCTGTGTAAAGAAAGTTCCCATAATGCCTCACTCCTGCACCGAGACCCAGACCAAGTGTACATGCTAAGTTAGTTAGACTATGGGGGGAATTCACAAAAGTGGTGATATTGAGACTAAATAAATGTGGAGATAGATTTCTCGAATTTTCCACCTAATTCACAAACCTCTATCTCCACTTTTGTGAATTTGTCTTTTAAACAGTCAGTTTTCAGATTTTGTCATTTTCCAGACATTTTTTTTTTATGAATTTGCCTTTATCTGTTAGTAAATCTGTCAGTGTGCCACCAAACCCAGTCCCACATCTACACGAGCCTTGGAATAAGGAATTTTACCAACAGGATTTTGTATTTCATATGCAATTTGTCATTTCACTTTGGGGGCATTTCCTGAGGGATAATTTTAGTTTGCCCAGGGAAACTATACATCATTTTTTTCAGGACAATCTGGGCTTTCTAATGTTTTCTATATTTCTGTGTAATTCCACTTCTGTAACAAGATTTAAGGGTCTAAATACCTTCTTCTCTAGCCCCTACTCATTACTGGGCAGCAGCAATCCGGCCCCCACACCAACATGCCCTGTGAATACAGGTCCAACGGGACTAGGGCCCACTGAGTTTTTATCCAGTGCCCTGTTGGGGCCAGTCCAACCATAACATTCTAGCTTGCACTATTGTGGCTAATCTTTTAGCAATAAATTGCCTCAGTAGCTTCCTTCTAATTTATGTTCAGCCATCAACCTTGCTTTAGGTTGCCATCCTGATAGTAATACCCATTTGGGTAACTTCTTTGCTCAGAATGGAACAGTTTATCCCCGTTATCCCTGGCAATAAGCCTTCTCATCTCTTTTAATAATGAATGCCATTGCGACTAAAAACAGGAACCAGTTCTTCAACATATTTACAGAACAAAATGTTCAATTATACAAAGAGCACATACTGTTCTGTCGGTAATTTATCTGCTACATCTCCCAGTAGTTTAATACCTGCTGTAGATTTTTCTTGGGAACTTGCTGCACTGGGCCCTTTTGGTCCATGGTCTTCCTTCTGATCACCGGAAGAATAAAGTCGGATTTGTGCTTGAATAGGCAGGTAGCTTGATGGCAGAAAATACAGAAGTCCTTTGCTCTCCAGAGCATTTTGCCAACCTGCAGAAAGAAAAATAACGACTATATAAACTCTTTAGCAAACATTCATCTGGCACTACCTTAGCATATCACTGTACCCAAATCATAAATGTGAGCATGCATCTAAACTGTACAGACATTTAGACAGGAGATAAAGAATGTTTATAAGTAGGGTCCAATTGCATCTAGATAAGCATGGGAGATGCTTTGTTGATTTTCTCAACAACAGTACCAAGCTACAGCACAGCACTCCCAAAAAACTTTCAAGTGAACAAGAAATCAGCACACACTCGGCCACACTGGGCTATACTTGCAAAGATCACTGTGAGGCTGAAACAGATAAATGGTGGATGTCCTAGCCAAGTGTACTGAAGTCTGATCTATAGCCCCAATCATTCAACAAAAATGCAGTGTCGATGTTGGTTGTGATACTCAGCTGTGAAGCCATATAGACTTAGCATTGATTGATATGAGTTCTGGCAGGTACTTCATGCAGGTATGGGACCGGTTTTCCAGAATCTGTGGGACCTGGTGTTTGACAGATAAGGGGTCCTTATGTAATTTGGATCTCCATACTATAAGTCTACTAAAAAAATCACTGAAACATTAAATAAACCCAATAGGACTGTTTTGCCTCCGATAATGATTAATTATATCTTAGTTGGGATCAAGTACAAGGTACTGTTTTATTATTACAGAGTAAAAGGAAGTCATTTTGGAAAGTTTTAATTATTTGATTAAAATGGAGTCTATGGGATATGGCCTTCACATGACTCTGAGCTTCCTGGATAACAGATCCTATTTTGTGTATGTTTTAATTGAGTGCAAAATGCCTGACTAGTGTGGGGGTCAAAGTTTTCACTCATTCGACGTGAGGAAATAGCAAGAACAATATGTGTTTTAAAATGCAAGGTTACCAGGTTTCACACTGCACAGAGCAATGGCTTTATTAGGATATACCAGTCAAGTGATACAATAATTATTATGAATAAAATACCACAAATCATAACATGTATTACTGCTTGTTCAAACAAGACAGAGTTCAGCTCACACTACAAATAAAATTTCGGAGCATTGAGCATGTTTAACCAATCTATATTGTAAAGTTGCTTAGACTAAAGCTGGCCATACACGCACCGATACTATGGTACGAAACCTCGTTTCGTACGATATTCGGTGTGTATATGGCATGTCGGCGAGTCGACCGATATCGCAGGAGGCTGCTGATATCGGTCGACTCGCCGATCAGACCGGTTAAAAGATTTTGATCGGGCGCCATAGAAGGCGCCTGACCAGAATCTGCCATTAGGGCTGTATCGGCAGAAGGAGGTAGAAATCCTATTGTTTCTACCTCCTTATCTGCCGTTTCAGCCCTGACGGTGTGTGGCGGATCTGACGATGTTTCGTGCGACCGATGGTCGCCCGAAACATCGTCAGATCACCACGTGTGTGGCCACCTTTACATTTTCTTTCATTATACAAAAAAAGAACAGTTTTTGGGTAGAGATTCCCTTTAACTGATCATATATTTTGTGCAGTTTTTAGAGAAGCAAATTTTGTCAACTGTCCACTTCATGGTTGTTCTGAGCTACAAATAATTTCTACTTAAAAACAAAGAAGAAGTCATGCACGACCAATAATGTGACAAGCTGCAGTCCATGTGATTTCTTTAAGAAACAGCATCTTAAAAGCATGACTACAATTGTTCCAACAAAGTGGTTCTTGTATGACCTCTAATGAGTAACTAAAGGAAGAACCCACCAGTAATTTGGGCAGAGCTATGGAAAATACTTCCAAGATCCTGAGACAGTTTTATAATATAATAGAAGACATGTACCTGTCACTAAACAAGATTATAACCATCTATACGACTAAAACAAAAATTAAACATTTATTGGTATATACTATACTTCACTATTATTCCATTCTTTTGTGAGTTGTGAATAAATAGTCCAAAGGCAGGATATTGATATCATATGGGGCAGGTTAGCCGAATGTGGTAACACTCCCTAGCTTTCCTTATAGTTTAAAAAGATATACCATAAGACCATATTAGCATAGATATTATTGTGGACCAAAAACATTTTAGTTTGATAGCATAAGAAAAGCCCTTAAACATATCCCTGCACACTACAGACATCTGAAGGTGAAATTCAGCCTATGGTTTCTACAACAGACCTACATAATAGCTAATGCAGCTGTTGACCAACAGTACGTACTACTGTCAGCAAGTGATTCACATATTTCCCACTGGCAATTTACAAGAGATTAGTCGCCTGTGGTAGAGATTTATAGTGAGCGACTAAGCTTCACTTCTTCCTTGGAAAGCAAAACTAATCATTACTTTCAGATAACTCTGTTAAGAAACTATTCACAGAATGTAGTGCCAAACATTATGCACTGTATGAGTCTAAAACAAAGACTCGTATGGTACTGTATGTAGTGTATGGAATGGGACTAAAGATACACGGGCCGATTCCCTTAGACCGATTCAGCAGCTTATTAGCCTGTGTATGGGCACTAACGACTGGTCTGCCTGACCAACATCTGCCCTGAAGCCGGCCAGATATCGATCAGGCAGGTTTGATTTTTAGTCGGAACCAAGGGCCAGGGCCAAACGACCAAATTAGCCCGATATCGCCCACCCGTAGGTGGAGATATCGGGAGAAGATCCGCTCACTTGGTGACCTCGCCAAGCGAGTGGATTTTAGCGTGTATGGCCAACTTAAGGGCTTTGAATGGATTGTAGATCTGCTGGTTTCTAGAGTCCTGTTTGATTCACCACTGTGAATCCTCTTTTGATATACTATCAGATTACACAAATGATCTTTGATTAAAGGGACAATATACTCTGTTATACTACACAATTCACTGAATAGGGTCTGTGCTGGCTATACTTTTTGTCTAATGCTTTAATTGACAAATATTTTTTTTTTTTTGTTATTTCTTGCAGGAAACGTGACAAAGACTAGACGTTAAAGGAACAGTAACACCAAAAAATGAAAGATTTAAAGTAATAAAAATATAATGCACTGTTGCCCTGCACTGGTAAAACTGGTGTGTTTGCTACAGTAACACTACTATAATTGATATAATAAGCTGCTGTGTAGCCACGGGAGCAGCCATTCAAGCTGAAAAGGCACAGGTTACATAGCAGATAACAGATAAGTTCTGTAGAATACAATAGTGTTTTATCTGTTATCTGCTATGTGCCTGTGCCTTTTCTCCTTTGAATGGCTGCCTCCATGGCTACATAGCAGCTTATTTATATAAATTATAGTAGACTTTCTGAAGTAAACACACAACTTTTACCAGTGCAGGGCAGCAGCACATTATATTTTAGTTACTTTTATACACTTTCATTTTTTGGTGTTACTGTTCCTTTAAGGTAGCATTATTTTCCAATTTACGTTATTCTGAGAAACTGTGGGAGGACCGCAGATAAGCCAGACTGTGGCTGGGACAAAGGAGGGGTTTGTTTATACAGAACTTTATCTCTATTTAAGATAACTATCCTCATTAGGGCTCTGAGTCTTCGCGAGTCTTTTTCGGCGATTTCGGGAAATTGCGCCTTACATGTTCGCCGGTGGGATGGCGGGTCATGGCAACTCGGGGAGATTAGTCGCCCGTGACCAGGGAGATTTGTCGCGGGCGACTAATCTCCCCGTGTGCCAGAGCCCTTAGACTGATGGCCCACGGGGAGATTAGTCGCCTGCGGTTAATCTCTGCTACCATTGGCGACTAACCTCCCCAAAAATGCCTTTCCATTGACAACAAAGTGAATCACTGGTGGAAAGCATATACATTGCTTTGTTTATCCAAAGCCGCGTGAAGTTTCATCCTGCAGGCAACTTCGCATGACTTTGGAAAATGAAGCAATGCATATGACTTTCCACCGGCGATTCACTTTATTATCAGTGGAAAGGCATTTCGGGGTGATTAGCCCCTGTGGTAGCAGAGATTAACCACAGGCTACTAATCTCCCTGCCACTGCCCTTAAATATGTATTGTTTTAAAAAACATTATTAAAGACACATCATAACTACTGTGTTAACAGCAATTTTCCAAAAATACCATAAAGTTTCAAGCACATCTTTACATTTTAGCCAGGATATCCATAGGGAACTGCATAGAATACACATTTCTAGCACAACAGTTCCAGCTTACAGCATACTGGACCCCAACTACAACACAAAATGGGTACATAATCTAAGAGACCAATGTGGATGCAGCAGTAATTTCAGAAGTTGACAAAATATATCATTTCAAAACACTTATATGGCAAGAACCAAAATGGACTGTGCTATTAGTACGGGCATTCTTGCATAATTTTGATCACCATGTCTACAAAAAAAAAATTAATAAGTTTTAAATACTGTAAACCCAATAGGAATGCTTAGCCATCAAATGAATTCATATTTTAGTTACCATCAAGCACATGGCACTGCTTTATTGTTACAGAAAAAAAAAATCAGCATTATTTAGTTAAAATGGAGTGTATGGACTCTGTAAATCTGGTTTTCTGGATATCAGGGGTCTCATACCTGTACAGTCCATTCTGTGTCAGCTAAAAAATGCCATCTGAAATCCTCTTGTGCTATTAACGTTAAAAAACACAGAGCACATGTGGGCACTTTGCATTTAAAAGCTGCAGAATACACATTACTGTGAATGCAAAACAATGGACTTAATGATATCTACAAGGGCTGATTCATATCCAGTAGCGCAGATCTGATTATTTTTAGATCAATCCATTCCAATTTCCGGGAGGTTGGACCAAACCTGTGTTGCTGACTGTACAAATAACACATTTTTTATTTTGTATGTTCAACAATCATGTCAGCCAAAACTAAAAAAAAACCCCACATAGAATACACTGTATATTTGATTATGACTGTACAGTTTTGTTCAGCTGGCTAAAATTTCATTTGGACACAATATGACCTTGCACATAGACATCCTGGGGCATTTACATGTAAATGACAACTCATAACCATTAATCGCTGTAAGGAACACCTAGTACTACATTTTTACCAATACCATTTTAGAGACCAAAGGCTAGGATGCAAATTGAAAAATCCATTTACATAAACAAAGCACTATTATGGATCCAGCAAAGTGGGGGATGAGGAGGAATAGTGAAAAAGATGATAGCAAATCAAGACCTAGTACAGGGGTGTAAAGTTGCCTCTCTCACTTTTGGCTTAGCTCCTAACAGAACTGTGCAAGTTCCCTGTACAATACATGATCAGGGCTGGGTTTAGGTTACAAAGTGCTGATTATCATACAGCCCACCAGGGAGTGCGGTGGAGTTAAAATTACAACACATTTAAAGTTATCCAGGTTTGATATTATTGTGTTACCGATGCCCAACATGCTGCCCTTCAGGACCAGAAGAGGTTTCTGGGAGTTGTAGTTGAAAACAGATGAGGGTTAGTGGCAGACATTTATTATTCCGGCAGCAGCCAGGGCCTAGTCACACCTCTCAGAGAAGGCTCCGGAGCAAACACAGCTGTAGAACAGGTGCATGAAGTTCTAGTTCAGTAACACCGGGAGAGTCACAAGTTGTTATTATTAGCGAGTTCCTTATTGCCCCCGGCTACTCACCGTGGCAGAAGCGCCCACCGCTAGACCTCACCCCGGCACAACGCGAGTACAGCCGGCATAGTGAGGGCCAGCTCCGGGCGTATATCCCGGCCATATTGTGCTTCAGTCGCACCCGGCGACCGCCACTAACCAGCCTATCCCTCTGTTGTGTCTGGGCATCGGTGTGACACGTCAATACAGCGCGACAAGCCGGAGTGGGCCAGCCAATGGGAGTGAAGGAAAGTGCAGGCAAGCCGCCTATTGGCTCTGGGAGATCACCACCACATTAGGGTTTTTAGAGCTTTACAGAAACATAAAATCAGGGTTATGATCTACACAAACTGCCGGGCACAGGGTGGGACTGGCCGGAACTTTAGGTGCGCAGGTGTTTGTACTGTTCAGTTTCCTGAATTATGGAACCATTTAATTACTGGTGGGATGTTCCGGGGCACAGCCATTAGAATGCTGGGTTTCATCCCAGCACTGGCTTATTAGGAAGCAGGTGCAAAGGCACTGTTTGTCTTCTCTCACAGAACGCACCGCTGTTTTTTGCCCTCAGCGAAAAAAAAACCCATTTTTTTTTAATAAAGATGTTGTAATCAATCTGTACCTGTGCCAGCAGCAGCCAATCCTGTTGCCCCCAATCTGCATACCTCCCAACATTTCATTAAGAGAAAGAGGGACAAAAATATATGACGCTGGTAATGCGGCAAAAATGTTTTGGCCACGCCTGCTTTGTGACCACGCCCCACATGCCACACCCACTTTACATGCCCCAGATGTGCCTGTATAATCACTAAATAAAAAGAATAAAGGACATATTAACTTCAAAGGTGCCAGTATGACTACATTAAATTGATAAAGGGCATATTAACCCCAGACATGCCAGTAAAATTACTAAATGAAACTGATAAAAGGCATATCAACTTCAGACATGCCAACAGTTCTGTGCATTTTCCAAAGTTATAAACAGGGCCAATTCCAGTGGTACATAAATCTATGTTATTTCCTTCCATTCTTAATCAGTTGAAAGCAAAACAATATTAATGTACCACTAGAATTTCTTGCCATATTAACAAGGCCTAAGGTTCCCAGACTTATAAGGGCCCCTTTTAAATGTCTGCTAGATTTTATGAACGAGCGATACCTCTGTCTTCCCCTGCGTGCTGTGCTCTGCCAGAGATTCCCAGGAGTGAGAGATATATGTTAGGGGTGGAAAGGTGAAACTGCCCAGCACACAAATAAAGGCAGCAGCCTCTTCTGCCTGATAAAAGACAGAGGCACCCTCAGCCCCTGACCCGGTGAGCAGGAGAGGGATGCGGAGCCAATGCAGATAGTTGACCCTTGCCTGTCACAAATGCTCCTCCCAGGACAATTAAACATCAAGGTAAACCTGTGAGCTTGAGTGTAGCAGGGGAGATTCAAGAGTTAAGGGGGCGGGCTTTATTCCTGGAGCAGAGCAGGCACAGCAATCAAGAGAGCTGAGAAGCGGGACATCTAACAGTGAATCCGGGACAGCGGGAAGTGCCATAAATATCGGGACTGTCCCGCTGAAAGCAGGACAGTTGGGAGCTATGAATCTGTACCTGTGCCAGAAGCAGCCAATCATATTGCCCCCAATCTGTACCTGTGCCAGCAGCAGCCAACCATATTGCCCCCAATCTGTAACTGTGCCAGCAACAGGAAGCAAGAAAAAGATTTTCCAATTGTCCAGCTTTTTCTCTGCTGCCCAGCTGTTTCAATGATGCTTACGTATGGACACGCTGTTGCCTACAGAGCATGCACCACAACAACTTAACAGAAGCGTCGGAAATAAAGTTACCGCAGGGAGCACTATCAAGTGAAAACAAGCGAGAGGGCGTTGAGGAGGTTTATTAAAGCAAAAGCCCATTACCAACAAAAAGGCCAAACAAAAAAATATTTTCCCCTTTTAAGTTGTTAGTGATCTGAGGGAATTCTAACAGAATCAGTCGGGCACTTACCTTGTTGAAAATATGAATAGTAACAGGGAAAGCGATAAGGGCCAAGTCTTATAAGGCTACTCTGTTCTCACTCTGTATGCTCTTCTTGAATTTACCTCCAGAGAAACAAAGTGGTGGAATTAGATATGTCCAATGCTATATATTATTAACATGTATTTATAAAGCGCCAACGTATTCCGTATCTCTGTACAATAAGTGGGTTTCATAAATTGGACATACAGAGTTACATATAAGGCAACCAATAACCAGTACAAGAGGTGAAGAGGGCCCTGAAGAGCTTACAATCTATAAGGAGAGAGGGTTGAGACACAAGGTGTGGGAATGGATCTTTTGAAGGCAGAGAGATTGGGAGAAAGTCTGACAGTTTGTGGGAGCGAATTCCAGTGAAGGGGGGCAGCCCTTGCAAAATCTTGAATGTCAGTAGAGGAGCGTAACAAGCGGGTTGGTTGGTATCTTAGAGAAAAGTTCAGAGATGTAGGGTAGTTTAACAGCGTCTGGTAGGGCTAGTTTGAGGCAATATATATTGTGGCTGGTAGTATTGGTTATCACTCATGAAATACAATGGCAGAATAAATTGAGACTGATAGCTCTAGTTATGGCCCATGATATACAATGGTTGAATAAACTGGGACTGGTAACACTTGTCTGCAGCGAAAGTAAAGAAGTTCAACATATTGTAGGGAGCTATAGGGTTAATATCCCCGTTGATTTAAACCCTACCTTCCTTATTTCAATTGTTACTGAGCAAATGCCCATTTATCTAGTGATTTTTCAAAAATATTGCAAATTGGTAGTGTGGAGTAAAAAGACAAGTTATCCTATTCTGGATTCATCTGAGTCTGTTCTTGAAACTTTTGCTTCTCCTTTAAATTCTTTACATCACCACATTTAGTACATAGTAAATAGTAGCTTTGTCCACATTGTACAATGTGCAGCGATGGCACATGAGGGGTTTTGTCACCCTCTTACACTGGTGACAAAACACCTGAAATGTAGGCATTGCCAGCCATGGTAAGGTAGATTTCCCATGAGAAGACCCGTGAGTCCCATGTGCCATATATTTTCACAAAATATGCTTCTGCCTCAGCCACATTTGCTATAGTTATAATTTCTCTGCCTTGTGTATAAACCATCCCTACTCTATACATTGTAAGACATTATTTTGTTTGTAAACTATACACCATTATGTACAGCGCTGCACAATTGTTGGCACTTCATAAATAAATGTAATAAATATTTTTCAGCGGAACAAAAAAAGCAATCCTGTCACATTCCTATAACTGTAAAAGGAGAAGAAAAGCTACTCAGACATTGTACTGCCAACAGATTAGTCATATTAGATGTAAGCCAGAACACTATATTTTTTATGCAGAATGCTTTACCATATCTGAGTAAACAGCCCTAGAAGCTCCCTCTGTTTGTTTTAGAAGGCAGCAGCCATTTTAGCTTGGTCTGACTTCACTTTCAGGCAGCAGCATTCAGGCAGGGAACATCTCTAAGCTCAGATTACAGCAGAGAGGGGAGAAAGGAGAAATGAGCAAACTGAGTCGTCTCCTGCCCTTCCCTGAAGGATTTCACAGAAAGTCTGACACAGAAAAATCATGGTGATGTTTCTTTTTACTGAGGACTCAGAGCATCAGTTCTGTAAGTATTCATGGCTGTATTTACACAGAATACCATAGAAAAAAGAGAAAAGGATCACACTCCTCTAAAAAACAACCCTTTATTCATAGGAGACTACAATCAAGGGTTTTCCCCCGAAACACATCAGGCTGTCTGCATTCCAGTAGCCACTCATGATTTTAATTTTTGAATAAAGGATTGTTTTTTAGAGAATAAGTGCAGCCCTCTCCCTCTTTTTTCTATGGTATTGTATGAGCGTTGGAGCATCGCATGAATTGAGACAGCACCAATTTCTCTTTTTCCCTTGTTAATTGTGCGCACTTTACAAAGGGAGTCTGTGCAGAGCTATATTTTCTTTTGCTTTTCTAAATGTATTTACAGAGACCTTTATAATAAAGCTTACTTAATTTTTACTTTCCCTTCTCCTTTGAGGAACAAGTGTTTCTAATAAGGCAGCACTGTTCCAAAAAGGACCTTCTGAATAAGTACAATGAATATAAAAAGTCTACACCCCCAGCAGAATGGCAGGTTTTTTTAATAAAAAAAAAACGAAATAAATCTTGTCAGAACTTATTCCACCTTTATTGCAAAATAGCAGTCTAGTCAAAGAAGTCAAAGACAAAATAGACATAGTTTTGTGAAAAAAAGAAGAAAAAATAAAGTATCTAGTGGGATTAAATCTGAAACAACTAGACGTTTTGTACTAGAAATACTGTATATCATGACCTGGATGAATAAGAATCTTCATGGAGAAAAGAAATCATACAAAAACCTGGCTACAGTAGTGTGCATATCACCTTAACTAATACTTGGTTAAAGCACCGTTTGATTTTATTATAGCACTTGGTCTTTTTGAGTAAAAGTCTATTAGTTTGCCACATGTGGCAATTCCAGATTTGTCAAATTGTGAGGGCATCTCCAGGGCACAGTTCTCTTCAAGTCACCCCACAGATATTCAATCGAAATAAGGTCTGAGCTCTGGCTGGCCAATTTCAGAGCCATTGCTTTGTTGGTTTGAATGTATGCTTTGGGTCTTTGTCATGTTGAAAGGTGAAGTTCTTTTTCATCTTCTGCTTCCTAGCAGATGCTTGAAGGTTTTGTGACAAAATTGACTGATACTTGGAGCTTTTCAAGATTCCATCCACTTTGATTAAAGCACTGGTTCCAGCTGGTGAAAAGCAGCCCTAAAGGGGCATGATACTGCCCCCCCCCCCCCCCAATGATTCACTGTTGATATGGCGTTATAGTGATGATGTGCTGTGTTACATTTGCACTAAACATACCCTTTGGGATTATGGCCAAATAGTTGAACCTTGGACTCATCATATCATTTTTGGTTGTGGGAGACTGGGTATACCCTTTTGCAAAGTTATCTGGTCTTGGATGTAAAGGCTTACTCACTAGCAGAGGTAAAAACTTGTGCATGGAACTCTATGGGGGTAAGTACTTATGCAAGCACTTGGGGTTGTATGAATTGCATGTATGGGAAACTAAGTCAAATAAGGCTTCTTATTCTAGATGAACTCAAATGTATTTTAACACAAGAATAAACAGAAGCAATACTTAAATTATCTGAGTCTGTAAATATAATACTATACTTCGTAACCTAGATTTCATGAAGCATGGGGTGTAATTAGCCTTTAATCCACTAGATGGTAGTGTAGAAGTCTACATTAGACGTACTATAAGCCTTATTCTAACTATTAAAGGAACAGTTCAGTGTAAAAATAAAACTGGGTAAATAGATAGGCTGTGTGAAATAAAAAATATTTCTAATATAGCTAGTTAGGCAAAAATGTAATCTATAAAGGGTGGAGTGAGTGGATTTTTAACATAATAGCCAGAACACTACTTCTTCCTGTCAGCTCTCTAACCTCTTTGTTAGTCTAGTGACTTTAGGGGGCCAAATAGGACATAACTGATCAGTTAGTTTGTGAGCACGCAGGTCAGATTCAAAAGCAAACTAACTGAACAGTTATGTCCCTTATGCCCCCCCCAAGTTACTGATTGGTTGCTGACTGCTAACAGGCTAGAGAGCTGAAAGGAAGGCAGTAAGGAAGTAGTGTTATGGCTATTATGTTAGACATCTTGTAACAATACCTGGTGGTCTAGTGGGGCGACGGGGACGCCCGCCGCCTCCTCCGGTGCGGGGACGCCCGCCGATGCCTTCTAGGCGCGCGCGCGCACCTCGCTCTGCTGTTTATGCGCATGCGCGCTCCTGATGCGTGCGCATGCGCACTGGCGTCCGTCGCCGGCGCGCGCATGACGTCATTTCGGCGCCAAAATTCAAATATTTAAAGCGCTCACTGAATGGAAACTATTGCCCAACGTAGGTTTACCTCTGGTTACTTCCTGGGTGCGATTATCCTGCTGTTCTGCTGTGTTCTTGACCTTGCCTGTTCCTGACCTCTCTTGCCTGCTGCCTGTATTGACCTTTTGCCTGTGTTTGACCCTCCTTGTCTGCTGCCTGAACCGACCTCTGCCTGTCTGACTATTCTCTTGGATTCTGATTTTGTACTGCGCTGCTTGATCGTTGCTGACTCCGGCCTCCCCTGACCACTCTGAAGTGTTCCCCATCTACCTGTCATATGATTGGTTCCCGTGCTTGCTCAGAACTCTCTCCTTGGGTCTCTCACAATAAGACCTGGCGGCATCCGAGTAGCGAAGGGCTCCTCCCGACGTGAAAGGCGGCGGTTATAGGCAGAAGCGTGAGCCGAGACCGGACCCTTGGAGCCTGTTCTGAGTTTTGGGATACTGACCGTGACATTACGTTGGGCCCTTTAAAGACATGGATGCTGAAGGAGCTGCTGCGTCACCTCCCTCCGCTGAGGCTATCCGGGCAAATCTCCTCCAGCGTCTAGGGGAACAAGAAGCCCAGCAAGATCAGATCATCCAATGGCTCCAGAGACTATCGGTAAGATTGGATGCGCTCCAACAGCCTGCCGCTGCTACTCCTGTTTCTCCTCCAGGAGGCAGTCACACTGCTCCGGGAATGTATGTAGTGGAACCTAAGGTTCCGTTCCCTGAAAAGTTTTCGGGAGAACGCAGTAAATTTTTTGCTTTTCAGGAAGCTTGTAAATTGTATTTTAGTTTCCTCCCTCGTTCTTTTCCTACTGAGGACCTAAAGGTTAATTTTGTTATGACCCTTCTTCTAGGGGATCCTCAGTTGTGGGCATTTTCTTTACTTCCCTCTGACCCAGCCCGCTCATCCCTTGATTCCTTTTTTAGGGCTATGGCAATAATCTATGATGACCCTGATCGTTCTGCCTCTGCTGACTCTGCGATTCGTAACCTCAGACAGGGTAAACGACGGGTCGAGGATTATTGTACCGAATTCCGCCGTTGGGCGGTAGAAACAGGGTGGAATGATACTGCCCTACGAAGTCAGTTTAGAGTCGGGCTATCTGACGCTGTAAAAGACAGCCTGGTCAATTTTCCCACATCTCCCTCACTAGACTCCCTGATGCACCTAGCCATACAGATTGATAGGAGGCACAGAGAGAGACGCCAGGAGAGACTTCCTGCAGCGGCCCCACAAACCTTTTCTCCTGAGTATGTATTCAAACCCGAGCAGACTTCTGCTAGGGCCTCAGAGGAACCCATGCAGTTGGGTTCTACCCGCTTATCTGCTGAGGAAAAGGGTCGTAGACGGGCTAATGGCTTGTGTTTGTACTGTGGGGAAAGAGGTCATTTTCGTAGCACTTGACCCAAAAGGCCGGAAAACGACAGAGCCTAAGCAGATCTGGGGAGTTCTGCTTAGGTAATGTTATTCCTACTCCCCAACAAAGTTCTTCTAAAGTTATGATTCCGGTCCTTTTGGGGTGGGATACGAACACTTTGGAGAGTTTGGCTTTCATTGATTCTGGGGCGGAAGGGAACTTCTTAGATGTTAACTTTGCCCATAAGCATGCTATACCCACACTTCCTCTAGTCCCTTCGGTTAAGTTAATCGCTATAGATGGTACTTCCCTAGGTCGCGGGGTTATTTCTTTAAAGTCTGTAAGTTGCACCCTGTCTATAACTTCTCTCCATGTGGAACACATTTCTTTTTTTATCATTGATTGCCCGCATACTCCGGTGATCTTAGGTCTCCCTTGGCTGCGGAAGCACAGTCCCCAAATTGATTGGGTAAATAACAGGATACTTCACTGGGGAACTGACTGTCAGAGCTTATGCAAGAAACCTGTCCAAGTTGTGGCCGCCACCTCTTTACAGGGACTACCATCTCCTTATTCCCCGTTTGCAGACGTCTTTTCTAAAAAGGCAGCTGAAGCACTTCCCCCACACAGACCTTACGACTGTGCCATAGAGTTAATCCCCGGTTCTTCTCCTCCTAGAGGTAGGACTTATCCCTTATCTCTCCCAGAGACCCAGGCTATGGAAGAATATATTAAGGAAAATCTGGAGAGAGGTTTTATTAGGCCTTCTACCTCTCCAGCGGGAGCTGGTTTCTTCTTTGTGGAGAAGAAAGATGGGGGTCTCCGGCCGTGTATTGACTACAGGGGTTTAAACAAAATCACGGTCAAAAACCGTTATCCCCTTCCCCTGATCTCCGAGCTCTTTGATAGAGTTAAGGGAGCTACTATTTTCTCCAAGCTAGACCTAAGAGGCGCGTATAATTTAATACGAATCCGGGAAGGGGATGAGTGGAAAACAGCCTTTAATACCCGCGATGGGCATTATGAGTATCTGGTGATGCCCTTCGGGCTATGTAATGCTCCTGCTGTTTTCCAAGAGTTGGTAAATGATATATTTCGTGATCTTTTAGGTCGCTCTGTAGTAGTTTACCTTGACGATATTTTGATTTATTCTAATAGTCTGTCTGATCACCGTGTTCATGTTCAGGAGGTCTTACTTAGATTAAGGCAAAATCATTTGTATGCTAAGCTGGAGAAGTGCATCTTTGAAGTCTCCTCGGTTCACTTCCTTGGGTTTATTATTTCCCATAAGGGTCTAGAAATGGACCCGGCCAAGGTTCAGGCTATCCTAAAGTGGGTACAACCCTTGTCTCTGCGGGCCATACAAAGGTTTTTGGGTTTCGCCAATTATTACAGACAATTTATTAATGGCTATTCTACGTTAGTGGCTCCAATTACTGCTCTCACTAAAAAGGGAGTTGACCCAAGTATTTGGTCAGTAGAGGCCCTTACTGCCTTCAAAAAGCTAAAAGAAGCTTTTATTTCTGCCTCTGTACTCTTGCACCCTGATTCGGCTCTCCCTTTTCTAGTGGAAGTAGATGCTTCTGAGGTTGGGGCTGGGGCGATCCTGTCCCAACGTCACCCTGTAACCAATAAAGTTCACCCATGTGGTTTCTTTTCCAAAAAATTTTCTCCCACCGAGATGAATTATGATATTGGTAACAGGGAATTACTGGCCATAAAACTAGCATTCACAGAGTGGAGACACCTTTTGGAAGGAGCAAAACATGTAGTTACAGTAATCACAGACCACAAGAACCTCTTATATATTGAATCCGCTAAGCGGTTAAATCCTAGACAAGCTAGGTGGGCATTATTCTTTTCTCGTTTTAATTTTATTATAACCTATAGACCTGGCGAAAAGAATGTTAAAGCTGATGCATTGTCTAGAAGTTTTGATTCCAATCCACAGGAGAAGTGTCAACCTGATTCTATTGTTCCTAAAGAGTTAATTGTAGCAGCCCTAAGTCCAAATTTAATGTCTTCTTTGTCTAAGGTCCAGGACAACTCTCCTCCCAACCTACCCCCGGGGAAGTTGTTTGTTCCAGAAAACCTCCGTGAGGCGGTTTTTTTAGAAGCCCACGATTCTAAGTTGGCTGGGCATCCTGGGCGCTATAAAACTTGTTCTCTTTTGTCCCGCACCCTTTGGTGGCCAACTTTAAGAAAAGATGTTAATAATTATGTTGATACCTGTCCAATTTGTCAACGCTCTAAACCCTCCAGGTCTTTGCCCCAGGGTCTGCTACAATCTCTGCCAATTCCCGAAAGGCCGTGGACTCACATTTCCATGGACTTCATTGTAGACTTGCCTCCTTCCAAGGGGAATTCTGTCATATGGGTGGTTGTGGACCGCTTTAGTAAAATGTCTCATTTTATTCCCCTCCCCGCCCTCCCATCTGCAAAATCTCTTGCAGAACGTTTTCTGACTGATATTTTTAGGCTCCATGGTGCCCCTCAGAACATTGTCTCTGATAGAGGAGTTCAATTTGTTTCAAAATTTTGGCGGGCCTTCTGTTCTCTGATGGGTACAGATTTGTCCTTCTCTTCTGCTTATCATCCACAGACCAATGGACAGACGGAAAGGACAAATCAGTCTCTGGAGCAGTACCTCAGGTGTTATATCTCCAGTAACCAATCTCTTTGGGCTGAGTTTCTTCCTTGGGCGGAGTTCGCATTCAATAATTCTACTCACTCATCCACTGGAGAGTCTCCATTTTTTGTGGTCTTTGGGTATCATCCCAGAGTGTTCTCTTTCTCAACCACATCTTCTGATGTGCCTGCGGTGGATTCCTTGGTCAATCAGTTCTCCAGCATTTGGCAAAGAGTCCAAGAGTCATTATCCACCGCAGTAGCCATTCAAAAGAAAGCCTTCGATAAACATCATAAAGCATCGCCAGAATATCAGGTTGGTGATAAAGTTTGGCTTTCTTCCAGAAATGTCCCTCTGAAGGTTTCTTCTTCTAAATTCGCACCCAAATATATTGGTCCCTTTTCTGTGTCTGAAGTTATTAACCCCAATACGGTCCGATTAGAGCTCCCTCCTGAACTCAAAATTTCTAATTCCTTCCATGTCTCTTTATTAAAACCTGCTAGAGTGGTTCGGCAGAGGTCTCCTCCTCCTCCCGTTTCTGTTGAGGGACAGGCCGAGTATGCGATACAAAGGTTAGTGGACTCCCGCCTCTCTAGGGGTAGGCTACAATACCTGGTATATTGGAAAGGTTATGGCCCCGAAGAGAGGTCGTGGGTTCCAGCCTCTGATGTTCGAGCAGATCGTCTTGTTCGACAATTCCACGTCAGATTCCCTGATAAGCCTAGGGGTCCGGTGGCCCCCTCTGGAGGGGGGGGTAATGTAACAATACCTGGTGGTCTAGTGGGGCGACGGGGACGCCCGCCGCCTCCTCCGGTGCGGGGACGCCCGCCGATGCCTTCTAGGCGCGCGCGCGCGCCTCGCTCTGCTGTTTATGCGCATGCGCGCTCCTGATGCGCGCGCATGCGCACTGGCGTCCGTCGCCGGCGCGCGCATGACGTCATTTCGGCGCCAAAATTCAAATATTTAAAGCGCTCACTGAATGGAAACTATTGCCCAACGTAGGTTTACCTCTGGTTACTTCCTGGGTGCGATTATCCTGCTGTTCTGCTGTGTTCTTGACCTTGCCTGTTCCTGACCTCTCTTGCCTGCTGCCTGTATTGACCTTTTGCCTGTGTTTGACCCTCCTTGTCTGCTGCCTGAACCGACCTCTGCCTGTCTGACTATTCTCTTGGATTCTGATTTTGTACTGCGCTGCTTGATCGTTGCTGACTCCGGCCTCCCCTGACCACTCTGAAGTGTTCCCCATCTACCTGTCATACGATTGGTTCCCGTGCTTGCTCAGAACTCTCTCCTTGGGTCTCTCACAATAAGACCTGGCGGCATCCGAGTAGCGAAGGGCTCCTCCCGACGTGAAAGGCGGCGGTTATAGGCAGAAGCGTGAGCCAAGACCGGACCCTTGGAGCCTGTTCTGAGTTTTGGGATACTGACCGTGACACATCTATTCATTCCAGCCTTTATAGTTTTCATATCGAAAACATTTTTTTTTCCACAATTATGGAATAGAGGTGAGAACATTTACTCAAGACCATGCACTTGTCATTTGGCCACAGGCTGCCATTGCTACAGCAGCGTTCAAACTGCTGAACTCCATCTTCCTCAGACCTGCCCTTAGCCGCAACCATATTTGAAGATTCTTATTTGGCAAATGATCAAGACAATGCAACATTGAGCAAGTGCATTGAATTTGAGGATTTTTGCCAAATCATTTGCTTCTGGATTAGGATCAGGAGCTGCTGTATTGTGTTATGGGCACTGCTGCTGAGGCTATTGCATATGCATGGCTTAATGGAAACATTGTCTACCAGTGTTATCATATTCATTAGAAAAAATTTAAAGAAATTATTTTTATAGACACAAAAGCAAGTTAATATTTTCTTAAGATTTAATGCAGCCATTCTCCACTGGACAAAAGATGAATGCTAACATGTATAACAGTATCCTAATCTGCATTAAAATACATCTGATTGCAAATTAAATTTGACATTAAGGCACAGAGCAGTAAATATTACACTGACACCTTGTGGCCATTTAAATAAAATGCCATTTAGAACTACTAAGGGCTAGAACCACAAATCCAGGAGCATGGGCAGGGCCAATTTTGAGCTGGACATTACATTCACAGCAACAGAGGAATTCCAACTGCCAATCACATATTGCCTGTCCCACCTCTATGCCTTAGGCATAAAGGTGGGGCTGGCAGTTACTTTCACTTTCAATTCAGAACTTCGTAGATGTTGCTGCCCTCCTCACATTCCCCCTCTCTTCTCACAATCTAATTTTATTTTAACCAGTGCATGGACATGGGTATCAGGCCCTCCATACTGGCACAGAAATAAGATTTTGACAGGATACAAAGCTTGCCTTAATAACAGTGTCCACAAAATGGTGCCTGCCTGCTTACTGCAATTGTGAATTCCAAGGCGGAAGAAAATAAGATTAAACTAATTTATATGGTGTAAGTAAAGTTTATTTTGCTTGAAAACCACAATTAAAAACAATCTGGAATTATTTCTTAGGGTGACAGGTCCCCTTTAAAATGAATCAGGAGAGAAGCAAAGGAAGACAAATGTGTTTAGAAACTGAGCAAGTTGGATATCCCCTTTACCTGTACTGGCAGAAAACACCAAATATTTAGGAGGGCATTTATTAACATTCAGATTTTCGTGGTTTTAGAGTTTTGTGAAACCACAACTAAACTCATTTCCACAAATGCCATTTAGCACAAAAACAAAACCGCAGTAAATACACGAAAACTACGACTTTTATATATTGGCGCACAAATGGCAGCATAAAATAACCCCTAAAAACTCTAAAGCTACAAAGCAAAGAAATATTTTACAGTTGTAAAAAGGACATCTGCTATTGACTTCTACATGATCCCTGTCGCCGCTCCCCCGGCCACTGGCGTCCCTCCCCTTTGGGGTTGTGGGGGATGCGACGGTGTCACCTGGGGGGTGCAGGTCCCCTGTGGGCCCTGCACCCCCTAGTCCGACCCTGGTTAGATGGTGTATTTTTGCTTTCAGATTTGTTGCGGGTTTTGTCCCATAATAAATCATGAAAATATCACGCTTTTTTCTGCAACAAAATTGTATTTTCATCCACAAAAACACAAATAGTGAAAAAAAAAATTGTGCATTAGTAAATGCACCCCCTTAATGTGGTTATTTTGTATTTGCTATGATTACTTGCTTTACTGTAAAATGTTTTTTAGCCTTATAAATGTAGAGCAAACTAAACACTCAGCTAGGATCCATCAACCAAAGTTACAGCTAGACTGCATGCTAAAATTGAAGTAGCACAGGACTGGCAATCTGTGGATTCTGGAAAATGCCAGAGGGGCTGCTGTAAGATGCCATAGACAGTCACTATATAGTGGGCTGCTGGGGGGTGTTGGGCCTCTGTGTACTTGAAATGCCAGGGCCTATTTTGAATCTCTGTCCAGACCTGAAGTAGCAGTTAAGAGGTTAATGTACAAGGAAGCTGAAGACATGTAAAAATTAGTGCAACATTTTATGCCTGACTTTGGCAAAATGTACATTACATATGTGGATGTATAACGTACCACCCCATGTTAAATGTGATTTTGAAGGCATTATGTGCAATTGAAGCCTTGTATTTATGTTTCAGTACAGAAACAGCAACTAATTCTATGTCATTAAGGAGATAATGGTCCATTTGCTAGCAGTATTAAGGGCAGCTAAACATGGGACAATTGCTGTGTTATGCATTGAGGGAGGTAGGCAGGAGTCCTGTCAGGGGCCAGGTTCGATTGTGTGCCCCGACATGGCCACCCACACCATGAGAAAGGGATGAGTTTGAACCATTTTATTACACCGCCTAATACAAACACAATGGCTAGATCATTTCAATATGTCATTAAATCACCTTTATTCAAAACTATTCTAATTTACTGAATATTACACGTTTATGTTATGTTTCCAGGCATAAATGTTCCTTTTTGATTATACTGACCCTTTTATATATACACTTGCTGAGCATGTCAAAATGATAACTTCATAGGGCCAGGGAATTGTTCCTTGTCTCGCGAGATTGCTCAATACCATACACAGCCTGAAACTTGTTAAAGGAAGAAAAAATGTACTTTATTAGTAGTATTTTGAGCACTAAGGGCCGCCCTTGGGATTATACGATTCACAGTGCACACAAACAAACCAAGAGTATGCATACATGTTAGGCCCCATCAGCCAATGAATGGATAAAGTTCTGTCTTTTAATCCCACACTACTTCCGGTTACAGTTAGAGTTGCATTATTTCCTGTCAGGTGATCTCTACAGGACGCACGCAGAACATCACAAAATGGTGGCTCAAGGTAAAAGAAGTAAAATGGCAATATTTACTGATATATATATAATCCAGTTTGGCAAGTTAGGCCACCTAATATGATATAAACACATCTTTTTAGAAGAATCTCACCCACCACCAGTCTAGTCTTTGTAGCCTTTCCCAGAATATGAACAGGAATCACATTTGACATGTTCCACTTGCAGTGCAAAGATACGGCTGACTCTGGACCCTCCAAGGCAAAGAAATAAACGAGAGCGGCTTTATATCAGCTAAAAATACTATTTGCCATTCAAAGGCAGTAACACAGAATTGTGCCACATTAGAAAGAGGGCTATTGCTCTTAGCTTAATCATAGAAGAAAGCCCTGGATAGTTTCAATTTCACGCCATCGAAACATATCATTTTTGCTGATTTTAGCAGCATGCTTTAGAAATATGGATCTCGGTACTGAGTTGCTGGGTACTGCTGCAGGTAATTTACTGTGCTGATCCAATTTAAGAATCAGTGGGGACTGGCAAATCGCTGCATTAAAGAAAAGGCGAATGAGGTCCTTTTTTCTTTACTGTCAGCAGGCTGTTATTATTACGTTTATTAGATTTCACTGAATGGGCCTCAGATTTTCTCAAATATGCGGGAGAGCGAGATTTCCCCTCGGAGCATTGCATTAGCATTTCTGCGCCTCAGCCACTGAGCAGAAAAATACAATAAATGTTTCAATTTATTACAGCGGTTTGCAGCGAGAATAGCGTGGTCTTGGCCAGGAAAATGCGCGCCAATCCTTTGTTTATAGCCAACCTCAATTCTTGCAGAGCAAACAATCCTGAGCTGGGAGACATCTATGATTTATAGGTATGCTTCCTGGCAGCTAGAAGTAGTCACAGAGCATTATTTAGCAGACTGCAGTACTGCTGGCCAGTGCAATATTTCTGTTTGTGTCAGGAAGATAAAGCGCGCCTTTATAACTAATCTACACACATTCAATTTACAGAGAAATATATAACTCCTATATTTAAAGGACCCTTGCCACTGCATTGTTCCTCACAGAGATTATGCTGTAAAATAGGCAAAGGGATAATCACTGGGGGGTGCCAATATGTTAGATACCTCCCAGTAGTTAAAACTGCTTGCCTAATACCCCAGACTGGTGCTCCTGTTCCCTGAAAAGGGCTCTGGCCTGGGGTACTACTGCAGAAGCACCACACTGCCATCTTATTCTGTATCTTCTCCATTGCACGTATGAATCATGGTAGTGTTAAAACCAAACTTAGAAGCAAAATGCCATTTCAATGTACTGTGCATGCACGCTGGCCTGGGGCCAACGAGAAGATCTAAGAAGAGAAAGAAGATTGTGACCTGGTGCTTCATAAGTAACCTGGCCTGGTGCACTTTTGGGATAACAGGAACATTCTTTCTTGCAACTTTCAAATGGGGGTCACTGACCCCAGCACCTTAAAATATATTGCTCTCCGAGTCTAGAATTTTATTACTACCATTACTTTTTATTGCTTATCTTTCTATTCAGTCCATATTCTGTTCATATTCTAATCTCTTATTTAAATCAATACCTGGTCGTTAGGGTAATTTGGACCCTAACAACCAGATAGCTGCTGAAACGCTAAACCGAAGAGCTGCAACATAAAAAGCTTAATTCAAAAACCACAAAAAATGAAGACCAATTTTAAATTTTCTCAGAATATCACTCTCAACATCATATTAAAAGTTAAATCAATGGTGATCATCCCCTTTTAAGGGATACTGTCATGAGTTTTATAGTATACTTTTTATTACTAAAGTACACTGTTTACATAGTAACTTTTTTTTTTGCCCCCGATGAAACGCGTTGGGCTTTATTTTCTATGTTTTGTATTTAATAAAATTTTCCTTTTTTTGTAATTTTTTAGTGTGCAGACACTTTTTTGCTTTTGTGATTATTTCTGGAGTTGCTGAATGGGTTTTCTCCAGTGTACTGCACCTCGTTCTGGATTGAGGTTCTGGTAAGGTGTGCACTCTGATATTTTGTATTACACATAGTAGATAAATCTGATTGGATGCTGTGTGTTACTCTACCTGTGTGTATGTGTTCAGCTGCGCCAGTATACCATGTACATCACTAGTTCCACAAAATGGTCTCTAGATAGTAGCAAATTCAGTCCTTCCAAATTGCACGGTTTGCTTCTGTATGGAAATGAAATTGTAACTTTTGCAGTCTGAGGGGACTTGACACATAGTTCCAGGACATGGTAAAAACAGCAATGAGGAGGCTGTTTTGGCTGTTTCTACGAGCATGCTTAAAGGAGAAGGAAAGATAAAATCACTGGGGGGTGGCAAAATTTTAGGCACCCCCCAGTGATTGTAGTCACTTAAATTATACAACTGTTTGGAGAAAACGGCAGCAGCCCGGGGTAGCTGCAAATGAGCAATCCTCTTCCTCCTGTCTTCTTTAATCGTGAGCCCAGGCCCGACAAATGTGCACTAGAGTGAAAAATCTGGCTTTTTTTTTTTTTTTAAGTTTGGCTCGTCACTCTACTGAGCATGCACAAGCGGCATGGAGACAGAAGGAAGAGGATCACTCTCTCACAGCTACCCAAGACTGGTGCAGTTTTCTCCTAACAGGAGCACCAACCTGGGGTATAAGGTAAATGATTACAATTACTGGGGGGACATTTTGATACCCCCAGGGATTGTACCTTTCCTTCTCCTTTAAAGGACGAGTTTTGATCATTTGATCCTTGGGTTTGAGTAAAATGTGAGTCAATTTTGTAGCTCATTTGCATTCTCTGCCAAGAATTTTTCAAGTTTTTTTTTTTTAAAAAAAGGTTTTGCCCAAACACGAGGTTCAAATAATCATAAAGTCATAAAACAAATGTGTTCTTGTTTTTGAAGGAAATCTGCATTTTGTTTCTTTTAAAGCTCTTGACAGCCATTACTCCCCCAACCCAGTGGCTCTCGAGCAACATGTTGCTCCCCAAACCCCTGGATGTCAATCCCAGTGGCCTCAAAGCAAATGCTCATTTTTTAATTCCTTTGTCGGAGGCTTCATAAAAACAGGTGTACTGCCAAACATAGACTCTTGTAGGGCTGCCAGTCCCTATAGAGGTTACCAAATAGCCAATCACAGCCCTTTAAAAATGTGTCTCACAGGTAAAAAAAAGTTTGGTGACCCCTGCTTTAAGTGAACTACCATGAGCAGGGCAGGTAAGGAGACAAAGGAGCAGGTATTGTCTTTAACAACAAAAATGTGTGCCTACTGAATACAGGTATGGGATCCCTTATTCGGAAACCTGTTATCCAGAGAGTTCCGAATTACTGTCTCCCATAGGCTCCATTATAAGCAAATAATTCTAATTTTTAAAAATGATTTCCTTTTTCCCTGTAATAACAAAACAGTACCTTGTACTTGATACCAACTAAAATATAATTAATACGTATTGGAGATAAAACAAGCCTATTGGGTTTATTCAGTATTTAAATGATTTTTAGCAGACTTAAGTTATGGAAATCCAAATTACAGAAAGATCCCTTATCCGGAAAACCCCAGGTCCCAAGCATTCTGGATACAGGTCCCATACCTGTACTGGCAAGTCAAATCCACCTTTAGTAATAGACTATGCCTCATATCCCAGTGAGGAGGTTGCAACAGTGGAAGGGGAAGGTGTTCTTTTGAAACATGCAGTCTATGTATGATGCATTTCCAGAGAATACAGCAGAGACGTATGGGAGGAGGTCGGACTTTTATTGAAACAGAAGGCTGGAATTTTACAAGCAGTGTGTAAATTATTCTATTCTATGTACATCTCGGTACCAAAGGTTCAGTACAAAGGTTGAACCTTAATAAATTTATATTTTAATAAAAAATAAACTTAACTACAACCAATACCATTCTGCTTTCCTACCACATTTGTTGCTGAAATGGTAAAAAAAAGGTGAATCATTTCATCCAGCTGAAAGAGTGTGTTCCCAGGTTAAGTTAAGATTGTTAATGTTGTGCGTTTTTATGTTGTTGGTGCATACAGTATAAAAAGAAAAAAAAGCCCAAATAGGCTTCGCCTTGCCCTGCATTTGTAGGAAGGGGAAATCCCAACCACTTTACAGTGTCTCTTGTAAATTTAGCATCCTCACATAGTAATGACTGAAAAGAAACACATCAAGGATAGGGGGGTTAAGAAACTGTAAGAAGTGACATATAAAAAGGCATAAGAGAGTTCAACATGATTTCTATGGAATCGCTCAGGTCGAAAGTGGTATAATGCACCCAGGTATCATACTATGAGCAGAAATACCAGCTGCTAATGTTTATACATATACATCACTGAACAAGATTGAAGTTACGCAATTGTTGGTGCAAGCCTGCTTATAAATGCAATGCTGCTCAGACACAACCTTCTCACAAAGTCCGGACACGCTGGCTTCATGACAAGATGTTCCAGGATTATTCGCAGCTCAGAAAATAATGTTCTGTAACCAAAAGATTAACGTTTAAAAATGTTTATCTGCACGACTTGCATTACACTCCTAGAAACACAGACCTGCTAAAATGGCTCTTTGAGTTTGGCTAATTCTACTTTTAGCACAAACATACAGTATCTGCATAGCAAAAGATACCAAATTCTCTAGGAAGCCCCCAAAACATTCACTACTGCTAGTCTAACTAGTGACTACCTGCACACACAGCAGTGACCTTTGCATGTAAGTCATACTTACCGACAATATGGATTTCTTCTGGAGGAATAACGAAGAGTTAGAAATCTGTAGTAAATGAAGGGCTGTAGTAGGCTCCCTTGGCCACTGAAAATGGAAACACAATGTTAGCTTACTAACGAGACAGAGAGTAACTATAGTAACAGCCACACTCAAAAATCCTTATAGCCTACTATGTTTGTAATACAAACCAGTTAACACAGCAATGTAGCTTGGGCTGAACATATTTTTTGAACTCGTTAAAATTACAGACTGAAGAACTGCAGAACAAAAAACTAAATACTCAAAAACTGCAGAAAACAAAAACATAAGGACAATTTGAAAACTGTCTCAGAATATCAGCAGCTGCCCCATACCTAACCCGATTCACCTGTAAGCATTTACATATTTCATACAGCTATGGTGCTCCTGGTACAGCAGAAGCATATATAAATAGGCCTAAAATGTGACAAGACAAGTGGGGTGGGTAAAGCAGAACCAACCTGCCTTTTTATGGCACACTACTAAAGTATATTTTAAACTGTAGCAAATGTGGAGTGGGTACTGGACAGCCATCTGGCTGTAAATACTTTGGGAACCTCTAGACATAAAAGGAACTCCGCCTGCTGGGATAATAACTAACTGCTAGTGGACGTTACGCATATACATTTCTATGTTATGTGCTGCACAGAAATAGAAAGAATGGACAACCATACACAAAATATACCTCTACCCAGAAAAGATGTTTGTACACTGGCCAATAACAAGGCTGTAATTCAACAAATATAGCCTAACTAGAAGATAATTACTACTAATTAATAAACATATAGCTATACCCTAATATTTGTATTCTCTATTGTATAAAAGTAAAAGGGAATATTACTACATGAATGAATATGGTCAGCCAGAGTCTAATACTGCAGGTGAAGAAGCAACAAGAACAATCTGATAAGTTTTCTCACAGACGGCAAAAGTGGATAACAAGATACTAATCAATACTAATAAATTGATGTTTCCTTGTAATGTACAAAAGTAGGCAGGAAAACTTGAACAGAGCAGATTGGCCCTTTAAGTTGTCAATACCAAAATTAAATTAAAAAAAAAAATCATAATTATTATTACTACCATATATTTCTTAAGCACCAACATATTCCACTAAATGATTAAACAAAATGTGTGTTACTCCTTACCTAAGCAGCATGAACACAGTGGCAGGCATTAAGAATATCTCATTGCAAGCAACAAATTTTAGAATATTTTGTTGATTTGCATTTAGTTTTTCAAGAAAAGACCTCAGAAAAGGCACGCTGTTTGGTCCCTTGGCCTGAAATATGAAGAAATATGAAAAAATATGTCACTTTATACTACGTTTTGCAAGCTGTTTAAAGCATATAGTTATAGAAGTGGTCAGTAAAACAATACACAAGAACCATGATTAAATACTAACTTTTCCAGCTACAAAATCCTGGCTTACTCAGGAAGATACTTACATCTAAAACCTTCTTTGTGTATGTTGATGCATGAAGCAAGGAAAAGAGCAAGACTGGGAAAATACTCACTAGAGGAAAAAATGGTTTAGGAAAATGATCAGAGAATTAGTGCTCAAAAGAAACAGTTAATGTAAGGTGCACTTCTATTTTGCCTTCACTAATGTGACACATATAGTTGAAAGGAAAAGTTATATATATTTAGTTAAACACAAAACAACATACAGATATAGGATCGGGAAACCTGTTATCCAGAGCTTCAAATTATGGAAAGGTCATCTCCAAATGAGTCCATTTAGAGCAAAAAAAAAAAAAAAATTTCTCTAATAAACAGTAGCTTGTACTTGATAGTAACAGATGGTATAGTGGCAGAAATTGAAGCAAGGTCAAAATAACAGATCTTATGCCTGTATTTGAGTTACAGGGTTCTAAAGTTTAGCACATGCCACTTTCTTTCTTCCTATGTTTTAAAGTTGATGAAATAAAATGTCGCTGTTCATTAACATTTTCCAATATGTTATTTTTTTAATACACTGATTAACTAAATATGTATTTTGGGCAGTGTGTCCAAACAATTGCATTCCACTGTAAGAATTTATTGTTCATGGTGAAAAAGTAAAAATGTGAAGTTGTGCTTACAAAACAAATGGCACATCATATACTTCTTCTTTCAGATACTGAAGTATTTAGTATTATTTAAATTGAGCTAATGGGGAGCTCTGCATTCCCTTCTAATTGAGAACCAAAATATTATCTACATCAAACAGGATCATTTTAGATTAAACCACAGAAACACAGTCCTCTTTTTAAAGAAGCCACCACAAGTTGCATAACAATCTGATGCCAGAAATGGTGCTGCATGCCAGATATTAGAGCACTGTACAACTGACTAGAATAAAGATGATTGTTTTTTTTTTAATGTTACATATATGCAAAGGATACTTGTAACGGGATAGGAATTGACAAAGATGAGTGAATACAGGAGGTAATGACAACTGTCCTCTAGCAGAGCTTGGGCCAGGAATGCCCTGCTTAGTTGGAAATGTGGTAACCTCTGATGCAGTCGAAGAGCACTAGTAAGAGCATTTGCCAACAAGGCACGTTGATAGAAGCTAGCGGCTTCATGTAAGCTGGAAATGGAGAAAAAACAAAACAGTGTAAGCATATCTTGGGAAATGACACAATAAATAGCAGTGGAAAGGTTTTTCTCTAAAAATGGCCCTTGTTGGCGTTAAGCCACCTGCACTGGGAGGGAGCTCTGACTGTGGCTGGCAATGTTGAGGCACATGCATGTACATAATGAGCAAGTGCCACTGCTCACTCATTATGCGTGTTAGGTAAACTTGGTAGGCGCATCCTACGTCAGGCACATGTGCATAATGAGCAACCAGGAGCATCACTCATTTTGAGCATGCATGCTATACAACACAGCTGTCTGCACTATGGGAAAGCTTTTGGCGTAGGCAGCCTAGGGCTTTTGGGGGCTACAAACAAATGTTTTCCCTTTAACCAGAGTGTGGGATCTTTTAGTCTTCACCTGTGGTGGGGAAAACAATTTGGGGGTGACAGGTGCCCTGTCAAAATACTCAGTTTTATCATGGGGTTTGGTAGTCTTTAAAACAACAGGCAGGACATTTTATTGAGGTTTCTGTTGAATGTTACAAAACTCTATTACATTTCAGTTCTTGTGAGCAAGAGATCTTTAAAAAGGGAAGCGTTTCTTTACACTAATGCCACACAGGAAGTGTGTACCTCAGTAGAATCACTGCAGTACTAAAGTATATTTTATTTATTTGCCTCTCTCCAAAGTGAAACTATCAGATATTGGAATGCCCTTCTAATTTAATCTGCAAGAAATTCATAATGTCCCATCATAAGGTGCCTATAAGAGATAACTGAAAGCAAGATACTTACCCTAAAATAGGTAGAATAAATAAAGCTGAACAGTATACTGTAAACCACCGGGAAAGCCACATTGCAGTGTCAAGCTTATTTGCCATCAGAAATTGCTATAAAAAGAAACATAAGTTTAGAATAAATATACAATTCTTTACTCTGAGAGAAAATGAGAACGGCAAAATAATGAAGTTTCTTTTAGGTCTCCACCCTTAAGTACAATTCCAAATACATTATGTACAAATATATAGCAGGATCACCACCCGCCTCACCACAGGGCCAACATGACAGTAGTGCAAGCCGCTTAAAGGAGAACTAAGCCTTAAAAACAAATGTGCCTGGAAATGCCATATTTTATATACTGAACTTAATGCACCAGCCTAGGGTTTCTGCAGTAATCAAAGGGATTTCACAGGAGCTCCTCATATTGGATTTTGTAAGGCCATCACATTTAAGTGCGACACTGGACAGCTCTGGGCAGCTGTTGAGAAGGTGAGCTTGGCAGTCATCAAGCAGAAAATGAGGTTTGTATGTTATATAAGCTGATGCTACAGTATAATTGCAGGGGGACTGAGGATCTGAATTAATTAGTAATTAAAAACCTAATATCATGACTTCTATTCTATTGCGAGTCGGTCTCTAAACTGAGACAACGGTCAAAAGTCCAGAGCATGTGCTGTGAATCAGAAAGAAAACTGAAAGCTACTGGGGGAATCGTTGAAGGCACAGCTCTTCCCTGCTAGAGGGATATGGTACAGAACCCCAAAACAAATGGAAGCCTCCCATAGGACTCAATGGCACTCTGCAGCTCCAACCTGGCCAAAGGGAATGAAAAAGTTGCGCAAATTAACAAAAATATCACAGAAAATACACACAGTTCTAAAACTTAGAAAAAAACATGAATTTTTAGTGTTCGGACACAATCATATATTGATAAATGGGCCCCACAGTGTAAAATATTTTAATAGCACCAAAAATATTCATCCACACTGTGAACACACTCTGATGTATTACCGCTGCCCATTTGTACCTGCTCTTTGTAGAATGTATTGTTAAAAAGAGAGAGTGAAAAGCTACTTACCACTGCTCCTCCCTGTGGAGGCCCACTAGACGGTGAATCGGCCATGTTCCCAAAGACCTAAATTAGCCAAGAAAGGGAAGTTTATTACTGTATACAAGGTGCATGAGCCTTTTTTGTAACCAAAAGTAACAGAACAGTATCTATATAAAAAAAATGCAAATTTCAAGTCCAAAATCATTTACTTCATATACAAGGAATACAAGTGATAACAATAACAGTATGATAATTGAAATGCAGAACATTTATGAATGATTACTGATGCCCCTGAGAAACAAGCTAGGGCTCGGGGTTGCAGGAAATGCAAGCACTTGGATCCAAGTTACACTACAGTCAGAACAATTGTTATATGAGTCAATTATGAGTGATTAGTGGACATTATATATAGGCAGATTTATAAAAATGTGAGATTAGAGCTTATCACAGAAAAAATCACCCACTTTCTGTTCATTCCTATAGGATTTTTAGAGTTCACCAATTGATAATTACACTTCTAAAAATCCTGTAGGAATGAATAGAAAGTGGGTGAATTTTTCTGTGGTAAACTCTAATCTCACATTTTGTGAAATCTGCCCCATGGTGTAAAGATACAAACAGCGACTCTTCTTGGTATTTGAAAAGAGTGTAAACTGCTTCGTATATGCACCTTTTATGCCCAAGGCCTTCCTTGATTATGCATGAAATGTCCATGCATGGCAGTCCCCTAAAGTACCCTGAAAAATGCTATGAACGGATGATGCATTCAAATACTGTCCTCGTCCTAGTGGAAAAAGTATCCTGTTGGTACGACCCTGCCCTTCCTTTCTGCATGACTTAAAGGTAATATATATATATATATATATATATATATATATGGCTCAGTTTACAATTTCCAAAATTGCCAGTAAGATCAGAAAGTGGGGAAAACCATGGCTGCAGAGTACCTCATTTATAAATGCCTGTATTAGTGCTTTGTAAGCAAAAACACATTTTAACTAGAGTAATATTATTTTATTTAAATGCACAGAAAAGCCTTACAAATACAGTAAACCCTTTAAAAATAATCCTTCTATACCTATGAGTGGCATCTACCATACAAATCACCTAAGGGCAGTGGTACACAGAGAGATTATTGTCTTGAGAGGAAACTTTGGGCGACTGCGGGACATCGCAGCGACGTGTATGCCATCCCACCAGTGATTTACATTGTAGCCGATAGGATGGCATTGCGGGGAGATTAGTCGCCCTTGACAACAAAGATTTGTCACGGGGCGACTAATCTCCCCATGAACCACTGCCCTAAACTGCCATAGATTACTGGCATCACTACTGACAACTTTGAGAGTAAAGGTGGCCATACACGCACCGATAATATCGTACGAAACCTCGTTTCGTACAATATTCGGTGCGTGTATGGTATGTCGGCGAGTTGAACGATATCGCAGGAAAATGCTGATATCGGTCGACTCGCCGATCGGACCAGTTTGAAAATTTTGATCGGACGCCATAGAAGACGCCTGACCAAAATCTCCCTTCAGCGCTGAATCGGCAGAAGGAGGTAGAAATCCTATTGTTTCTACCTCCTTATCTGCCAATTCAGCCCTGAATGGTGTGTGGCGGATCTGACGATGTTTCATCGTCAGATCGCCACGTGTATGGCCAGCTTAAATACCATTCGGACCAATTCTGCAGCTTATCTGTCAATGTATGGGGGGGCCCTCCAAAGAAACTACCCAACCAATATCTGTCTGAAAATCGGCCAATGCCGACAGGGACCACATTGGCGTGTTGATGTGATCCTCACCCCGGTGCCTGTATCCCTGCCAAATAGCTTTAATCCACTAAGATCTCTAGGGAGAATGAAATATTTATCAAATTGAAATGTTAGTAAGTTACAGTCTGCCCATGTGCAACAGATTCAGTGAGAGCTCTTTAGTAAATACCCCGCTGCACTGGTGGATCTGTAACACTTACTCGTTAGGTGAAAAGCCTGGAAGGAGATTTCATTGCGGGGTTTAATTACTAATTACGGTACAGTGCTAATGCCTATTCCATTCCATCACACCCGCTGTGCCTCCCTGCTCGCCAGCCCCACCTCTAAGCTTACAAATTAACCAATGGCTATTGCCTTACATAAGCAATTTATTCTTTCCAGAAGAGTCCGTACACTGTGGAAGCTCCAGTGATGGACAGAGGCAGGGCCGCCATCATGGGGGGGACAGGGGCCGGTAGATTTGGGTGTAAGCGGGGCCCTTTTGTACTGCACTTACTCGGATTTACCGTGCCGCCTGCTGTCAGTGTCAGACGCGCAGTAGGGAAGCTGTGAGTATGGAACATAGAGGCAGCCCAGCTCCAGCCCTCCCTGCCCAAGCCTGCAGCTCAATGACAGCAGGGGTCCAGCTAATCCCAGTAAGCCCATACTGCCTAACAGCTCCGCTTTTCGCGGGACACTCCCGATTCCCTAGCACAGCCCGCCGCCCGGATCGCTACTTACACCCTCCGCACAGCTGTAAGTGCAAGCTCCTCGCCTCCTGGCTTTCACTAAATCCCGACGCCGCAAATCACTTCACGCGAGATTGTGGCGTCACAACACACGTAAGCGCAGTCACGCATCACGTAGCCGCATTGTGGGAGCGACTAGAGGGGCTAGTGTAACTCTGCGTTATCTAATTGTACTCCTTTGGCAGTGTGTCTGCCTCTGATTGCAATTCCTACTTTTGTTAGAGACCGAAACATGGAAATACCTTACCCTCCGCCATTTCTGCTGCCGCTATTTCGTTAGAAGGGACTTATATTTTCTGTTTAGAATTCCGACTAGGGAATAGGGAAAAGTGCCTTTGCAGGTATATGAGAGTGCTTGCTGCCTCCAGAGCCGCCGCTCTCTACCTCCTTCTGCCGATTCAGCACTGAAGGGAGATTTTGGTCAGGCGCCCGATCAAAATTTTCAAACTGGTCCGATCGGCAAGTCGGCTGATATCAGCAGCTTCCTGCGATATCATTCGACTCACCGACATGCCATAGAAGGCGCCTGACCAAAATCTGCCGTCAGGGCTGAATCGGCAGAAGGAGGTAGAAATCCTATTGTTTCTACCTCCTTATCTGCTGTTTCAGCCCTGAATGGTGTGTGGTGCGGTCACACGAAACATCGTCAGATCACCACGTGTGTGGCCACCTTTAGACAAATTCAGTAGCTTATCGGCCCATGTATGGGCACTAATGACAGGCCTGCCTGACAAATATCTGGCCTAAAATCAGCCACATCTCAATCAGGCAGGTTTGATTTTTTTGTCGGATTGGGGTCCGCATCGACTCGATTAAACTAAGGGGTGCCTATGGCTAATGCCAGACGAGGCGCAGGGCGGATATTTTCGGCAAGCGGGAAAGCGATTGCTGAAAATTCTGCCCTACGCCTCCTACATGTCCCTGCACCCGAATGAATGAGATACGCTTGGGTGCATGTAGCCGGTATACGCATGAAAACGCGAGATAATGCAAAGTCTTTCGTTTTTATGCGTATATTGGCTACATGTGCCTGCATCCGAGCGTATGCCATTCATTCTGGTGCAGGCACATGTAGGAGGCGTAGGGCGGAATTTTCATCAATTGCTTTTCCGCTTGCCGAAAATATCTGTCCTACACCTTGTCTGGCATTAGCCTATTCCATAGTTACATAGGGTTGAAAAAAGACCAGTGTCCATCAAGTTCAACCCATCCAAGTAAACCCAGCACACCTAACCCACACCTACCAATCTATACACTCACTTACATAAACTATAAATACAACCACTAATACTAACTGTAGATATTAGTATCACGATAGCCTTGGATATTCTGATTGTTCAAGAACTCATCCAGGCCCCTCTTAAAGGAATTAACAGAATCTGCCATTACCACATCACTAGGAAGGGCATTCCCCAACCTCACTGCCCTCACCGTGAAAAACCACCTACGCTGCTTCAAATGGAAGCTCCGTTCCTCTAATCTAAAGGGGTGGCCTCTGGTGCGTTGATTGTTTTTATGGTAAAAAAGAACATCCCCCATCTGCCTATAATCCCCTCTAATGTACTTGTACAGAGTAATCATGTCCCCTCGCAAGCGCCTCTTTTCCAGAGAAAACAACCCCAACCCTGACAGTCTAACCTCATAGCTTAAATCTTCCATCCCCTTTACCAGTTTAGTTGCACGTCTCTGCACTCTCTCCAGCTCATTAATATCCTTCTTAAAGGGACAGTAACACCAAAAAATGAAAGTGTATAAAAGTAATTACAATATAATGTAATGCTGCCCTGCACTGGTACAACTGGTGTGTTTACCTTAGAATGACTACTATAGTTTATATAATAAAGCTTCTGTGTAGCCACGGGGGCAGCCATTTACAGGAGAAAAGGCACAGGTTACTTAGCAGATAACAGATAAAACCCCATTATATTCTACAAAGCTTATCTGTTATCTACTATGTGCCTGTGCCTTTTCTCCTTTTTCCCAGCTTCAATGGCTGCCCCCTTGTTGACATAGCAGCTCATTTATATAAACTATAGTAGCGTTTCTGTTGCAAACTTACCAGTTTTACCAGCGCAGGGCAATTGTACATTATATTTTAATTACTTTAAAACACTTTCATTTTTTGGTGTTACTGTTCCTTTAAGGACTGGAGCCCAAAACTGCACTGCATACTCAAGGTGAGGCCTTACCAGGGACCTATAAAGGGGCAAAATTATGTTCTCATCCCTTGAGTCAATGCCTTTTTTATACAAGACAGCACTTTATTTGCTGTAGTAGCCACAGAATGACACTGCCTGGAATTAGACAACTTGTTATCAACAAAAAACCCCTAGATCCTTCTCCATTAAGGAAACCCCCAACACACTACCATTCAGTAGATAGTTTGCGTTTATATTATTCCTACCAAAATGCATAACTTTGCACTTATCAACATTGAACCTCATTTTCCAGTTTGCTGCCCAGTTTTCTAATTTTGTCAAATGTTCTAATTCGATCGTTTGGCCACAGAAGTAGCCCCAAGTTGCCCACACCTTGGGGATATATGGCGAACTCGCCAAGCGAGCAGATCTTAGCATGTATGGCCACCTTTTGACCACACCGGTTACCCATAGAGAGACTGTAATTTTGAATTCTGGTCCAATGTTTTATGTGACAAGGACAATATTTTTTCACAATTTAGGGAAACCGTATTGGCTAATTTAGGAGACTAATGGGTACTAATATTAATCTTTAGTTTTTGTAGTGGTGGAGGCTCCCAAACATGGTTTCTTGGCTGTCAACAATACCCGTGGCCATCAGAGACTCTTCTTCCAATCTGGCCAAAAAGGAAATAATTTTTGTGCAAGCTAGGACCAGGTGAAATAAAGTCATCTTTGTAGTTTTTTTGCACTTTGAGGGTCCAAGTAAACACAGGTGGAGAAATGCAGAGACACATCTGTGTCCTCACCCTAAGTCTTATGAGCATTTTGTCTGCCAGTGTAGGACTGATGCTTGTTTTTTCATTTTTTGGCAGCTATTTGGATGCTGGGGTCCAATTTATCCCAGCAACGAGACTGATTTAAATGAGAGAGTGGATTATGAATAGAAGTTATTAGTAATAAAAACAATGATTTTGAAGGTATAGGAAGCTGTATCCAAAGGAGTCAGGCTAGGATCGATCAATCAATCGTTGCATAGTGGATTCTGCCCTGCATCGCCGTATCGCCCTATTTCAAATGACCGGAAGCCTATTTTTAGCAGGTATTTTCTAATGAAGCATTCAAAATAATAAATGGTGTGCAGGATAGGGCAATTATTGGGGCAGGGTAGAATAGATTTTTTACTTAAAAATTTTTAGTGTTACTTTTCCTTTAACTCTCAAATGGCTGTGTTGCCAGAGATGAGTGTCAGATACCATAAATAAGCACGGTACCTGCAGATATACACACTGTTTGCTTTGCTTAGCTCTGGTCTTTTTATAGGCAAAGTAAAGCCTGTGAGTCTGTGCATTCTACAAATTCTTAACATTCATAATGTAGTCATTGATATCTTAGTGACAATAGATGGTACTTTTATATACTTGTACAGCAGATACAGTGTTTAGATAAACATCTAATGTTTATTTTATGCATTTAGGTTTTATTGCAAATATTGCCGTAGGCTATTCTTTCAAGATGTTTTTCATCTACATGTTTTTTTGTTCTTTACATTGGCTTTAAATTGCCATAACCCAAGCAACCGGTTAATCTGTTTCTACATACTCAGGTAGCTCAGGAGCCCGGTGATGTCAGAATTGTCATGGAGATGGGCTCACAGAGACAGCAGAGTGAATAACAGGTTGGGGGAGGTCCCATGTTAATGCTTAATTAGCTTTATCAAGCGCATCCCCCAAACAATGTATGTTTTATCATACTGATTTATCTAGCAGAAAAGAAAGGAATAATGTTAAAGGAATACTGTCAAAACCCATCAGTTAATAGAGCTTCTCCAGCATAATCCTGCATTGAAACTCATTTTTCAAAAATGCAAACAGATTTTGAAATTTCCTATGGAGCTAGCTAAATTCTTCCTTTCCCAGGGTGCCACAGCCATGTGACCTGTGCTCTGATAAACTTCAGTCACACTTTACTGCTGAGCTGCAAGTTGGAGTGATACCACCCCCTCCCTCCCCAGGCTGTGGCTTGAATGAGAGACTGGAAATGAGTAGCAGAGGGCCTGATTAGAAAGATAAGTAGTGAAAAGTAACAGTAATAAAATTTTAGCTTTACAGAAGCAATAGTTGTTTTGGCTGCTGGGGTCATCTGAAACTAGAAAGAGGAGAAAACAAGACCAGGTACAAATTTGCTAGAATGGGACATTCTGTGACATAAATAAAGTTAATTTAAACACAAAGGAAAGCTTATATCACGGAATCACTTATCACTTATCTGATACACCAGGCCTGTCCTCCTGGTGACTGACAACTGAGCTGGCCTGGGTTACTTTTATAGGAGCAGCGCACAATCTTCCTATGCTTCTTCTTTCCTTCTGGGCCTCTGTGTGCACATTAGAGTAAAAAGCCAAACTTGAAGCAAAAAGCAAGCTTTTTCACTTTAATGTGCTTGGCTGGCCCAGAGCCATTGAAGGATAAAGAAGTGCTCCTACAGAAATACCCTTGCCAGTTCATTTTTCATTGACCGGAAGCACTGCCCTGGGTATCAGGTTAGCAATTAAAATCACAGAGGTGACATTTGGCACCCCCCAGTAATTTTTCCTTTCCGTCTTTAATGGGAAACTAGCCCTTTTTCTACTATGTAAATTCATTTATACATCAGTGTAAATCTCTGCGTAACTTGCTGGGACTGTATACATAAATAAATGGTGTTATGTTACTGTGCATAATTTTTCATGTTGTTGCAATGTTTGGCACTGTTTGTACTATTACTGTAGCAAAAATGTAAATAGCTTCCTAGACAATGGTGCTATTGAAATAAAGATTTACAAACACATTTGGTATTCCAGCAATTTTAATTTAGCATTTTTTTTTTTACTTTGTTTCCTTTAAATAAAGGTACTGCTGCATAAATGCATTCCAGTTCATATTCATTTAATCTAACGTGATCTGTGTTTTTTTTTTTTTATAATCTCTGCTTTAAGTGTAACATCTAAAAGTTGCTTTCATATTAAATTTCCCAGCTGAAAAGAGAGAGAGTTAAATCATGTGATTGCTACCACAAGTGGTCCCTTCCTGCTGCACGAGGGTCCCCTGAGCGTATAACTTCTCTTGGGCCCTAATTAAGGTCTGCATTGATTGCTCTCCAGCTGAATGTGTGTACAGTATATTTCAGACTAGACTTCCATCAGCAGCAATAAACAAGAAAATACATTACAGTGGCAAATGCCAGGTTATGGACAGACTTAGTGATAATGTCCACTAATGTACTATGAGAATATGCCTGTATATGTAATTTTATGTAAGATGGACATTGTATTTCATAGGGTTTGACTTAGACCCTACTCTGAGGAATTGCATTGCACTGGACATACATTTTGGATTCCTTCTTCATAACTAGAGACTGTACAGTGAATCCAACGATAATGCTTCCTAGTTAGACACCTGTTTAAGTATGTACATATCTACTACACTCATATATTTATAATAGGCGACTTGGAAGAAAAAAGTTGACTAAATTGGCCAGACCATGCCCAACTCATCATGGGACTGATTTACTAACGGGCTAACTGCAAAGCACCATAAATTTTCCCACAATGCATATGTCTTTCCCTAGGTTATGAAAGTCGTTTGACATGCTTCACACACTGCAATTGCTTATGAATGTAGATGAATATCTAACTTCAAATATGAATTCTAATTTGATTATTAAAATTTGAGAAACAAATTGTCCAGTCATGTAAGGTCACCAGACTTTAAGGGTTCATGTTTGGTTCGGCATTCTTAGCCACTACTGATTTAGAGTCCTTGCTCTAGGGCAGTGATCCCCAACCAGTGGCTTGGGGGCAACATGTCACCAACCCCTTGGATGTTGCTCTCAGTGCCCCCAAACCAGGGAGTTATTTTTGAATTCCAGACTTGGTGGTTTTGGTTGAATAAAAATAAAAATCAGCTTAAAGCCTCCTGTAAGCTGATAGTGTGCATAGAGGCTGCCTAATAGCCAATCTTAGCTTATTTGGCACCTTCATGAACTTTCATGATGCTTGTGTTGCTCTCCAAGTCTTTTTACATTTGACTGTGGCTCACCAGTAACAAAGGTTGGGGATCCCTGCACTAGGGAAAGATGCAAGCTTAAGGGTAATGACTCGCAAGGCATTTCTAGCTGTTATGCTCCCCAGGCATTTTCTCTCTTTGTGGGAGTGGAACAAAATGATAACAATCACCCCCAATACTTGCAATTATGTGCTAGGTCCTGTATAGTTCAGGTGTGTATTGTGTATAAATTAGCTGTCCTGCATTTATTAAGTGATATGGGCCTGTTACTAGACAAGGCATGGTATGTAGTGGCAATTTCCATTTACTTTTAATGGTGGAGGACTATTGTCTTGGGGAAACACTAGGGGAAGGAAATGCTAGGTATTACCTACTGCACAGCACTGCTATGGGTTAGGGAAACCTGTTCTGCTCCTTCAGAACTCCCAAGAAATGGAGGGCAACTGAGTACATTCTTTAGTCAGATAAAAGCAGGGATTTCAAAGCTAAAATCTGTCATTTTGTGATTATTTAATTCTCTTGAACCACAAGTGAACTCTTCCCATGTTCACAAAAGTTGCGTAGAAGTACAGTTTCTTCATAAAGCAAAGTGTCATTTATATCTCCTTCAAGATTTCTTTTTTCCTAGATTTTTTGCTACATTAAAATTAAAAGGGTGGTTCACCTTAAAGTTAACATCTAGGGGCACAGTTACTAAAATCCGATTTTTTTCTGGGCTTAAAACACAATATGGTAAAAATTCGGAGCAACCGTGTTAATTTCTGAAGTTCTTAAATGTCTCGACAATGCTTTTATCATTCCTACGAAAATATTGAAATTGCGTTCCAAAGGTCACAAAATTTTTGTGCCAAAAAGTTTGTTATGCCACAAAAACCTTTCTGGCTTTGATGCCTTCCATAGGACTCAATAGCACTCTGCAGATCAAACCTGGCGAAAAGATAGTCCCGAGGAAAGTGTCACCAAAGCATTAATGAATTCTGAAATGTTCATATTCTTTGCGTAAAGTATGATATTTTCGTGGAAATTTAATGAAAACCGCGAAAAACTTCCGAAATGTTCTATAAGTTAGAAAAACTACACCCTTAGTATGTTATAGAATGGCCAATACTTGGCAACTTTCATTTTCACTTTCAATTTTCATTTCTTATAGTTTTTAAATAATTTGCCTTCTTCTTCTAACTCTTTGCAGCTTTTAAATGGGGGTCACTGACCCTGGCAGTCAAAAACCTTTGCTCCATGATGCTACAGTTGTATTGTTATTGATACTTTTTATTTCTTATCTTTCTATTCAGGCCCTCCTCTATTCATATTCTAGCCTCACGTTCAAACCGCTGCCTGGTTGCTAGGGTAAGCTGACACCGAGCAACCATATAGCTGCTCAAATTCAAAACTGCGAAATAGTTGAACAAAAAGCTAAATAAGTAAAAAAACATTTAAAATAAAAAGTAAAGACCAATTGCAAATTGACTCAGAATATCAATCACTACATCATATTGAGTTTCAGTGATTCAAAACAAAAATCTCGCAAATGTACTGATTTGTTAGTAACTGAGAATGTTGGGCAAGAATCTGGATACTTTTGGGAGGCACTGTATCTCCCATTGAAAATGATGGAATTGACCTGTTGTCAAAGTATAACCTTTATGAATATGAAATGATGATTTTGTCTGCACCTTTGACATTAATGCAAATGAATGGAGTTTTAGTTTTATTTCAGATACCTTTATTTTTGTGTTAGATGGATTTATGACCCACATGATAAATATATTTTATCTTAGATTTTATTGCAGGCACCATAACTAATACCAAACACACAGTGATAGTGATGCACTAGTGCACCTGGACTAGGGTTGCCTCCTGGCCGGTATATGTCCAGCTTAGCCAATAGATAGATGGTACAAATTTACTGGCAATGTACTTTGATTTTTTGGTTGGGTTGGTTGCTTTTTTCTGACCCTCCATCACTAGACTGCTGTACAAACCATGATATCAGCTTCAAAGAAAATCTGTAGACTATGCATTATTTTCAATGTGCATAATTACTCACTATAAGGGTTTTTTTTAAAAGGAAAACTATTCCCCCAAACAATGTAGGTCTCTATAAAATATATTGCATAAAACAGCTCGCATGCAAAACCCTGCTTCATGCATATAAACCATTTTCATAAAAATTTACTTTTTTAGTAGTACCCCTTTAGTAGACCCCTTATCCGGAAACCCATTATCCAGAAAGTTCAAATTATGGAAGGGCCTTCTCCCAGAGACTCCATTTTAATCAAATAATTAACATTTTTAAAAAGGGTTTCCATTTTCTCTGTAATAATAATACAGTACCTTGTACTTGATCCCAACTAAGATATAATTACCCCTTATTGGGGGCAGAACAGCCCTATTGGGTTTATTTAATGGTTAAATGATTCCCTTTTCTCTGTAATAATAAAACAGTACCTGTACTTGATCCCAACTAAGATATAATTACCCCTTATTGGGGGCAGAACAGCCCTATTGGGTTTATTTCATGGTTAAATGATTCCCTTTTCTCTGTAATAATAAAACAGTACCTGTACTTGATCCCAACTAAGATATAATTAATCCTTATTGGAGCCAAAACAGTCCTATTGGGTTTAATTACTGTTTAAATTATTTTTTTAGTAGACTTATGGTAGGAGATCTGAATTATGGAAAACTCCAGGGCCCAAGCATTCTGGATAAGGGGTCCCATACCTGTATGTGCCATAGAATAATCCTAAATAGAAACTGCCATTTTAAGTACTAAAGGCCGTCCCTTGGGAACATACAATTCACAAACAAACCAAGGGCACACATATATGTTAGTTCACATCAGCCAATATTGTACAAAAGACAATGTTCTGCCTTTTACTCCCACACTACTTCCTATTACAGTCAGAGCTGCATTATTTCCTGTCAGGTGATCTATATACATATTTTATATGTAATATAAATCTGTTGGTTAAGCATTCTGGTTTCTGGTTTCTTTTTAAATAAACAGGGTCTTATTTGATGCTTGTTCACCTCACAGATGAGAGGGGGTAAAGGTCTAATATACCAGCTCTGCTATGAGGTATTCAAAATGAAAAATGGCTACCTTCAGTGCAGCCTTACAAAGCATCTCTTGTGATGCAAGCTCAAGGGCAGGCCCTTTGTACTGAAGGTAGGCATCACACATACCTGACTGTGAGGAGCAAGCAAGGACACATTAGCAGCCAAGGGACTGACAGTGGCTGAGGATTCCATGAATCCCCTGGCTGCAGCCGCTCTCTAGTGCAAAAATGAAAAGAATGTGTCGTGTCAGGATGCGTGCATGACAATAGGCAAAGAGATTCTACCACACAGGATGATTTCATTCTCCTTGGGGAGCACATTAAAAACATCTCAGTCATGGGCTTCTCACACGCGAGTGACTGATGACTGTCAAATCAAGAAAACAGCTATGAGCCTCAGTTAAAAAAAAATCAGAGATCAGAACATTTCACTTTGACCTTTTTGTACTTGTTTGGTGTCATTCTCAAAAAGCAATCGGACACAAAGTACATTTTGTTGCTGTCTTAGAGAAAAATGCTATTCTTTTGGGTGACAAGAAAGATCTTTTCATTCTGCTGTCAAAATTTCAAATATTTGACATCCCAGGCCAACAGCATGCAATGTATAAAAACCAGAGCAACATTCGTTAATACACCCAGTTTGGAAACCCTTCCCATTTAAATTTAATGCACAATATATTAGTCTTGTGCCATTTCCATTTTTAAATACTATTACTTATCCTAAAACTAGTGCAATTTTGGTTTAACTCTCATCTCTGCAGTTTAAGGCTTATCTAGTCCAGTTTAAGGCTTATGGCAGATGGGGAGATTTGTTGCCTGTAGTTAAATCTGCGCTACCATGGGAGGATGGGCTACTGTAAGAGCAAGCGCTTGTGTATTTTTTAGTTACTCATTTGGAAACATGCATTGCAGCATATTCAGGTGATAACTGGGCTCACTCGGGGATGATTGCAGCAAACTTAAATGTTTAGGATACTAACAGCATGTGGCCAAAATGCACAAATCTACCCTTGTGCCACTTGGTTTTTGATAGAATTGTAAGAAGTGCAAGAGCAGGAGAATAGTTCCTGACCTGGAATAATCCCAAAGTAGACCATTGTGACCAAAATGCCCTGCATTCCATTTCCATAAGCTTTGGAGGAGTGCTAAAGCTTAACAAAAATGTTGGTTAGAAATCCTACACATTATGCATTGGGATTTTTTATTAGCCCAAGGTGTTCAGTGTCTTAGAAGCGAAGATGCTGACTGCCAAGGACCAAGCCACATACAGGGTTGGACTAGGACTAAGCCAATGGCACACCGGGAAAAAAACCTGGTGGGCTCCACCACTGGCCCGATCCCCACTGGCACTCCCTTGGGCTGCTAATCTCCCACCCCATGGCCACTAATCTCCCTCCCTGGGGGGTGCAGGGGCCCATTAGGGGTGTGGGTGCAACCCCAGTGGGCTCTGCACCCCCCAGTCCAACCCTGGACACACACACATATATATATATATACAATTTTGGGGAACCTCCATGGGCTCCAGTGTAATGCAAATGCTTAAATGTGTTTGTTTAAGGATAGACACATACATTCTGATGTTCTCTTTGCTAGGCATTGTTTGGCCTGGTGGAGATACATCAATGACGTGTTTGTCCTCTGGTGGGGGCAAAATGGAGTCCGTAACATTGCTGATTGATACTCTTAATGACAGTAACCCATTTATCAAATTACCTTACAAGTCAGTTACAGTGAAGTCTCATTCTTAGATGTTTGGGTGATGAATAAGAATGGAATCTTGATAACTGATGTTTACAGAAAGGAAACTAATAGCAATTCATTACTCCTTTTTTCTAGTGGCCATCAATTCCCCGCAGTCAGTTTACATGAATTAGGGAAAATATTCCTGATATTATGTTATGCAAGGAGAGATGTAATGAACTACAGATGAGGTTACAGGTACGGGGATATCCATCCAGTATATGTAACACAGAAAAAATAGGATTCTTAGTGACTGTCAAGGCCAAGTAGGTTTGCATCCTGCTCAACAAGTGGGTCTACAGGTGGCCTTTGTGACTAATTTTAATGATGCTAGTAAGAACATTGTACGTTGTATTAGGAAACATTGGCCTTTAATACGACGGGCATATCAGGTACCTGAATTTCATAACCCCTTCTCATTTCTTATAAAATGCCACACTTAGGAACAAGCTGGTTAAAGCCACATTTCCAACACCTAAACAGGTCCATTTTACATTTTTAGGACCAGCTATACTGGGTAAGTATAGATGTGGGGCTTGCAAACAGTGTAGATTTGGACTGCAAGCTTCTAACATTGAAGTAAATGGTACAGATATAGTTATATAGGGACGTTATACTTGCAATACAGATTTTTGTGTTTATCTTTTGCGATGCCCATGTGGCTTAATATATATTGGTGAGACAGTACAAAAAATACAGGATTGTATATCACAACATAGATCCAGTATTAAGTGCAAACATGTGACTCTTCCTGTACCTACACTTCCTTTTCCTGACACTATGCTGAATGTAAACATAGTTACATAGTCATAATGACATTCAGTTTATGGTATTGAAACAGGTAATGAGACTACAACGAGGTGGGGGGGATAGACTGAAACGCAGGGAGGTCTATTGGATTAATAGGTTAAAAACATTGCAGCTGAGGGGACTTAATAAAGATTATGACATATGTCTATCTTTAAAAATATATATTTATATGTTGCTTGAATGTTGTAAATATATATATCTTGATGTTAATTTGTAAGCTGGGTTGATATTCTATAGTGTGAACTGGTCCATAGACTATAATGTTATATAATTTTCTTAGTAACTTTATGGTTAACAATGGGTCATGTTTTGATGTTATGTGACCTTATGTTTGCTGTAAAGAGGTGACAGACTATTTAGATAATTAGGGCTTGACAAAGGGAGTGGATACTTCTGAAATGTTATGATAATGTTGTGATCTTGAATTTTGTCTATCATGGTGGTGTCTAGGTTGGAGCATCGATGGGAGTGCTGTGCTTTATTGAAGATATATATATATATATATATACCCACAAATTCAGGCCTGACCAGGAAAGCTTCTTCTGACAATTTTCCTATCACTTGATAAATCTCTGCCTTACTTAGGCAAACATAGCACAGAAAAAGGCACTGGTTTCCATGTGAAAATACTTAGTGTCATGGAAACATGTTGTTTTCTTAAGTCTGGTCATAATAGCAGGAAAGACATTGAAAAAAGTGAAGCATTAACCTTACATACAAAAGACTATGTAACAAATTTGAGAACAATGATCACTGCTGCCCTGCCACAGCCAGGGTCAATAATTAAACCCTGCTAAGGTTGTCTTTTATATCAGCAGTGTCAGAGTCATTTGTAAAGGTCCTGCAGACCACTATATGTACTTTGATATGCATTCAACAGCAATGACTTTCAGGGTATTGCAGTGCTGTTTCTACTCTTTAACAAAAAAACTTTGTTCTGCCAGAAAACTCTTGTTTTTGCATTTTCTAACTGAAATCCACCCCATGTGCACAGTGACAGATGGATCTTATTCATTCCTGTCGTTTCACATATGGGATGGATGCAGATGTGATCAGCCTTTTCAGTGTTATAGCCCAATAGACCAATGTAAACATTAAAAGCCCAATGTAATTGTTTTCCCATAAACATGGATTTTTGATGAGTTTGTTATTATTAATAGCACTGCCTTGCCTTTTTATTGCAGAGGCACAACAGGTAAGAATGTGGAATGTTATTTTGGTAGGCAAAATGTTAATTTTAGGGTTTACGTCCCCTGCAAAAAAGCATGTCTATATCTGTTGCATCTTACTGGCTCAGATTATAACATTAAATAATAGAATAGCTAAGAAATGAATAATGAAGAATAGCTATTAAATAATAGAATGGCTTAGAACATGCAAAGAAAATCCTCTTGTTCTGTACCATTATAGAGCAAGACTGTGGAAGGCAGTCACAAAAATGGCATTAAGATGAAGTGGTATAAGAGTAACATGTTTGTTTTCACCAGCAAATAATTAAAAGACACATTAAAAAGTCCAAATGCCAATTTGGGTCCACACTGCAACAAAATGTATTCTTTTTAATCAGAAAGTTAGAGCCGCTAAGTGGGGCATTTTACTGAATGGACATTAAGACAAATTTGGCATTAACTCCAGTTTTACTTTTCTCCATTTTTATGAACCCCTCCTTAGTACCTGAAAGCTGTTCCTGATACTTTGGCCTTATAGTCAGCATCAGTGCCATTTCTGCTGTGATGCAAGTTTAGACATTTGCCTTGGGCAGCACTTTACAAAGGGTGGCAAAAAGACCCAAGAGACTAGAAAATACCAGTGGCATATCCTGTGGTTGCGGGGGGGGGGGGGGGGGGTGACAGGGGGGGCCAGACCGTGGGACCTACTTTCTCCATTGTTGCCTATAACTCTCCACTCCCCACCAGTTCTCAGGTAGGAGAGTGGGAAGGTAGAGGAACGGGCGGGGGGAACATTTGGATGGTGGGAAGGGGATTGGTTGGATTTGCTGTTCTGCACTAGGCCAACACTACACATTATCCTTGGAACTATATTGTGTCCAGATTTTCTTTTTTTACTTTATTTTTATATTTCATATTGTCAAGAAATTGTGTGTTACATGTGTTCTTTTATGTATTAGTTGTGTCAGAATAAAGTAGGGATGCACCTAATGTATGATTCGGTTCGGGATTCTGACTTTTTCAGCAGGATTCTGATTCAGCTGAATCCATATGCCTGACCAAAACAAATTAGAATCCTTAAAATCATGTTACTTTTTGTCACATAAACATGCAAGTTGAAAACTTTTCACTGCAAATTAGGATTTGATCCGGTATTCGGCCGAATCTTTCATGAAGGATTTGGGGTTTGGCCAAATCTCAACACAGTGTATTCGGTTTATCCCTTGAATAAAGGTTTGCAATCTCGTTTTTATGTTTGTGATATACTTTTATATAACTATGTGGCCCAACTGGTCAAACTTATAACAAATTTGAGGCGTGGGGAGGAGAGCAGGGAAGAAGGGGAGGGGGAAAGTAGATGTTTTCCGGATTTTCTGGAACAGATGCAGTAAGCACATTCAACCACCAGATGCTGCAGGGCTCTTAGAGATCTTTCCCGAACAGGACTGAACCCAAAAATACCTATCTTAAATAAAAGTATACTCATCCCCTTGTAGTTCAGTGAACTTAAATATAATGATTTTAATGCAGAGTTTATAAACTGTCAGAAGAGTCTCTCAATTGCAATTACATTTAAAAATGACCATAAAAGATGAAACTTACATATATTGGAAAGGGCTCAGGATGCGCAGAAAACTTTAGCTCATGTAAAGACCCCAATGCTCCATATGTGAACAAAGTTTAGGTGCAGCTGGGCAACATGCCACCCCTGAATTTGTGCCACCCTAGGCCCGGGTCTTTATGGCCTTGCCGCAAATCTGGGCCTGAAAAACAAGGTTATTTTCATGTCTCAGATGCAAAGAATACATCCTTTCATTTATTTCTATAGCAGTTGTCCACTGGAGGGCATTGTTTTATTAGAGATTTCAGATATACTCACCAAAATAGCTATATGGCAGCATGGGCGTCCACAGAAGGGGGCAAGAGGGGGCACTTGCCCCCCCCTGGAAAAGTAGCAAAAAAAACAAAAACCTTACTCCGTTTCTGCACTTTCCCCTCAAGCCCGTTTTTGCTGTGCTCCGATTGGATCTTTCTTCTTGTGGATTCACCAATCAGAGCACAGCTTCCTTGACAGACAGTAAAATTGACCAATCAGAGCACAGATGCACACAGGGATCGGGAGATTTTGCAAACTGGAAACAGAAATAAAGACTGAAAAGATGAATCTGCAGCTGTAACTTTACCTGAGAACCAACTCTCAACTTTTGCTGCAGTTTTCATCCCACAGGTACTATACAGTTCTAAAGAATCACTAGCTGACATTAAATTGTTTAATTTATAATCTATCCCCTACCCTAACACATGGAGGGTAAGTTAACTCTTTCCCTCTGAAAAAGCTCATTGTGTGTTTATATATGTGTTGTTGTTTTTTGCACTTACTATTTTTTTTTTTTTTTTGTCATTGTTTTGTTCATTTATAGTAAGTTACAGTGGGGCCAATGTTGTGTATCAGTGCCAGTGTTATAGTGCCAGGGCCTGAATATCTGCCATCTGTACCCACTGCTCCTCACTGTATATAATGTGCTGGGTTTGTAAATACGGACTGCGTCTCACTGTATATAATGGGGAGTCAGTACCCACTGCCTTTCTTGCTATAAAACTAACATAAACACATCTAAAGGGGTGGTTCACTTTTAAGTTAACCTTTAGTATGTTATAAAATGGCCTATTCCTAGCAACTTTGCAATTGGTCTTCCTAATTAATTTTTTTGAATAATTTGCCTTTCTCTTCTGCCTCTATACAGATTTCAAATGGGGGCCAAAAAATATTGCTCTGCGAGGCTACAATTTTATTATTATTATAATTTTGTATTACTTATTTTTCCAAGTAGGCCCCTTAACTATTCATATTCCCATCTCTTGTTTAAATCACTACCTGGTTGCTAGGGTAAATAAGACCCTAGCAACCAGATAGCTGCTGAAATACCAAATGGAAAGCTGCTGAACAAAAAGCTAAATAACTGAAAAACCATTAAAAATAAAAGTGAATTAGAATGCGAACTACCCCTTTAAGCTAACTGATCCCAAACACAAATGTTTGCAGATCCCCTAACAGAAGTGCGCGTATGAATACTTTTACTACTAATACTAAACATTTTAGGGTAAAAAAAAAAAGCACCCCCACCCGCACTTTTGTACAGTATCCCTGGGAGTCAGTGGGAACGGCAAGAGGTAGTTGGGAGGTTAACTTTTTACGTCAGCAGTGAATCCACTAAGTGTCACATTAGCTGTAGGTCAGTCTGTGTATGGGCCATATTTAGCCTCCCCTAGTATCATCCTGCAAAAAAAAAAAAATATATATATATATTTATCTGTTGCAGGATGATGCTAGCTTACTTGCCCCCCCTTGGAAAATTTTCTGCGGACGCCCATGTATGGCAGCCCCCAAGCATTTGAATAATACATAGATGAAAACTATAGGTATCCATAGTTAGCCTTTACTGTAAATGAGCTGTAGCTTACCATAAACAATACAGAATTTATAGTACTGTACTGAGCTGCACTGATTTATTGAGGTCATTTAGTTTTTGGTTAGGGGCAATGCTTGCCTTAATTAGTTGCTACTGAGAATAAGCCATATCTTTGTAGTTCTGCTATTAATATAGGGTTTTATTCATTATTTGTGTATAGACAGTAGCAGTTGTAAACGAATGTGTTTATTCTGTTGTACCAAGTACCAATGTAAGCACTTACAAACCTAGAACAATGGTTTACAGACTGTTACAACTGATTCCCATAGGGAGACCCAATACAAAGTGTGTAAAAGGGGCCAAGTTTGGAGAGTAATATTTATGGCCAAATTTTTCTTAATCTACTTTGGATACTACTATGAATATAACCATGTGACAAGGGAGGCCTGAACTCATTTTAGATGACAAAGAGGGTGTTCAGTCCACCTATACTGAAATCTCTTGCCTACAAATGTCCCTAGTAAAATTTGAGTGCTGGTCACTGCTGAGGTCTGGTAGAATATTTTGCATTACTTCTTTCTAATTCACTTTTCTGTTTGCCCTTTGATGACATCACTTTTGTGATTTCTTATGATGTCACTCCTGACAAGGTAAAAATTAACTTGCTTTCTTTCTTGTTTAATGGGTCACTGATGAGGGTCCCTGTGTCCCAGTGGGCTCTCTATGTAATGTGGCCGCAAGAAGAGTGGTACTAGTAGACGTTACTGCTCTATGGAGGCCCTTATACTATTTCTTTTTTTTGCCTTGTGCTTATTGTAAAAACGTTAATGATTGAGGAAGGGCGAGGTGCAAAAGCCACATGGAAAAAACACTTACTCCTGGCTCTTGCAGTTTTGCAATATTCACTGCAATGCCTACATAAGCAAGCGGTAAGGGCTTCCATGAGTCACCTAGAGCACCTGGTTTGCATGTTCTAAATGGCAAGCCAGCTAGACATGTGTAAAGGGTTACCAATATGCCACCCACTACTACTGTATGCAGCACTGCAAAAGCACAGAAAGAGGCACTATTCTGTTAAACATTAAATCTATAGGCACAAGTTGCAAAAAACAGCATTCTGAGGAGACTCAACTATTGAGGTGGCTACAAGTACTTATGTAATGCTGTGAATTTCTTGTGGAGGGGTGTTGCCTCTGTGTGTGTGTGGTTGTTTTTTTAATAAAGGCCATAAGGCCAAAAGCCCAGAAGCACCCCCATTGTCCCTATAAGAATCACTTAAAAGTGTTAGTCTAGGCACTTGCCATGTGATTCTAACACCAACTATAATCACCCCATGGGCTACTGGCTGATCATATTGCAAAATACCAGTCATTCAGGCAGCTATTTACAATTAACATACATGAAATGAATACACACAAATTTCCAAATACTGTACATGGTATTAAATTCACTGATGCAGATATAAAATATTTATGTGCATTCATTACATAATAGATCCCCTTTAAAGGTGAACTGACTCCTAAAAACAAATATGGGCAGAAATGCTATATTTTATATACACTGAACTTGCTGCACCAGCCCTAAAGTTTCAGAATTGCTATGATCCAGACCATTAAAGCTGTGCATAGCAGCTCCCCATCTTGTATTTTGTTAGGGGTGTCAGTGACAAACACAGCGCCGGATTTGTGTTCCGTGCGCCCCTAGGCCACCCCCCCCCCTCCCCGAGCATGCATGCGCGAACACCCCTTCCCCCGCGGCAGCTAGTGCGCATGCGCAAACAGTTAAACTCGCGTACGGAGCAGTGGGGAGAGGTCCCCAAAATTTAAAAATTCTTTTGCGGCGGGGCGGCATGCCGCCCCTAAATTTCTGCCGCCCTAGGCCCGGGCCTTTGTGGCCTCTCCACAAATCTAGGCCTGGACAAACACATGCTCAGTGCGCTCTGGGTTGCTGTTAAGAAGCTAAGCTGCAAGTCATCAAGCAGAAAATCAGGTTTGTATAGAATCTGATGCTGCAGGGATGATTATTAAATTCTGAGACAAATTGCACTGGTTTTTAACCTGCCATAATTACTAATCGGCCTTGTATTGTGAATTGAATATTCTATATATACAGTATAGTGTGACATTTATATTCTATATATACAGTATAGTGTGAGTGGGCCCCTAAGCTCAGTAAGTGACAGCAGCACAGAGCATGGGCAGTGAATCAGTAGAAAAGAAGATGGGGGGCTACTTTGGGGGCATCTTTGGGGGCACAGATCTTCCCTGCTAAAGGGCTGTGGTTGCCTTGCGCTGGTACAGAAGCCCAAACACAATGTGCAGCATTTCTAGCCTACTTTTTTTTAGGCTGTAGTTCTCTTTTAAAAGCATATAGTGTAATATTGTGTTGCAGAGCTCTATATACCCAGATAGGGTGATTTCCCCACTCCCAATGCATTAGTAAAATTAGATTGATTGTGATTTCTCAAAAGGTTTATTCTGCTCAATATCTAGTACCAAAGGTATACAGTACATGAACTATTAAATCTTAAAATATATATATAATTCCCCATCATCTCTAAAAGGGAACAGAAAACCTTACATCTTGGTTGTATTTCAAAACCATTCACAGATTCTGTGTGACAAGACAATTAATGCTAAAGTTAAATCTACATAAGGCGGGCTGTGTCCTTTCACTGTTGCTGTCCAGCATGCTTGGGCCTTGTCTGCTTCCCCTATTGTTTACCTCTTCTTTCTGTGCAAAAACACATGTGAATGGGTCAGTGATAGATCCCCCCCTTTCTAGAGGGGAGAGTGTAAAGAGTGAATAATGGCTTCTGTCAATTACATTAGGTGAAGCTGATGCCCGCCCTGCTGAATGGGAGGAAGCATGCAGAAGGGTTGGCCGGTGTTTGTAACTGGTCAATGGAGGTGACAGTAATTGTGTAGATTAGGTTTAGGGTACACGTGCACACACAATAAGGACAGATGTGAGGATGGAGGCGTTAGATTTTTCAGTAAATAGTTTATGCTATTTTAAGAATTCTCATTCATGGCTTTGTGAAACAGCCTGATTAAAAAGCAGCTTTGGGTAAAATTTACATCAACACCATATCCTGAATAACTGGTGCATTGTGTCCTAGACAACTAATTACTTGTTTTCCCCTTTTGTAATTCAATATAAATGGACCCATTCTTATAGGGGCACATCTGGTCTGCTCTGTGAATAAAGTCAAATGAAGCTAATCCTGTCTTTGGCATTTGCGTATACCAGACCTCAAGCCAGTTGTATTTTATAAGCAATGGATCATTACTGGCAGAGAAAATCTGGTAAACTGTTCATTATTTGCCACACCCAGGCTTTATGTTACCAAGCTATTACCACAATAGAACCAACTGTATTTGTAGCATTATAAATCCTGAAGTAATTTAGCAACCAACTAGGTACAAGCTTTCATCATTCAAACTGCTATAGACCATTAAAAGCTAACTGTAGATTGGCTGCTGTGGTTAATTGAACTGCAGGAACATTTGAAACATGTTTTGCATCTGTAACAACAAAGCCCTCTTACAGTTTTGGTTGTTGGAAAAATAAAAATGATTTATCCATATTACAGTAAACAAAAACAGGACTTTCTCTAGTTTATTGCCAATACAGATTTCTATATATTTGGATCCAGGTGAGTACAAGTAGCAGTAATGATTACAACACCCAGTGTCATTGTCTTTATAGGCTTCTTGCTAGTAATATAAGCAAACTGGCTTCCTGCTGGCTCAGACCCTGTATGTTTGTCCTTTAATCTGTTTTTTTTCTGTTTTGCAGTTGCACTTTGCTTCCTTGGATACAATATGTCATTTTTCTATTTAGAGTAGCTTATCCAGTGACTCTAATGAACTTGTGTCATCCATGAAGATTAGTAGATTGCTTGTGTGCCATTAATCAAGCTATAACCATTAAAATCAACCATTTACCAAACACAATGAAATCCAAAATCAACATTTATAGAAAAAAACATGAACCAGAGATCTAACAGACAATTCCCATTGTCTGTTGAAAGCATCTAGGGCCACCCTTGCGAAAGGCTGACTATGGGGTACTTGTATATAGAATATTACACACACTTAAAGTGGACAACAACAAGAAATCCTCTGCACTCACCCATTATCAATATATATTGGACATTAAAATATTCTGTGCATCTTTATGTCCTATATACAGTATATTGATAATGGGTGAGTGCAGAGGACCTCTTATTGTTGGCTATATGAATTTTGTGGTCACAGCCTCATTGCACCCCCATGTAATGGTTTAGTGGTGAGCACAACGTCCCCTTTTTTGCTATAGTTTACACACCTAAAGTGGCCATCTCACGTGTCGCGTGGCATTAACCTGTGCCCAGTGAGATGCAGAATGTCTATATATTAGGGTTTCTGGTTGCCTAAGTCATTTTTCTATAAATCATTCTTTTGCCCTATTAGCAGTAGATATATGGTTTTAAAGGCAAGCTAATTGATCTGTGTTTTTCTATAGGCTTTCAGATTAATGGAAATAGGTGCAAAGGTAGCTACATGTCTTATCACCTATAGCAGCCGTTTGTCACCTATAGAACCTGTTTGTTGGGACCCCTTTGGGGGTAGAATGACCCTTTCACAGGGGTTGCCTAAGACCATCGGAAAACACATATTTCTTATGGTCTTAGTAATAATTTTATGGTTGGGGGTCACCACCACATAAGCAACTGTATTAAAGGATTGCTGCATTAGGAAGGTTGAGAGCCACTGAGCTATAGCAACCAATCAGTATGGAGCATTTAGTGGTCTCTGTTTAAAAGAAAATACAGTATCTTAGTAGTTGCAGAGGGTTACTGCTCCTGGGGAAACATTGTGCCTTTTATTACATATTGGGGCAACCTGCACTTTAACCTACTTGGACCTGCTACCTGACCCAACCCGCAACTGCCTTAAGGTCCCCATACACGGGCCGATAGTAGCTGACGATATGGGTCCCTTGGACCGATTCGGCAGCTAATCGGCCCGTGTATGGGCACTTCCGACGGGCCTGCCCGACCAATATCTGGCCTAAAATTGGACAGATCTCGATCGGGCAGGTTAGAAAATCTAGTCGGATCGGGGACCTCATCGGCTCATTGATGCGGTCCCCGGACCAACTTGGCATATGCCCGTCATTATAATTAGATCATTTGGCCCCATGGCCAAACGATCGAATTACCCTGGATTCTCCCGATATCGCCCACCCGTAGGTGGGGGATATCGGGAGAAGATCCGCTCACTTGGCGACATCGCCAAGCGAGCGGATCTGCCAGTGTATGGGGACCTATATTCTCAACTCAATCCGCAACCCACTGACCACCATTAAACAGAAAGCAATGTTGCTGCAGACCAGTAGTGACATGTATGTATGTATGTATGTATATTTTTATTTATAAAGCGCTACTTATGTACGCAGCGCTGTACAGTAGAATACATTAATACAAACAGCGGGTTAATAAGATAATAGATAAATACAAAGTATAACAATAAATACAAATAAATACAAGATACAGTAACAGTTGCAATAAGTTAAGAGTCAAAGACACAAGAGGATGGAGGTCCCTGCCCCGTAGAGCTTACAATCTATATGGGAGGGGTAACTTACAGACACAAATAGGCAAATATAAGTGCTGTAGGTCACAGTGGGTGACATTACAGTATAAGTGCCAGTTCCCAGATCAGGTGCTGGGCGAGTGCTCCAAAAGGTAGTCTTTTAGTTTGACATCATAAGAAGTGAGTGGGGGTAGAGAAAAACTTTTAAAAAAGTATTTAAATGAGTAGCTAATAGTAGCATTTGTTATAAATGTGTGAGTGAATAGTAAACCCTGTCATATTTACATGTACTGCTGTGTGTATATACACAAATCATGCACTGCAAGTGGGAACAGGTCTGAGATCATATAGCCTAGAATTCTGATTCTGACTTTATGCTCTACTCTGTCTATCTCCTCCAACAGCCCTTTCTTTAATGTCACTGATTCCCCCCACCAGGACAAATTGCACTGAAATGTCGGAAAGCAGGCAAAGGAGGAACAGAATTTTAAGGTTACCAGATCACTAAAAAAAATCAGTGATGCCTCTAACAAAAGCATGTTACAGGGCTACATTGTTTGCATTTTAATTGCAATCAGTGCAGACTAATACATACTATACCAGCCATTTTCCACCTTATACACCGTGGCTTTATGTATTAATGCCCCAGACGCAAGTCCAATAGTGCTTAAGCAATTGCATCCAGGGCATATCTGTACCTGGCACTCCTGAATACAGCACTTCAGAATGCAGGCAACACAGAATTCATGGGGGAAGTGCAGTTCTTTGCACTCTGTTCTGGTTTACAAAGACCTGTGCCTGTAATGCAAAGCACAAGGCAAGGTGCAAAAATCATCATTTTTTTTTTTGCACTTTGCACCCTGCTGTGCAATTTTTAAGGATGGTCCCTGAAGTTTTCCTCCATCAGACTAATTGTAAATTTTCTTTAAAGGAGAAGGAAAGGCAAAGTCACTTGGGGGTGCCAAAATGTTTTCTATTAAAGTTCCACTATTCACTCTACTGCGCATGCGCGCGTAGGGAACCCGGAAGGAGGAAGCGCTACAGGTACCGTGGGCTGGTGCTGTTTTCTCCTAACAGGGGGAACAAGGTAAGCGATTAAAGTCACTTGGGGGTGACTTTTGGCATCCCCAACATTTTGGCACCCCCAAGTGACTTTGCCTTTCTTTCTCCTTTAAAGCCCAGAAATTAAATTTTGCCTAATGAAAGAAAATATAAACTTAGGCATCTTTTTAGATATACATTTATTATGCATCTTCAAAGAAATTGAAGTTATTTGTAAACGTTATTGCAATTAAAAGCAGTGTCTGTCTGTCACTGCAGTCACTGCTGTATCTGACTATCGAAATAATGTAGCTGTCAGAAAAGACTCAAATTACTCCATTACTCTCTAATAGATCTGTTACTCATCTGGTTTATGCTACATTGTTTCTATGGTTAAAACCAGCAGCGCAGAAAATAGCAAGAAACAGATATTGTTCTTGTAGCAATTACATTGAAAAATAGCTTTACTGTCATTGGACCTTTATGATTCTAAATTAGAAGCTGCTTTGAATAAAATGTTCTTTAATTAGGCAAAATGCTGTTTCTGGGTTTAAATCCTCTTTAATTTTTTTAAAATACTAATTTTAGTAGATAAGGGATGCATTTTCAGGAGTACTGATACATTCAGAAAACTTTGGCCATATTCCTCAAGTAATACCAATGTAACAACACCAGATGGCGCACAAATTTGCTTCTTCTACTAACACAATTGCAGTAGGCAGCGGTACAATGTAATTAGTTTTTATGTATATATTATTTGATCATGGAAATAGTCTTTCCTTAAAAAAAACTACATATATTGTGTGGTGTGTGCTATGAGGGTTAATTCTGTATTATCTAGTAGACTACATTCCCCATTCCTTCCTCCATTATTGTTGCTAGCACTGAAAATGTAGGCAATGTAAGCAATGTTAAATCTAATTTTTCTGTGCAAAACCTAATTAGCCATTTAAAAAAAAAAAAAAAGGTTAACGCCAGCGCCTGAGACGGTTTTTGTTTAATAATCCCATTACTGACGGCTCATCATGTATAAAATGGTGCAGTAGGATGCAAAATTCCCACTTGTTTTAAGTGTATGTGGAAGAAATGTATGAAGTTGTGTTTGTTCCCTGGCAGAGAGGAGACGCCTGGGCAGGAGGGATAGATCTCGGCCACTGTAAGTAGAACCTGCTGCTTCCCTGCACTGCACGTTCCCCTCTCTGTGTGTAATGTTAGGGGCTCCCCTCTCTGCTCCAGGGCTTCTCCGTCCCCTTGGAGAATACAGCTGCTGGGCTACTGCCCCTTGAGATACTGGTCTTATGGCTAATCACAGCCTCCCCTATTTTCATGCAACAGGAATCTGTGCCAAGGGCACCTCTGCACCCTCTGCTTGGACTGATTGTTTAACTACAACTACAATGTGCTTTGTTAGCAGCACTAATAGTTCTGCCGGAGCTGCCGCTCTGCCTATTAACTACAGGGTTATTAGCGGGGGAATTGCTATTACTGGCAGCAGCAACAATCTGTACTATATAGCTTTATACAGTATAGGTCAGTGTATCCTTCGATAAATATATATATTATATATGCATAATGGCATCATTCTTATACCCAGCAAACTATATAGCAATGAGAAATACAGTATTTCTACAGCTCAGTATTATATAGAAGACTATTTTTATAATTTCAGTGGAAAACAGTGTCTGGTTTATAAATAAATGAATTAATGGGTGCCGGCAGGGTTTAAGGTAACCCACAGAAGTGTCACATCTATATGGGGGTGTTAGTTTAATGTGAGTGTCAGTTCTATATGGGGTGCCTGTATGATGGTTGAGGTCTTTGCAAGAAAAGTGCTGTCACTGTACACTGTGGAGTCTCGCTCTGTACAATCTCGGCGTCATTCTATGCAAGGCGTCAGTACAATGTGGGGTGTTGGTACAATGTGGGGAGTCACTGTCAGGTGTTAACATATAATATGAGGTGTCCGTACAATGTGGGTGTTAGTGCATGTGTTCTGGCACATAGGAAAGTACCAGCACATGGCGGGGGGTTAGTACAAAGTGTCTGCAAATACTAGGATGTCAGTAAAAAGGGAAGTGTAAATACGTTGTATTGTGAAGTGTGGCGACAGAGTGAATGGGCATTTGGATTTATAGCAAACATACCTTTTGTTTCTTTGATTAAAGCAAATACCAGGGATTATCATTTCTTTACTATTTTGATTTAAGCCACTGCTAATAATAATAATAACAGTAGATATACAAAAAAAAAAAAACATCTTTGAATTATCATAATCACTATTGTCTTTATTATTATCATTTTGATGCAATAGTTGGTAATAAGCATAATCTTTCTAAAAATTATATGTGTGTGTATATACAGTATATATTTCTAAAGATTCATGTGTGTACATATATATGTTTCTAAAACTTATGTGTGTGTATGCATATTTATTAAACTTGTTCGTATGTATATATATATATATATATATATAAAAGTGAAAAAGCCACTCTCCAAACATATTAGCATTTAGGTGCCGAGTTATAGTTCAACAGCAACTAAATAAAAAAATACCAGCACTCACAGGTTTTTGCAAAAAATATCCAAAAAGTATTGTTTTTGGTTTGTACTTTATCAAGCTAAAGCATAGATAAAGGTTCAGACCGAAAACTTTGATCTTACAATACATTATGGATATTTTTTTCCAAAAACCTGTGAGTGGTGGTACATTTTTTATTTAGTTGTTTATATATATATATATATATATATGTATGTATTTTTTTTCTAAAAATTATATGTTGGTATCTATATATATTTGATGTGTGTATATATATTTCTAAAAATAATCTGAGTGTTTGTATGTGTATATATATATATATATATATATATATATATATTTATTTATTTATAAAAATGATATATGTGTGTGTATTTATATATTTCTAAAAACTCTATGTGTGTGTTTATATTTATAAAATATGTGTGTGTGTGTATATATATATATATATATATATATATATATAAAATTATATACATTATATATATTATATTATATATATATATAAATTATACGTGTATATATATATCTATATATATATAGATATATATATATAAATTTACTTCTAAAAATTCTATGTGTGTGCATATATTTCTAAAAATTATGTGTCTGTATATATATATTTCCAAAACTTATATGTTAATGTTTTTGTATATTTTTAAAAATACTGTGTGTGTGTGTGTATATATATATATATAAATTTAAAAATTATATGCGAGTGTATTTATTTAAAAAAATGTTAGTTTTTTTCAAAATAATGTGTGTGTGTGTATATATATATATTTCTAATAATTATATGTGTGTATATGTATACATATATTTATAAAATTTAAATGTGCCTTTGTGTGTAAATATAAAATATTTCTAAAAATTACATTTGTGTAAATCTATTTATAAAAATGGTATGCATGTGTATAAACATAAATATATTTCTAAATACTATATGTGTGTATATATATTTATAAAAATGGTGGGTTTGAATATACAAATATATTTCTAAAAATGATATGTGTGTATATATACTGTATTTCTGCAAATTATACAAATATTCTGCAAATATTATGTGTGTATTTATGTTTTTCTTAAGATTATATGAGTGTGTATTTTTCTAAAATTATATGTGTGTGTACATATATATATTTTTTTTTAAATTATATATATGTTTGTGTGTACATTTTTTTTTTGTAAATTATTTGTGTGTGTGTGTGTATATATATATATATATATATATATATAGTTTTTTAGAAATCTGTGACACACCAGACACGTTAATTTAAATTAGTATCAAGAGCTGTGATTTTATAGGGTTGAATGTGTATAATATATATTTAATATATATTCCTCCATGTGTATTCTGTAACCTTAATGTGTGGTAAAGTGGGATGATTTTAAATGAATTTTGTACCAGAAAGGGGAGGGGGGTGGGGAAGCTTGGATCCAAAAAGTCTAAAAAAAAACCCTGCCTTTGCCTACTGAGTAAAAGTTAATCAGCAGTTTGCTTACTGAGGAATATACACTATTAGCATATATTTAATGTTAAATATACATTTAATATTTTAATACTTTTTATATTTATTCCCAATGATTTATAGAAGAGCTATAGAATATACACAGGAGAAGGAGATAATTACCCCACATACCGGGCAATTTTCCAGCCCAACCGAGGCACGGGAGCTTAGAGAGGGCACTAAATATATGACTGGGATATTTAGCTGTTGTTATTACATATTCCTTCGCCTTAAATAAATGCCCAACAGCGGTAGAGTAGGTTACAGCAGGGAAAGAAACACCATTCAGTAAAAGGGAAATAATTCCAATATAATAGATTTCAGCCAGAGCTGCAATTTTCTTTCCAAGAATCCTCTGTACTAGCAGCGCTGTATGATCCATGTCCCCCATCTCTGCTATTCCCTTTAGTTTCAACTAATGATATTAATAAGTATTTTCATTATTATTGTCAGTAGTAGTATTCCTATTATAAATAGAATTATTATTTAATCAAGAATACTAGATAATAGATGGAAACTGAATTGTGGGGACAGTTTTAGTTTTTATGATTCTCAGTTTTTCTGTGTTTCTTGCAATCTGAAAGAATGGAAATTTTATATATATTAATATATTGCCTTGCTTAAAAATGTATTAGGAAAAAAAATTAGCAAAAAGCAGATAACAAATGTTCCCCTTATCTAACATCATTTTTCAGTCCACCATGGGACATATTTAGGGTTCCATACCATGTCTTTTATGTGTTTGATTCTTAAACCAAGGTGTTAGTCCCTTCCTGGTCATGTCAATGTGCCACAACACTCAGAACTCTTATCAGGAACCATGGGCCCAATGCTACTAAATTAGCAGAAATCAAATTCAGTTTACTAAATTGGTTAAAGGTACATGTGCCCAATGACAGGTGTCACCCCTTTTAGTTGTAATAGCTTATGAAGGAAGCAACTCCCATGTATTTAAACCATCTGGAATAGATGGGCAAGGGCAACGCATCTGCTGTTCATTTAAAAGATATACTTCCCCTTTTAATGGAACCACGTATCAGTCTTTCCTTGCTGGGACACAGGTACCATATGAACAAGACTCCATATAATTTCCTGTTTTATTACCTGTGGGTACCTGTAAGATATGCAAGAAGGAAAGGTAAAGTTTTTGGGGTGTGGCAAGTTGTTAGGACCCCACCAGTGATTATAATATCTACGCAGAGACCCCTTCTTTAAAAAATAAATATGCCCGAGATTCATTCTGCAGAGTGCACTGCAGCCATCTTGTGCCTTGGTCAAGGGCATCCACAATACAGGAATTCTTTGACAATTTCTGTATTGAGCATGCGTAAACCTTTGTTTGTTATAGAGAAGCATTAGAAAGAACAGTTAAAAGAGCCACAATGTACTCTGCAGAATAACCCCTAGCCAGTGCATTTTTTAAAGAAGAGGAAAGCTGGCCTGGGGTCTCTGCTTAGGAGTTATAATGGCTGGGGGAGTCTAACAACTTGGCACCCACTAGTGATTTTATCTTTCCTTTTCGTTGAAGATTTCCTTTTCTCTTTTTTTATTTTATTTTTTTACTTTTACTAAGAATGTAAATCAAATCAGAGCAGTTGTCAGTGGCAGCCAATCAGTTATTTGCTTTCATTTTGAAACTGGTAGTAGACTCAAGTGCTGATTGGATGCTATGCGTGACTATATTTGTGCAATTGCCCTGGGCAACCCAATCAACTACCCTCCACCATGTGAGTGAACAGAAACAGGTACCTACACATGTGGTGAAGGTGTGCGTGGGGTGGGAGTGCACATGTGGACTTCACGCACCAGTAAACCGGCTGTGGGCGGACAAGAGCTTGGAGTGGGTGCCTAGTGCCTCCCCCCATGCGTTGCCCTCTAGGCACGTGCCTCTTCTGCCTACCCATAGTTCTGGCCCCGTATGTTTGTAAATGAGCCCTTTAGTCCTATTCAAGCTTTTGCACGGGGCACTCTAAGGAGGAGAGACACTGGTACAGGCTATTATGTATAACATTTGAAAAAGACACATCCACATAGAGACAACTTCTAATTATAGAACCATAGATAAGAAATTGTAGCCAAGGTTCAAGCAGGCATTAACTTCTTGGGATTTTGTGCCAGGAACACAATGCCAGTGCAAAGGGAATGAGTGATATAGGAAGCGGGGTGCAGGCAGGGGTTGTACTATACAGACCAGGATAGTCATATATAGGGTATGGAAGTATGGGCATGTCCTGTTTTTGGATCTGTACAGTCACACTATAATGTCTGTGGGTCAGTGGAGCTTACATGCTACATGTGTAGGTCATAGCTTTTGCATAAAACTCAGCTCTACTCTTGGGTAACTCACACTCTCCTGTAAGTAGGTGAGTGCTACTCCTATTCTCCTGTTTTCTCATGCTTTGTGCCACACTTTGAGCAGCAATAAAAGATTACCAGTCACAAAGCAGTGACAATAGCAGCATTTATTTCCAGAATTTTAAAAAATCACCACAGTTGCCATGAACATGCGAACATTCTAGGAGTGTGGATTTATCATTTTTGGTGTCCAATGTAAAGGGATTGTTCACCTTTGAGGAAACTTTTAGTATGATATAGAGAGTAATAGTCTGAGAAAATTTGCAATTGGTCGTTATTTTTTATTTTTTGTATTGTTTTAGTTATTTCATCAGCAGCTCTTCAGTTTGGAGCTATCTGGATGCTAGGGTCCAAATTACATTAGCAACCAGTGATTTGAATGAGAGGCTGTTATATGAATAGGAGAGGACCTTAATAGAAAAAGAAGTTACAAAAAGTAACAATAAAACTGTAGCCTCACAGTTTTTTTGGTTGCTGGGTCAGTGACCCCCATTTGAAAACTGCAAAGAGTTAGAAGAAGGTGGCAAATATTTCAAAAATTATAAAAAATAAATAACAAAGACCAACTAAAAAGTTGCTTAGAATTAGTCATTCTATAACATACTAAAGTTTACCTAAGGGTGAACTACCCCTTTAAAGTGGTGCCTGCATGTCATTCATTAGCCACAAGTCTTCTGCGCCTATTGATGCAGCCCACAGTAGGAACCATAGAACTACTGCCACGTTTGAGGGATTACCATTAGGGTTTTACTGGATCAATATGTGCGCTTGTGGGTGATTCATCCAAACAGATTGGGTGCACACAATGCGCTGGCAAGTGTAGGGAGTGTGTTTAAGCGCAAGTACCTTTAATGAATGATGTCAATACATGTATATACTATACCATTTTTGCAGGACCGCAACTGCAGTTGCATGCGTAAATGAGCAATTATGTTTTTCTCTGATTGAAAATCATTTTGTTTTAACCTTTCTACAGAAAATAAAAGTATCTAAGAAATGATAGTATAAGACTGTCTCTGGGTTGTGTTTGCTAGACCCCAGTATTCATGCATATTAGGACAATCCAACCTATGTCCCTTCAGCTTATCTTGAAGAACAGTTCCCAGCCATCGGCTATATGTGGCAGTTTTTTAAGTGCTAAAAGGCTGCAAGTTGGGCTACATTTATGTGAAGTGTTACTGTTACCATCTGACTATACTGTAGCCATCTTGCCCCATTATGCCTACTCCCCCCCCCCACACTACTCACACAATATGCAGGGCTTGGTGCTGTTGTTCCTTGTGGCTAATCTGGACTGATTGCTAAAATGATTGGATAATGCAAAAATATACCTGAGTAGGTGAACAATCATATGGTTTTGTTAAACTCAATGCAATGTATTTCTGGCCAACTACATCAAAGTCATGCCTGGTCTGGCTAGTCCTACACTTACTTTCATTTGATTCATTAAGAATTCTACAGCTTCAATGTACATTTAACAGAGGGACTGAGTTTTACCTCAGCTTTGCTGTCAAGGTTAAAACCCCCAAATGGTTCCACTGGGATCACCTGACCATAGCTGTAATTATTGTAACAGTAAATAAACCCAATATATCTTAGCAGGGATCACATACTGTTAAAGGTACTGTTTGACTATTACAAAGATAAAGGTAAAAAGGTAATAGATAATGTATCCTATACCTGTATATATATATTAGCTGAAATATATTATCAGGATGTGTCATCCCAAAATAACATAGGTTAAATTAATTTAATGGTATTAATAATTAATTTCAAGGAATTCAGGACCGCAGTCGTTTCAGTGAAGGATAAGCAGTAGGAGCAGAGGGATTTCCAAGCCCTGAAGGCCCGGGGCCACGATCCAACTAAACACATATTGCTTCATCAAACACAGACTGCAAATAAATTAATCAAAAGCAAATATGTCCGAGGTGCGAATCGTTTGGTGGTAATGGATGAAAATTAAGATTTGCAGATATTATTTTCTGTCATTCAGTCTAACAAAGTGAACATTTATTGCATATATATTAAAAATTATCCTTTAATGGAGTGCAAGTGGGGGGGTTGTGGTGCAGAGGAGCTCCCAGAGGTGAAATACCCCAGATAGGGGGCGGTTAGTTTTTATTTGTCTCTGCTCCCTGTAGAATATATATCAGAGATTGCTGCAAACGCTTGCTAAATTGAGATGTTATGTGATTGTATCAAAAGCTGCTTGATTGCCTGATGGAAAGGCTCCTTAACCCCTTCATTGTTTAGACAAAGTGAGAGAAAGAGCCCCTATCACTTCAGACATAGCCTAGCATTAGCCATACAAGAGTGTGGAGCAGTACTAATCACTGTGCAATGTATAGGGAGAATCTAGTCAACAAAATATATTTTGGGGGTCAGCCAGTGTTTGTATATTGTGTTTAAGTCCCTAATGTATTTTGAGAATGATAAACTATAGATTCTACTTAAAAATCATTCTATTTCGTGCCACATGACTGGTCTCTTTGGTAATTATTTTAAAACACTATTTCCCTGTCATTGGGGACACTTTGATGGTGGTGCTGTGACCAACTGGTCTGATCTAGTGGTTGGCCATCGAATGTATCATATAGTGGGCTTGAAGAGACCCATTGGTCAAAGACCGTATAGATGCAACAATATAGTCCTCAATTGACAAGGATATTTGGCCCTCCTGAGGACCCCATACGTGGGCTGATAAGCTGCTGACAAGATATGGAGTCGCCAAGTTGTCAGCTAGAGATGCAGTAAGTCTATAGACAAAGAAAACTAGTCTAAACTAGAACTTGTCCTGTCTGGCATTTTCTAGATGGGTTAGTTTCAGGGTCAGAATCAAAAACATAATCACAAATTCTTTCAGGAGGAGGATGTTATGTAGGGCCAGAACTAGGGGTAGAGAACAGCAGAGCAGCAGAAGCACCTGCCTCTGGAGTATAGAGGGCTAGAGTATAGAGTAAACTTGCCCCCCCAAAAAAAAACTTGCTATGGGGCTTAGTATCTCTAATGTGCAACTCTGCAAGTATCTCTTCTCTTAAATGTGACAAAGTGACCTAGTAAATAATAGCAAATGGAAGTAATGGCATCCCTAACTGAACATGTTGCAAGGTGCTACTACTTTCAGCCAGAGAAGAGTGGGTTAAGCCTATGGGCACTATTGGCTTTGCTAGACCTGGGACCTTTCACTACTGGCAGTGTTGATCAAGGGTATTATAGTTGTAACCTGACTGTGGAGACCAAGCCTTGTTGGTATTGGGTATGTGGGTATCTGTTCAATATCTCCGTTATCTTCACTGGATTCATTAGTGACCTGACACTAAATAACAAACTTCTGCTGTGATCGGCAGTTATTAACATATTCATTTACTGAATACAAGAGCCAAGTGGGACTCCTTCATTAAACATTTCTTGCAGACTCTCATTCCCTCTGCAGTGAAAGAACCATTAAACAAACCTAACTAGCTCATAATGTACAATGGAAGGGGCTGTCTCCTGACCAGACTTATTGGAGACTCTAAGAGGGGTTCTGCAAGTTTCTATGTGGAGGAGAAGAAAAACCAGCCCCAGGGAAAATTATTTGTATGATAACTTAGTAAAGCCAAACGAATGAATACCCCAAATATATACACAGTGTGTCAAATATTAATGGCATCCTGTATCTCCAGTGCTCTAATGTCACGCTATTCATGGCTGTCTGGTAGATTTGCTGAGGAGATGACAGCTTAATAAGCAGCAATGTTCCCTTTGTCCCACTCCTGAAATGTATCACTTCACTTACTAGGCGTGACAGTGCCAGCAATGAAAATATTGTTGTGCGGGTTCCTGTATAAGGCTAAGGGGTATTTTCCCACGCCCCCCTTCTCATACCTCAACCTCCTCCCTTTAAAACAGGAAAATTTAAACTAAGAAATGTGAAGTAATTAAGTGTACTGCCAATTATAGATACAATTATGACCATTCTTTGGTGTGAAGACTACATGTCTAATGCAACAATAGTATTTTTGAGGCAAATGGATAAGTGACCTAAGATGGATGGTGTTGGCTGTCTATGGCCTGGGGCTATGACTCTGTCCCTGAGGTTGGCTGGCCACTGTTGACCTCTTCTCGCTCTTTGCCTGAGACAGTCACGCAGGACCAGGCACCAGGCTTTTCCTCTAATTATTTATCCCTATAGACAAAACCCCTTTAATTCTACAGGCCACTTCTCCTGCTGAGTAGCCCTGCTTGACCCCCAGGAACTTGCTAAAAATTCACTGTAGATATTGATCCAAGTGGTGTAATAAAGCTATTAAATCTAAGTCAGTCAGCAGTTCTTCTCCAAATGCAAACACTTTCCATACGGTTCACTTCAGTGTATAAACCTAAATGCCTCTCTTTAACAAAACCATGTAAAGCAATTGTTGAAGAAATGTAGGTCTAAGATTCCTCTGATTTTTCATTTCCTCCAGCTGGCCAGAAGATAAAATCTAGGCATAAGCACACTTATCATTTTCCACAAATTACTGTAGCTTACTCTACCTTCTCTTACATTACTCACAAGACACACAGAGCTACTAGTAGCAGCTACTTTTTCACAGCTACTAAACTTCAGAGAATACTCTGCCATAGACAATACGGAGAATTACCTCTGCTAAAACACACATAGAGACAGTTATCAGTATGATCAGCATTGTCTGTTTTAGTAGCCGTGACAAGTAGCTGTTACTAGTAGCTCCATGTGTCTTCACCCTAAATACTAAAACTGCTGCCAGTGCTTCTAAAAGTGAATACACTTGATCCAGCAATGGCCAATATGGCTACCAGGGTTTATTCTCAGTGATCTACTTGTCTAAAAAGAACAAATTGAGCTATGTGTTCCCAGCCATAAAGTGGCCATACACAGGCAGATTTCAGCTGGGGAATCGGGTCCTTCTGACGGATTTGGCAGCTTATCTGCCCGTGTATGGGCACCCCCAACAGGCTTAGGTGGGCATATCAAAGGAAGATCTGCTCGATTGGTGACCTTGCCAGACGTGCTGATCGCAATGTGTATGGCCACCTTTTTACTTACCACCAAGAGCACTCATAAAAGCAAAGGTTGATACAGGAGAGTCATTAAATAAATTAGTCTGTATCAATGGTATTAGCCAATCTTTTCTAAATCGCAATTTCTCGATGGGTACGCACTCCAGACACATACCCATCGAGAAACTGTGCTTGTGACTGCTGGGTCTCCCTTTGCTACGGGTCTGGGGTGCTGCACCCGGACCACCGGATCAGTGGGGTGAGTGTCCATCAAAAACTGTGATTCAAGTGATAATTTAATGAAGAAATAGTCTTGAAAACATTTTCCCTGGGTGAAGGGTCCGGGGCAAGGCACCTGGACTAAGTCTGTGAAGGGGTGAGCGAATGCAAATTGAGACTGGCTGTTTCAAATTTTAAATAAGGCTTAATGTGCTGGGTGGCTTAGAGCAAGTTTTGGTATTGTTGTGTTTAATCTTTTCTAAATGCCTTATTATATGAGCAAATAAAGCTCCTTTACACAATTTCTAGGAAGGTTTAATGTCTTATTTTAGGTTTTGTAGCACTGGAATCATATGCTAGAAGCAGGCAGATCAGCACCCTTAAGAGAGTAGGAACCAGGCTCAAAATTGCTTCTAACAGTTCAAGGAACAAGCACTTAATTTTTCCCAATGGACCCCGCATCAGGGAGCGGGCCTCAGTAGAGCAGAAAGCAGACACCCCTGTGTCCCTAACAGAGCAGGTAGCAGACAAATCAGTGCCCCCAAGGGCTGTGGCACTATATGCCTTTGTGTGCTTGCAGACACAGCTAAATTCCCTCACATCTAACTAGTGTGCTATTGCTGAACTGACACATCAGTGTGCCATTTTGCTCAAGTTGAGCCAAAACCATATTGGCCTATTGATTTGGTCCTCACCCAAACAATCCAATCGTTTGGGAGAAGACCAAATCAATAGGCCAATGTGGTTTGGCCAATAAAATTCTCTAGTCTGACCAACAGGAGCTGGCATTTTAAATGGGTGTGTATATAGCCAGATTAGCAGAGCAGGAGCAGGTACATCAGTGCCCCTAACATAGCAAACAATAGGTACATCACTTAGTCTAAACTAATGCAATCCAATATCTAATAATAACTTCCAACCAAATGTAATGTTTTAGTTTTGTTCTTGACTGTTAAGTTTGCAAGGCTTGTATATATGATCTGTGAATGTATATAAATATATATATATCCTCACATACAGAGGCATACACACAAGGCTTATGTATAAGTGGATGACACCAGGCCCAGTAAATAGGCCTATTTGCTGGGGAAAGAGTAACAGTTTCTCCACAGCGACAGAAGGAATTCTTTCATATTACTTCCCATTGAAGGCTCGGCTATTTATTCCTTTATTCTCTTGTTAAGGTTTGTGTTAAATGTTAACAGGATGGCGCTGCCCTGCTCTGTGCCATTATGTTGTGAATCCCTGCCCTGACACTGCCATCCTTTCTTCTTATTGTGCTTCTGCCCTCACTTGGAGATTTATCTGTTTTTGATATCAAATTCTTTCTCCCATTAACCTGCTTTCTTGTTGACTTTCATTAACCCCGCTGCCCCTTTCGCTGGACGGATCCATATGTAATACCAAATGACATCTACATGCCCTGGCTCCTTTGTGGCACCCCCTATTTGGATGCTGTCCCCAGTTGCACTTGGTGTTTGATCTGTTCTTGAACTTCCCTGGGTCATCATTGCCCCGGACTGCAAGATTTCCCAACCTTTCAATGCTTCCGAGGGGCCTTGTACAACAAGTATTTTCTCTCCTAGCTACCAAGTTCCTAATTACTAACACAAACAGCTCAGCTAATGACGGGGCAGGCCTCCTAAAGCTAGGGCTTTTTGTTGTGCTGGCCTCCTAATGCTCTGCCTGTTGTAGAATGGCAGCTTGGCCCCTCTGACCTGAGGTTTCTTCTTTCCTTCTCTGTGGAGCAAGCTGCCCCTGTCCAGCTCCCCGTGGGCCAAAGGGCAGCCTCCTGGGTACAAGGCATGCCAACAGCTGCTGGGGGTGACATGGCCACACAACAGTTATATAGACAAATGAATGTATTTTTGTATTTTTTCCATGCGTGAGTTCTGCAGCTCTGCTTGGCTGAGACACAAAGCAGTGTGAGAAGATCAGAAACCTTCCAGGGACCGGGATCTGCTAGTCTGCTTAGTATCACACTCTAATGGCTGCATTTTTTCCCCTCATTGAGCTTCACTATCATCATTATTATATTGTGGGCCTTCCATTCTGCCTTGTGCATCGGTGCCCCGGGGGCTGCTTCCAACTGGATACTAATTGAAGGGGCAGAACACTGATGGCAGCTAGCATGCCTGGGGGATGCATGGAGCGGATCATCATAGCCTTAATTGACAAGGACTTGTCTGTATTTAGGAGCAGCTGTTCCCAGCGCTGGTTCACCAGTGCAATCTTAACTCAGCGTCTCTAGCCTGGAGGATTGGGGAGGGTGTAAACATGGTTAAAAATCAAGGAAGATTTATAGTTTGTTCTCTGGGGTGAGAGGGACATAAAACAGCCACCATGATCTTCCCTGGAAGGGGTCCCATTCATCAGCCTCCAACCTTTGTAACATGTCTAGCAGCCATGCTCCACATAGAATTAATAATGGGGCAGCCATTTAGAGCAGATTAAGCAGGTGACAATATTTCTAGGCCATACATCACTGTAAAACAAGCCAACTGGGAGAGCCAATGAGAAACCCATCTGCTCGGTGAAGGAAAACCAATATTTGCCTTTCATTCCAGAAGTGGTGGCTGCTCCTAGTTTACCTGGAAGTGATGGGGCAGGTGAACTGCAGGAGGCTAGGTTAGCAATCACAGGCACATGGCTTAATTAATGAACTACAAAACTACATTTCCCAGCTTTATCAGCAACACATTAAGGATGCTGGAGAAGGACCCCCCATTAACAGCAAGAGTGCTGACACAAAAATAGGGGCCAGATGCAATCTGCTCTCTCCTTGTTTACAAACATCCAACCTGTGGGTCCCCACCTTACGGTCAAATGAATGAGCCCCCAGCCGCTGAAATTGGCATCAAGTCAGACCATTTATTGTTTGGGATCTGGGGCAAAATCCAAATGACCAATGTAGACATTAAAAGATGAATTCTGTTCTTATAAAACTAGTGATCAAACTGAGAGTGAGGGTGTGGCCTTTAGCAGAATGTATGTGAACAGCGCAATTGTGCCCGGCGAGAATAAATAAACACATTTGCATATGTATGTGTTTGCAAATCAGGAGAAACACTTTCAGGTGGCGATGGCACCACTTTAGGTGGCATTGGCATATGATTCCTTTGGTTCAAGTCTCCTGTGCCAGTTGGCAGAACCGTCTGTAGGAACCCTGGAATTAAGGCTTCACTCAGGGAGGCAGTAGCTCCAGGGTTACTCAGTGCCAATAAGCGGACTTATTGCAACTATGTAGTAGTGCAAGTAGAGTGTTTGGGTGCAAGTACCTTGGCGTCAACATGTGAAACATTTGTGTCCATTTTAGCACAACTGCCCTTGTGTCTGCATTCATAAATGACCTTTAGTGAAATTTCACCTTAGCATCAGTTAGCAAAGTAGTTGTGCCCATAACAAAGGGGGTACACCTGAGGATTTTGTGGGCGTTACAAGTTATGTCCGAGGCAGCCTAGTACTTTAGCTCTGGTCTGTGTCAAGTGTACAGGGCTCCTCTGCTCTTAGCACATTAAGGCAAGAAGGCTGGCATAAGCATTATGATAGTAAATAAGGGCTCAGGTTCCATTCACGGATAGATATTCACTGCTAATTTAGCAGCCTAAACTGACAGCCTGTAGATGGGACCAACCAATATTCTTTCCAATTTGATACCTAACATTCAGACTTCTATTGGGTTTTGAGTGGAGTCCAGTTGGCCAAGGACGAAGGTGTATTGTATTAAGCCCACAGCTCACTGCAGTGCACTGCATAGGCCCCCTACATGATCTCTTCATTGACCATGTAGTTCCCTGAACTAGGGCAAGGTCTGCTTGTCTGGTGAGCTGAGCTAAGGACCACATCTTTATGTGTGCACAGTCTGGTTTGGAGAGGAGAAATAAAATATATATATATATATATGATGCTCAAAATCTTTAGTAGGCTTAAAGTAGTGGTTCACCTCCAGGTTAACTTTTAATATATTATAGAATGGCCTATTTTTAGCAACTTTTTAATTGGTCTTTATTTTTTATTTATAATAGTTTTTGAATTATTTGCCCTCCTCTGCTGACTCTTTCTAGCTTTCAAATGGGGGTCACTGACCCCGTCAGCCAAAAAACTATTCTTCTGTGAGGCTACAGTTTTATTGTTACTTTTAAATATTTATCCCTTCTATTTAGGTCATTCTCTATTCATATTCCAGTTTCTTTTTCAAACCACTGCCTGGTTGCTAAGTGAAATTGGACCGTAGCAACTAGAAATTCCAAACGGGAGAGCTGCTGAACAAACAGCTAAATCAAAAACTGCAAATAATTAAAAAATGAAGACCAATTGCAAATTGTCTCAGAATAGCACTTTCTGCACCATTCAAAAAGTTAATTAAAAGTTTTAAATAGAAATCTTACACTAAGGGACACTTTTATGGCAGGACAGAGGGGACATTTGGCTACTGAGCTCTGAGCTGTTGTTAAAGTACAACTCTCAACATTAATGCCCCCCTCCATCAACATTTAGGGGGCCTATTTATTATGCTTTGTAAAATGAAATTTGCCTAAAAAATGGTGTAAAAAGCTGTGTCAAATAAATGGAGAAGTTCGCCATCTGAATGCCAGATTTTATGCTGTTTTTTATATGGCGACGCCGGACGAATTTTGTAGCTGTTTTTAACACAGCATAATAAATCTGCCCCTATGTGTGCTAGTAATTGCAGTTCAACAACAGCAGAAGGCTGCCATCCCCAACCTTCCCATACTGGGCTGGGCTGCTTTCTCCTCTAGCCCAGGCTTTGAGTTTACATTTGTATCCCAAGTGCAAATTCTGTGTAACATTTGCCCTGCCAGGGGGTCTGCGCTACACTAGCAGAGAATACCATCTGATAATCATTAACAGACATTGCATGCAGCTCAGCACTATAGTGTAATTATAACCCAACATTATGCACGTCTTCCAGCTTCACGTCCCACACTCTTCTTTCTGTAAATGGTGACTGGAACTTCTGAACAGCTATTCACAATTTCTGAATAGTTTTATTTATTTCTTTAAAAAAAAACAGTTTTTGTGTGTGTGCCATTATGCTGGGAGCATTTTATTTTCACACAGTTTGCACGTGTTATAGGGGATAATGGGTTTGGTATCTTCATTCAAAATTGTATGTGTTTTTTCTCCTCTTTATTTCAAACAAAACTTCAGTAACTTTTTTGCCTGTTTTCTCAACTTTTTTCGCAGGAACAATGCCAACATTGAAGCCCACAGTTGGAGACTGCACAGTTGGAGATCTTTCCTTCCATTTTGGACATCTTTGGATTTCATCAATCAAACTGACTGCAATTTTCCATAAAAAAACCTCTGAATTTGGGTCAGAAAGTGGGCAAACTAGATAAAGATCATTCTAGCTGTCTTGTGAGATGATAAATAGGCAGCCTTTCAGAGCCACAATACACCAACTTTCAGATTTGTAATGCACGTCTATTGCTTGGGAATGCCAGTGAGTCAATACAATTTTCTCTATGTTTTGCTATAGCGGAGGAGATGTCTTTATATTGCATTGTCACTGCTAGCCTGACCTTTTCTCTACAGTCTTACTGCATTCGGCTTAATAATGTACTGCTGTTATGGAGGGAGTTGTATAGTTCAGTGCCAAGCCAGTGTGATGCAGGAGTTGTGAGTGTATAATGTTATTGCAAAGAACTACAGTAAAAATATCCTTAAAGTTGCCATTTTATGACAATGGTTGCCCAACTCTGTAACTCCAATGGGCCACTAGAGCAGTGACTGGGGCAGGGCAGGTTAAAGGCCAAGCAGAGTGAGATTTGGGGAGAATGTCTATTGCTCTCCTAGATACCCCTGAGGGGGGTGTAAGGATAAGATTTGGGATGAACTATTTTAGAAAGCTACATTTGGTATATCTGTAACCTAGTTATTCCTGTGGCCTTGGGGTGAAAAGTACAAGAAAACATCTCCTCTCTGCTCAGAGAAGAATATACTGGGTGTATAGTTACTACCTGCCCTTTAGCTGTATAAAATAAAGATATTATGACTCACCTTGGAGCTTTGTGACCATTCACCGGGGGCATATACTGAGATCTGGCTGCGCTCTAGCTCAGGATTGGAAATCTGGCACTAGGTACAGAGTGCAGCGCTGGGGGGCGCTAGGCAGCCCTTACCTAATCGCCTGCTATAGGGCAGGCTGGAAGTATAGGGACATGTTGCGGCCTCTCCCTGCCCTTGTTCCCTATCTTGCATATGAGACAGGTAGGGGGCAGGAGTGTGGACATATTTTACATATGTACAGGTCCTTTTCAAAAAATTAGCATATTGTGATAAAGTTCATTATTTTCTGTAATGTACTGATAAACATTAGACTTTCATATATTTTAGATTCATTACACACAACTGAAGTAGTTCAAGCCTTTTCTTGTTTTAATATTGATGATTGTGGCATACAGCTCATGAAAACCCAAAATTCCTATCTCAAAAAATTAGCATATCATGAAAAGGTTCTCTAAATGAGCTATTAACCTAATCATCTGAATCAACTAATTAACTCTAAAAACCTTAAAAAGATTCCTAAGGCTTTTAGAAACTCCCAGCCTGGTTCATTACTCAAAACCGCAATCATGGGTAAGACTGCCGACCTGACTGCTGTCCAGAAGGCCATCATTGACACCCTCAAGCAAGAGGGTAAGACACAAAAAGAAATTTCTGAACGAATAGGCTTTTCCCAGAGTGCTGTATCAAGGCACCTCAGTGGGAAGTCTGTGGGAAGGAAAAAGTGTGGCAGAAAACGCTGCACAACGAGAAGAGGTGACTGGGCCCTGAGGAAGATTGTGGAGAAGGACCGATTCCTGACCTTGGGGGACCTGCGGAAGCAGTGGACTGAGTCTGGAGTAGAAACATCCAGAGCCACCGTGTACAGGCGCGTGCAGGAAATGGGCTACAGGTGCCGCATTCCCCAGGTCAAGCCACTTTTGAACCAGAAACAGCGGCAGAAGTGCCTGACCTGGGCTACAGAGAAGCAGCACTGGACTGTTGCTCAGTGGTCCAAAGTATGTCATTCGGAAATCAAGGTGCCAGAGTCTGGAGGAAGACTGGGGAGAGGGAAATGCCAAAATGCCTGAAGTCCAGTGTCAAGTACCCACAGTCAGTGATGGTCTGGGGTGCCATGTCAGCTGCTGGTGTTGGTCCACTGTGTTTTATCAAGGGCAGGGTCAATGCAGCTAGCTATCAGGAGATTTTGGAGCACTTCATGCTTCCATCTGCTGAAAAGCTTTATGGAGATGAAGATTTCATTTTTCAGCACAACCTGGCACCTGCTCACAGTGCCAAAACCACTGGTAAATGGTTTACTGACCATGGTATTACTGTGCTCAATTGGCCTGCCAACTCTCCTGACCTGAACCCCATAGAGAATCTGTGGGATATTGTGAAGAGAAAGTTGAGAGACACAAGACCCAACACTCTGGATGAGCTTAAGGCCGCTATTGAAGCATCCTGGGCCTCCATAACACCTCAGCAGTGCCACAGGCTGATTGCCTCCATGCCACGCCACATTGAAGCAGTCATTTCTGCAAAAGGATTCCCGACCAAGTATTGAGTGCATAACTGAACATAATTATTTGAAGGTTGACTTTTTTTGTATTAAAAACACTTTTCTTTTATTGGTCGGATGAAATATGCTAATTTTTTGAGATAGGAATTTTGGGTTTTCATGAGCTGTATGCCACAATCATCAATATTAAAACAAGAAAAGGCTTGAACTACTTCAGTTGTGTGTAATGAATCTAAAATATATGAAAGTCTAATGTTTATCAGTACATTACAGAAAATAATGAACTTTATCACAATATGCTAATTTTTTGAAAAGGACCTGTATATTACATACGATTATAAAGGTTATTTTTTCTCTCTCCAATAAATGTATCTTGGAGTCCAAGCTTTCAGCCCACAAGTCATATAATAACCTTACTACAGTCTGGCCATCTTTGTATGTGACAAAATCACCTACCAGGGGCCACTAGTCAAACGCGTGTATCTTTATAGGAAGGATAACATAGAATAAATAATTTTTGCATTTATACAATAAAGCATATACTTTAGTGAATTCTGCTTTTACTGTCTCTATAAAAGAAGAGGATACCAAATGATTTCTGTACTGTTTCCCTGTATGCACCGGCAACTTAGGAGCCATTTCTTAGGAGACAAGGTCTGTGCTTTATTATAGATTTTGTCTAATTTTGTCTGCGGAAGTCCTTCTATTCCAGTCATTTAAAGAACAATGTCACATATGCCAGTATTCTTCAGTGATTAAAGATATGTTTTATACTAACAGATCAGTTTCTACGGTAAAAATGTTAACCATGCTTCTCCAAACAGCTGGTTAGTTGGTTTCAATACATCATCTGCTTTTGTGTAGGAAGTATATACATGCCATCTTGGCAGGGAAGAAGACAACTGGTTTCTTTTACATTATATGCTGTTATTTGATTTATACATTCTGGAATCACAGCTGCAGAGGCTGTTTTCTGACCCCTGTTAAATTGTAGGCTACATTTTAAGGCTATATAAGGTAGCCTTGGGCTAAACACTGCTGACCTTTTTTTTTTATAAATGAATCATCCCAAATATTATTGTCTTTATTAAACTGCTTTTGATTGTGGAAGACCATACACAGACATCCTACCCCACAGAGCTTGCAGTCTAGCCAAGGGCATAAGGAACTGACATTTAAGCCATCACCATGAACTGAACCTAAGAATTCCTGAGTGACAGTGATTTGACTTAACCCATGAGCCAAGTAATAGCCTCCTGCAGGGAGGGGATCACCAGTGAGTGATAGCTAAGACAGGGATCACCAGTGAGTGATAGCTAAGACACTTGAATGTGAACCTCATCGTCTGTGGGAAACTAAGGGCGCCTATAATGCTGATAATGACACAATAGGCTGATACCAGACTAGGCGTTGTCTAAACTTGCCATTCTAGTAGGTAATCTACACTGATACTTTGAGTCTTATCTTCTAGCTAACCTTCTTTTGGTTTTTCCCCTGGCCTCCTGTGACTACTGCCATGATGGTCCTGGCCAACACTGCATTCAATATTATTAGTAGCTGCAGGAGCGCAGTGATGTCATGACATGTGCGGTTGTATGTTTTGAAGCCAAAGTTGCCGTCTTGACCACTTTTTTTGTCTTATCCTTGCCTGTACTTCGCATTTTGGTAGTCTTAAACACCGAGGTTAGTAGGTTCCCAGCTAGTACTGCAGCAAATGGCACTGGAACTGGTTGGGTATCCCTGGTTGGGTACTTACGAAAGAGTCAGACTTGTCAGTGGTCCAACTTCCTGGTTCCTATCTAACTAGAACGTTACAATATCTAACAGTTGCTACACAGTTGAAGTCTTATGTTTCTTTGCATTCTTTCTTCATTAGAAATTGCATTATATCTGAGCTAATAAGAAGAGTACATTCATGTAATTCATAAGTGACTGTCGGATCCAAGAATTATAATCTGTATCTATCTTAAATTGTGGTCCTGTGGTCCCTGACATTATATGGTTTCATTTCTGCTCCTGGCTTGTGCAATCACTACACTCATTGCTTTATTTAAATGTCTATTTACAAGATGGAAGACCAGTCTGGTGCATGTGATAAGTGGAGTTTGCTGCTTACTTTGTTCTGTTTGCCAGTTGTCAGGTAGATTAAGAGGGCCTTGTTTATTTGAATGTTTTGGTTCTTCTGGTAAATGCCTATTTATGGTAAAGGCTTAGTGTGTGGTTTCTTAGTTAAACATCCAGGAAAGTTTCCCATAAAATGACAAAGTGGTACAGTGCAAGCACTTATGGATCGACTGAAAGATCAATGATTTCAAGTATAGATTGTTTCATATGAACCTACAGAATGGGCCATCACGATATCAAGTTGATCATTTGCAATCATCCTGATCATTATCACCCTAAAACCTCATCTTCTCTTCCACTTGCCCTGCTAAAGGTACTTGTAATGATTATTTGCTGGTACCTCATTTGTCTTCCTCATTCGCTTACTATTCACTTTCTCTCAATTTTAATTGTCAAGCTACCGTCTTTTGGTTCAGATTGGTCTCTTAGCCTCTCCCCTTTCTGTAAGAATATCACTGGAATATATTATCCAAAATGGTTGGGACCTGTGGATTTCCAGATTTTTCTATGGATCACCATACCTTAAGTCTGCTAAATAAACCCAATAGGAATGTTTTGCGACCAATATGGATTCATGCAGCTTAGTAACTATCGAGTACAAGGTCCTGTTTTATTATTACAAAGAGACAAGAAAATCATTTTTAAAAAAGAGAACTATTTGCATAAAACCGACTCCATGGAATATTTGCCTTCTTGTAATTCAGAGCTTTCTAGATAACAGGTTTCCGGATAAGGGACCCAGTGACTGTATTCTTATGGTGGAACTAATGTTACACAGCTCTGCACAGAGAATTTCTCAGGCAAAACAGAGAAGCCCCTGAGACTTTGTTCCCATGTATGAGCTGACCCCCTCAATGCCAAGAACTCTCCTGTCTCATAGGTTTTCATTAACCACATATGGGCAAGATGCTGATGTCAGTAAACTTAATACTTTCCTGCCTGAATGTGCTTTTTGCACTACTGTGTGATTTTCCATGCACAGCAGTTCACTGCCCTCATGTCAACATGTTTGATTGTGCAAACCCATTTTCTGATTGGGCCAATGCTCACCAACTGGGTGGCAACCTCACAAAACAAGTAGATTGTGTAGGGTTAATGGGTTTTGTCTAGAGAGAAGCAACCTGTGTTGTTTTTAATCCAGCAAAGGCTTGTGAAGCTTTTTCAGCTCTGATCCACTTTTAATTATTAACATTCTACATTTTGATTTGTGTTATTTTTAAAGGGGAAGTATACCCTCTTATTTAACATGAGTGCTGATTAGGACTTACTTTGTGCTTATTGATTCAATCACATTGTTCTAGTTTATTCCTTAGAACTAAAATACTAAAAATGAAATTGCAGCTACTCTATGTATCTGTGCATTGATTAGATTCCCAGTTCACAGATAATCCCCCCGGATAATGGACTCCTGCTAACAAAACTGCCACGACAAAGGGTGAAGGGATGGGCTTGTATACTGGGAACTAAATTATTTACCATAGGATCTCATTATATAATTTACAGCTAGGGGTCCTGTTATCCAGAATTCTTGGGACCTGGCATTTTCTGGATATGGGAATAAAAAATTATTTAAACATGAAAAAAAGCCAATAGAATTGCTGTGGCATGAAAAACAATATTATTACAGAGAAAAAGCAAATATTTTTTTTAAATTGAAAATATTTGATTAAAATGGACTCTATGGGAGATGCCCTTCCTGTAATTCAGACTTTTCTGGATATCAGATAATGCATTCCATACCTGTAATATAATATAGAGTTTATGTTGGGGGGGTGTTGAAGGCAAAACTATAAAATAAACAATTGATGAGTTTTTCTTAAAGGAAAGCTATTCCCCCAAACAATGTAGGTCTCTATAAAAATATATTGCATAAACAAGCTCATATGTAAAGCCCTGCTTCATCTAAATAAACCATTCTCATAAAAATATACTTTTTTAGTCATGTGAGGCATTAGGTAATCCTCAATGGAAAAGTACTAGGGCCGCCCCCTGGGATCATAGGGTTCATGGATGCACACAAACAAACCAAGGGCATGCATATATGTTGGGTCATATCAACCAATTATTGGACAGAGTTCTGTTAGAGCTGCATTATTTCCTGTCATGTGATCTTTGGGGGAGCACAGAGCCTATCACGAAATAGTGGATAAAGGGAAAAGATGTAAAAGGGCAATATTTACATTCTAGTTTGATAAGATGCTTTAATAGGTCACTTAATATGACATAAACTATATGTTGGTAAAGTATTTATTCTGAGGGTATAGTTTTCCTTTAATTATTTCCTATAATAATTCGATTGCGATTTAGAGTGGATAATTGTTTTGGACACAGCAGAACTGTGGGTTAAGGGAACTGGGTGTTTGTTGTGACAAGTTCACATATTAGTTATGGACTAAGAGAGGGCCTGCTAAAATGTGGGACCGCACAGAAGGATCTAAAATCCGAAGTCTGCCAAAATCTAAATTGTGTTATTGTAGTGACTGGCATGCTAGTCTGTGAGTTTGTGTGTTTTCCCTTCATAACTTGGATCAGCAGGCCGGGTCCCTCATTTACTCATTGCCAGACTACTCACCCATAGAATGAGAATGAGATCTGCGTGAATTTGGTCACGGGTGGAGTAAAATGACTGAACTATCAGTGTGAGCTGCTGTTATCTGTTTCCCTGACAAGCTGCTGTGCCCCAGCATCCATTACACTGCTTTTCTAGTTCATTCCATAATGGGTACTTTGGTGATGTTTATCTCCTGGATGATAAATGCACAGTATTTATACATTAATAGGGTTATCAGTCATATCAATATACTTTGAGTGCCGGAGAGGGGAAAAGGAAATTGAAGCCATCATGTAACGGTTTCAAATGGCAGAAAATGACATTAGCCTCCGTATGGCAGGAACCCGGCACAGAAGGGAGTTGCACCTTGGCTGAAATATTAAGCGATATATAAGGAAAGATGGAAACCAATGACTTACATCCATTTTAAACCACTATAGAAGAAAAGCTATACAGTAGGGTCAATTGTATCAGGAGCCAATTAACCTGTGTTTTTGGAGTGTGGAAGTAAACAGAGTACCTGGGGGAAAGCCATGAAGGACATAGGGAGAACATAGAATATAGATAGTGCCCTGGCTGGGATTGAACTCAGAACCCCAGCACACAAACAGTAATATCAGGCCCCAACCTTTGAAGCATTGATACCATTAGCATAAGATGTGGCTAAGATCAACAGGAAGACATAATAACTTGCTTGCGTTCTACTCACTTCAATAGGATTTTTCAAAGCAAAATTATCAGTGGAGTTCACAATTCTAAAAATCCAATAGGAATGAATAGAAAGTGGGCGAATATTTCTGTGGTAAACTCTAATCTCACTTCTTGATAAATCTGCCCCTTAGGGGCATGCTATTTAATTCAGACAGAAACACACATGCTTTTAGTGTGTACCTGCTACATTGTTCTGTTATTTTATCTTGTAGAGAAAAGCAATGAAGGATCCCATCCCACCATACATACTTCTTGTTTACCAAACAATACAGTACAATATACTATAATATGTGGGCATTTATATTGCATACCCAGGTAGCAGTGCGTAGGTTTGTGGATAGAAAGACTGCTGCACACAATCCATACAACCCAACTGGATGACCATGACATTCAGCTCCAGACATCTGACCCCAGGGGGTGGATTTAGCAGGTGACATATATGTAGATAGCCGATATGATATTCATAACATCTATTGTAGTGCTAATTGTACATAATTTATGCCTTGCATAAGAATAATAATTCATATTAGTAAAGTCCTGTGAGACCTGATGTGTTTTTGCAGGTGCTGGACAGCGCTTGTGTATATTATACAGCTACAGTAGTTGCTAAGCAGGTGCTATAGAAATGACAAGAAAACAACCCCTTCCTGTGATGAAAAACAAAAGGGTTTGTTTGGGTTAAACTTGCCTAGCATAGAGAATTGTTTAGCATAGGCAGATAGTGCAGGGGCCTGTGCTTCTGCTGGGATGTGACATTTCCTGTGGTGAAGCCTGCATTGGCTGCTAATAGAAGCCTAATTGATGGGCAAACTCCCATTTCCTCGCTCTCTCCTTTATTGCTCCATCCAGTCTGTTGCAAAATATAACCTTAATCTGATTTAGCAATTCCTCCAGGATTCAGTGCAAGCCTGCAGCGCAGAAAAAATCGTTATTAAAAAAGTTAGAGGAGAGGCTTGGATTCAGTGGGTTGCCTTTTAAAATCCTACCCAGGTCCTGACATTTAACACTTTCTTTTTTTGTAATCATTTAAGATGTATTATTATTAATATCAAACGGTATCACCCATTGTCTCTGAATACAAATGGAAAGTGCCGTCTGGCTGAGAGAACATCGGCTCTCTGGTACGGCAGCAGCAGGAGGAGGCTACGGGAAGGCCATCTCCCATAGACTGCGTTAGAATCAAATAAGTTTTAACAATAAATTCCTTTTTCTCTTTAAATAATAAAACAGTACCTTGATCTCAACAAAGATATAATTGTATTGGAGGCAACACAATCCTACTGGGTTTATTTAAAGTTTAAATTATTTTTTAGCAAACTTTAGGCATGGTGATCCAAATTACAGAAAGACCCTTGTCTGGAATACAGGTTCTATACATATATATACATACATACTGTATACAGTATATATATATATAGCTATAAATATAGATATATATAGATATATATATAATGATATATTCTTGCACTCAGTATATGTTTAAATATTCTCAGTAGCATACAATTACCTTATCACTCCCTGTATGAGCACAATGTAATGCAGTCTATGTGCTGTATACAGAGTTGTCTCTAGTGATGGGTGTAAGCAAGGGAGCTTAGCCTGTGCCCTAGAGTTTGGGGAGCAGTTGAATAAAGAGGGAAGGTGAAGAAAGCCCACTGTGCCCCACAGATTTCACTTTTTTTAGGGGCTGCAAATGTAGGATAGAGTGTATATATAAGACAATATGGTTTGGGGGTTTTTGCAACAGTGGGACTATGGAGCTGATTTTTTTTTTTTGCAACAGTGGGACTATGGAGCTGATTTTTTTTTTTTTTGCAACAGTGGGACTATGGAGCTGATTTTTTTTTTTTTTTTTTGCAACAGTGGGATTATGGACCTGATTTACGAACATGGATGCAAACACAAGTTTACTTGCCAATAGATTGGAGCAGTTAAGTTGAAATACAAAAGTAAAGACCTAACCAATTGCTGCTGGCAGCTGCACTTTAGCACATTAGTGCCTATATTTGTGTGCCCTTGTGTGATTAGCAAGTCAGCAATGAGTCTTCTGACTAGGAAGTGGGTGGTGCACAAAAAATTGTAATATTTAAATATATATTCACCACTGATTAGTGTATGTTACTATATCTATATAATCACAACAATTCAGCTTAACCTTTTCAATAGCTTAGACTTAGATATTTTGATTCTATACAATTGCCAATGCTACATAACTCAGCCCTATATAAATAAATAATGACGACAATGATGATGATTTGGGGGGTTGATTAATACTAATAATTACACGTTTAAATTAGCTTTCTGCAGCTGCATTTCACTACATGTAAAAGGGAGCGTGAGTCTTCTTTAAACCATGTATTGTATTATCCTATATTTTGTGTGTGTGTGTATCATAAATAAATGTGCTGTTTCCTAGAAAGTGCCAATTGCTGTGAGCTGAAAGCAGTAGACTTGATGGGCTAACATAATATCCCTGTGGCTAGTACTGGTGTATATTCTGTACACAGTTGAAGCATTGCTCTGTGGCCATTTCTTGCCCAGCGCACAGCGGGGGAGAGGGCTGTACAGGCATTCTGTAGCTATACAAACTGAATTCACTCCCCTTTGATTGGCTTAATGAGGCGGAACATCATGAAGGGGATCTGAGCAAGCCTAAATGATTGATGAAGTCAGGGGCAAGACTGAGCCTTTCCTGTATAAAACCCCATAGATCCCCAGATAATGGCTGGCTAGTGGAAGGGCTGGGCTTTTTGAAAAGCCAAATCATGAACACATTGAAGGGAAAACACAGAGGGAAGGTAATGTGTTGTTATCTAATCAGTTTATCTACTGAGCCACCAGCAGCCAGAAAGCATAGAGTAGGGGATAGGAAGTGGGGAGACCTAGAGAAGGGAAGTCTGTGACACAGACACAAACCCATCCAGCTCCCACCCCTCCCTGCATAGCCATTGAGCGCTCCATCCAGTCCGCCAGATGCCTGACAACACAGCATGGGACCTGGGCACAAACTCCAGGGAACCTAGCGAGTTGGTGGCAGAGAAAGGATGCTAGAAGAATTCAAAGGCCTTGCAAGAAATTGTATTATTTATTTTCACAATATTTGCCTGACAATGGCACGGCTGCAAGGCTTTGAAAGGCCCGTCTGTGCCACGGCTAGCGCAGTAACACGTATTACTCGGAAGGACAAAGTATGATAGATATACGCAGAATATAAATGCTGTGCTGGGCCAAAGAAATCTCTTGTGTATATATCTATCTCTGTTACTTAATTTTAAAAAATATATTGCACAAAGTGGGAAAAGGATTTATCAATGCAATATTAATTTCTGTAAAATATCTGCCATTGTTTTCTTTGCTTTTCTGTTCTCAATAAAAATAAATTATATTGTAAAATCACATGTTATTCTGTTATTTGTACAGAAAAGAAAAATGCTGCTCTTTCTCTGTGTTTCATTGGACACATACGTGTATGATGCCTTAGTGCTGTGTTTTATAATATAAAAGCCAGAAACAGAACAGGAGCCGGGGCTTTTGGCTCCTCAGAAAAGGGGATACAAAGTAATAAGCATTAAAATCATTCAAGTTTTGGTAAATGGTTATTACATTTTTGTAATGTAATGTGTAAATAAGCATTAATCACACTTTGGTACAACAGAACTAACACAAGTACATTTTTTCTTTAGTATTAGAGTACAGAGATAACAAAAATACATCGAATATTATACTGTTTGGGGCAACATGAAGATATTTCATGGAAGATATAGAAGTCACACTAGTTGGACAGCCCATACTATGGGGCAACACATTAGAGGTAGGGTGGCCAAAAATCAAGCTTTAAGCAGGACAGTCCTGCTTTTAAATTCTCTGTTTTTTCATCCGACATTAATTTGTATTTTATATGAGATGGCAAGTAAAGGGCAGAGATACGCAAAATAGACATCAGTGGTAAATAGGTTACATTATTAAGTTAATTTGGTTACCATATGCAGCTGCAGCAAAAGTAAAAATGAACATTCATTTGTTCCAGTTCTTTATTTTTGCTGCATAAATGCATGCATGTCATATATACAGTGAGTTTTAAAAAAATAATTAACATTATAGTGAGGTTTGACAAATAACACTAATTTGTATATTTTCTACAAATATTTATATCAGCTCATTATAAAACTTGAATCTTCAGCCTGAAGATTTTAATTTGTTAAGGACAGGTATGGGACCTGTTTTCCAGAATGCCCCCAGAATGCTCTGGGCCTGGGGTTTTCTAAATAAGGGTCTTTCATTTAATTTAATTTTCATTTCAGTTAAATAAACACAAAAGGGTTATTTTGCCACCAACATTGGTTCATGCAGAGTAATACAAGGTATTGTATTAAAAATAATAAAAGAAATAATGTATTAAAATTTGAATAACGTGATTAAAATGGAGTCTGTGAAAGATTGTGTTCCCGGGTTTCCAGATAAGGGATCAATCTATAATATATACTGTATGTATCAACATTAAAAACAGAGCACTCACAGGACTTATGCATGCGTGAAAAAATTATTTGTTTATTTCCAATTTTTTCCCTTATTTATAAGTATGGTGAGTGCTCTGGTGAGTTTTTTTTTCACTTGTTGTAGCTTGTTGTGTATATATATGTATATATTATGGATCCCTTATCTGGAACCCATAGTGGCTGTGTGCTTCTTTTTTGAGATTTGGAAATGGCTACCCTAATAAGAGGGCAGATATGGGGGTCACAATGGAATCAGAAAGGGTATTAGGGGTATATATTTAGGGTTACAGTGATGGGAGAAGGAACCGTATAGGGAGAGAGATTAGACACAGGTACAGACGTCACACTGATGAAATAGGGAACAGTAGGAACATCATCTTTTCATCATCTTTTTCTTAAGTGGTTTTTAGATAAGTTTTTATAAAACTGTCTGTAAGAATGGAATTGTCTCCCACAAGATCTTCCCTTGCCAGTTGCATCTGTGGGCTTTTTTCAGCTGAGTGACAGTCCAGGAGCAGGGAGGTAAACTGATATCATTGATAAAAAGAGATTTGACAGACAGTTAAGTCTTTCTGTTGTTCTCTGAATTGCATGTGTTCGGGAGGGCTAGTATTTCCCTTCTCAGCAGTGCCTCAGGCCACACACTCTGAGACAAGGCCGGCCATTCCTTCCCACAGTGGTCAGCTATTATGAGGGGCAGGAGAGGATCCCTTGCTGTGTTGAGGAAGAAGTTGCATGCAGTTCCTTTATGCCCGGTGCTGCTGTAAAGCCAGGCCCTTAGCCAGAAGTCAGCATGCAAAATCAGCAGCCACTAAGAGCCATCAATGAGCGCATAACTTTTAGCCTCTAGATATGGGGTCATCTTTGAATACCACCCCACTGTCATACACAGCACTGGTCTTGTCCAACATTCACTCAGCTGTGTCATTCTGGGGGAAGACTCTATAATACACATGAAAAAACACAATAAAAGCAATAATCTCCTGCCCGCTCTCTTTCTTTCTCCTTCAGCTTTTACACAGCTCCCTGCAGCCAAGAGGAGCAGGGAGACTGCCGGCACATGAGCGGAATCCTGGTTGTTATGGCTTGTGGATGTATTACCCCAGTCCTGATACAAACCAATCAACTAATACGCAGGGCTTTTTGGTGCCACACTGCTTTCTTCTGTTTTATAAAGAATAACTCGTTTTTGTATTCACAATGAAATCTTCCAGGGCTGCTAAGATTATTTTTATGCAATACTGCTCCTTTATTACCCTCTCATACTCCACTAGCATCTAGTATCTATCTATCTCTCTATTAATCTCTCTCTATTATCTATCTATCTATCTCTCTATTAATCTCTCTATTATCTATCTATCTATCTATTGATCTATCTCTCTATTAATCTCTCTATTAACTATCTATCATCTATCTATCTATCTATCATCTATCTATCTATCTACCTATCTATCTATCTATCTATCTATCTATCTATCTATCTATCATCTATCTATCTATCTATCTATCATCTATCATCTATCTATCTATCATCTATCTATCTATCTATCTATCTATCATCTATTAATCTCTCTCTATCATCTATCTCTCAATCATCATCTATCTCTATTTACCATCTATTTATCTCAATTGTTTATCTTTGGAATATTTACTTGTGTGTTTACATGTATGTGTTGCCTATGGAAGTATATGTGGGTGCCTGTGTGTTTCTACCACCTCATATTTTGCTATAAATACTTAACATGCAAATATACACAGATAACAAACATACAAACGCAAACTTACATACATGCATGTAGACTTTTACACAAAAAAATTCTATATTAAACGTGCTTATACCCAAGGAGAGGTGTACACACAAGCATGAAGAAAATATGCACATGCATAGGTTTTTTACAAGTTATATTATGTAGTCCTAGATGCAGGCATTGCCTGTCTGTCCATCTGTCCTTTGCCCTGTCTATCTGTCCTTCCTTCTATTTGCAAGCGCATCTCACATTCTCATGGCCGCACTCTATTTCACATACACAGACATCCTCCCATTCTGGAAATAATTGTCGGGTAATTCAATGTTCAGATTCGATAATGGATGCTCAAATAAATATGAGAATTCCAAACGAATTTGTGCAAATGAAAAAAGATTTCCTCTGACATAATGGCATGGTGCAAGGCTGTGTGTAATGAGCTGTAATTTGTCTGGAAAGGCATTGTAAAAAGGGGGTTGATCCATCCAGTGCAAAGCCAACCACAGATCTGAGACTGGAAGCAATGAGCCAGCCTGCCCGGTCTCAGAGGAAATTACACCACAAGCAAGCCAGATTTCTGACAACTTTCATAAATTATTTTGGATTTTCATATTTCAAATTTCATCTGCATTCATCATGTGACTTTGACTGGGGAAGAAAAACAGTCTAGGAGGGGCTCTGCTAACATTTCGTGTAGCAGTCCCAGGAGCCAGCCCTGGGACTGGCTAATTCAATTTAGTTCTGATTAGATTATTCTTGCTGCAGTCTACTGCCAATCTGAAGTATTGTGCTCTCTCTTGTACTTAACCTTCCTGCCCTGAGCCTGCTCCAGCTTGCATGCATCTCTACGTATTGCAGAATATATTTGAACAATCAAACTTGGGAGTTATTATTTTGCTTTCCATTGTCCATCCTTATAAAAGCTCACATCTTTCACTAGGCTCCATCTCCAAAAGAAATCAGATTACTTTTCCCCCTTTTTTTTTTCCTTTATCGAGTAATATTATTTACCATTTTCAGTGGGAAAGTGCCCAGTAATTTAGGTAAAGAATCTCAGATTGGTACTAGCGTAGTCCTGACGCCATCTTCCAGAAGCAAAAAAATTATATCGAAAAATAATTGCTATAAGTTAAAACCCTGGGGGGGGCTGACTGAAGGATGGATACACAGAGGTAAATAATTAATAGTGCTGTCCTTTAAACTATATGTTCTTGTAAGTTAAAATTTTAGTATCTATCTATCAATGGGTAACTGGTAGCCACTGGTTTGAGCTGACTATGGAACAAAACAGGAAATATGGCATAACTAAAGAGGAAGCAGAGGGGCGGTCTCGGGGAGTGGGGTCTCCTTCCTCTATAGTTGTATTGAAATGCCCCTACCCAGCCACTTTTCTTACGGGGAGCAGGGGATGTGAACATGAAGGGGGACACAGATAGGGACGGCTGTGCACATTGGGCCCCTCCAAAGAATTTTTTGCATGGGGGGCCCAGCACCTTATAGTTACACCCCTGAAATATAGCTTTCTTTTGCATGCTGCAAAATCATAAGGCAATTTGTTGACTATTTACCGAGTCCCTACCCAAGGTATCCTGGATAGCAACAAGGAAAGATTTTCCTCATAGGGCAATGGTATACAGGGCTTTGTTTGTTGTAAGTGATGCATTTTAGTAGACTGAAAAGGCAAAGTGTCCCCCATAAACTGTAATGTAAATCGCATAAGGAGTGGTCAGGGCATTGTGCTTGTTACAAGGCTACAAATGCCCAACAACAGCTGAAATGGCTGCTTGTATTTCTATTAATGTATACAGTGGGCTGCTTCGGGCTGTTTGTTACCGGCTTTTCAGGTAGCTAATAAATGCACCCATAGTGGCACCATGTACATTTCCCATAGATGTTTAATTCAAAAATATATAAACAAAGAAAGGTAATAGTAATATCTTCTTATGTGAGATCCATATGTACCATCCCTCACAGACGGCTGTAACACTGCAGTATGATCAAGTGCACTCCGTAATTACAACTTCTTAAATCCTATTAGAAAAAAAATGCTGTAGCGAGATCCTAAGGAAAAGAGCCATAAATCCACTGAGGTCAACCATTATAAAATGCTCTTTATAATGATCAAGAGAAAGGCACTCTGGTCCCCAACAGGCCATTTGCCAAGTAATTAAAATAGATGGAACATTCCTTCAAAAACCCAAATGCATTTGGACAAATTCTTAGATTAATCGTTGCTGAATTTATTTTGCTAACAATAACCTAAATACTAGAAGGATCTCTAACCCATCTTAACTAATAAGTCATTGCTCTCTACTTGACTTGGTAGGGAATTCCGAGATGAACTGGGTGGTCCCCAGACCCTTTCAAGTGTCCCCTGTCCCTGTTGTGAGCAGCTCTGGGTTGGTGGGGCCCCCAGATCTTTTCCGCATGTCCCGCTGGCCAGTCCGACCCTGATTATTTTTATTTATATTTTCCTCAGTGCTTTATAGAGATTATACTCTATTATTGCCATTTGCACTATGGTATTGATAAGGAAGGTGCATCATGAATGTTTGTATGTATAATTTATTTATAAAGCACTACATGAATACGCACTGCTGTAGAAAAGTACATACAGGTAGGACAAGCATAATAATAAATAAGTAACAAGCATAGTAATAAAAAATATACAGAGTTTAAGTGCCATGTGCTAAAAGACACAGTAGGTAGTAGGTCCCTGTCCCTTAGAGCTTGCACTCTAAGCAGGCAGATAACATACAGGCACAAATCAAAGGGAAAAGTGTTCAAAGCTTTTGCATTGGCCCTTAAGTGCAAGGACTGGACCAGACAAGGTATATTCTAGCGTGCCAAAACATAGGATCTGACTTTCATTAACTTCAGTACTTTGGTTGTCCATATCTGAACCTTTTGAAGTACTTTTTTATAGGTATCTCCCAGATATGATTCTATACTCAAGGTGAGCGTTAAACAAATGCCACTGTTGATGTTCTGTACATTTATTATCATATTGATATTGTGTTAAAATCAACAGTTACATCATTGGCCTATCCAAGGGCTTAGCCCAGAAAAAAATGAATGGTTTCTCCCGAACACATTTTAGGAATGGGCAATTTTAAACCTTTTGTAGCTCCATGGGAGTGGGATACAATACTTTCTCCTGTGCTATGGACAGTGCTATAAATAGTGGCATTTCTGTATTACAGCCTAGAATACTACTTCTTAGGTATATCCAGATGCCTGCATCTTTCATTTAGTCATCATTTATGTAATGCTTTTATGAATTAGAGGTTTTTATAGAATTGTTGAAATCACAGTAAGATGGAAATGTCCTAGGAAACTTAAACTGCAACTCATTGCTTCTTCTTATTCCTGCTGTTTGTAGCAGTTGTCTGTCTTTTTTATATTAGACTATAAGGGGAAGCCATATTGAAGACAATTGATGTTAGACTGTCAGGGTTGGGGTTGTTTTCTCTGGAAAAGAGGCGCTTGCGAGGGGACATGATTACTCTGTACAAGTACATTAGAGGGGATTATAGGCAGATGGGGGATGTTCTTTTTTCCCATAAAAACTACCAGCGCACCAGAGGTCACCCCTTTAGATTAGAGGAACGGAGCTTCCATTTGAAGCAGCGTAGGGGGTTTTTAATGGTGAGGGCAGAGAGGTTGGGGAATGCCCTTCCTAGTGATGTGGTAATGGCAGATTCTGTTAATGCCTATAAGAGGGGCCTGGATGAGTTCTTGAACAAGCAGAATATCCAAGGCTATTGTGATACTAATATCTACAGTCGGTAAGTATAGGTTTGTGGGTGCTGGGTTACTTGGAAGGGTTGAACTTGATGGTCTTTTTTCAACCCTATGTAACTATGTAACTAAGTGCAGGTTTACATCAAGTAGCGAGTTCCAAATGTGGCAATATTGTATTAGGTGACATTATGGCATCGAAGGGGCTCACCTGTTCATCTGCCCCACTATTCACTTCTTGACAAGTCACAGGGGGCACTGGAGGCTGCACAAGCAATGAAATAAGGAAAACATCTCTCTCCATATAAATGGGGTGCTGTGGTGATAGATGTCCCTGTGGCTGTTGAAAAACAGTTACTATGGGGGCAGATTTATCAAAATGTGAGACAGAAAAATTCACCCACTTTCTATTTATTCCTATGGGATTTTTAGAACCATTTATGAATGGTAAACGCTAACTCACCCATTGATAAGTATGCATTTATTATAATATCTCATTTTGATAAATCTGCCCTTATAGGTCCAAATCTTAATCAAGGCTTGGGCTGGCTACATTACCGAGGTAGCAGTGAAGTAGGGAAACATAAACATTTTTTTCTTTCTTTTCTATGGGGACAACAATCACTAAATACACCCCTGAAGCCAGCTTTAACCAATTAAAAAAATGTCAGCACAATATGATGGTTCCCCTTTAATACTTCCACTTCAGAAGCTGCACTTTCATTAATTTAAGGTGATGAAAGTGTTGGTGGCAGCTATAAAGTTAAATTAATACAATTCTTTTTCTGGCAGAGAGGACTATTGTTGACTGTAAAAGACTGATTAAATGCTCGGGGTAGACACCAGCCTATCCTTAGTTTAAAAGAAGGTCACAAATCAAATAAGATTTAAGTTTTTTTTTTTTAATCAAATAGTAAAATATTAGACACAGTGGGCAATTCTGCTGCTACCTTTGGCCAAATTCAAGATTTAAAAAAATAAATAAATAAATAAAATAGCTACCCATCACTTCAATTATTTTAACGGCAGGGCATTTAGGTTTTATTGAAGACTTGAGGTTTTTTATTATTGTTTTTCATTGTGATAAAGAAAAATCAAATTGTGTCTTTTCTATTGAATTGGAGTTGTGCTTCACCACTACACGCAGGTTATAGCTGGTGCTCGGAACTATTAATAAATCTAGCAAGAACAAAATGATAAAGGAAACAATTCAATGGGACTTTTGCAAATAAAAACTACATTTAAAGTTAACCTAAAATGATTAAGTCGTGTTTATATTTCCCCATGCTGGGTCACAAGCTGATGTTAAAGTGGTTAAATGTGCTGTTTCATACAGCTGGGAGAAGGATGAAGGCTAATGATATAATATTACTTCTGGGACTTCTCCATTCTGCTATTCACAACCAGGCCCGGACTGGCAATCTGTGAGTTCTGGCAAATGCCAGAGGGGCTGCTGTAAGATGCCATAGACAGTCACTATTTATTGGGCTGGGGGGGCTGTTTGGGCCTCTGTGTACTTGAAATGCCAGGGCCTATTTTGTATCCCAGTCCAGGCCTGTTCCTGGCCCAGCCTTTCAAAGCCAGTTCCTGGCCCTTTTTCCTACATATTTGTTTCTGTTGAACCACATATGGTGGACATATACAGGGCCGCCATCAGAAAGCACGGGGCCCCTCACAACAAAATTTTCTGGGCCCCCCTCCTCCCATGCCCCCAATGGCCCCTCCCCCAGTGACCCCTCCCATCCAAACAAACGACACACAGACTTTGGTAGCCAGGGCCCCCCTAAAACATTTGTGGCCAGGAGTTACATTTTGCATTGGTGCCAGAACAGGTGCCCCTTAAAACATTGCTAGCCAGCCCCCCAGTGTCCTCCTGCTTCCCCCAGGGCCCCCCCCCCGAAGCATCCTTCAGCTCCCCCCAGCATCCCCCAGGGCCCCCCCCCGAAGCATCCTTCAGCTCCCCCCAGCATCCTCCAGGGCCCCCGAAGCATCCTTCAGCTCCCCCCAGCATCCTCCAGGGCCCCCGAAGCATCCTCCAGTTCCTTTCCCCTGCGCCGGCTCCCCGTGCTCCGCTATGTCCTGGTGTTCCCCGCTCCATCTGCGCTGATATAAGGTTGCACCCCGTACGTGTAACGAAGGATGCCAGCAGTGAGAGGGCCCGGAATTGATTTAAATTTAAAAATGTCCGGGCCCGGGACGATTGTACCCCCTGTGCCCCCCTGATGGCGGCCCTGGAAATATAACACATTAGCTTTCCAACCCTTGGCTTTAAAGGCATTAAAGGAGAAGGAAACTCATTTTGGCATTTTACTGCCAATAGATTTGCCACATTAGTGCCACCTAGAATGCTATATTTATTCTGCAGGAAGCTTTACTATACCTGAGTATAGAGCCATAGAAGCTCCCTCTGATAGCAGCTGCCATTTTAGCTTTGTCTAGGTAGCTTCCTTCTGCTGTTATAGCCATTGGAAGCTCAGATCACACATTCCTAAGGGGGGGGGAGTGAGTTCTTATGCATTCCTATGGGAGGGGGAAGCAGGAGAAAGGAGGGGGAGAGGGAGAGAGGAGAGAACAGAGCAGACTCAAGCCCCAAACCTGAAGAAGCCCTAAAAGAGAGGAAGTCTGATACCAAAGAACATGTTCCTAAAAAAAAGATAAGAAATTCTGTTTCTTTTGATAGAGGACTCAGTGCAGCGTTTCTGTGAGTGCTTATGGCTGTATTTACATTTCATATCAGACTTTTCTGATAAAGCTTACTTAGTTTATACCTTTGCTTCTCCTTTAAAAGGGGTGGTTCACCTTTAAGTTAACTTTGAGTATGTTATAAAAATGCCTGATTCTCAGCAACTTTTCAGTTAGTCTTCATTTTTATTTCTTATACTTTTTGAACGATTTGCCTTTTTCTTCTTTCACTTTTCAACTGTCAGCTGGGTGGTAACTGACCCTAGCAACCAAAAACTATTGCTCTATAAGGCTACAATTTTGTTGTTATCATTACTTTTTATTATTCATCTTTCTATTTATATTCCAGCCTCTCATTTAAACTACTGCATGGTTGCTAGAGTAATTTGGGCCCTAGCAACCAGATGCCTGCCAGAGTTGCTGAACAAAAATCTAAAAACTAACAAAACTAAAAAGTGAAGACAAATTGCAAATTGTCTTAGAATATCAAGCTCTACATCATACCAAAAGTTAATTTAAGGTGAACAGCCCCTTTAACTGGGTTCTTGGGGGCCCTGGGCTTGCCGAACTTGTCATCCCCTAAGGCTGCTGTCAGGCCCGGATTTGTGGAGAGGCCACAAAGGCCCGGGCCTAGGGCGGCAGAAGCTTAGGGGCTGCATGCCGCCCCGCCGCAAGAAAATTTTTAAGTTTGGCTCCCATACGGAGCAGTCAGGACCTCTCCCCACTGCTCCGTATGGTAGTTTAAAGAGCGCACTCGCGGCTGCGTTCGCGCATGCGCACTGGGGGGGCGAGCGTTTGCGCATGCGCACGGGGGGGGGGCACCAACAGGGGCGGCCTCAGGGCGCCCAGAAGAGAAATCCGGCCCTGGCTGCTGTAGTATAGTAAAACCTGAAAAGAACTGAATCAAGTTTCTCAAGTTGTTTTCCATGTGGTTGTTCTATGGAAGCATCATAACTGCTTGTTTTATCCTTTCCTGAGGATCTGAAATATTGCAGAGCGCTGTCTAATCAATAAGAAATAACTATGCCAAATGTTATTTGATGCTGGCAATAGATCTCTTAGTTCAAAATGCCACAGACATAAAACTTTGTGAAAAATAGGTCTCATGGAGGGAAAAGTTAACCGTGTAACTGAATTATCTTTAGAACAGCTGAAAGACTGACATGTCTGCAGCACAAAAGGAGATGGGAAAAATAGGGCAGATTTGTCTGAATTTGCACCATTCATCCAATTAATCAAAACCTTTTCATGTGATGCAAAAATGAACGATTTCAGATCATCATACCATTCACTGATAATGAATCCAGCCATCTCATCTGGGGGAGAAATGGAAAGAATGGGCTTGGCTGAGAAGCACAGGGGATAGACTGGGAGCATTCTATATGCAACTGTTTGGCTTGGAAAGCTGTACATATATTATTTTCATAAGCAACATTGCACTGATTATTGAAGTGACAGTAATATATATATATACAAAATGATAACATAACCAATCATTCTATTGGTCTTCATTTTCTTCTGTATATTTTAATCATTGTCACGTGACAATCATTTCCACTGCTTAATGTAAACCTGTGCTGATCATTTATTTATCACTGACTGAGCATCATCCGAGTGTTCATTTCTCTAGCTGAGAAAAACACATTTAGGTTTTATTGATAGTAAAACAAAATGAATGGTCACCTAAATGATTACACTACATTACAAAAATAACCCACTAGACATGGGCCAATATGTTTTATAACCAGTTGTGAACATTACAGAGCCTTGACAACAACTGTGTTTATCAAAAGTGTTAAAGTCATTTTTAGTATGTTATAGAATGGGCAATTCTAAGCAGCTTTTCAACTGGTCTTTATTATTTATTTTTTTATAGTTTTTGAACTATTTTCCTTTTTCTTCAATTAACTCCTTGCAGCTTTCAAATGGGGGTCACTGACAGCAGAGAAAAACTACAGTTTTATTGTTATAGTTACTTTTAAAACTTCTTTTTCTATTCAGGCCCTCCCGTATTCATATACCAGTCTCTCATTCACACCACTCCCTGGTTGCTAAAGTAATTTAGACCCTAGCAGCCAGATAGATGCTAAAACTCCAAACTGAACAGCTGGTGAACAAAAAGTGAAATAACTAAAAAATAATAATAAATGAAGACCAATTGCAAATTGCAAATATTGCAAGAATATTACTCTCTACATCATACTACAATTCAACTCAAAGTTGGACAACCCCTTTAATTAAAAAAAACTAAAAAACACAGACCTCTGCAGAAATGTGTAAAAGGAACTGGCAGAAAACAAAGTCCATGTTGAAGCACAAGGCCTAGGCAGGAGGCAAGCACACAGATCCCAAAGACAAGCACAGGGTCAGGGCAGGTGGCAAATAATCAAAATCCAAGTAACAGGCCAAGGGCCAGAACTGCAGACACAATGGACGGCCATGAACTGACTTCCAGGACAGAAACTCAGATTGCTTGGGCTCAGGAGAAAAGGCTAATGATTCCGCCCAGGATATTGAAGGAAAGAGGCTTAAATAGCCCCTTAATTGGGCTATTGCATCCATCTGGATTACAGGTGACTGAGCCAGGGAATACAGAGGCAGAGAGGAAAAGCCATTGATGTAACCACCAGATCTAAACCACACTGACTCCTGTGGCTCTACCCGGAGAAGCAGTAGCCACTACACCTCAGGTCCCTGGTTTTAAACCATGGTAGTTCCTGACTACAGGGTACCAACAGGCCAAATATGAGTTAACCTTGAGTTAATATTTATGGCCCCCAGTATGTTTAAAGTCTCCCTGAATATCTATCTGCAAGAACATTTTTTATGAGAATCTGGCATCCAAATCTGTGCTATACTGGATAATGTTTACATAAAGTACTGACCTAAATAGTGAACCTACTGTAACTTTCAGCATTATAGATTTTAATAAATGTCTTTATCATTGAAGTACTAAAGCCACAGAGCATTTCCAAGGTTTTTCTGACCTGTTTGATATCCAACAGTTGATCACAGGCCTCTCATAACTGATATCATCATGCAGATATAGGAAAACATTGAGCACTTAGCCATAGTACCAAGACAGTGTAAGACAGTAAATCAGTGTTCACTCCAAACTTACATGAGTATCTAGGAAAGCAAATGGGTGATTACTCTTTCAGGCCTTCAGGTTGGTCCTTAACAGAAATGTATTCTGGCCCTAAGTGCCAGCCACACATTTAGAGAGGGGGACTGGGGCGCAACATGTGAATCTTAGGCTAGGGCCCCCTGTAACAGAATATTTCCTCATGTTTCCACCACTCAGTTTATCTATTTTCCCATTTCTGCATGCTATACGTTGCACTTCTCTACTTTTCATCTACCCACTGATATTTTTCCATCCACTAAGCTCTGATTGGATAGAAGGTAAAGCTTTGCCTAAGGCAGAGGCCCCCAACATTTTTTACTGGTGAGCAACATTTATATGTAAAAAATGTTGGGGAGCAACACAAGCATGAAAAGATTTCCTAGGCGGTGACCAGTAAGGGCTGTGATTGGTTATTTGATAGGCCAATGATGACTGGCAGACTACAGGAGGCTCTGCTTGACAGTACACATGGCCTTTATGCCTCCACATCTTGTCTTCAAGTCAGAAATTTAAAAATGGGCACCTACTTTGAGGCCCCTGGGAGCAACATCCGAGGGGTTGGAGAGCAGCATTTTGCTCACAAGCCTCTGGTTGGGGATCACTGGCCTAAGGGATGGGGGTGGTGCTAAAGGCAATGAAGGGAGGGTGAACCAGAAGAGTCATTTTGCCTGCTCCTTCAGATAAGCCTTGTATAGTATATGAGATAAAACTTTAAAGCTATTAAAGCTTGAGGCTTCTGCTGAACATACTTTTTCCCTTGTGTTTTAATCATGAAAAATCTATGTTTTTTATTTCTTGAGCTAAACAGGGCAAAAGGGGGAAACTGAAACTACTCCATGTTTGGTTTGCAAAGTAGAAAATGAAATTACCAGTGCACAGATACTGCTTAATAACTCCTGCTAACAAAACATGACAAAGGGGGAAGGTAGTGGGGTTTGTACTGGGAATCTAAATATCTACAGTACCTCTCAAGGGCCAAAGTTGGAGCAGCCATAGTCTCCCTTTTTCCCTGTTTAGATCAAGAAATAATAACAACCATAGATTTTACATGATTAAAAAAAATAGGCATGTTTAGCAAAAACGCTATTTATTGTACTTATGTTGAACTGCGGGGCAGGGAATACTGCCACATTATAGAAAGCTAGCTTCTGACACATTCTCTAAGAGGTCTTTGCATCAAAGGAACCTGACTTTAAGGCAGTTTTCAGAGCAGACTGCTGATCAGGAATTCAATAATGACTGGAAACTAATCATGTGCCTATCTTTGTCTTTGGCACTTTTTGTACAGTACAGTTATTAAAGATATTTATTACTTAAATCACTGTGTAAGGGGAGGGTATGTAAGAGTCCTTCCTTCTCCTCACTACTCCATATTTTCCCTTGTTGCAGTAATAAAGTAATATGTTATTAATAAGTAATAATGTAGCTTTGGTGAAATCTAATGAGTGAAGTCAGTGAACACACTGGATAGACTGGTGGGCTAGGGCCATGTTGCAATATAAACTAGAGAATCTAAAACTGTGGGGTTTGGGCACAGGCCTAAAATCTGTTTGAATAATATTTGGTTTATGCTAAATTTCTTTAATTTGTGGCTAAACAACTTTGTGACTGTAAAGTTAGGCTTGATCCAAAAACTTTTGAAGGCTGCAGAGACCACAGAAGCATTGAGTAAATAGAAAGAGGTCTGGTGGGAGCACCAGGGAAGAATTGAGCCTCGCTAACAAATTACGAGGTGCAAGAGACTCCCCAGTCACTCCATGAAAGAGATTAGCGTGGCGGCTCAGCCTGCAATGTACAGCTGCTTTTACATATATGGAATAAGACATACTTGTTCTATTCACCAAAAATGAATTATTTATTCAATGCAGTCTCCTCTTTAAGATTTGTGCCAGAAATAACCATAACAGAACTTATCTGAGAATAAAAACATCTTCTCATATTCTAAGGGCTATTTTTCTGCAACTCAGACCTGAAGTGAGATCGCATTTCTTCTATGCAAGTGATTGAAGGGAGAGAGGCATTAGCAGCATTTCAGAGCACAGTTTCAAACATACAACTTAATAATGAATGCTGGTACATTTATTTGGTCTGGTAGTAGTAATCCATCAAGTCATACCTCTATTCACTTGAAATCACTTGCCCTTTACAATGTCAGTGTCTTCAGCAAAGTGCATAAGTAATTTACTTAATGGGTGGACTACAGACCTGTGTAATAGTAAAACTATATAAAAGAGATGAGTACTTTTCACTTATAGCTTGAAGGTCAAAATGTTAACAAATGGATAAGGTGATTGCTGGGAGTAGAGGTGATCACAATGTTAAGGTAAAAAAAATAAAAAATAAAGAACACATATGCCTGTGCCTACCTTGTTTTAGTGTAGTGCTCCTTGTATGTGTTCCATTGTGGGTTCTACCTGTTGGCTGTAGTGTTCATAGTGGCCATACTACAGAGAGTATTAGATATCAGCATCCTCTTCCATTTAGATCCCCACTTACGGGCCATCAACCAAGCAATAAACCATAATCCAAATTGCACTCACATAAACATGCAGTGGTTTTGATGCTGTTTATGCGAGTGCCAGTTAAATTATGGTTTATTGGCATTGTACATTCCTTCTATGGGCAGCAGGAGCACCAAACAGAGCACTGCTTACATGTTATACAGCTACATGCACGGACCTGTTGTGTTTAGGCATCTACCAAGCAATTATATCAAAGTTATGCAAATGGCCAATTCCGACAATATATACCGTACTATTTCAACCAATGAAAAAATGAGTCTCAATACACTAAAGTTATTCCAGGGCTTCTCAAGGACAGGCCCTACAAACAATTAATAATCATGGGAAAGACTTGTTGTTAGACTAATACGACACAAAGCGTATGGTGCATATTTTCGGCAAGCTGAAAAACGATTGCCGATACACTTAAAGCTCCCCCTACCTGAGCCTCTACATCTACTACATGTGCCTGCACCTAATCGTATTCAATTCACTTGCGTGCAGGCACGGGTAGGGGAAGTTTTAAGCGCATGGAGTGTATTCTCCGCAAGCATTTTTCGGTTTACCGAAAATATGAGCCATACGCTACATGTGGCATTAGCCTAAGGGCACAATCTAGTAAACGAGAAGGTGGAAACTAAACGGTCATTCCACTGTCAGATTAAAAACAGTCAGGTACCAATATTTCTGTTCTTTTAAGCCAAGCCAACTAGTCTTCTTCCCTTCATTATCATATACTTGGCATCAAGTATACCCCCCCCCCCCCCAGGCCAGTAAAATGTTAGCCAGGTGGCAACCAAAGAACTGTGGTCAAGTATTTATTTGTTGTTACTCACCATCTTAAAGGGATTCTTCCTTAAAAGCAACCTGTATACCTTTATTAACATTGGGTACATGTGCATAAGCTTTTAATATTAACTTTGTTGTTGTGAAATTAAAGTCTTTTTCCTGGTGGGTTGAGGGTTTATACTGTTACACCTAATGCAAGCCAAAATACTTGTCTCCACTTGCTGTTTGGAAGAGCTTTCACCATAAGACCAAGACCAAGTTACATGGAGTTTTCTTCGTTTTGTTAGCTGCACACTAAACACAGTTTGCTTCCCTGAACTTCTTGACAACATTACCATTATTAATATGTTATAGAAGGACCTATTCTAAGCAACTTTTCAGCTGATCTTCTGATTCTGACTTTTTCTGGCCTGCAGCTAAATTCTGTCTGGTTGTTGGGCTGACTGACCCTAGCAACTAAAATCAGGACAGACACTGTATGATATGTTCGAAAACCTGTTTTGATCTTCTTCAGGATAGCAAAGAGGCAAACTGTTAGCCGAGGCCAAGACTAACCCCAAAAAGTTTTTTAAGTATATTAATAGTAAAAAGATGCAGGTTGAGGGTGTGGCCCCATTGAGTTACAATAACAATATGGTTACAGCGGATACAGAAAAGGCAGATGTGCTTAACCAGTTCTTTTCTTCTGTGTATACAGTAGAGGAGCCAGTGGGACAAGTCCCACCCAATAGCTGCACTGTTGCCTCAGCTCCAACTACACAGTGGTTGGCACAGGATATGGTGCTTAAAGGGTTACACACGATAAATGTAAACAAGGCACCTGGGCCAGATGGAATACACCCTCGGGTACTGAGAGAGCTAGGGGCAGAATTGCAGTGGCCCTTGTTTCTGATATTCTCAGACTCTCTTTCATCAGGTATGGTACCTAGGGATTGGAAGAAGGCGAATGTCATTCCCATATTTAAAAAGGGAGTAAGATCTCAGCCTGGCAATTATAGGCCTGTAAGTTTGACATCCGTGGTGGGCAAGTTATTTGAAGGCTTGTTAAGGGATCACATTCAAAATTATGTAGTGGAGAATGGCATTATGAGCAGTAATCAGCATGGCTTTATGAAGGACAGGTCATGTCAGACCAATTTAATTGCTTTTTATGATGAGGTAAGTAAGAAGCTGGACAGTGGGGATGCAGTAGATATCATCTATTTGGATTTTGCCAAAGCATTTGATACCGTTCCCCACAAACGACTGCTTTCTAAGCTAAGGTCTATTGGTCTTAGTGAAGCCGTTTGCACATGGATAGAAAACTGGCTACAGGATCGGGTACAGAGGGTGGTTGTTAATGGCACATTCTCTACTTGGAATAAGGTTCTCAGTGGGGTCCCTCAGGGTTCTGTACTGGGTCCACTTTTGTTTAATTTGTTCATAAATGACTTAGGGGAGGGTATTATGAGTAATGTATCAGTGTTTGCAGATGACACAAAACTCTGCAGACCAGTCAATTCTATCCAGGATGTGACATCCCTGCAGCAGGATCTTGACCAACTGGCAATCTGGGCAGCTAAGTGGCAGATGAGATTTAATGTGGATAAATGTAAGGTCATGCACCTGGGATGTAAAAACATGCAAGCCCCGTATACCCTTAATGGGACTGCACTAGGCAAATCCATAATGGAGAAGGACCTTGGAGTCCTTGTAGATAATAAACTTGGCTGTAGCAAGCAATGCCAGGCAGCAGCTGCAAGGGCAAACAAGGTTTTGAGCTGTATTAAAAGGGGTATAGATTCACGGGAGGAGGGGGTTATTCTTCCCCTTTACAGAGCGCTGGTAAGGCCCCATCTAGAATATGCTGTTCAGTTTTGGTCTCCAGTGCTCAAACGGGACATTACTGAGTTAGAGAGGGTCCAGAGAAGGGCAACTAAGCTGGTAAAGGGTATGGAAAGTTTCAGTTATGAAGAAAGACTGACCAAGTTGGGTCTGTTTACACTGGAGAAGAGGCGCTTAAGAGGTGACATGATAACTATGTATAAATATATAAAGGGATCATATAATAACCTTTCTAATGTTTTATTTACCAGTAGGTCCTTCCAACGGACACGAGGGCACCCACTCCGTTTAGAAGAAGGGAGGTTCCATTTAAACATTCGGAAAGGATTTTTTACAGTGAGAGCTGTGAGGTTCTGGAATTCCCTCCCCGAATCAGTCGTGCTGGCTGATACATTATATAACTTTAAGAAGGGGCTGGATGGATTCTTAGCAAGTGAGGGAATACAGGGGTATGGGAGATAGCTCTTAGTACTAGTTGATCCAGGGACTGGTCCGATTGCCATCTTGGAGTCAGGAAGGAATTTTTTCCCCTCTGCGGCAAATTAGAGAGGCTTCAGATGGGGTTTTTTGCCTTCCTCTGGATCAACTAGTAGTTAGGCAGGTTATATATAGGCATTATGGTTGAACTTGATGGACGTATGTCTTTTTTCAACCCAACTTACTATGTTACTATGTTACTATGTGTTATGTATGTGCCCCTCCTTGCTCATATATATGGAGACAGTATAAATGTATGAAATACTGCAATACAAATCATATATAAGCATAGTAATGCAGTGTGAACCCATATATTACCCAAAGTACAACCCTGAGTACCAATATCTCAATACAAACAGATTATACAGGCACATCCAAATCTCTTTTGGGTGTGCCTGTGTGCTGATGGTGGCTTTGCCCCTGTTTTTCCATATGAAATGTATATATGATAGATAGATTATACCTAAGCCCTCATTCATTCCTTTATTATGTGGCATTTTTGGGCTAGGAGTCCTGTAATATAAAGGACCTGAGAAGGCCAGTGGTCATTACAGAATATTTAGTTTACTTTAGCTGAATATTAACTGGATCATCATTCCATAGACTTAAGAAGAGGGCTCCAAAGAGCTGAATGACTTTTTGCGAGGACCAATGGTTATATATCTTCTATCTGTATCTGGAGTGAATAAAAAGTTAATTTGTCCAGAATCAAAGCTATGAATATTTACGTACAAAGGTTATATTGTGCATAGTGTTCTTACGTTTGATCATCAAAGTTGAAAATTCAGTTTCAAACTTACAAGGACTGTTTGTAAATCTTGAGGCCATCTGGACTAATGTTAATAGGAACACAATGAAATATCGAGTGCATAAGTCTTATTAACCTATTAGAAAACCTCAAGGTACTTCTCATCCAAGCCAGATGTGCTCCTGCATAATGAGAGTAGAGGTAACCTTCATATACTTCATATAGCAGCCGTTCTCCCTTTGCATAGGGATTCCAATAACATGATGCAAATATTGTGCTGGGATGACTTTTGCCAGTTGCTTGTGACAGTAATGCTTTTCATTTCATATTTACTTTCAGTATGAAGTATGAATAGTTTTACAGTTTTTATACTTTTATATTTTGATGCTTGGAATATTCCTAGTTTCCTTTTATAAATTATATACAGTGAGTCCTGGGGCCCTGTGGCCTCTCTTGGATACCAAATACCAAGAAGACCAAAGTGGCCATTTACGCCCACCTGGGTATTGTGGAAATTGCCAAAAACACAATGCAGACATTCTTTGCACTTTGCACTCTGCCTTGTGCTGTTGTATAACAACTGCAAACCTCTGCATGCCATTTTGGATTGAAGACACTTGCAGATACCACCTGGAATAGAGCACTGTATGAATTTAGCAGCAAGCAGCACTCTGTTCAAGAGGGGCGGGCAGGAAGAGGCACATAGGCTAAACCCAGTCTCCCACTTGTCCCCTAACATGTGTTGTTCAGATATGCATGGTAGGGAGCAGATGAACACAGGTTACAGTGGGGTCCCCGGATGCTGCACTGTGCACCTCACTATTCATTTCTCTATTTGGCGCAAGGTAAGCATCAATAATGACTCCCTCAATCATTTTATTATGACTTTCTTTAAGACCAAAATATATGCTATGGGTAAGTAGACTTACAGGGATAATGCTATTCCACATGTTCCATTTTCAACAATTTATGCACATCTGATTTATTCCGTGCAGAATCTTTTACTTTATATACTACTTTTTTTTCTAAAATTACATATTGAAAATCTCTGTAGAGATCTTGGTTATTATTGCGCTAGGAGTGTTATCAGCTCTGTTGTATTCTGCCTCCCTGCCTATGTTGTTTTATAGAACTATAGTTAATACACATTTACGAACTGCTCTTTAAATCCCTATTACACAAACTGCAAGCATTTTCAAATACAGATTTCACACTGTGTAGAAATAGTGTTGAATTGGCCACTGAATAAATGAATGAAATGTTCCGAGGGCATTTCCTGGTGTTACGCTGGCCATACACCATAAGATCTGCTTGTTTACTTGATCGTCAAATGAGCACATCTTTTCCCAATATGTCCATCTTGGGCAAAATCAGATCACATTAATGGGATACAGACAATTGGATTTTTAAACCTGCCTGTTCGACATCTGCCTGAAATCAGTTAGGTAGGCCTGCCTGAGGGCCCCATACACGAGCTGATAAACTGTTGACTAATCTGCATCTTTATTGGCCCAGGTATGGCCACCCTAAGGCTTATGTCCCACTGGGAGATAAGTTGCCTGCAATAAATCTGCTGCTGACTAAACTCCCCGAAAATCCTTCCACTGGCAATAAAGGGAAACTTTGCACAACTTTGTAAAATGAGAGAGATGCATTGGCCTTTCTATCGGCGATTCCCTTTATTGACAGCGGAAAGGCTTTTCGGGGAGATTAGTCGCCTGCGGTAGCACTCCCTTCTAGATAAGCAGCAATACCTTTGTACCTATACCTTGTGGGGTTGTAAAGTCGGGCTGGATATCATCCAGAAAGCACTCAAGATAAAAACTTCATCTTTTTTATGTATGTATTTAATTATATAATGCTCGACACTTGCAGGAAAGTGTGCATAAGAAACACAATGCTGCTGCTTTAGGGCAATGGCACATGGGTTAAATTTGTACTACCGTGCCTGACAAATATCCTGAAAATGTCTTTCCCTTTAATTACCTTTGAATATATGCATGTATAATGCTACATGCAACGATCCAGCATTTTTTGCTGCAAAATGAGTAAGAAGGCCAGATCTTTTCTTGCTAGATGATCTGAAGGAATAATTCACTCAATTGTATAAGCACCTGAATATTCAAAACTCTCTGGATGATAAATACACTTTTATGGCAATGACACGCAGGGTGCTTTAACTAAATATATGTATATATGGTTATGTGCCCCTTTCATCTAAAGGTAATACGGCTTGTGACAAGATTTAGTAACATACATCCTATCGTAACATGGTTGTTGTTTTAGATTCTGTGCAGAGCTGTGCAATTCATAACTGCTAAACTGATGTGTGCCTTTATCAAAGCAGAGATGTATTTCTATCTAGAATATGTGAAAATGGTTTACTTGAAGTGGAAAACTTGACTTTGCTGCACTGTATTTGCTTTTCTGTCCCCACTATTTAACATTAAGGTCCAGGATATCATGAACCAGATATCCCTACAAAACATATATCTTAATAAAACTGATTTTTTTTTTTTTTTTTTTTTTTTAAATGGTGCACACCATACCTAGGCTATATTATGTTTAGAATATCTTTAGGGAATGTTATTTTCTTTCTATTCTATAAACTGGATTTACTAATCTCTAACATATGTGCTCTATAGTTTTTTGCCATTATGTAAATGTTGAATAATTCACATCAAACAGCCTCACGTATGAAATTAGCTTTCAAACAATACTAAATAAAAGCTTTGGTTTTAACTTGTATCTGAACAATCATCTATGAATATAAGTAGCTAACATGACTGTCATGTAAAAGAAAAAACTGATCTAGCCTTCTACTAAAAGAGCCTTTCCCCCATTGGGGGATTTTTCCATTTTTCCTTTTGCACCTCGATAAGATTTATTCTTACGTCCTGTAATTTGGTTACAGTGCTTTTGTAATGGGTTGTATTTTGGGAAATGAAGACAAACTGCTTAGACCTTGAAAACACATGGGCTACTTAGATAGATGGCATCTGTGAGGGCCTAGCGCTCCCTCAACATTCTATAGGGAAAAACAGAGCCAGGTGCATTTCTTCCTAAATTGAATTAGTTGCAAGATGCCACATCCAATTGTAGCAAATTGATGTGAGACTTTGTGATGTCTATAGCAGATCTTACAACAAAGGTCAACGTGTATAGACACAGACAACAGGTGGGCATATGAAACTTCTGGTAAAAATGCTTTGCCAGTAGCAGAGAAATATAAAACATAATCAGGCTTGTAAATCTGTGAGAGAATTCTCTTTAATCATGTGCTTAATTGTATTTACCATCCGACCATTCACATATTTAATAATGTAAACGTAGTAATAGGTTTTACAAAGACTCCCGTGTTTGTTTTTTTAACTCATTTTATAAATATTGCAAACATCATGTTATTTTTTTAAAAGTAGAAAATGTTGATGATTCTGTCTTGAAATTCATTAACCGAACGGCTCAGCTACCCGGAAAAAAAACGGAAATCATTCTAATCTGACAAAATTATTGATAATACTAGTTGTTATTAAGCATTTGATTTGGCATTAACATGTTTCCATTGTGCTCTCTGTGATTTAATTACCAGAATTTTGTCTAATTACCAGTCTACCAGATCTAATTCAGTCTAATTCACTCTATTTTCTTTAATAAACAACAAGAATTTGCAAGTGCAGGAAAAACAATGCAGGCTCTGAGATATCTATGAATAGATACATTCACTTGCCTTAAGAAATGCCAGATGTGTATATATATATATATAGATGACTATAACTCATAGTAGGCTTAAGTCTTATAATCTGGGTCAGAGTTTTAAAGCTAATTTAGGGGCAAGTTGTTTAAATTAAGCAGGAGATTTATCAAAATTTAAAAAATTCTTCTTGGCTTTTTTGGATGAAATTCACAGGTCAGAAAGGTCGTTGGGTACTTCACAACTGTTTTTGTCATCCAGTATTTATCATTTGTTGCTTTGAACCCAAAAAAATTTCCCGACATTGTGCAAGTTTCAAATAATTGGATTGATTTGTATTCATACAAACAATGATTGGTTTGAATGGACCTTGATGGCTTTGTATTCCTGAATTTTGTTTTTCTTAATGAAAAAATGATGGCAAGAAAGCACAAGAAAAAATGTGGGGAATAGTTGTATTTTTTTAAATTAAGAATGGAAAATATTGTCTTGACCACTGATAAATATGCCCTTTAGTGTTTGCATTTCATGCTGTTGTAGCACCTCTGTTCCGAATAGCCAGACTTGATCTAGCACCACTGTTCCAAATAGACAGACTTGATCTAGCACCCCTGTTCCAAATAGCCAGACTTACTCTAGCACCCCTGTTCCAAATAGCCAGACTGACTCTAGCACCCCTGTTCTGAATATCAGGCCAATGCACAAACCATGTTTCATAAGTAATTTAGTATCTATGTAAGCATGTATTGCAATAAACGTATTTTCAAAAACCGCAGTGTCCTTTTATTGGCAATGCGCATAGGTGCAGTGTCAACCGCAAAGCGCCAGCATGCGGCGTCAATTTGCTGCATCAATTTGGATGCGTGTCCGTACCGTCACATTCGGTGCGTCAGCATTGACACGCCTCCGAACGGTTGCACATGCGCCATGATGCTGACGCGAGCCGCGGAGCGAGCGGGCCTGACACACTGCAATGCGCATTCACTGGTCCCCTTTTTCATAAATATTTATTATCTATGCAAGTGCATATATTTTCAAAAAAGGGCTTTTTAGATACAAAGTTATGATCATAAAATTCCCAGGCTTACTGTAGTACCCTTGTGCTAAATAGCAGGCCTTACTGCAGCACTCCTGTTCTAACTGTAGCACCCCTGTTCTAAATAGCAATCCTTACTGTAGCATCCCTAGTCTATGTCAGGTCTTACTCTAGTTGATCTGTTCTAAATGCCAGGTCTTACTCTAGCACATCTGTTCTCAATGTCAGGCCTTACTCTAGCACATTTGTTCTAAATGTCAGGCCTTACTCTAGCACATCTGTTCTCAATGTCAGGCCTTACTCTAGCACATTTGTTCTAAATGTCAGGCCTTACTCTAGCACATCTGTTCTCAATGTCAGGCCTTGCAGAAATAAACAAACAACACAACCTTTCAGGGGTGACCCCCTTGGTCACCCCCAAAAGGTTGTGTTGTTTGTTTATTTCTGCAAATAAATGATTTAAAGGCATTGCCAACACACTGGTGTGCATCTTCCCCTTTGCAAAGATACAGGCCTTACTCTAGCGCATCTGTTCTAAATGTCAGGCCTTACTCTAGCACATCTGTTCTAAATGTCAGGCCTTACTCTAGCACATCTGTTCTAAATGTCAGGCCTTACTCTAGCACATCTGTTCTAAATTTCAGATCTCACTCTAGCACTCCTGCTACCTTTCCAAGGTGATCATTGACATTTTAACAATTCATTATAAATTGATTTTTGCATGTATACATTCCAATGATCATTATAAATTGATTGGAATCATCAGTTATGCTGGGTTGTATAATGAAAATGTATAAATCTGCCCTTGAATGTTTATTCTGCTCCCTTTTGACTACTAAGGACATTTTTCCTTCATTCAAATTTTTGCCCTATATTCTAAAGAATATTGTTTTTTTCAACAGATATTTTCATCAAGTTTGAGATGGCAAAAACAATTATAACATATGGGCAAAATTGTGTTTGATCCACTGGACCGAGGCAAAAAGATGCGACACCTATGGAGACTAATTTGTAATTTCAGCTCCTTTTCAGCCACCCAAAGTTATTTTCACATATGCTATCAATCAATCAAATAAATATATTTCCTTTTTTTGTAATTATTTATACTGATGTTTAGATGAAATACCCCCTAGTGTCCACAGTGACTGGCATATACCATTCAGTTCAGTAACTGTACCATATAAGGGCAGATGTGGGTCGTATTACTGTCAGGCTATAGTTTTAAATAAATAAATAAATATATACTGTATATATATACACAGGTATATATATATATATTCATGGTTCATTACACAAACCAGGGTGTTTCAAGTGCACTGGCTGCCAGACATGCAGTGGGATGGTCCAGGGAACAACCTTCAGACACCCACACACTGGTCAAATTTTCAAAATTCGCCACAGACTGACTTGCACTAGCAACTATGTGGTATACCTAGCATGGTGCCCTTGTGGCCTTGCATATGTTGGAAAAGCCGCTACAGCTTACAGGGACAGAATGAATAACCACCGGTGTGCGATTCGAGCAGGCCTTTCCTCTGGGAGTGCTGACCAACCTGTAGCCAAACATTTTGTGACTGCCAAACACTCTCTCCCCCAATTCAGGCATATGCTGATAGACCACGTCCCGGCCCCTAGGAGGGGTGGTAATCGAGACTTGGAACTACTCAAGTTGGAATCTAGATGGATCTTCAAACTGGACACTGTTAACCCGCGTGGACTGAATGAAGTACTTCCTCTCTCCATTTTTGTTTGACTTTGATTTCTAATTATGCTCTATGACTGATATACATGCGATCAGTATTTATTGATTTTGTTTTTTGCTGCTACATTATTCTTCTTTTTTCTTTTGCTTTTTTGTTTTTTTCATTTGCCTCCTGTCGTGATGGATTCCTATTTGGAACCCCGACATTTGGCTGATACTATAGCTGTGCTTCAGTTTATGTAGATATTGTAGCCTTCTCCTGTGCTTGTTTTAGAATTTGCATGCTTTCTCCTCCACTCAGTACTGCTTTTGCTTAAGTATACCTGTACTATTTACGGATTATTTATTTCTTGTGTCCTTTATGTATATTTTTACCATTATTATATTGTTTGCTGTCCCCTAACCACGTAGACCCTCACTCTTTTGGTGTTTTGCAGCAGCTTTCACTTTATCTGGTTCCATTCTCTCTTTTTCTTTGGCTTACTTTAACTCATGATCCTGCAATTTTAGCAAGGTATGTTACTTAGCCATATGTCCATCACCTATTGTCTAATGGAGATATGCCGTTTCGTTTGAAGCAATGAACATGTGGCACCCCATAATTTTGCCATTTGCTATGGTATTAACACTTATGTGTTGGGATCACTTTCCCTGGCATTTGTTAAGGTCGCATACTGTGCCTTTTGCGTAATGTTCTTTTTTTACACTCACTGCCCGTACAGTTGCCTTTTAACAAGGTTTATTCTGATGCATGCACCATGCGCCAGTCCTGTCACCCCTGGTTGTCCAAGTAACAACGCCCGCAGTGGTGTTGTGGAATTAGCACCTATAATGGTGCAATTACCCGACGCACATAGTGCTAATATGAAGTTTTTAAAAGAGGTGGCATGGAGCAGCATCTATTGCGGTGCAGCTACTAGCGCCCTCTGAATCACTACTGTTCAGCACCCGCAGTGGTGCAATTGATTAGCGCCCATAGTGGTGCGAGCCTGTTATACCTACTCAGGTACTAGTAGTGCCCGTAGTGGCACTCCCTATTGGCAACCTTGGCAATATATGGTCCCTTCTTGGGGCTCCCTGCACGGTGCGTGTGGAATTGTGGAGATAATCAGCTCCCTTGTTGGCACCTTATTTGCGACCTAGACTCTGCCCAATTAATAGTTCATCAACCTTTTAACCCTTTTTTTGCTTATTCTCTTTATTTTAGTTATTTTCACTTTTATTTTATTTGCCTTTTTTCCCTATATTTTTTTCTATTTTTTTGCCATGGCAACGGCGCCGTACCTGACTCCACATGATGACGTCTCATACCACTGAGACAATGATAGTGTATTGGGCGGCAATAACTCCTATGCTCAGCAGCGATCTTACTGTGCTTAGAACCATTGATCTCTTCACCGCTTCTTAGTAACGACTAACGGATTCACTTCTCTGGCTATTCCTAAATGGTAAGCTGCCCCTGTTGTTGGTGGGAACTTTCTTACTTCACTGCTTTGCAACACGGTATCTGATTTAACTTGATACTTCCACTGTGAACATCGACCATATGTATCTTATTTGTTTCATTCCCTTCTGTCTACTTTTACACCTGGTAACCAGCTTTATATTGATTATGTCCTTTTTGTTCCTTCACTTGTATTTTCCCTTTGTTTATTACTACATGTCTATTTGTTTATATTGGTTACTATGGTGACGACCTGCACATTTTGGCGCCGTTTTTGTACACTTGGGTATTTAAGGGTATGTATGATCTTAGTCTTTTGGTTTGTCCCTGAGGAAGAGCACAGTTTGGTGCTCGAAACGTCGGATCTTTTTCAATAAATCTTTTTTGTTTTTCACAAAGTCCCTATGTGTGCGGTACTCTGTCTATCTATTGAATTTTTTTTGACCAGCACCGAGGGCATTTGCCTCTATTTGAAGGGTGTGCTCCTTTCTGTTTCTTTATATATATATATATATATATATATATATATATATATATATATAAACATAATAAAAAAGGCAATGCACTCACAGGAGTTGAAAAGTGAGCAAAATATAATTTAATTAAAGTAGCAATGTTTTGGTCTCTTTTGAGACCTTTGTCAAGGACCTTGACTCAAAGGAGACTGAAACATTGCCACTTTAATATACCTATATTTTGCCTGGTTGCAAGAGCAATAATTCATTGTACAAACACAGTTCTGCGTTTATTTTGTCCTGACAAGACATTATCTTCCATGTTTATTTGTACATTTCTGCAATCTTCAGTGACTTTCAAAAAGTCTTGCTTCACTAAAGGGTTGAAGTTGATCATGATAGTTCATTAATGTGTCCATTTGTCTGTTTTTATGAGTATTTATCTCAGTTTAATATATCCATACCTAAGCTATATAGCTATCACTATCTGTCAGTATAAATACAATATACAGACCACTTGATTTGGTGTATACACCATATAGGCTATTTGATGGTATTCCAACGGTGCAATAAAAACATCAATTTTCTTTCTGCAAAAAATGCATTTTAATGTTCTATTCTTTTTCTATTTCATGCTGTCATTTTCATAATAAATAGGAATAAAGTGGACATTACAGTGTGCAATTAATATTCTCAGTAGCAGCTTCATGCAATGACTGCATCAGTGTGCCTTTTCTTCTGCCTGTTTGAGAAGCCCCTACTGGAAGAGGAAATTAGGGGTATCTTTATGTACAGCGCGGAACCCATTTCCTTTTGTGTAGACTCTCCATACTGCACGTTATTATTTTAGTCAATGGGATAGGAAAGACAATTTTCCAGCAGGGCTTGAAAAGCAAGCGTTACGGTATTTCCCAGAAACAAAGGGGGGATAGCGAATAAAAAGTGGGAAAAGCTTTTGCTCTATACTTTGTAAAACTGAAATAACTTCAATGTACGTTGCTTTCTAGAAGGATAACCATTCAAACACAGCCCAGCATGTGGTAAGGATGCAGCTTTTCACTTCCTTACAATACTCGCTTTCAGTTTTATCCAGCAAAATAATGTTTGCAAGAAGCTGCTTGCTATCAAAAACCCTGGCGCATAGGCGCATATCAGCATCTCCTGGACCAAAGCGTCTAACCATCGGCAGCAAGAATAGCTTTCCCCCCTTAGCTATAGCAAACAACTTGTAGTCAGAGTTTCAGTAAGTTCAATACTAAAGCAAAAGACTTTATTGGTCTAATGTGGACAGCATGGACTATATATACTGTATATATCACAGCACAAGAGATCATTGGACATTAAGAAATTCTGTGCATAAATGCCCTCCCCCTCTATGCTACCACTGTGAACACCCAACATTTATACAGATATGGAATCCTGGAAACCTAATATCCAGAAAGCTCCAAATTACAGGAACGCCTTTTCCCATAGACTCCACTGTGAAGGAAACTATACCACCAAAATGAATACTTAGGGGCAGATTTATCAAAACACGAGTTCCAATCCCCAATGGGAAAAATTCGGATTGGAAACGAAAATTTCTGAAGATCGCAAATATCACGAAAATGCTTACGAAAAAATCGTATTAGTCACGTTAATATCGTATTGGCGATCCGAAAGCCACAAAATTTTCGTACCAAACGATTGTAAACAGTGGCAAAACCGTTCCGATTTTTTCACACTAAAAAAATGAAAAGTAGCGAAAGCACCGAAAAAGTCGCGCAAGGTATGAAAAAGTCGCAGAAAATACGATTGGGCCGATCGAACGAACGCTCGGAGCATTCGTGGATAAGTAAATGTGCCCCATAGTGATATTTTATATAATTTAAAGTGGCCTATTAAAGAAACTTACCAAACTGTAATTTGTTTGTGTGCGCTGTGAATCGTATGATTCCAGGGGGTGGCCCTTAGTACTTAAAATGGCAATTTTTCTATGTACATACAAAAAGAGAGGGTGATTGATCAATGCACATTCCCTGGTCCCCTGTTTCATAAGTAAATTATCTATGCTAGTGCATGCATTCACAGAAACAGGGGTTTTTTGTTACAAAATTATGATCATAAGATTGGTAAGCCACCATACCACGTCAAGGTAAACCCTGTATGGTGGTCCTATCTATTTACCTCTGGTCATATTTTTCAAAGGCTGGCACTCCCGTGCACTGTAGCCATTCTTGACCTGGGGGCTGGTTTGAGTCAGAGGGCTTAGTCACTCCCATGCCTTCAGCTTTTATAGAGAGAGATTGCCAAGGCCACAGCTTGGTTCTACAGGCTTAATCCTCCCCTGCTTGCAGCTTGTAAAGGATAACACTGCCCGTTAACCAACACCCATTTTATTAAAGGCATAAGACCACCATTAAAGGGATGGGTGTGGGGGTGCTAACCCACATGGAAGTTTGGCCATTCTTCCTGCTAAAATACATGGATACACAGAAAGGGTTTGTGGGAGCACTCCAAGGCTAAATAGAGTATACAAATACAATGGAAGTGCGACTGATCTGGCCAAATTACCTACAAGCATTCAAAAAGAGAGAGGGATTGAGAGCAGTCTTATCCTTTACAAGCCACAAGCGGGGGAGGATTAAGCCTGTAGAACCAAGTTTACCAATCTTATGATTATAATTTTGTAACAAAAAACCCCTGTTTTTGTAAATGCATGCACTAGCATAGATAATTTACTTATGAAACAGGGGCCAGGGAATGTGCATTGATCAATCTCTCTCTCTTTTTGTATGTCTGTAGGTAATTTGGCCAGATCAGTCGCACTTCCATTGTATTTGTATACTCTATTTAGCCTTGGAGTGCTCCCACAACCCCTTTCTGTGTATCTATCAATTTTTCTATGTAGCATTGCCCAGTGGAGCATACTAAAAAGTATATTTGTATGAAATTGGTTTATGTAGATGACATGGGGTTTTACATATGAGCTGTTTTACATAGTATATTTTTATAGAGACCTACATTGTTTGGAGATATAGTTTTCCTTTAAGCAAATAATTCTAATTTTTAAAAATGATTACCATTTTCTCTGTAATAATAAAAAAGTAGCTTGTACTTGATGGTAACTGGGCTGCATGAATCCATAGTGGTGGCAAACAAAATTTATTTTGAATTCCAACAAATCACCAGAAGTGAATGACTATGCAATGAAAACAAACTGTTAGAATCCCTATAATGAATCCTATGCACCAATAATGCCGTCTGTTTCTGTATCGGCCCAAGTCTGTCCTTATATAACCCTGATTGTTAGTATATACACCATGGGTTCCCAAACTGACTTTTTAGTAACCTTAAGGCATGTCATTCCAGGTCCCAAGCAGTCCAGATAACAGATTCCAATAGGAAATGAGCACATCTGAGACCGAATCGGTTTTAAGTATTTATTATGATCAGTGTACTATTTATTGAGCTCCAGTTTATTGGCACCAAAAGGCAGAATGTACATTTTACCTTTAAACAAGGAATCAGACAAATATATTTGCATGTTATTTATATCACAACATGAAGACCAAAACATATATATTGCCCCAGCCAAGGCCAAACCTCTTACAAAGGCAAAGTTGTAAGTTCTGTTTTTATCGTTTAATAATATTCTGCAATATATTTAATGATGCAGAAACTATAGTCGATACTATGAGCTCTGATGCCCAGATCCCAGTAACATCCTGTGAGTCACTGTATGATGCATCCCGAGAGCTGCTGCCAGTGACTGTGTCCTTATCTTCAATAGGAACTCTTGTCTAAGTTAAACTGTTGAACTTTACTTAGCATTTCCAGCAAGACGTTTCTGTTTTTCAAAAGTATTGGCCTTCATTCTTTTTTAATGTCCTTTTCTGCAGAAAACGCAAAAAAAAACACAGGCCTGCATTGGAAACCATCAAGAACTCAATAACAGTTTACATATAAGCCTGAATAAAGTACTCCAGTACTGGTGTAATTCCAATACATATAACTAGGTTTAGAGCCCAGGTATGGGAATTATTATCTGGAATGTTGGGGGCCTTGTATTCTTCAGATAAGCTTTTTCTTCCATAGTGTGATGCACTAAACCTTTTAAACATTAAAATAGTATAAATGTGCCATTTGCCATCAGTATGCTAAGTAACATCAAGTACCAGGAAACTGTAAATCAATAAAAAATGAAGAATTTGCATTAAGAAATGGCATTGCCATAATTCAGCAGTTTTTGGATAAAAACTTTAAATGAAAACATTCAGCAACCTTCAGTCATTCACCAAAATAATCAGCTTTAGTTATTTATGGTACAGTTTACAGTAGGGCTTCAGTTTGGTCAGATCTGGCTCAGATTTGAGTCAATGTTGAATGGTCAGACACAGAGGGTTGGTTCAGCTGCACTATCCTGTCATTCTGGCCCAACTGAAACTGCAATAAGTTATGGCTAATTCCAGTGAAGTAAAAGCCAAAATATTTTTCTGTGCTGCCGATCATCATTCATATTATATAACAGATCTCTAATTCTAAGTTTCTTTTTATGGTGTCTACTAGTGATGACTGAGTCATTCAGACAGGTCAAGAATGGCTACTGTGCACGAGAGTGCCAGCCTTTGAAAAATATGACCAGAGGTAAATAGATAGGACCACCATACGAGGTTTACCATTACCCATGATCTTATGATCATAATTTTGTAAATACCTGCACTAGCATAGATAGACAGGGGACCAGGGAATGTGCATTGATCAATCCCCCTCTCTTTTTTGTATGCTTGTAGTCTGTGATACAGGCATTTCAAAAGGATTAGGCAGGTATTTCAGAGAACCTGAACTAACAAACTGATTTTTATAAGTGATGATCATGACCAAATAAGGTTTTTTCTGAAAGGTTTGGGAGAGGGGGGTACCCTAGTTCCACCAAGGCAGCTTATTACAAAAGTGGTCTCCACCTCAAAATATAAAATTTACAAAAAGATGAGTGATTAGCATTTTTGCCTTGCAGTGTTAAAATCCTTGGTTCCAATCCAACCAGGGTACTGCCTATATGGAGATTGTGGGTTCTCTTTAGGTCTGCGAGAATTTCCTCCAGGTACTTGGGTTTCAACCCATACATCAAACTCTTACAGGGAGGTTAATTGGGACCTGGTTAAACTGACCCTGTGTGTGTGGAAATGATATTGTAAGCTCCACTGGTGCAGGGGCAGAGTTATAAACAATCTTTGTAAAGTGCTGTGTAACATGTTGGTGCTGTATAAATAAAGGCTGAGAATACATTAGAAGAGAGCAGGGGTCCGCAATGCACAATAATGTCGTTGCAAGCAAGCTCAGCCCAAATACAGTCAACCAAGAAATGGGGAGTGCAAAGAATAACTGTTTTCTTTACCTTCGGAAAAAAACAAAATATGGTTTACATTGATATGTACACTTTACAATATCTTCTTTAATACATATATATTGCCATTTATAGATTACAGTTATGAAGGTTGAATAAAGACGAGCCTCACCCAAGTCCAGCCTCTGCTACAGTATATCTTCCTACTATTTATCCTGCATCAGGCTAACAGAATCTGCACTAAAACACCTTTCCAATTAGTCAGTGTGGAAAAATAACATTCCTTCCTGGCTCCAAAAGAACTAGCAATCATATTTCTCCACAGATAAGCATTATCCTGTAATTAGCCTAATGGCTGTAACTCTGTATACCCTTGTGCTCTAGGCAAGGTATTGACTAAGGCTTCATACACCATCCCCCTCTAGAGTGAGCTACTCTCACTGAGAATAAATATATGTGAATACAGCATTCCCTGGATCTTGCTGGATGTCCATATGCAATCCAATATAGAGGGGGTCTAGGAAAGGGATGATGAATTCCATACGCCTATTGTTAGAAACAAAAATATTTCTTATGAAATATGATTCACTTCTTTCTATAATATATAAGACCAATAAGAGTGCAACAATAGAGTGAATAGGCCAGTACAGTCAAAACTAAAAGCCAGGAACATAACTGAATAGGAAGAAGACCCTGCAGTTGCAGGGGGCCCAGAAATATAGAGGGCCCAGTAAAACCCTAATTAATGAGCAATTTCAATATATCATCGTAGAACTGATTAATCTATCAATGATTTGTGCCCTAAATTGAATTTGCTGTGGGTCTCAGTAACATCGATGTATGCCCCTGCCTAAAGCAAAAAAAAAACCCTTGTAAATAGTGTGTTATTGCAAATGAATATCTTCTTGGAATAACAGTCTGTTCCAGTTTTACAGTGTGGGTTTCTTTATTCTTTAAACAAGTGTCCCACACGGGATGATATAATCTATTGAGGCCTAACCAGAGAAGTGCAGAGATGCACAATTACATTCTCATGTGTATTTATTCCATACCTCCATTCCTCTTATCATGCATTCTAAGATCTTGCTAGCCTTTGCTGCTGCAGAATTATATTGCACACTGTTGCTGAGTCTATTGTCAGCAAGCACTCTCCAGTCCTTCTCCATTACTGAAACCCCAAGCATAATTACATTAAGTGAGTGTGTAGCGTGCCTGTTTCTGTTGCCCAAATATACAGCCGTACATTAATCTACTTTGAATCTCATCTGCCATTTACAAGCCTATTCAGATGGTGTCTTTAAGTCCCCCAGAAGGCAGCAGATGCCCTGGTTGGACTTAATTACCCTGCACTAGTCAGTATCATATTCTAAAATGTAAATATTGCTGCTAATGTCAAACTAAAGGAAGGCTTACATTCATATAATGTTCAACTTATACTAAATTTCAATGTAAAGAAATGATATAAGTATATATAAGTGTTGTGTAGGTAGAGTAGAGGTAGGTATGGTGACTTCTTAGTATTTCATTCCTTGTATTGTTGTTATCTTACAGCAGTACAATTTATAATATTATATAATGAATGTACCCCTATGGTAAAATATAAGTATATTATAAGTCACAAAGGAGTTCCATGCCAATATAAAGAATGAGGCCAAAGGCTGAGTGCTTTTATACATGTCATGAAAGGCCGAGGTGAATTATAGGGGCAGATTTATTAAAATGTGAGTTTAGAGCTTAATCACTAAAGATATATTAGACCCCGTGTTCTAATCATTTTTAGAAGTGTATTTATAAAATGGTTCTTTCTTACTTTCACCCATTAATAAATATGCTTCTAAAAATCCCATAGGAATGAATAGAATGTGGGTGAGTGTTTATGTATAAAGCTCTAAATTCACATTTTGAAAAAGCTGCACCCTAATATCCTCATATTTTACACCAGGGGGTACATTGTGTATAATAATACACGAGTTCAGTCAGTCATGTGACAGAAATGACATCACTAAGCACCGATTATAACTGTTGACATTACTAAGCAATGTTTATAATTGTATTATATAGGTATGTAAAGAGAGAGAGGAAGAGAAGGCGGGTTAAACTGACGGCAATAGAGAAAAGGCATGAAAATGTAATTGGTTGGTGGATTGGATAGCCACTAAAAGTTGCAGCTAAGTTATGGAAACTGATGATATGAAAATATTCCAATATTATACAAGCATTAGGATGGTTCTTGCTCTACACATTGCCAGACAGAATAAGTCCAGCGCCTCTTTGTGACCCGTGCACTTATATGAATGCACCAGCAGATGTCAATCCCAACTTTGTTTCCTTTCAAAAAAATTGAATATGAGGCTTCCTTTACTGATGATTTTGAAGATGAAGATAGCCGGCTTATGCTAATGTCCAAGTCACTGCTAAACTATCATCGGCAGTGATCTGCAATTGGGAAATATAATCTTATCTTCTCTCTAATGTACTATTACAAAGTTTAATAGATTCACAGATTATGACTTCACCTATCATCAGTGGGACTGTGCTGTCTTGTGTAATGCAACATTAACAGGAATGATATTGAAGCTGGAGTGGCTACAGCTATGTGGGCTCAGGGTCAGTTTTATTGCATATAATTTGGTCAGTTGGAATTCCAAAATAACCCATTTATGACTTCTGGGGGCGATCATCCAAAACTGACCACTGACCTTCATTAAAGCACATGGCTCATCAGTCATCTTGGAACTGCACCGGCCTACTTGGCACACAGAAAACAATGTAAAAAGGGAAAATATTGTTTGGAAAACTTAAAAGACCTTTCTGCCTGCTGTTTTTAATTGTACAAAAAGGAGTCACTGCAGTACTTTATATATTGCAAGGCACGTGCATCACAGGCATTTGTGGTCCTTTGAGTTTAGTTTCTTATACTTTGGTGTTTTTCTAGTACAGGTATGGGATCTCTGATCTGGAAACCAGAAAGTTCCAAATTACGGGAAGGTCATCTCCCATACAATTCTTTTAAAGCAAATTATTCTCTTTGTCTCTGTAATAATAAAACAGAACATTGTACTTTATGGTAACTAAGCTGCATAAATCCATATTGGTGGCAAAACAAATTACAGAAAGATCCCACTTCCAGAAAACCCCACATCCCAAGCATTCCGGATAATAATTTCAATATTCATATTACCAATATTACTACTTTCCACCCAGTAATCTGATCACCCCACAAGGTGCTGGTATTGTGTGATGTTCTACTACTCCTATAATCAGAGAAACGTTAGGTCAGATGTTAAGACTAATTTAACAGCATAAACCCCATAAAATATAGTTTGTTCTTTTTGGAAGTGTGCGTGTTCATTATATATCTTTATATTCTACATCACTCTAAACTAGCATTTGTTTTGAGCTCATTTGGGAGCAGAAAGGGAGGGTGGAAAGTGCAAAGTCATTTCTGTCATTGGCGTACAAACACTATTATTTAGGTGATCTTACATAGAAATTTACAGTTCAAAATTCCTTATATTTATTTTACTACTTGCTACTTGTTCAGACTATTGGTGGAATGATGGATAATAATTTAGCAGCTGTAAATTTGTGTACATAATAAAAGGCCTTATATCATTTTAGGGCAGGGGTGGCTAATACGTTGATCGCGGTCTACCAGTCCATACCTCCTGCATCATGCATGGAGCTGGGTATAGTAACTGAAATACGCTGTCAATTCCTGCAATAGCCAACCCTCCTAAATTCATATATAGATGGTTTAGCATATAATAGGCCAAAGTTATTGTCTCAACTTGACACTAATCAGTTACTGCCAAAGAAACCTGCTCATAAACAAAAGCTGGTTGTCTCTCTGTGCCGCCTGTACCTCCTATAACTCTGTACATCTATAGAGTCCCATCTAGCAGGCACTTGCCTCAGGCTTCTATATGTAAACCGAGACGGGATCTATAGTTAATGATGTTGACCCTGACTCTCCCAACAGGGGATGAATTCAGTCTTCATAATATCTAGACAGCTGATATGTATACTCTGCTAATAATCTTATCAATGTCTTCTATGGCTCGCATTCACACAACACTTAGCCAAAGAATGAAGCACTCAGTTCTAGTGTCCGTGCTAAATCCTTTGTTTTGCTGGGCTGACGCCGATTCGCATATGAAATTAATATCAATGAGTATTTTTCTTTCATTGTAAAAGAACAACTGATGCTTAAAAACTAAATGCTACGATCATTTTTTAAAATAGTTTAAAAGAGACAAATTAGTACTTCTAATGGATTACAGGTCCTGGCTGCTAGATATATAAAAGCCTTAATAATGACACATATATCTATTACTGGGAATTTCTGTTTGCATTTGCTTCAGTTCCCTGTTTAGCTTTTTCCTTTTTTTAATGGCAATTTTATATTAAAAGCAAGATGACTTATTGGTACAGAGGCAAGTGCTGGAGCCTTAAGGGAAGCAAAACTGCACCCCTTTGGGCACAGAGCACCCAGGGGAGATTCAGCCCAGAGCCACACTTCAGTACTTATCCTTTTTGCACCAGAGATCGCTATTGTGCACTCTGCATTAGAAGAGCAAATTTCTTGTTTAAAAAAACAGAAATTCAAGTCTTAAAATTGAAAGGAGCGGCTTTTTGCCACTCCTGCTAACTTTGGGGGCACTGCCACCTGAATCGAGTTTCTCAGAGTGCCTCATGGCATCAGTGCCCGTGCTTGCACCTATATAAGTTTTGGGGGCAAAATGTGAACCAAATTATAAATCTGGCACCAGATGCAGAGCCCAGCTCACATAGATGCAAGAAATGCATGGTAAGTACAGGGCTCCTATGTCCCTAGCATCCTCTGATGCTATCTGTACCCTGAATGGTACACACGGTCATTCCAGGAGATGCCCATGTCCTCTCCATACAGTGCAGGTGCCACCACTGCTGCATAAATTAACAGATCTGACTTCTCCCCAAGAATGCTACCTATAGGCACCAGGAGTAAATCAAAAGGCCATTACCCTTACCATTCTGCCCCTATACATGGGTGCCCAAGTCATTTCAACAATACCTGAATGTGCTACAGGTTTCAGATAGCTGATTTATGTTCCCTGAAAGCCACCCAAATAGGATTGTCAATGTCTCCTATTCTAGTACAGGTATTGGGTCTGTGATCCAGAATGTTTTGGATTTGAGGCTTTCTACATAAGTGTTTTTCTGTAATTTGGGTCTCCACACCATAAGTCTCCTTAAAACATGGAAACATTAAATAAACCCAAAAGGATTGTTTTTCCACTATTATTGATTCATGCAGCTTAGTTACCATCAAGTAAAAGGTGCTGTTTTATTATTACAGAGAAAAGGGGAATAATTCCATTCAGATTACATTCAATACCTCATTTAGTCATTGAACTGAAATTGACTGAATGCTGTATAAATATTTTGCTTAAAAAATATATATATTAACTTTTTTAGAAAAGTTATATAACTGTATTTGCCTTTGGTTAATCAACATACAATGATGAGTTATCTACACAGACTTTTAGAAACTCCAATGATATTTTTCACATCAGATGTTTAAGCCACCAAGGCCCTGTGCATATGTAGGGGGGTTGGCAGTGCCAGGCCCAGAGGGAAGTGCTCCCAAGGAGAGCTGCCAATCAGGCGCGCCCCCTCCCTCATCAAGAGTGTATGCACACAAGCAGGGGTGGGGTGTTAATGCCACAGAATGTAGAAGAAGCCTAGTTCTCCCTGCTCTTCACATGAAAGTTGGAACAATGATTCTTTAGGGCCCTGAACTAGGCAATGAGGAAAGGTATGTGCCTTGCGTCCCCCCAGCATTGCACCCTAGGCACGCGCCTCCTCAGCCTACCCCTAGTTCCGGCCCTGGTAGTTGGTATTTATATGGGCACTTATCACTAATTTTTTGATTCAGCTTTAGAAAAACAATCTGAGTTGCCATGGGAACCTCTGTCCCCGAAACCAAGTATTTGTTTGCACTGAATTTGGAAGGTTGAATTGTGAAGGTTTGCACCATCATGGTCTTAATATGTATCCCAGATTAGTTTCATTGATCTCCTTTTTAGCCTATGTATTTATGATTTCTTTAATACTAAAGTTTTTCAGTGACTGCACTGAAGGAAACCATACAGAGATCCTACAGGGATCCACACTATGTAGGTCTCTATTAAGTATATAGTGCATAATGCAAACTATGTAAAACCCTGCTTCATCTAAATAAACAATTTTTATAAAAAATACTTTTCTAGAAGTATGTGTCATTGGGTAATCCTAAATAGAAAATTGCCATTTTAAGTACTGAGGACCGCCTCCTGGGATCATAGGATTCACAGTGCACACAAACAAGCCAAGGCACACATACATGCTAGGCCCCATCAGCCAGTTACTAGACAAAGTTCTGCCTTTTGCTCCCACACTACTTCCTGTTACGGTTAGAGCTGCATTATTTCCTGCATTATTTCCTTTAGCCCATCACTAAATGGCGGCTCAAGGGAAAGGATGTAAAAGGGCAATATATACTAATATATAAATTCTAGTTTAGAAAGACTCTTTAATGGGCCACATAATATGATATAAAGTGTTGCTTAAGTGTTCATTATGGGGACATAGTGTTCCTTGTAGCACTGGAGTCCAACAATGCAACATGGCTGCAAATGACACGGTTACTCAGTAATATGATCTGATTTTGTAATAAAGTTCCAACCGACCAACAACCCCCTCATTTACATGATACTATATGAAGTGTCAATAAACCAATGGAGTGTCACCATTTATTTTTATAGCACTTATAAAACATGTTGTATGAGTAACATGTACAATGTGCAGCCTGGGGTGGGCAAGGGATGTGTGCAATGCCTGGGATGCCGCAGCCTGGCAGAGCGGGGAGAATAGAAGATTTCCTTCCTGGCAAAGGTTTAATGACATGCTCACAAAGGCTGCACTATACTTAAATTCATTTCGAGGCTTTAGATGAAATGATGACAGGGACTAACGTTAAAAATTAAATTCTATCTTATTTGTACAATTCTTGCGAGTCACATTCGCGAATAGTAGCGAGAGATTTAATGATCGCATATTTTTATCTTATTTTGTTTGGGTCGATGGCAATTTTTTCTGTTAATGTCGACTTAGAGCTAAAAGTAATTTAGTAATTGATTCTAAGCACGGCAGCTCGCCAATGCCCGCTCCACGTTGAGAGTAATATCTCTGCTAATTTTATCCATCACAATGAGATTACCATGCTAATCTATTCCTGCCTCAGTGTTTTGGTCATTTGGGACACACTGATGTAAATGATGTTATTAAACACAATCCCTTTGGCCGGAGGAAGAAGAAAAACGAAGGAATGTAGAACAGGGGAAATGATTGCTCTGAAAAGAATTGTATTGACTCAAACACTAGGTTGCAAATGCTTTCTTTTGCTGAAAACCTCCATCACAATCTATTGTAATACGTTTTAAACATGACCCACATCTTTTATTCTCCTTCATTTGCCTTCAAAGAGAAGAAACTAGAAATGTTTCTCTGACCAGAATTGATTTAAAAGCTATTGGTAAAATCTGACATTTTAGCCTCGAAAGATGAATGACTTTATTCTTGTACTTCCGAAACATTTGCCTTGCATAATACATAAGAACCACTATACTCTATTCCATACAGAATATATATATATATATTTATTCTGCAACAAATCTGCAGTCCAGTGAGACAAAAATCCTCTTCATATCTCTGAACTTCTAAATTCTAAAGTGTTTGTATTTTTATTTATATATTTTATTCTGTGGTTTCTGAAATCTTTCTAATTTTTACAAATAAAAACACAGAAATATCAACCTGTTCTGAAGCCAATAGCAGCTTTTTAAAGTGCGACCTGTTATCCAGAATGCCCGGGACCTGGGTTTTTTCAGGAGTCTTTTCATAATTTTGATCATCATACTTTGTTATAAAAAATGTCTTTAAAAATCATAAGATTAATCATTTAAACCCAACAGGATAGTTTTGCCCCCAATAAGGATTATTTATATCTTAGTTGGGATCAAGTTCAGGTACTGTTTTATTATTACAGAGAAAAGGGAATCATTTAACCATTAAATAAACCCAATAGGGCTGTTCTGCCCCCAATAAGGGGTAATTATATCTTAGTTGGGATCAAGTACAGGTACTGTTTTATTATTACAGAGAAAAGGGAATCATTTAACCATGAAATAAACCCAATAGGGCTGTTCTGCCCCCAATAAGGGGTAATTATATCTTAGTTGGGATCAAGTACAGGTACTGTTTTATTATTACAGAGAAAAAGGAAATAATTTTATTAAAATTTGAAATATTTGATTAAAATGGAGGCTGTGGGAGATGGCCTTCCCATATTTCTGAGCTTTCTGGCTAACAGCTCCCATACCTGTAGTACTTTTTAGTACTTTAATATCCAGCACTGCCCTAGGCACTCCTCCATCCCTACCCACCCCTTCTCTAACCCGATTATCGCATGTGCATAGACTATTGCGCATATGCTGATTGGATCGGAGAGAGACACTTTCTTCCTTATCGGCTCTGCCACCAGATTTCACAGCAAGTATCCAGCAGCAGACCCTCAACTGACTATTAAAAAATATGGTTCTGCATATTATCACTTACTAGTACACTGGAGTTTAAAATTGCCAGTATTTACAATGTGTTGCGGAAAAAAGGACCTAGTGATGCGCCAAATCCAGGATTCGGTTCGAGATTTGGCCAAGATTCAGCTTTTTTTGGGAGGATTCGAATTTGGCCTATTTCAGCAGAATTTGACCTTTTTCGGATTTAGCCGAATCCACGCTCCTGCCCGAACTAAATCCTAAAAATAATGTGACTTTTTGTCACTTAAACATGGAAGTTGAAAATGTTGTTTCAATCTAACCCTTTCAAAACCGAATTAGTATATGCTAATTAGGATTCGGATTCGGTTTGGTTTTCAGTCCAAATCCTTTGCGAAGGATACGGGGGTTCAGCCAAATCTGAAAAAGTGGATTTGGTGCATCCCTAAAAAGAACAATTATCACCAACATAATGGATAATTTAAAGCTGAATTTTATTAAATGGGGGCTCTGATTACTTATATGTGACATACCCACATCATGGGGCCAATTTCTTAAAGGTGCCAAAATGTTAGGCACCCCCAAGTGACTATAATCGCTTACCTCGTACCTTGGGCTGGTGCCCCTGTTAGGAGAAAACTGCACCATCCCGGGGTACCTGGAGCGATGCGCATCCTTCTTTCGTGTTCGCTCTGCTGGCAAATTTCCTGGGCCGGCGCATGCGCAGTAGAGTGAAAAGCCGACTTTTTTGTTAAAGTTCCACTTTTAACTCTACTGCGCATGCGCAAGCGGGAAGAGGAAGCGCTACAGGTACCCCGGGCTGGTGCTGTTTTCTCCCAACAGGGGCACCAGCCCGGGGTACATGGTAAGCGATTAAAGTCACTTGGGGTGCCTAACATTTCCTTCTCCTTTAACATTCAAATAAGAGTTTTTACCATGATTTGAGGTTTATTGAATTTCTTAAAACTAAAATTTTGAGATTTATTAATCCTGAAAACCTTGAATGTAAAAATACTGCCTCTTAAAGCTAGCGGGTTCATTTAGAAGTGATTTTTTTTAATTTGAGTTTTTCGAGTATTTTTCGAGTTGGTAGACTCATTGAATATGATGAGTAAAAGACGCAAGCACTGCAATTGAGTTTTAGAGTTTTAAGAAATAAGCTCACATTCAAGTTTGGGGAGTTTTTTAAATGGAAAAAAAAACAAAATGTAGTAATTTTAATTATGATAAAAAGCCCTAAGGGGCATATGTCTAAAAGAAATTGTGTTGTTGTGGTGAATAATCTTGCAAAATCCTGAAGAATCAGGAATTTTCTTAAATCTATTTGTATGTTAAAAAAAAGCAACTAAAATGGGTTCATCTGAATAACATGTAATGAAAGAAATTGAATATAAAATCCCATGCAGTCTCCAACTATTTAAGGAGTCAGGTGACGTTGTAAAAACTGGATAATTTGAGTATTTGGGAAACAGAAGAAAGCAATTATGCAATTCCCCAAGTTTTCCCAAAATCCAATTTCCATTTAATCCAATGGTATTTCGGAAGAATTTAACTGGAGAGATGAAACCTATCAATTTGAGTTTATTACAGTATATTATAATTCTCAAAAATTTAGGAAACCTCAAATCCTCAAATGTGTAAATCATTCATAAATAAAGGTAAATGTGAGTTGCTTGCATTAGCCTTATTAAAAACACATATTTATTTTCACCTTTTTCTGCCATACCCTGAACATCTAACTCAGTAAGGTGACGGACCCAATATGTTGGAACTGCTGCCAGACTCACATTCACACTCTGTAATGTTACACCTATCCCTTTGATGTTGGTAACAAATGTTAGAGATAGACCTGGAAAAGAAAGTCCAATACATTTTCCTCATTGCATTATTAAATGTGTTACTTTATGTTTTTGTTTGTATGAAAATTAATAAAATGCACCTTTAAAAAAAACCCAAAACACATATTTGACCTCAACATTTGATAAATGTGCCCCTGAGTGTATGAATATATACATGTGTGTGCAATAGCTTCATCCCTTAATAATAACATTCCTTTCCCAGACTCTCTTTGTAGAAAAGGTACGTTTCTTGATGCATAAATTGTTATAACTCTGATGGTTTTAATCCTTATAAATCTCTCTAGAAGACTCTGATTATCACCACATCATAAGTAATATTCATACCTTAACTATGTTAGTGAATATTCTCCCAGATAAGTAACAGTTCTGTGAATCAGCATCTGCTGTGGTGTTTATAGCATTTACAATAATAATAAGAGTAACTGCAGCCCTAGCTCACTATGTGGATTTGTACTTGTCAAATGGTGTCACAATAAACCCGCCGGGTGGAGTTCCCTCATTCCAAGTCGTACCAACCACAGGTGACTGATACTGCTGGATGTTTTAGCTCTATGATAATAAAGAACTGTGTTTTTTAAAGAAGCCTTGGAGTGCAGAGACCTCATTTCCTCTCTTTCAGATTTATACAATTGAGGGCAAAACTGAGAAAATGTATTTGCTGTCAGTCTAAATAGTTTGGTGCTTGTGTCACTCAAACACAGGAATAAGACAAGAAAAGTAAATAAAGTACAATTGTGGCCACAGATAATCCTAGTCAGACCTATATATTGTCAGACTCAAACCCTGCTGATAAACTGGTTAAAAATGCACTTTCTCTTGCATTTGCCTTCAGCATTGTTCCAAAACCAGTGCCCAATACTGACAATGCGGCTTGGGTAAATCTGGGCTGTGCTAAAGCAGCTCGGAAACAGAAGGCCTGTGCATACAAGGCTCATTTCATCTTTCTTTCCTACAGACAAGGCCGAGATAATTCAATTTGGATCTTCCTATCCTTTGTCTAAGGCAGATGCTACATTTACATCTGTGTTTTTTTTCTGTTCTCCCTTAAACTTAGCAGATGTTCCTGTCATTAGGGCACGCACTGCTGAACAAATCTACAGACAGAAAGAACCTGTTTTATCCCCTGGGCCGGAAGCGCTGCACCTGAACTACTGCAGGGAAGGGTGAGGTTGTCTGTACATTATAGCAAAATAGCAATTCTGTCATAGCAATAAGAACAATTCCATTCAAAATCAATTTAAATGTATATATACTACATGTGCCCAAATATGTATATTAAGCATTTCAAAATATTAAAAATATGTCAGACACTTTAAAAATAATTTCTTTTCTCTGTAATAATAAAACAGTGCCTTGTACTTGATCCCAACTAAGATATAATTACCCCTTATTGGGGGCAGAACAGCCCTATTGGGTTTATTTAATGGTTAAATGATTCCCTTTTCTCTGTAATAATAAAACAGTACCTGTACTTGATCCCAACTAAGGTATAATTACCCCTTATTGGGGCAGAACAGCCCTATTGGGTTTATTTAATGGTTAAATGATTCCCTTTTCTCTGTAATAATAAAACAGTACCTGTACTTGATCCCAACTAAGATATAATTACCCCTTATTGGGGGCAGAACAGCCCTATTGGGTTTATTTCATGGTTAAATGATTCCCTTTTCTCTGTAATAATAAAACAGTACCTGTACTTGATCCCAACTAAGATATAATTAATCCTTATTGGGGCAGAACAGCCCTATTGGGTTTAATGAATGCTTTGATTAATTTTTAGTAGATTTAGAAAGTGATTTATCAACGTTCAAAATTTGAATTTTTCCAGAATTCGATTTTTTTTTGTGCTAAAAATTAGCAATATTTGAATATTCAAAAACTCAAAAGTTCGATATATTAAGTGCAAAACATTAAAAAAATGTAGTGTAAAAGCCTATGTAGAAGTCAATGGGAATTGTCCTAGACAAAGCTCAAGTCTTTTTCATTCAAATTTTTGAGTTTTTCAAGTTTTTTTTGGTTTGTAAACAAATTTTTATTCACATTTTTTATTCAATTGAGTTTTTCATATTCAGATTTTTTAATAAATAATCAAACATTCAAGTTTTTTTTTAATTGCAAGTGGAAATTTACAAATTCAAAAATTGATAAAGAAGCCCATTAAAGTATGGAGATCCAAATGACACAAATGTAAAAACTCCCAAACATTCTAGATAAGGGTATTCCATTAAAACAGAGAATTAATAGGCAAAAGTTTTGTTTTCCCAGAATTCCTGCTGTTGCCACACATAGGGGCACATTTACGAATCCACGAACGTCCGAAAGCGTCCGAATGAGCTTTATTCGTAATGATCTGTATTTTTGCGATTTTTTCATCGCCGTCGCGACTTTTTCGCGAATTGCCACGATTTTTACGTCGCCGTCACAGCTTGTCCGCGAATTGTCGTGACTTTTTCACCGCCGTCGCAAAAAATTCGGATTGGTTTTTCCACCGTTAACTATAGCGCAATACAAAAAAATTGCGACGGCGAAAAAATAGCGCAAAATACGATAAAGTCGTGACGGCGCTGAAAAAGTCGCAACAAATACGACGAAAAAATTGCAAAATTTTAATTTCCAATCTGTTTTTTTTTCATTCGGGATTCGGATTCGAGGATTAGTAAATGTGCCCCATACTGTAGGTACTAGGGCATTGGTTACTGGGCACTGCTCAATATAAATGTGCTTTAATATAAATTTGCTGCTTTGGCTTTATGGATGGCTTAAATTGTATATATCTTTCTATCTAGTTTCTATATGATATCAAAAATGAAAAATTGTTGGTGAACTTTGTATAAAATACTTGCGAAAAAAAAGCTTTAGCTCCCAGTCCCAGCTCTGTGCTGCAACCAAATACAATTGTAGAAATCCAAAAAATAGGGAAAAAAGCTTCAGCAGGTTTGCTGCAAAACATTTATTGTGGGTAGTGATAACAAGACATGTTTCGAGTCAATACCCTTTATCAAGTGTACCAAGGGTATTGGTACTATCCTTGTCATGTCAATGTAAACCTAATGGTATTTAAATATGCACATCTGTTATTGTATTATATTATTAGTTAATAAGCCCCGCCTTCTGTATTATATTAGGTGTTACCTGGATCAGTACTTCCTCAGTGGATTAAAACAAGAGCTCAGCCATTGTTAGATTGTAAGCTCTTTTGGGCAGGGCCCTCTTCCCCTCTTGTATCGGTTATTGATTGCTTTATATGTTACTCTGTATGTCCAATGTATGTAACCCACCTATTGTACAGCGCTGCGGAATATGTTGGCGCTTTATAAATAAATGTTAATGTAATGTAATTGTTAGGAATGCTTTCCTAAAAGTCATTTCAGTTTCAAAATCCCATTTTACCTTCTTTAAGCTGACAAGAGGGGCAGTGTGCCCCTGATACAAGTGCTGAGTGAATGAGCACCAAGGGACAAGATTCTGCTCTGCTCATAAAGAAAGTTCATACAGCCATTTTTAAACAAAGATACATTTAATACATTAAACAAAGATGAGTATGAGCACATAACCAGTAATATATTTCATACCTAGTGCAGCAGAGGAAATACTGCCAGTAAGGAATATATGACTTTTCATAGTGCAATTGGTTTAAACCAATGGAGATAGTGATATAAATAGAGATGTAGTCTGATCATGTGATATTACTGGACATCCACTTTGTGTACTGGGCTTATCAAATTTATAGATCCTTTGTATATGGGTTAGTGAATATACAGGCGGCAACATTAGCGTTTTCTACAGTTCTATGTTTATATGTTCTATGTATATATTTAAGGGTCCCCCCCCCCCCCCGCTACACCCTCTTTTTTCCAGACTGCCCCTTAGTGTCTCCTGCCTTAATGGAATCTCTCCCATCTTATTTTAGGAGCCACATAGTACAGTTGCCATCCCTGAGTTTGAGTCCTGACCAATCTGCCTCAGAGGTTTCATACATCCTTATAAATGTTAGCAGCAAGGCCTAAATTCCCCCATACCCTACAGCAAGTTGTGTCATGAAACATAACAGGACTATTGTCTTCTTGGCAGGAAGGGAGTGATTGAAGCTATCTCTATAAGTATTAATCTTCCCTTTATCTGGGTAATAAATGACTAAACTTGTATTGTTATTATTAAACATGTATTATAAATTTGCTATTATTATTATGCTAGCTTGGATTTAGCTATGTCTGTGCATATAATTCCTATTCATACATATATTCATATTTGCTTAGATTGTAAGCTCTTCTGGGTAGGGAAATCCTTGCCTCTATGTCTCTTACCACATGGCACTTCATCTCTCTATAGTTATATTTATTTATTGCATAGTCTTCCCTGTTTGAACTTTTCTGTAATACTAAAAATGTAATACATACATGTATACAGTACATATATTGAAACCATTTCATTGACAAAACTAACTTTTTCCCCACTAACTGTTCAGAAGAAATAAGCTGCCCATCCTGCCATAAGGATACATATTGGTCATGGGCATCATGTTTATTCTTGGTGCATTTGAAATAAATCTAATAACTCATATTATTGTCACCATTATTGATGTTGTGTTCTCCTGAGCATTCTGGGTGCAGAGTATATACAAAAATGCGTATGCTTTTTGTCTACACAACATGAAAAACACAGAAGGCATTTTAATTATACAATTGTTTTATTTTGACATATTTAAAACAAGGGTCCTCTAAATAACTAGGTTCTTACCACCAAGGTACATGTAAGCAAGGCCAATATGGCGGTCTGTTCCATTGGTATGAGCAGTACAATCTTCCTGGGCCGTTAGCTTCTTCCCAAGCCAGCCCAAGTCTCCCATTTGTGGGGGGGCTGTTGCAAGAATGCCGGTATAAGGGAACTTTGTGTGGTTACTTTCTATTCTCTTTTCTAGCCTACAAATGAAATTTCTATCTGGTTGTCAGGGTCATCAACTCAAAATCAAGAAAACATATGGCCTGGGAGGGTTTGGCTATCATTAAAGCATTGGTATCTATTATTGCATATCTTTCTTTTCAAAGACTGCTCCTATTCATCTTCCATTCTGACATCCAAACTGCTGTCTGGTTGCTCCCTAGCAACAAGATAGCAGTTGAAATGCCAAGTGTGTGAGCTGCAGAACAAATACGTAAATATTAAAGCAATAACACATAAACTAGAAAATGACTAACTGTAAATTGTGTTATAATACTGATGTCTGCCACATAATAAGGGTTGGTTTTAAGTTGAACTACCAATTCATGGGCCCATAAAGATGTCAGTGCAAGCCTATGTGTATTCACTTCCATTCATGGGTTTGCAAAAGGAGCATTCTTCTTTCTCACTGCTACATCTGGACTTAATAATGGTCCACCCACACCTTTTTGTCTAATGAACCACAACCAACTGCAGGACTCTATTAAGTTCGACATGGTGTCCTTTCCAACATGTTTCCTGCTAGAATGACGTCCCACATCTTTATGGGCCTTATCTACTGAGATGGAGCACAGGATCAAAGCTGGGTTCTCACTCTGTTACCCTCATACATATATCTTACATGGGCATTTTACATACATTGGCCTTAACTTTTCCCATGTATGTTTTTTTCTTAGGGTTAGGGTTTCCCTAACACAAGAGTATCTTGTATAACTGTGTTATTTTTTAATGCAAGTCCACATGGGACCAATAACAACATTGATGTTCAACTCAGGTTGGAGTCCAAAATGGCTGAAACTGGAAAGCCATTGCATATTGGGGGCAAGGATGCCATCGGAGGGGGAGAGAGGGGTACTGCTGTGCCAAGCCTGGTGATCTACTTTAGAAGGGGGCCTGGCTGTGTTGCGCAAATCGCATAAGCTACGCATAGAGTAAGGAAACAAATATGCAATTTATGGAACTTCCACAAAAACTGCCTAAAAACTTAGAGATACTGACACAAGAGATACTGAAATTAAACATTCTTTTACATCTATCATTACCTTGTCTTTGCATAAGTTTAATAATTTGCCTGATGCCTGATGCTTTTACATTCCCTCTCTGATCCCCCATGTCCCTCTATGAGGGGGCGGCCATATTTGTGCAGCAGTAGGCCGTTAGCATTAAAAGCTGTAACTGACAGGCTGGTTGGGACTTCAAGTAACAATTACTTACTAAAGCAGCCCTATCAGCGAAAAACTATCAATATGACCTATAGGTAACTTTACATGTACATTCATATTGTGAAGAGTCATTTTTTAGTGTCAGTATCACTTTAACATATATTTTTTAGAAACTTGCATATAAAGATAAAGAAAATGCAGAGATGCTTGACAGGGGCAGGCAGGGACAAACTCCAATGATCACTATTATCTTAAAACAATTCCAACTGCCTCCAACAAACTGATTGATTTATTAGCACCTCTTGTATCGGTTATTGATTGCTTTATATGTTACTTTGTATGTCCAGTGTATGAAACCCACTTATTGTACAGCGCTGCGGAATATGTTGGCGCTTTATAAATAAATAATAATAATTAGCACATTAATTATTTATTTTAACTGTGTATATATGAACTGCTTATTATAGAGTAATGTCAGCTATTACTATTGGGATCTATTTACTGAATAATATGAGTATCCCGTACATGAACTTTCCCGCAGGGGAATGACTGGTTATTGGGCCTCATAGCAACATAAAGAGGCCCCTACACTTACGCAATTTAAATAGCTTATGCAAAAACATATATTACTTTCAAAGAAACTTATGCAATGTATGTATAAACTCTACTGACCCCCCTCCCCCAATATAAATACTTACCTATTAGCACATTTGTTAAACTATTTCTATGAACTAATACTGATTAGTTATTGGGCCCATAAACTTACATGGTTTGCGTTAATTCTGCAAAAACTCACGTAACTTCCATATCAAGCAATGACAGCGCACAGCAGGGGCAGCAGGGGGTGTAGGGTTTAAACTTAGGGCAAACTCCAATGACCCCCAATGTTAATTAGCACATTAATCAATGGAACTCTTTATAAGAACTACTTATTATGGAGTAACATCACCTGTTATATTGCGCACACAAGGGTGTGGCCAAAATTTGAGTACTGCGCATTTGTGTTCATGGGGGGCCCATATAAATAACTTGTCGGGGGCCCCAAATTTTCTGATGGCAGCCCTGCTTGGGGGTAATAATTTAGGAATATCTGAATTTGTAATGACACTAATATTCATCTTGAAATGATTTCCAGTTCATGAAAGCTTCTTATTTGTATTTAGATGTGTATTAGTGTTGAAATAAATAACATTGTAATAACCACTATTAGATTTGCTTTATTATTTGTGATACTGTGGCACCACTTGGGTGCAATGTTTCTCTAACTGGGGCCCTAATCTCCATTTCCAATTCTTGAACAAAACTCTACATGGTACTTTTTTTATCTATAGACCAAATGGACTTATAGCATCAGTAAAGATCCATTAACCCCATATTAGGAATTGCTGTGCCGAGCTAATCACAAAGCAGCCAGGAAGGGGTTAATACGTTATTGTGTGGTGCCTGCGGTAACGTTCAGACTGATGGAAGTGAGACATTATGTGCGCCTTGACAAGCGTTTTCTCATGAATTGCTCCTCCAACACAATGGCATTCTGTTTGCTGTTTTGTTTTCTTGTCTTCTAACATTCTTCGTGACTTTCAAGGGGGACAGAAAGCTCCTGAATAGCAAATAAGGGAGAAAAAGCATCCTTTAAACTTCCAGAACTTTTTTTGTCACAAAACTTTTCACATGGCATGGTAATAATACATTATTCCTTCTAAATGTGCACTTGTATATTTCAGGGTCAAATGCAAGGCAGTTACAAGTAAGAGCAACGTATATAGAAGAAATGGGCTATATAATATATGGCTATATGTATACTGTATATATATGTGTGTATCTAAAGCTTTATACCTATATATCTTATAAATCTTTTTCTCTCTGCCTATATAAACACCCACAATTAAAGCACAATAGTACCCCATTATTATAACACCTTTGTCTATGTATAAAAGCTTCTTTGGAATCAAACGCTTCTATTACTCATAGAAAAGTGAATTTTCACACATGCACTGTAGCATACTGTCATTTATGGATGGATGAATGGATGATAGAGAGAGAGATAGACAAACAGACAGATGATCAGTGTGGGGCCAGTCTCTGGTGAGTACTAAGTGCAAACCTTGCCCCTCATACATAGCAGAGCCACTGCCACATCTTCATAGAGCTTATATAAAGTAGAGATGCACAGAATTCAGTTTGGAATTTGGTAGAATCCCAGAAATTATGGGCAACATTTAAATTCACCCAGATAATCTGTTTCAGCTAAATCAAATCCAGCTAAATTCATGCAATTTTATACCGTAGCTATGACAGCAATAATGGCCGCAGATGAAGTGGTTTTGTTGGTTTTACCCTTTACTGATAAGCCAGTGAGGCCTAGGCCAAAATAAATTGGATGATAGACAGACAGATAGTTAGACAGCTAGCTAGAGTGAGATTGCTCACCATATACACAGACACAAGGATGCAATAAAAACAAAGTTGAACCTCACTAATAGCAACTCTTGTCTTAAGGTGGCCATACACGTAGCAAGATCGTTCCCATCCTACACTGATGTTCAGGGCTGAATCATCAGATATGGAGGTAGAAACAATAGAAATTCTACGTTCTCCTGCCGATTCAGCCCTGAACGTAGATTTTGCTCGGCCATCTTCAATGGCACCTGATCAAAATCTTTTAACCTGGCTGATCGACGAGTCGACCGATATCAGCAGCTTTTTGCAATATCGGTCGCCTCGCCACCATACATGCACCGAATATCATACGAAACGAGGTTTCGTACAATATCATCAGTGCATGTAAGGCCAGCTTTATGTGGAGAGATTTCTTGGAATTAGATAGATGATAGATAGATAGAGCAACAGATATAGATAGACAGACAGAATGACAGATAGATAGATAGATCTGAGTATCTGAGAAATCAGCCCTTGGGCAAATACCATACAAGTTGTACAAGGCACTATGCTCAGTATAGCTACTTTTTATTGTTCAGTATATTCAGGTTGACACTCCAACTGCTGCAGCTCTTCTTCACATCCTTATGTTCTGATGCACCCTACACTTGCATTTATGGTATGTTGGTCGATTACAGTTTTAGACCTGGCCAGTTGACTAAATAGCATTTTTCCATAGCACATGAATTGCAGCTTTAGTTGGACCACAAGAGAAAGGGACATGTGCCCAAAAAGTCAAAACCCCTAAGAAAAGACAAAGATGAAAGATCAGCAGATAGACAGACAGATAACAGACAGTTAATGTTTTTCATGCATGTCTTTATCCATGTATAGAAATACACAGAATTGTTTTTTATCTAATACTATTTCCAATTAAATTCAGATAATTTACAACAATAAAGGTAACAAGAATCTATATGTATTGAATTTAACCAAGCAGCGGTGATAGAAATCCACATGGTAATCAATGAACTGAGCAGGGCTTGTAATACTCAATATAAATTCATTTATTTAGACAATATAAAACTTGGCATCTTATCCAATATCTATCCAATATATTATTGCAAATATAACCCTTTTTCTGTTGTATTTTCTAGGGCGTTGTTCCTGATTTCCCATGCATGTATGACTGGTACGGATCCAAGCAACCAGGGAATAAGCCCGTCACTGCTTAAACTGATTCTGTGATGCACACAAAGGCCTATTTTGGATAAAGAATACTAAGGATTTAATTCTATTTGTGCCGCATGGAAATCAGAAGCTTTTTTATCCACACTTGAATTTTATTAGATTATTTCTTTAAGTTGGGTTTTTTTCCCCCCAGACGCGTGGTGGAAGGCTGGTGAAGCAGTTGGCCTTTAGTTTGAATAATCAAATTAACCATTTGGTACAACTTTTAGCGAGGACTCGCATGTAAAAAGAACAACTTGAACAAAAAAGGGGGCTGGATTCTGTCAGGCTTGGGCAGACCCAGTCTAGCTTTTATTCTTAAATGAGGTTTCACATGACAACAATGGATTTTACACTGAAAAACAAACCTACAAACACCACAAAAGAGATGAAGTCCATTGATTTTTAGCTCACCGAATATTGCTGAATAGGTTGAAAGCAACTGGAATAAACAGAGATAATTCATCTGGAAGGAAAAGAGTGAATTGTTGAACAAGAGGAGCCAGGGCACCCCTGATCTATAGAGGCAGGAACATAACATTTCTGGTAGGACAGCTATAGCTACCCTAAACCAAAAGTACTCACAAAATGCAGATGGGGGACAGTGATTCTTTGTCAGTCGCTTTCATGAGAATAAGTCATGGGGCAGATTTATCAAAATGAGCTCACCACAGAAAAAAAAATCACCCACTTACTATTTATTTCTACGGGATTTTTTGGAGTGTATGTATCAATGGGTGAACATTACAATTCACCATTTGATAAATATGCTTCTTAAAATCCCATAGGAATGAATAGAAATGAAGTGGATTTGTCTGTGGTAAACTCTAATCACATTTTGATAAATTTGCCCCTATAAGTATAGTTTGACCCAAGGGTCAGCCCAATAATGGCCACCTTAAGTTGGGCATATTGGGGAAAACTCTTCTCATTTCATGACCTTGCCAAAAAAGAGGATCTTTAAATGTATGGCCAGCTTTAGAGTACACAAATCTTACTTATATCAGTAGAACGTTTTATCTTCCACAGTTTTTTAAGGTGGCCATACATGGTCCAATGAATGCTGCTAATGGACTGTGTTAGCAGCTTATTGGCCAAGTATGGAGTCATCCAACAGGCCTATCAAACTGATATGTGGGCGAACGTTGCGCAGATATCAATCGCGCTGGTTTTTAAATCGACTTGGGTTAGTGAGCACATTGGTTTGTTGACAGAGTCCTTGCCCGAATAGCCTGCATACCAGCAATGTGATCCACCAAAGGAGTGGATCTTCAGTGTATGGTCAGCTTTACACTCCCATTTAGCACTGCAAGGTTGAGCTCTGATTGCCCCCCGAAGCAACAGATAGCCGACATAACCCCTAGGAGACAGTAGACTAATTCTATCTGTCCAAACAGAGGCGGAATCTCCTCTATAGTCCTGCCCCAGTAAGCATCATACCACAGCTAGGAAGGCCCCTGCTCATGTTGAATTTATATGTTCATATATTATTTCATCCATCTTAAGTAAATTACCTATGCCATCCACTTCAAAGTCAGCACATTGATTTAGCCATGACATTATCAGCCAAAGATTTCATGACTCATAGTCATTATGGCTAATTTAAGATATTGTACATTCAGTTCACAACATTTACACTACAGATTACATTACACTGAGTACATATCTGATACAGTGATATTTTTATATATATATATATATATATATATATATATATATATATATATACATACATACATATATACAGTATATATTCAGTAGGGAGAATAAGTATTGAACACGTCAACGTTTTTCTCCGTTTTTCTAAATATACTTCTAATGGGGCTACTGACATGAAATTTACACCATATGTGAGTGTATCCACACATACAAAGAAATCAAAAGTCTTTAAATTAAGTTATGTGTAATAAGGTGGACTGACACAGGGAATACGTATTGAACACATGGAGAAAAGGAGGTGCAAAAAGGCATGGAAAGCCAGTAAACCTGCTGAAGTCTGTCAGTATTTAGAAAGCAATCCTGACCCCTATCAGTGCAAATTAATATCAGCTGGTTTAGTCCTAATTGGTGGCCTATAAAAAGGTTTCTCATTACCAAGGTATCACACAAGAAGCGTCTCATGATGGGTAAAAGCAAAGAGCTCTCTCAAAACCTTCACAACCTTATTGTTGCAAAACATAATGATGGCATTGGTTACAGATGTATTTCTAAACTTCTGAATGTTACAGTGAGCACCGTTGGGGCCATAATCTGGAAGTGGAAAGAACATAATTTCACCCTAAAATGGCCAAGACCAGGTGCTCCTAGCAAGATTTCTGACAGAGGAGTCAAAAGAATAATCAGAAGAGCTGTCCAAGAGCCAAGGATCACTCACAGAGAGCTTCAGAAAGACCTTGAATTAGCAGGTACAGTTGTTTCAAAGAAAACAATAAGTAATGCACACAACCAACATGGCCTCTATGAAGAGGCCCCCAGAACCTTCAAGATTTTAAGACAGTTTGTGTGGAAGAATGGGCCAAAAATCATACCCTGGTAATGCATGCGACTAGTCTCTCCATACAGGAGGCGCCTTGAACCTTTCATTACCAACAGAAGCTTTTCTACTAAGTATTAAACACATTTCAGTAAGCGTGTTTAATACTTATTCCCTGTGTCATTCCACTTTACTACACATAACTTAATTTATGGACTTATTTGTTTTGATATATTTTTATGTTTGGGTTGTTACAGACATAAATTACATGTCAATATCCCCACTAAAAATATATTTACTGAGAAAACCGTTTATGAGTTCAATACTTATTTTCCCTGCTGTATATATATATATAGTTATTTTACTGAGACATTCATGCAGAGAGAGCCATTAAAAGTTCAACTTAGGGTGATGCAAAATGACCAACAATGAGGATCATGTTCTCATCATTAGCCTTATCATTACCATGCTACATATTCAAAAATACTGTACATTCTTACCAATACTCTTTTATTTCAAGTGACAAATGCTTCCCATACCTTTGTTGAACCTTTGCTAAAGCTACTTTGCATAAAGCACCGCCCACAAATGGTAGGCACATTATGACTTCCCCAACCCAACCAATCAGCTGCTAGGTTTACTGCTTTATTGCAGTCAGACAAATGATTAGTTGCTAGGGTTACTACACCTGATACTGCATACACCCTAATTGTACATACTTTGCTAGGTCTCCCCAAGTGGGACCCAGAAGGGAGGACATTCTATTCAGTTCCTTCACGCCTTTTTTAATTTTTTTAAGATGACCATACACAAGCTATTCTAACAATGTGACTGTTTACGGAAAGCAAACCAGACTGTGTAAAGAGGGCCATAAACTTATGGAAGGCTGAAGATCCTGACCAATATGACCAATATGCATGTACTTCATCTGCTGATGCATTGTTGGCCAGTACATGATGCATGTGAATATGAAAGCAAAGAGGAGCCACAGCTCTTTGCACAAATGATAGAACAATACAAAGGTGGCCTTACTGTGTGTATCCCCTTGTATACTCTCTGTCCATTCAGCCCATGGGCCTATTGACCATCAAGTGTATCAGATTGGCCCGTGTGTGGCCACTTCGAGATTTAATCACATAAGTCCATGGCCAAATTGCACTAAATTAGCATACTACATAAGCATTCGAGTGTCTACATATTGGGAACAGCAAAACCATAAAATAATAAACCATGAACAATAACAAATAAGAAATGTCTTACAATCATGGGAACATATTGCTTTATCTAGAATGAAGACTAACCATAATGATTATAACAAGAACAATGAATGGCAATCAAAGTCAGAGAAGGCTGAAATACCTTGAGTTACTGTAAAAGCGGGGATGGACCAAATCTCACATTAACCAGGCAGATCACTTGGGAGGTACATGCTCTGGGCTAGCCACGCATTTTAATACAAATACAATTAGTCATTTACAGTCTGGTTGGAATTGGGTTTAAAGGAGAATAGCCCTGAGCGGCATGATCACAAGAAGGATTTGCCACCTGAGATAAATAGGCAATAATACTCTGCTAAAAGCATCACAGGGCATTACAATTAAATTCATGTATGATTAAGAGCTAAATTGCAAGAATATGCTGGAACTGTCCTTCATTTTTTTGCTCTTGATAATGGGTTTGTCTGAAACCCCAATTTAAGAAATGGGAACTTCTGGGTGTTACATATCACATAAAAAAATGTTAATAGTAAGGGGGTAATGTAGCCCGAATTATAAATAATAAGAATGTTATAAGTCACCTAGTTATTAGGCAGGTTATACAGGTGATTTATAACATAAGCAGCATTTATAACTGGGAAAACATTTTATCACAATATATATGAATGTGCAATACATTATAACATTGTATTTTATAAAGAGGCTTTATTTTCTATTTATGTCACTCTGACCATGGCATGGCAGCATGTGCTGACCACTCCTTCTTTGTATTCTTTCATATACTTTCATTTATGTGTATGAGCTGGAGCTGCATCTTCTATACACAACAATAATACTGTAGATGCATTTCCTATGGTAATCTATGGAGTATTTCTCTGCCACCCAACTCCCACTGATAGATTTACAGCAATTGTAAAGAAGAAAAAGAAAAATGTATTTTCCCTTGCATTCATATACTCTAACACTGGCCTGAGACCTGCTCAATGTAAAAGCCTATATTTATATATATATATATATATATATATATAGGTTTTTACAAGCCTAAAAGAAAACAAAATATATATATATATATGTACAGAGAGATATTCAGGTTTTATATATATATATATATATACACAATTAAGCAAAATTTAGATACATTTATTATTATTATTATTTGTATAGATATAGATTTTTTTTCTATTTTTTTACAATCAAGCAAAGTATTTACCTATCCAGTATATTTCACTATACCATTATATTGCGCCAAATAGCAATAGCCTTTGTGATCATTATGATTCGCATTTCTATTTAATAAAAATATTTTTCTTGTTTATTTATATTTTTCAGTTCATGACCAGACACATTTACTTGTGAAAACTCAGATTATTTGTCAATTTCACAAAGCTGCCCTGCTTTAAATATCCCAAATAATTGTGTTTATATATTTTTATCACCGACTCTAAAATGCCAATTATTATTTGTTAAGATAATTTTTAATAAAATTCCAAAAATCTGCATTTTGTTTCTGCTGTTAAGTCTGACAAATTTGGCTTTGTTATTCTTACAGCAGTTTTTCCAAATTAGGGTACATTGATGCAAATGTTCCTGCCTTTCGGATTAACTTACAATTAAGTGAAAAGGGACCTAATATTATCTAAAGGGATCAAATGAAAAGGAACCTAACATTATCTTGTACAGTTTTTTATATATAAAACAGTATTTCTAAACAATATGAGCCCCTATGTGAGTGGGGAAACTGTACCATGTAATAGCAGCCTAGTGTGAGACTACGGTAACTAAATGTATTGTATGATTGTAAAAAATATTGTTCCTAACATGTTATTTTTGTGCATAAATAAGTATAGGTTTAAAAGCGTAAAACACCATTTTTTGTATTATTTGAAGCGTACTATTTTTTTTTTATACCAACTTTCTTTTATGTTTAAGTTAATAATAGAAATTAGTGCTACCCCCCAGTTGAACAATGGAAAATACGCTGCTGAAAATTAGGGAGAATTCTTGTTTCCTCAAGTTTTTTTTAATTTTATTTATATGGTTTGTCCTGACACAATACTGTTACTAAAAGTCATTAATTATATGCAAAAGGGCTATGGCTATTGGAGGATGCTGGGATTTGTAGTTTAACAACAATAAAGGGTTGCAGGTCTCATTTCCCTGTGCAGTTGATTTTGGTTTATTTATCATACCTTGTTTTAATCTCTTTACAGATGGTGGGGCCTGACATACAGCTATGTGGGTTCAGCTGTCAGTAGGTGCCCGGAAGTAGAAATCCGATAGCAAGCGCTTACTGTTGCCAGTTCACCCTATTAAACCTGCTATTTCCCAGCCACAGTCCTTCCCAAGTACTTCAGGCGCGGGCGTTACTATAAGCCCCTCTGTGCTGCTGGCATAGACACATGGTACATTACTGCTACTTTTCAACCTAAAACTAACTCAGGCCAGTAGTAGAATTTAAATCTTACTGGGCAAGTTTCTTTGCTGCCCGGATCTGATCATTCCAATTACAGCCCTAAAAAGAGCGACAAATCAGAATAAGAGAAATGTCATGATGGGATTTTTTTGTATTGAGAATAAGCCCTTAATTGCTCCAGAGGTTAACAGATAGCATCCAGAACAAAAAGTGTATTGATATTCATGAGCAGGATAACACACAGAGATAAATCAGTGCTGTAAGTGTGCTCGGAATCCCATCAGTCTTTCCAGACCTTTATACACAAGCTCCGAAAAGACTGATGTTAGCAGCGCCATTCTCCTCTCCTGTCTGGCCACCAGAAAGGGAACACAAAGGCCGGGAAGAGTCCAGCTATTTGTCATCAAAACCCCTGCTCCCATTTATTTTCTCCCACTGCTGCCACCATGCTGCCCACCAGCAGCCACCAAGCATTTGTTCTTTATCAAATCCACATTGTGCTGCAATAAAGCTATTAGCCTGTGCCATAAAACTCTCAGAGGGGGACCTACTGATTGCTAAAATTATGGCTCATTGTGGCTCAAAAGTGCATCTTTGTTTTTAATCAAGTACTTTATTTTGTCACATGCAATAAAACAGCGCGCAGTTCGACTTCTTGCCTACTGTGCTTGTTTGGTCTATTGACTCCAGCTCTGAATTACGATGGTAAATACTGTACACAGTTAATCCCCTCATTAAGTCTTTATGGCTTAGTTACTTTAATTATACACTTGTTACAGACCACATAAAGGGGGGTAATGAATGCAGGAAAACTAATTATCCACATGTTAGCATCATGTAAAATACGCTGCCTTCGTTTACAAGGATCCTTCTCTAAAGAAAGTCTCATTCACTGGTTACTGGGGGGAAAGGGAAAGTCAAGATCTAGATATATTGCACTTCCCCAGTTGAGTCTTAAGGATTGCAAAAATGAAATAGTGTAAAGGGGAAATTAGGGGAATAATCAATGCTTTCCGCCTCCCAGGACCCTCTGGTGAACACAAAGAGCCCTGTATTTTGCATGGCAATTTAAGCAACAAATTATAAACAAATATATGGTGTTCCAGTGACATATGAATCAGAGCAAGCAGGAGAAAGCAATTCCACCATATTTATAATATATTTGTGCAGATTTTTGAATGGAATGAAAAGCACTAAACTGTGGCATACTTCCAGCCTTACCTTAGATAGGAATATAAAAAAAAGATAAACAGGGCTATGGTGCAATAATGTTACAAATGTCATTTGTTGCTTTATTCTGTATCTGGAACAATTACCCTCTTGCGTGGGCCTGGTTTTTGCCAAATAAAGCAAAGGAAATATATAAAAATAATAATGGGGACAATAAACCCAAATATTTGTTCGATTTATTCATTTTTGTTGTCCAATAAATCGACCAAATGGTTATTACTGTTCCTTGGAATAATCTCTTTCTAGAATCAGCAAAGCTAATTGTATATTTGTGCCCACACACAGACATACACACACACTCACACAAACTGGCACTCACACAAACTAACACACACACAGGGTCTCGCTATGATGCCGGACAGAGGAACAGACAAATAACAGCAGGGTACTGTTTTTTTACCTTACACATTTTTACCTTAGCATATTTATATATGTGTTTATAAACCATGGCATATCTATTTAAGGAAAATATCCCTAAACTCAATTTTGAGTGAGGGATAAAGAAATATTTGGTAACATTTATAATGTACAGTATGTGTATAATATGTATAATAAAATTATTTTTAGGGCATCGTTTTATTTGAAAATTCTAAAAAATATATCTTCAAGGGGGGATTTACTGATATCTGGAAATATCTCTTCTTTCTTTACATTATTATTACAATTTTACCCTTTACACACACACACATACAGTCACACCATGAGAAAACAAATAGCTGAAATTTTAACACAAGTTCACGTATAATGTTTAGCAAGAATATCTGGTGAGCAGCAAAGAGAATGTTTGTTTTAGTATTTGAATTAAAGGCAATGTTTCTGTTTCTGTGTGTTTATAGTGTGTCTCTGAAAGTATCTGTATGTGTACACTGTGTATTTAAGATAATATAAACATACATATACGAGTGAACACTATATAATATATATATACTGTGATTCCAATCATATTAGCATGTATTTTGTTACATATATGTTTGTGTGTTATGGTGTTAGACACAGAGAGTGTGAAGCGGTGCAGACTTACTATGCAGTAGGAGGGTACCTTGCAATGGAGCAGGGAGTTGGGTGCACGCGGCGCCTCAGCAGGTGGAGGAGAGTGCCCTGACCATGGTGCTGAATGGTGCCAGTCCCTCTGCCATCACATGCGCCTGGTGTAGGGTGGGGGCGGAAGGGAGTGAAATCGAGCGCACAAGGAGTGCACAAAATGGCTTTTTTAAGTCTGACATCAGCCCTGCAAGGGGAAGGAGAGAGGCACAGCATCTCCATTTATTGCCCAAGGTATAAGCGATCGGTTAAAATGGCTTAAAAAGCTGGTGGGGAAATTGGATCAGGGAAAATCGTCACCCAACTTTCATTATTTGCAAAGAGTGTGATTGAATTAAAGGGCAAGGAGAGCTGCATAGATGGGAGGACGGAGGCTTGGTGCGTAATGGTGCGGTATTAAATTCTAATTAGAGATGCAGGAATCAATGATAGGGAGGTTGGACAGCCCGGTCCCCCCAGTGGCAGCCCAATAGACTGATGAGTTATTGTCATGTAAAAAGCGCCAGCAATAAGACCAACCGCTTTGCTATTGTCCAAGTGGAAAGAGCCAAGTTTATTATGAGGACTCTATGCTCTGGAGACCCCAGGCGAGGCAGCTCATAGGAGGCTTTTTCATAAAACTGGGCTCTGCAGCAAGTAAGAAGGCCAGTACTGAATCAGGCACACAGCAGAGCACATCTCCTCCCAGAGCCTTCAGCCTCAGCTCCTCCAGTGTTTCCTCTGCAGCCACCTCCAGGGTGACACTTCCAGAGCCACTTCAATGTATAAAATGGAATATTCTTACCTCAATTCCTCCGCCTATGAGTCTTGCATGGCTGGCATGGACACTTCTAGCCTGGCCTCAGCCTACGCTGATTTCAGCTCATGCAGCCAAGCCAGTGGCTTCCAGTATAATCCTATCAGGACCACTTTTGGGGCCACTTCAGGTTGCCCGTCCCTTACCCCTGGATCCTGCAGCCTCGGCACTCTCAGAGACCACCAGAGCAGCCCCTATGCAGCAGGTAAGCACCCTCTTCCCATCTCTCCCAAACCCTAGCAGCGTCTCTCCTTCTTCTATATAGGAGGAAAAGCCTTGATTACATTTGAAAATGGAAATGTGTTTAGTATTTACCAAACGAAATTTGCTTACACAAATGAAAGAATTTATCACGTTAGGAGCGATTGCAGGCGAGGAGTAATTCACTTACAGGGTTACACTATCCTAGTCACACCCGAACCGCCAACAAAATTATCTTAAGCTGCCAAAATGATAGGCATAATTTATTTACTGGGCGATCAGACGCACAAAGCTTGGGAAATAATTCAATAAGCCGAGAGGGGAGCTCATCACTGGCACTGTCCTAAAATCCTGCCACTTGGGCTGCCGCAGGGGCTGCAGCTCCTCTCACTTTCATGAAAAATTTAGAGAATCTGTTTTTCTGGTCTCAATGTAAAATTTTACATATTTTTTAACAAATTTCATTCTATACTGAATGTATTTGTATTTTATACATTCCTAAGAGGATTTAACATTGTGTATTTTAGATCTGTTTTCTAAAACAAATACATGAATGGGAATTTGTTTTAGCTCATATTTTTCCACCCTGCAAATTTTTAAACAAGATTTAGGAACTAAAATCTTTATTCTCAGGTTTTTTTTACCAGCAATGAAATAAAAGGAAACATTTGATTTCACTGCTCCAAACGCTAACTGCCGCAAAGCGCAACCAGCAACCATTTGGATTTAATACTTCTGATTAAACCAAATGAAAATAAATTCTTTTCCACTAGTTTAAAATGGGGTTGTCCCATATTTCTTTTTTAAAACACTTTTTAATATAAATCTTATTATTATAGCCTTTGTATATCTTCTTTACCTCCTGGGCAGTATTTAAATGGAAGTGATTATTTTTATATCTAAGATCTCTTCTATTTCTGGAGTATTTGCAGCAGCCAGAGATATTTCCCCGGACAGAGGGGACACTTGCAGAGATGCAATGGATAGGAACGGACACACAATTAGCAGAAGAGTGAAAGATTAGCATCAATTAAGCTTTGCATACATTCAAATGAATAGAGCAATTGACCCCACATTGGCTGGATACCAGACAGAGAGGAGCAGCAAGTTGAATTGTTGCCGTTAGTCGGAGAGAGGAGCCGGGGGTGCGCAACATGCGCAGACACTCGCAATGATAGGATCATTTGGGCACAGGCTGGGTGCATTCTGCTTAGGCTGCAGGGGTGGTGAGATTGAATGGGTGCTAATGACATATATGACTTTTGGACTATATTTTAAATATTGCTCCTCCAGCTAAAAACTTATATTCTCACCTGGAACTTGTCAGCAAGAAATAGAAATTGTATCAAATCCCAGATCATGGGCAAGTGGTATTGTCAGGGTGAAACTGGTAAGGATTCACCCAAGCTGTTTGCTTGGGAATGGTTAATCAGGGATTTTATTATTAATAATTATTTTCTATTGCAATAATAGGGGCAAAATAAAGTTATCACTGAAATACCCAGCTTAACAGAAATCCCTTTCAATGCACACATTTCTGTAGGATGTTATGTATATATAATATACAAGTTAAACATTCCTCAATGGACCCAGGTTGTAAATTATAACCTTATAAACAGCGCATTATGATACCAGAAAGCACAGTTTATAACATAAAGGGACAGGAGTATGCATCATCTATGTCCTACCATCATAAATAGAATGACAGTTCCCTGCTGTTTTTTGTCTGTTCCTCTGTCCGGCATCATAGTGAGACCCTCCCCATAGCCAATGCAGCATGTCTGGCATAAAGCTACTTAGTATTGGTGACCTGTTGTAGTTAAAAGTAGTTGGGAGCCGGTGATAGGTAAACGAGCCTGGCAGCATTACAAATAGGTGAGACAGAAGAAATGATCCAATAGTTAACTATTATGGGGGGAGATCAAAGAAACACTGGTAAACTACACAGGGTGGGGGACTAGGGAATTACAAAAATATTGAGAAGGAAAAAGAAGAAGCGATCTGCCTGTTAAGTGGTATGGGAGGAGGAGAAGGAGGGGGAGACACGGTCTATCAATAAAGGAGTACAATTAGGTCAGGGACAGAGAGAGGAACTACCCCGTCAGTACCACTAGCACAGGGGAGAGGGGGGCAAGTTTTTTGGGCAGCAGCCTGAGCACCTCCTGTGTACAGAAAGTGGATCTAATGCTTTTAGTTATACAAATGTCAGAATGGAGGCCCTGGGTGTTATAATTTAACATTAAGGTGCTATAGCAATGGATTTTTGTGCCTCCGGAGAGGGAAAACACAAGCAACAAGTAAAACATTAACTACAGATCAAGGAAATGTTGGTACTGGAAATTACACTGAATGTCTGCGAGTCGTGCCTAAGTGGGAAAGGGAAGCTGGTGGGATATATTGGGAGGAGGCACCAGTGAAACTTCAATAATGGGGTTGTAATGGACGTCATGCATGATAGGGAAGGTGCAGGGAGTTGTGGATGAGTGAAAGTGAATAGTATCGGAGCTGGTTAGATTGTTTGGGCATGGTATAAAATGGTTAATTAAACTTGAGTGGAATTATTAGAGAAGCTGTGTGGTACAATCCTAAATTTTAAATCCATCAGTTAAAATATTGTTATAAATTAGATTATAAAGCATAATGTGCCACCTGCTAAAATGTATAAGGCTATTAGGAATCAACTGAAGGTTCTGTAAGGCCTCATTCTTTTATATGGTCACGGAACCCCTCAGTGATTTTTAATAGCCCTAATTACCAGAGAAGGGGGTATATAATCCACTGTATATTATGGTCATTTATATAGGCATACTTGCATAATCAGCACTGCACATTTTTACAATATATACATAAAGCACCATTTCACATTTCTAGAGATAGACAGACAGGCAGGCAGACAGACAGATGATAGATATATATATATATACACACCTACACAGCAAGCCCTCTATACCTAATGTTGCAGAGCATGCCAACTTCCACCACACCAGCAAGGCTGAAGTGGCTTCTGAGAGTTGTAGTTCTACAGCAGCACAAGTGCTAATATTAATTGTACGTGTTAATTTTAGCAAGGGGTTATTATAATTTTTAAAATAAATGAATAGCTCAGTGTAGATATGTTGCAGTTTTACATTCCAGTTGTATCGGGTCTAATAAGCACTAATATCACTTGAAATAACATTTGGTTTTGACCATTTAAAAAAAAAAAAACCTCTGGTCAAATTACCACTTAAAACTGAGCAAATACCATGGAAATGAAAGGGGAGTTTCAGTACCCTTTTAACCCTTGCACTGCTTGTAAGTACAAACGTGACCAAAACATCCCCAAAGTGTGAGTAATTCAGCTTTTCCCTACACTGCTCTCTATTGCACATTTTATTCAGGCACTAATTAGAGATGCAGGAATCAATGATAGGGAGGTTGGACAGCCCGGTCCCCCCAGTGGCAGCCCAATAGACTGATGAGTTATTGTCATGTAAAAAGCACCAGCAATAAGACCAACCGCTTTGCTATTGTCCAAGTGGAAAGAGCCAAGTTTATTATGAGGACTCTATGCTCTGGAGACCCCAGGCGAGGCAGCTCATAGGAGGCTTTTTCATAAAACTGGGCTCTGCAGCAAGTAAGAAGGCCAGTACTGAATCAGGCACACAGCAGAGCACATCTCCTCCCAGAGCCTTCAGCCTCAGCTCCTCCAGTGTTTCCTCTGCAGCCACCTCCAGGGTGACACTTCCAGAGCCACTTCAATGTATAAAATGGAATATTCTTACCTCAATTCCTCCGCCTATGAGTCTTGCATGGCTGGCATGGACACTTCTAGCCTGGCCTCAGCCTACGCTGATTTCAGCTCATGCAGCCAAGCCAGTGGCTTCCAGTATAATCCTATCAGGACCACTTTTGGGGCCACTTCAGGTTGCCCGTCCCTTACCCCTGGATCCTGCAGCCTCGGCACTCTCAGAGACCACCAGGGCAGCCCGTATGCAGCAGGTAAGCACTCTCTTCCCATCTCTCCCAAGTCCTAGCAGCATCTCCCCTTCTTCTATATAGGAGGAAAAGCCTTGATTACATTTGAAAATGGAAATGTGTTTAGTATTTACCAAACGAAATTTGCTTACACAAATGAAAGAATTTATCACGTTAGGAGCGATTGTAGGCGAGGAGTAATTCACTTACAGGGTTACACTATCCTAGTCACACCCGAACCGCCAACAAAATTATCTTAAGCTGCCAAAATGATAGGCATAATTTATTTACTGGGCGATCAGACGCACAAAGCTTGGGAAATAATTCAATAAGCCGAGAGGGGAGCTCATCACTGGCACTGTCCTAAAATCCTGCCACTTGGGCTGCCGCAGGGGCTGCAGCTCCTCTCACTTTGCTTCAGGACTGTAGTTAGGGGTTCCAGGGCACTATAGGATCCAAAGTTTCACTGGTTTTTGGAGACGTTTATTTCTATTTTTTATCATTTTTATCTAAATTTATTTACATATATATAATTGTATTTAACAAATTGTATTGCTTTTGTTTAGATATGTTTACATATATTATATACAATTGTATTTAACCATAATGTAATGCTTTTACTACTACTGCCTTTCTAGAAATGTTTCTGTTTCTTTTGGGACCTAGTTTGGCACAAACACATTATTAATACCGTAATACAAGTGCCTAATACCTTTACTTTGTACATTTCGTTTGGGGGTGTTGTACTTGAACGAAATAATATTTTTTTCTTAGTCTGAGCCTTATTTATAAGTGGAATTCGTTTTACTCTTTAATTGACAGTTCCTTACAAGCTATTTACTGATCACGGCGGGCTGAATGAGAAAAGGAAACAGAGAAGGATACGCACCACCTTCACCAGCGCACAGCTCAAGGAACTGGAGAGGGTATTTGCAGAGACCCATTACCCTGATATCTACACCCGCGAGGAGCTGGCACTCAAGATAGACCTGACAGAGGCCAGAGTGCAGGTAAAGAGCAAAGGGTTTATTCTCCCTATAATACTATATCCATGTTACTGGCCATACTGTACAGGTTCACATGCAACGTCATACTATATCATTTTGATTTATTTCTTAAATGTAAAGCTAATATACCAGATACATAGATAGAATAATAGACTAAACATTAGTGGATAAACAGGTAGCTACACATAATATAATATAAATATAGATGCTTAATTATGTATGTATTCATATTTCCATTCCTAGAACACAGGAATATCTATCAATCACACTGTACAGGAACATGACAGACATAGCCCCAGAATACTGGAATATTACACATATATTGTATGACACTCCTAGTATACAGCAATAAGATTAATGATACTCTCCATATATAGAAATTTGACAAATATATATAAGCCTCATTATACAGCAGTATTACAGACATATATATAGTATGTAGTAAAATGTACAGATGTACCCCCGGCACATAGGGATAATTATAGATATAACCCTGACTTACTGTATACAGATATTTACAGGTATAGGACACCCCTGTATATAGGAATATAGCAGATATAGGATACCCCAAGTACATAGCAGTATGACAGAGGTCTGTGCTGGGTGGTTGGGTGGCTGCTGCAGTCAGTAGGAGAGGGAAGGCAGGTGGGTGTACATGTCCCTCTCCCTAACGACCAGTCCTTATTGTCCCTGTCTCCCTGCCTTTCCCTGTATGGGGCATTGCTGGAATTCCTGCCTCCCACCCACTATCCCAACTAATTCCTTTCACTTCTCTCCTTCTCCTTACTTTATTCCTTCTATTCTCATTACTCCTGTCACTTGCTCCTCTCTATCTCTTCTATGTGACTCCTGGCTGATTGTTGTCAGACTCATTCGCTGCCATTGTCATGCTGAATAGCTTTTCTCTTTCTCCCCATCGGCACGGCAGCCTCCTCCCTGTATGACTCCAGGCCTGTCCCTATCTGTGTCACTCCCCTTTTCCTAAATACTACTACATACTCTAATGCCTCCAGCTGCCAGCATCCCCGTGAGGTGGGTGGTACCTTGAAAAGCATTAAGTCTGTGTGTATGTACATGTGTAGAGATGGTGTGGGAGGCACCACAGGAGCTACTGTTTGGTTGCCAGGATCCCATGCCTTAGCAACAAGGCACTGGTTATATGAACAATAAATCCCAATATAAAACTGTTTGGTTGCCAGGGTCCCTGACCATAGCAGCCAGATGCTAAGATACCACTGGAATATATTTAACAAAAAGCCAAAGTACAGATAATTTAACCACAAAAAATAGAATATTCATTTAATGTTCCATGACTTCCCTCTTCAATATTGGACATTCTCCCCACATTATGTATCGGAAATAATCCATAGCCTCTATCTACATGGCTTGCTTTGCACCATCTAACCCCCATTTGTTTCCTCTATCTCAGGTCTGGTTCCAGAACCGCAGGGCCAAGTTCAGGAAGCAGGAAAGAGCAGCAGCAGCGGCGGCAGCAGCTGCCAAGAATGGCTCCTCAGGCAAGAAATCCGACTCCTCACGGGACGAAGAGAGCAAGGACTCCAAGAGCGCTGACCCTGACAGCACTGGTGGGCCTGGGAACAACCCGAACCCCACTCCCAGCTGTGGTGGAGGGCCAAGTCCTAGCGGGGCACAAGGAAATGGGGTCCCACAGGAGCCAGGCAAGGTTGGGGTGCCAGGGCCTGGAAGCCTAACATCAGCATCGGTTGTAGGAGTTTCAGGTGGACCACAAGGCTGGGCAACTGGGCCAGGTGGCACCATCACCTCCATCCCTGACTCCTTAGGAGGCCCCTTCGCCAGTGTCTTATCTTCTCTGCAGAGACCCAACAGCACCAAAGCCACTCTAGTCAAGAGCATGTTCTGAACTCTACCCCAGCCTTATCCTTCTGAGTAACAGTACTAGTCCTCTTAGCTACATGGCCCTTGCTCTTGTGCTTAGTGAGAAACAGAACACTGAGAGTAACATTGACACGGGCCAGGCCTGCCCGCAACCTTCCTGGTGAGATGGACCCTCGACATCGGTTCCCTTCTTCAAAGCAGTGAAACTGACGGCCGCATACAGGAAGCTGGTGGCTTCTTAGAGCCACAATTGTGGACTCCATAACTCACAAAATCATGGTTCCCGAGATGAAGATCTCATCTAAGAAGAAGCCCAAGGTTTTTATTAAGAACAAATGGTCATTCTACAGCAAGTGGTTCAGTAAAGATGGGGGGAGCACGGGAAGCCAGCGGGTACACTGTATCTAGAAAGAGCCATTCTCTAAGGTTTCTAGCTGCTTGGCTTGGGGAGCGATGCAATCGCATGTCAATGTCTTGTTCCTCCAGCTGTTGTAGAACTACAACTTCCAGCTTGCATTACTAGAGGGAATGCTGGGAAGTGTAAAAACACAAAAGATTTAGGGACAGGATTCTGACAAACAGATGCATTACACAACTAAAAAAAAATCCCATCTTTATACTGTAAATTGAAAATTGCCCACAAATATGTATTTTCTCCAATAAATATTTAGGGAATTTTACAAAATCTTCATCTAAAAATTGCACTGCATTACGGGTGGGGTCTGTCTTTTTTCCTACTGAATCTGTACATCGACGATGGTTGTATTTATTTATTACATTGATTCAAGCAAATTAAACCATTTTTTTTAAAAAGGCACAACAAAAATTGTAGATATTAGTTGGATGTTAAGAGGTATGCTTTCTATTTTCTGTGTCCTTTTCAGCCCTGTAACGTGGCAGTTGTATAGTGTTAATATAAGTACAAATTGTCTCCAGTTGTTGGAAGTAAGTCATGCCGAACCCTCTAGTCTGCTTTGTGTCTAATGAGAAAAAATATAAGGATTTTATGGGTTCAATTCGTTTGTCTGTTTGTTTGTTCGTTTGTTTGTTTCCTTGTTTCGTTCAATGAAGCTGGATTTCACAACAAAACATACCTTTCTATTTTTGTTACACTCTGCATGTTGTCTATTTCTTCCCGTTAGAAATGGTGGGGGGCAGAATATCCATAAATTATGTTCTGGACTAAAGTTATTTATATGTTGTTATAATGAATGCTTCTATTTAATGAATCCCATTTTTTTTTACATGTGCATTTCGCTTTGATTTTTGGGTTTTTTTCTTCTCCAAAATTGTGCCATTAAAACTGATTGTTGATAATAAAAATGAAAAATGTAAAGAATCTGTTTTTTTTGTGTCAGTGTAAGATTATAAATATTATTAATGAATTTTAGTGTAAGCTTTTAAAACTATATTTGCATTTGATAGTGTTGGCTGAATATTTTATACATTTCTAGGGGATTTAACACGGTCACTATAAGAAAGGTACTTTTTTATATCAGTAAATATGTGTACGAGATTTTGAAATTTGTTTTAGTTCATATTTTTCCACAGTGGGGAATTTTCAAATAAAATTTAGTAACAAAAATCTCTGCTTTCAGACTTCCTACTAGAAATGAAATAAAAAGATTTTGCGGCTCTGATCTGTAGCTGCCGCTAAGCGCAACCAAAATGCATTGGATTTAATGCTATTCATTAAACCAAATTAAAATACGGTCTTTCTACTGGTTTAAAATGTAGCTGTGCCAAATTACTCTACTAAAATAGTATTTAGTAGAAATAAGTCTAAAGCAACTGGACTTTCTGAATATTATGAAAAATATTTCACCATTCATCTGAGTGGCTTCTTCAGTAGAAAACACTTAATATAAATATTTCATACAGATGTATATATTTATAGCCTTTGTATATCTTCTTTGCCTCTGACACTGGGCAGTGTCTTTTATTTAAATGGAAGGGATTATTTTTATATCTGAGATCTCTTCTATTTCTGGAGTATTTGCAGCAGGCACAGATATTTCCCGGGACAGAGAAGACACTTGAAGGCAATGAGACTATGGATAGGAACGGACATACAATTAGCAGAAGAGTGAAAGATTAGCATCAATTAAGCTTTGCATACATTCAAATGAATAGAGCAATTGACCCCACATTGGCTGGATACCAGACAGAGAGGAGCAGCAAGTTGAATTGTTGCCGTTAGTCGGAGAGGAGCCCGGGTAGCGCCACATGCGCAGACACTCGCAATGATAGGATCATTTGGGCACAGGCTGGGTGCATTCTGCTTAGGCTGCAGGGGTGGTGAGGTTGAATGGGTGCTAATGACATATATGACTTTTGGACTATATTTTAAATATTGCTCCTCCAGCTAAAAACTTATCAGAAAGAAATAGAAATAATATTAAATCCCAGATCATGGGCAGGTGGTATTGTCCGGGTGAAAATGGTAAGGATTTGCCCAAGCTGTTTGCTTGGGAATGGTTAATCAGGGATATTACTTATATTAATAATAATTATTTTCTATTGCATTAATAGGAGCAAAAGAAATAGTTACCTATATCCCCTCTCAGTAGGAATTCCCTTTAATATGCACATCTCTGTACGCATATAAATGTGTGTGTATATCTATATAATGATCATTTATATAAGGCTACTTGCATACATATTTAACAATAAAAACAAAAAGAGATAGATACAGACCTGTATAAACATACGTGCCACCTATCCCTAGTGCCACAAAAATCTGCAGAGATGCCCTAAATCCTCCCCACCCCCCTGATATGCAGGCTCAGCATTACTTATTTTATTAAAAAAACTGGGGTTGGATCCAGCACATATTTGGTTATTATGGGATGTGGATCTGTGTCCCTTCTCTCATCCTGCCTGTGCTGTATTTTTAGAGACAGAATAGCATTGAATGCTGCTCTCTAATCTCTTTTCTGTTACTATGGGGTATATACAAGATAAGCAGTTACAGGCAGCATCAGGTACCCCAGCTATAACATCCCCCCCACTAGTAAGGCTGGAGTAGCTTCTGGGAATTGCAGTTCTATAGCAGCATGTGTACTAATTATATATATATATATATATATATATATATATATATATATATATATATATATATATATATCTATATTTCATACCAAGAGGTGCTTAGTTTAGCAAAAGGGTTGTTTATTTTGTAAAATAAATAGTTTATAATTTGTATTTTTACATAGCTATAATATAAAGTATATAAATATAAAGTTTTGGCATTTCTTCGTAAATACGTCAGTATTTCCAAACCAAGTAAAATGACCAATTAAACCTAACCAGATCCCACATAAAGGACACTGGTGTAACACCTTGGCAATTTTAGCTAAACTAAGCATATCCTGATATGAAACATATATATATATATACTGGTATATTTGTTCTCATGCTGCTGTAGAACTACAACTCTCAGCGCTACGTACAGCCACGAAGAGTGAAGTTAAGCACACATTGCAGCTGATATAAGAGGACTATGGCAGCTCCCAGTGCTAACTATACCAATACATTTGCAGACTGTGCCCACAGCTACTTTTTCACCCCAGCATTATAATGCCACTTATACAGCCGTAACAGGTGGATAATAGCGCCTAAACCGACGGTAAAGACCAGTTAACCTAGCATGCACTTCTTCTTTCATGAAAAAGAACAAATTTCTCCCATAATAATAGTGAAACCGAATGTTAAAGTTGCTTTGTGAAGGGTTTAGCAGATTATAGGAATAATCAGAGACTTTTGGGATAAATGCGAACATTGGGCTGCAGGAACTTGCGGCGGGACTCCCAGCTCTGCTGTATATCAGTGCGCCGCCAGAGGGTCACAGCGCAATGTTAAGGTACTCAGCGCCCTCTTGTGGTGAGACATAACTATACACGATAGAACGAAAGGGCTCTGTGTAATTTAGCGGTATAATCCGCCCTTTTACGCCGTGAGAACTAAATATTGCTGATAATAATATAAGTATTCAGTTCCTCACATACACTTCGCGTTTCAAATTTCTATGAACGAATTGCACTAATTGATGACCAGTTTCTGGAAGCTGTAGTGTGGTGCTAGGCGCACACATTGGCGCCCTTGCTTCTTTAACAATCGCTACCAGTTTTCAAGTAAGAACAGCGCAAATACAAGTCGGAAACTAATCCCACGTACAGTATACAATAAATATAATCCATTAAAAATAATGAAAACAATAAAAACCATCCTGAAGGCAAACCCTTCCCCACAATAAAGAAACATAGTCCCACCTCACAATATGGCCGCCCTGCTACCCCTTCACCATGTGCATTTTCTGTACCTCTGAGGCACTCATACATGGCACACAGTGGCCTAAGATGGCACAGAAGAGAAAAGGAAGGCAGGTTTTAGCCCAAGAAAAATCTCAACCTAGGGGGTGAGAAGGGACAGCTGTTTCTTGTTAAAATAGCTTTATCTTTCCATTACCCAGGGCTGGGGCCCAATCCAATGAAATGAGGCCTCAATCTGAGACAGTGGGTTTGTCCAGTGAGTGGCCCTCCTGCTGTTGTAAAACTACAGCAACAAGTATCCTCCAGCCGGACATCTGGCTTTTCTAATTTTTTTAATTCTGAAGGATTTTGGGTATTGCAGGTAAAACACAGCTGGTGGCTAAAAGAATATCCCTGACTTGAAACTTGTTTCCCCAATCATATCCTGACCAATGGACCCCTTTGGAGATAGGGATCCAGGCCAAATGATCCCTATCCTGGACCAATTCTAAGCCATCATTAATAACACAAGGGCTTTGGGAATCTGCAGTTTATGCAGCCACCTGGCATCTCATCCTCACCTGCACATTTGCTATCATCCCTTGCTCTTAAAACCTTTAAGAGGCCATTCCTAAGTGTACATAAATATACGTACCCTCCATAGCCACGCTGCTCACAAGGGAGCTTTCTGGAGAAAGTGTGGCAGAAGGGCATAAAACTGCAATAGTTAAGAAAAGGAGGGAGGAGTAAGAGATGGAAAATGGAAGTAAAAAAGGAGGTGAAATTAGAAGGGGAATGAAAACACAATTAAAATACAAATAGAGCCACTTAAAACCATACGTTTCCTTTGTCTGAATATCAATATCAGTGCCTGCTCTTTGCTAAATGATCCAACTCTCCTGAACACTGATATCCTTACAGGAACGTGTGGCTTTATTACTCCTGTGCCTAAGTGACCTGACTGTGGGGCCCAAATATTCAGACAGAATGCTGATTTGCTCTAATTTATACTCCTAGTCCAGCCTAAAGGGTAATGACTGTGAAACTTGGGTTGAGCACATATCTTGAAAATAGCAATGTTTTCTGCAAGAAAATTCTTCTGTATTTTTTGAAGAATAATCGCCTTCATTTTGTAAAGGGACAACATTTCCAGTGTAAGGCCTTATACCTTTGATTTGTGGGCCTCATAGAAATACATCAGTAGGAAGGTAGCCATAGAAAGCTTTCAATAGATATGAGGTTTTAATGCAGGGGATTTTATTTTCCCACTTAATGGAAAATATTAAAAGAAAAAAGAAAAACAAAATTATCCTGAGTTGATCATTTTAATATGGAAGAAGTCATTAGTTTACTGGAGTAACTGGAGGGCATTGGTACACAACTGTAGGGAATGTTTATATACATAACAGACACGGCAGATGCCTCTTTCTATTCTCTCTTCTCACACAGAATTGAACCTTCTTGTGCATTAGTGAACCTGGGAGGAATGTGTTTTTTCTACTGTATTGATAGAGTGCTTGGCTTTTCTGCTAGGCTTGACAAAGAATATTCCCTGCCCCAGTAGAGATAACAATTTAATTGTACACAACACACACACCTGGCATGTTTGGCACAGATGCCACAGGCTGCTGGGCAGCAGGATGGGAAAATGGGAAAACTATGTAGTGGCCACAACGGATCAGCTGAAGCCCACGTGCTGTGCCTCTGTATCCTGACCAGTCTGACCTGTACTCCTGAGATTGGGGTAAAGACTTATTTTGGAACTAGATATTTTTAGAACTGAATGGCTGATACAATGTTGTCTATAATCTAGTTACCACACAAAGTGGGCCCCTGCGTAAATCAAAGGTGGGACTCAAACTTAAACCCTTGGAAGCAAAGTGTTAATCTGTGTGATTTTATATTCTGTCTCCACAGATCACTAATCTGACCAAGGGGGTGTGTGAATAGACCAGAGTTTGGCTGAGTTAGCAATGAAGGGTACACCACAAGTATTGTCTCACCAGCAGCAAAAGGGTAAATGCTGCTCATCTGGCACAGAAATGCTTACAGAGAGCATTTGCTTGGGTTATCATGAAATATGCCGCCAATGGAAGGCATTGTGGTGATGGCTTGCATTAAATTAATGACAAATACATAATCTCAAGATTACACATGTTTCGCTTTTAATGCAAGAGCTAAATTGAAATCCCAAACAGGTGATTACTACATATTGGCTTCCTCAGCAAAAGCACCATTAAGCACAGAGTCGTTCCAAGAGCCATAATTTCAGCGGGAAATTGGCTCATGCTCCACACAGAGTGGCCTAAGTTTTAATTCAATTTGCTCGAGATGATGGATGTTGTTCTTTAATCCTGGAATATGTGCTCCATTAACAAGGCTGTCTGCTTCATTTCCATCTGCTGCCACACGCAATGAGTCTCTGCTAATATCGATATATGAAGCATTAGAAATGTGAATGGCATTCTATTCTTGTGTCTGGGGTTTTTTGCCAGCTAGAAACTTTTGTGAGACAGACAGAGATGTTTTGTCTGGTTCTCTTCAAGATGGGGCCTCTTTGTTCCAAGCAAGTGACATGGCACAGCCCCTACTTTATAATAAAGCCGACTGTGCTTTGTGTTTAAGGCTTTCAGGCACTTTCTTTTTTTTGTACAATGTCACTTGCTCCCATCCTAACTGGGCAATGATATGACTGCATTAAAGGGGCACTAAATCTATGTTTGTATTTGTCTAATGGTATTCTTGTTGGCGGGGTTTCCTTTGTTTATATAAAAGTCTTTCTAACTCCACTTGTAATTTTATTTGGCATAGTGATATCAACTTCTTTAAGCATTCAAGGCAGGACAGTGCCCAACTGCATACCCCAAGATGGGATAGTTTACTAGTAAGTGGGTGGAGTTGAACAGCAGATAAGAGGATAGTATGGAAGAGCGGCTCTGGCTAAGAAAGTCTTGATATTCATATGTTGGAAGGTATGTTAGGCCATCTTTCAGTGGATCATTTCATAATTGATTATGTCAGCTTGAAGGTGTGGCTTCATGGGCGTCCACAGAAGGGGGCAAGAGGGGGCACTTGCCCCACCCTGGAAAAGTAGCAAAAAAAACCAAAAAAAAAAACAAACCTTACTCCGTTTCTGCACTGTCCCCCTGAAGCCCGTTTTGCTGTGCTCCGATTGGATCTTTCTTCTTGTGGATTCTCCAATCAGAGCACAGCTTCCTTGACAGACAGTAAAATTGACCAATCAGAGCACAGATGCACACAGGGATCGGGAGATTTTGCAAACTGGAAACAGAAATGAAGACTGAAAAGAAGAATCTGCAGCTGTAACTTTACCTAAGAACCAACTCTCAACTTTTGCTGCAGTTTTCATCCCACAGGTACTATACGCGGGTACTATACGCGGGCGCTATACCCGGGCGCTATACCCGGGCGCTATACACGGGCGCTATACACGGGCACTATACCAGCTGACATTAAATTGTTTTTTTGCCTGACCTGACATCTATAATAATTTATAATCTATCCCCTACCCTAACACATGGAGGGTAAGTTAACTCTTTCCCTCTGAAAAAGCTCACAGTGTGTTTATATATTTGTTGTTGTTTACTATTTTTTTTTTTTTTGTCATTGTTTTGTTCATTTATAGTAAGTTACAGTGGGGCCAATGTTGTGTATCAGTGCCAGTGTTATAGTGCCAGGGCCTGAATATCTGCCATCCGTACCCACTGTGTTTCACTGTATATAATGGGGAGTCAGTACCCACTGCCTTTCTTGCTATAAAACTAACATAAACACATCTAAAGGGGTGGTTCACTTTTAAGTTAACCTTTAGTATGTTATAAAATGGCCTATTCCTAGCAACTTTGCAATTGGTCTTCCTAATTGATTTTTTTGAATAATTTGCCTCTCTCTTCTGCCTCTATACAGAGTTCAAATGGGGGCCAAAAAATATTGCTCTGTGAGGCTACAATTTTATTATTATTATAATTTTGTATTACTTATTTTTCCAAGTAGGCCCCTTAACTATTCATATTCCCATCTCTTGTATGAATACTTTTACATACTAAACATTTTAGGGTAAAAAAAAAAAAAACACCCCCACCCGCACTTTTGTACAGTATCCCTGGGAGTCAGTGGGAACGGCAAGAGGTAGTTGGGAGGTTAACTTTTTACGCCAGCAGCGAATCCACTAAGTGTCACATTAGCTGTAGGTCAGTCTGTGTATGGGCCATCTTTAGCCTCCCCTAGTATCATCCTGCAAAAAATATATATATATATTTGTCTGTTGCAGGATGATGCTAGCTTACTTGCCCCCCCTTGGAAAATTTTCTGCGGACGCCCATGTGTGGCTTAGTAGGCTGTAGACAGCATATAGAAAACTGCATTGTCTGCAGCATATGGAAAACATACAGGCGGGTTAATCGGTGTTTAAATATGATAGGGAATTTAGATCGTAATCTCTATAAGGCATAAATAACGGATAAAAAAAAAAAGTACTCCACATGTTGATGGTGTGATAGTCAGTCAGAGGGACAATGCCCTGATTTGCTCACAGAAACAGAGACCCAATAGGCATAAAGATGGGCACATTCCCTTATGCAAGGGTTCAGGGCTAGGTTTGTTAGAGAAGAGGGGATTGAGAATGAGTGGGGGCACTGGGGCAGGAATGTACAGCTCTCAAGTGAGAAATTCAACAAGTTTTTAACCTGTAAGGGCAGTGGCACACATGGGATTAGTCGCCTTACTGCGGTAATCCCAGCAGCAAGAATGTAAATCCCTGGTGGGATGGCGTACGCATCGCTATGATTTCCCAAAGTCGCCTGAAGTTTCCTTGAGAGGCAATTTACATTCTTGCTGGTGGGATGGTATGTCAAGTTGATAAGTCGCCCGCAGTAACAAAGATTTATCGCAGGCGACTAATTTCCACATGTGCCACTGCCCTAAGCAGGAGTATAATGGTCATGGCTTGATGTTTTGCCATAAACAGAGTTCAGACACACTATTGGGCTTATTTATCAATTTGCCAGTTTGTGATTTAGAGAGTTTTTTTTCCAGTTCTAATAAACTCACATTTTTAGAAAGCTCACGTTTGCTTTTTTAATATGGAAAACTCGTTTGAATAAAAAAACTGGAATACCTCTAATTTGTTTAAAAACTAAAAAAAAAAAAAAAAAAACTCGAAAATCTTGTCTTATTTTGCCTAAGACAACTCCAATTGACATCTATATATACAAGCTTTTTACATTCAAGTTTTTGGGGGGTTTGTACTTGCTATTGGAGTTTTAGCAAAAAAAAAAAAAAAAACAAACTTGAATCATGGAAAAAATTCAAATTTGAAAGTTGATATATCACCCCATTATACGTTATAGGCCTAGGAAATGTTGATTACAGGTAACACAGTTGCTTCCGTCTTTCAGGGCTAGATTAATAACAAGGAGCTCAAGGCCCTTTTGCAAAAACAGGCTTATCATTAAGGAACATAAATGTGGAGGAATCAGAATTGGTCATAAAGTAAAGGGAACATTGTGAGAACTGAATAATTAGCAGTTTAACTATAATTTTATGAAAAATGTCCCAAAACTCTATGGGGAGGGTCTGAAATGATTTTGCTGTGGGGCCCAGTAACTTCTAATCACACCACTGCCGGGAAGTCTCAGACACTAGGTCCACAGCCATTATAAAAAGTATTGTGTACATCATGTCTCCCTGATGATAGTTCCTGCATGTCATTATAATACAGGTTTTACTCCCCCAAAACCCACTTATCCATCCAATCCAAATCTTTGACCCTTTTTCACACTTACTCTTCTCATTTTTACTCATTCACTTACCTCCTATTTTCTACCATGGTGTCCGTACCAACAAGGTTTAACCTAACTAAACCAAACCATTCCTCATAATTGTCCCCTTACCACAACTAAGTAGCAACAAAAGCACTGGCACTCAGAGCTGCAAACAGATCAAGCCCTTTAAAAAAAACTTTATTGCGGAGGTGCAACGTTTCGGGGCAAAGTGACCCCTTTATCAAGCATGTTAAATTTTGGGAGGGTGCCGACCCCTCCAGCAGTATGCGCCAAGCGCTACATTTCTTTGGAGAGCTAAGGGTGTGCGAGGAAGATCCCCCTGTTCGTCTACCCCTTACCACAACCACCATTTCATCTCTCAAAAGCTGGCCATACATGTAATGATTTCTCCTTAACTAAACCAATTTCAGTGCGATCCAACAAAACCATGGTAAATTATCGATCGGGGAGGTTTGAAAATTTTCAGTGTTGACAATGAAATGTGTCCATTGTCCAATTGTTTGCAAGGTCATGCAGGTAGTTTCCCTAGCTTCAACTAGACAATATTGCTTGAAATGGTTGTTTTCTTTGATGGACAAATCGGACTTTTAAACAATCGTTTTAGGATCAGCGTGGTCCTAAGATAACAAAAATTTCTTTTAAAAATCCTAAAGTGTATGGCCAGTTTTATCTTTCTACTCAGTACATTAATGCATCCTTCACCTGCTGCACCCAAACTCTCCTCGACGACATTCATAATTTCCTACTGGATTGGGCAATAGTAATTGTAAGGAGATACACCATTATTTCCAAAGAGAATTCTAGGTCACAAAGCTCTAAAGATTTACATGAGCTTAAGGCCAATGATGTACAAGGCACCTACCACCCCCATATTTAATGGTGAGTACCTTCTCAGATGGACATGGAGCAATGGCAGACAAACCTCTGATTAAATACACTCAACTGGGCATTTTTGCTTAGAGGTCCACCTTTCACTACTTAATGTGCCTCAGTCAGGGCACTTCTGACTGGTGACAGCTAGACAGTATGCCATTACCCTTAAATACTGACATTTTTAAACTAATCCTACCCTGACAAACCAGGACCATACAGCCCTTAAATAAACATTAGAGTCAGTTAGTAATGCAGATGCAAGCACTATGTACATTTACTGCACAAAAGTGACCAATCTGTCAGCAGTCAGGGTCTGTACATGCCAAATTGTCTACAAGTATGTGTTGCCAAACTGGCCAATAAATTTCCTGTTCAGTCAGTGGGTCAAACATCAGGCCGCAGTTCAAGTCACACCCAAGAACAGTTTAAGTGAGGACAGAAAGAGCATTTCTCCATTACTCTTTGTATCATGGGGCCCTTCGAGGGGCAGAATGTATGAGATGTCCCACCCGTGACAGTTGTTGTTGTTGTCTTATATAGAGTTAGGTTAGGTTAACCCTCCCTGAGTTAGACTACTCTGCATATGGCACAAATGCTGAGCCTGTAGTACACAATGCATAAAAAATGCAAAGAAACACACAGAATCATGGGGTTTGTCCAATATTTTATTTATAAACATACATTTACTATAAAAGCTGTTGCATCAAGAACATTTTCCTATTTTCCAGAGGCATTTTAGAATAAATACAATGGGTAACAGTTAAGTGACGCTTGGGTGGAACATTAGAATCACAGAGAACAGGAGAATGTGTTCTCGTGTTAAGCCAGAATGCGCCGTACCAAATCACATAACCCTACAATACACGCGGATAAACAAAGGGGTGAAGTAATAGGAGAACATGTCCGGTTAGACACATCTTACACTCTGTGGGACATTTAGAGATTAGTTCTCTCTCGAACTGCAATAACAAGATTAGCCTAACATTGTTATTGGTTCACTGTCACAGAGGCCAACAATAGACTGAAGACTGGAACACGGTGTAATGCCATCACATAATGGCCTCTATTCACTACGTCGGAAGAGGATTGTCCTTCATGCTTAAAGAGGTTAGCTCTGTTATTCTAATTAGAGCTGAATCCTCACACAGCATGAGTGGACTTGAGCCCTGTGTTGCTGTATGTTGCAGTCAGCAGCTCCCGTGGCTACTGGGCTGACACACGTTGTGCCACGTGCTCGCATCTCTAAATTGTTCGGTTCAGCCCACATGGCTCTTAGGGACTGATTAAGCCATATAAGCAGTGTATTTGTTGGAAATAGATCCACAATGTCCTCATCAGATCCACTGCACGTAGGTCTTTTTGGACTATTTGTGCTGGTGCCTAGACTGTATCAGCTAAATTCTGACGTGTTCTGTAAAAACCACAAACAGCTGACTTTGGTTAATGTACATACAAATATCAAACCCCATCGGACAAAGGTATGGATGGGTTATGAGTTTACTAAAGCATACGGTTATATACAGATGATTCCGAAACCAGGTAAGAAAAGCACCTGCTTGTTATAAAATGCTCTTACAAATTGTGCATGTTTTGTGCAATGTCTGAATAAAGTTTCATATTGTTGCAGACACCATGCGAAGTGTAAACATGACAGTCACAGGAACAAGAAGCATGCCAGCAACTCTGCAAAAGCACTCAAAGACACAAATGACCAAATCTGATGAAATTTACAGAGCTGAAAATGGACATGAGACTCGCAATCTCTTTAAGGGCCAGAGAGGGCGCCAAAGTCAATGAAGCAGGTTGGAAAGACTCTCTGGCACGTAAAGGAAATGCTGTTTTGTTTGTAGATGCTATATAAAAACTCTCACCTATGACTGTTTGCAACAGCTTTGTGAATAAGGCACTGTTTCAATGTTGTAGTTTACATCAGTTGTAGTGAAATATGCGGCTACACCAGAAGCAGGCCATCAAATGATACAGGGTCACATTTAGCGCTTAATACATGCAAGAAACACCAAACAAGGGCCTAAATAAATAGTTTCTAACTTAAGAAGACATAGAAAAATATTATTGCTTACACAACAGCAAAATATATAGGTTTTGTTTTCCTTTTACAAGCACACAGGTCAAACAGACATGGTACTACGTCTGATACACACCAAGGCAGGCATTCCCAAACCTGTGGCACTTATCACTTGTGGGAAATTCAATTCCCAGCACCCTCGGTTAGCCATCGAGTTCTAGTCCACAGAAACAGGGGGAGGAGGTGAGGGATGAAATTCATACACTAATATTAGGTTAGGCAAATCAAGCCTCCAGTCAGGAGCCCTGGGTGCCCAATGTAACTAGTAGCATAATGGAGGATGCTTAAAGAAGCAAGGAGGACCAGCTCTGTTAGCTAACAATTATTAAATATTTTTCCATACATACAACAAGCATGCCCAACCTTGGACCCATGAGTTATTGCAACTATTCAAGCATCGCCCACCCACAGCCATTTGCTGTCAGCAGTACAGGAAGTTGTATGTTTAACTGGGATAATGAGGGATGTCTCAGTTTGGACATGCCCGATTATACGCATTTTAACCCCTTAAACCCAGACTTCCTGCTGTGCCACAAGACACTTGTGTTAGTGAGGAACAACTTCCCCAAATGTTGCATTAAAGAGCAATTTGTCCTTAGTTATGGAAAGGCAGTATTTCTCCCAACTGGCACGTCTAACCACCTCCACTCTGAATTCTCAGCAGTGTTTCTCAAAGACCATCTGGTACATAGGGTTTGAAATAAAACTCCTCTGGATTACCCCTGTGGGTTCTAGAACCTCCAAGTCCTACACAACAGATCCTATTCCTCACCAAAGCTGCAGAAAATACAGTTCCAGACTATGGGTTCTGTTCTCTCCTTTCAGTCACACCCTGTGGTTTCTATTTACAAGCAAGGCTCCAAAACCTGCATTTCCATATGTAAGTTGTATCCCCTGCCTGGGTTGAGAACATGTCCAAACTACAGGTTTTATTCCCTAAATCAGAAATGAGAAACTACACCAAGTAGTTCTAAGGCTCTGTATTTACCTATTAAAGTGATCAACTCCTGTCAAATGTTACGGTCTTCAGCCTACACCAGAATTGCAAGAAAGCATGGTGCTGTGTATTTCAAACAGGTTAGAGCTAACAAGACTGGTGTGATTTACAAAATATACTCAATAAATATTACAAGAGGCCCCTTAAGAAGCATGCACCTTGTGTTTCCCTATGCAGATTTAGGATGTTTTTTCGTTGCAGGGTGGCTACTCGCAACACCATTTCCCAGTCCCCACATCACTTATAGTGCACATACATTAGATAAACAAAATTACTGCAAATGTAGTGTGAATATAGCCTGTGCAAAGCCCATTTAACTTTAATGACCATACACATGGGCACACTGAAGATCAGTCAAAACAATCTTTTTTATATACGCTACCAAAAGGTAACACAATATAGAGTCTAACATGCCCCCTTCCCAACAAACACCTGTAGATCTTAATGTAGAACTAGATCTATGTTTGGCATCTGAAGGTGTCCGCACTATTGTCGGACTCGGTGCTTCAGTGTAAATATACAAGCGGTCTGTGCCACAGCAATGGTTAGAGGTTCTCTTTATATGCTGCCATTGTCATCGCTAGAAATATGGCCCCTTGTGTGCTACAGAGCCAGACAGACACACCATCTATCCATTACTGTCCCAGAACGTACAAATTCTACATTGTCTGGACAAAAACCAAATACATACTATAACAGTCAAAGCCTGTAGTGCTACATAATTTCTACCATTAAGCTTCTGATCAGAATTCCTCATCTCAACTTACAAATCGATGGCTGTTCTAGATCCAATTATAGAGAAAGCTGTTATTTTGTGGCCCAAACTGAAACAGAATCTTGGACCAAGCTTTATTATCTGCATGAAGAGTAAAGCTGCAATCACACACTGGATACACATTAGTCAACATTATCTGGCCAAAGCAATGACACTTCCCAAAAAAAAAAAAAAACCAGCAGTGCCAAAAACTTACAATTACTTGTTTTTGCCTTTGTTATGCTTAGATTTGCACAGCCCTATGGTTATAAACCAAATAAAATATACTTTGCACCTTTATTTTTTCTTTATGTTAAATTGAATAGGCACATGAGAGCATGTAGTGTACAGTTCAGTAAGCACAGTGTCCAACGTCTATCTTGTAATACAGTCCCTCCATTTGCGGCCATGGAACAGCGGAAGCCAGGGGGTCCGGCCTCTTGGCAAATATAATGCAGGATCTATCAGCACTGCTATGCAAATAAAATCCTGCAATTGAAATGTAAAGCCAAAAGTTTCATTGGCCGGCAAGCGTCAAACAGTTTTTGTCAGAAGATGAGATGAGTGGTACAAGTGCTGCAGGGATCTGCTTTTACACGTGATTGTCTGCAATCAGCCCACACAGTACTGCGGGGTCATCTTCTTTACACGTTCTTCATAGCTTCAGGGAGAATCACAAAGGGGTGGGGTGGCCAGCCGCTGGAAAAAGGGAAGGTAAAAGACATTTCAGTGTAATAGCTGCAATGGTTGAAAAAAATAAAATGGTTCAATTAGCGTAGCAACCAGGCAGCAGTTTGGAAGCTTGCAAGTAACATTTATGTCTGTGGTAATTCTAATGGCTCACCATGGAGATGTGTTACATGTCTTACCACTGCTACTTTTCTACATATTAATGCCAATCTAATCATAGAGAGATTCCCCCCCAAAAAACATGTTAAATATACCAAAGTGCAGGGGATTCGGTATTTGGATCATACAAGTTGATGCAGTCAAACACTGGTTTATTCCAGTGATGGCTCAAAGACAGGGTTTTGAATAGTGGTAGATAGGGTGAAACAGGACTGTTCCACCTAGTTGTCTACTGTCTATTCTGTATAATGATGGATACGATAAACCAACTGAATGCCATGGTGTTTGAAGAAGAACTGAAGCCAGTAAAAAACACTGATCTTTTCTATTTGGCTTGTATTAATGCACTGGGCTGTACAGTTTTCTGTATACTGCCACCACATCAAGTTAATGCTTATATAACTATGTCACAATTTCGTCCTGCATTGGCACACACACATTCAGAGCCTTTAACAACTACACCACTGGCTTCCATATGGTGAAGACTTCCACAGGGTAAAGATTAAAAAAAAAAAAAAAGGGTCAACTTTTTGTGTGTGTGTAATTCAAATAGACGTTTTTGTCTAAAATTGTACCTTTAGTAACTTACAGATTTTGGCCTTCTGTTACTGGGACTAGAAGGCAGTAGAAATTACAAAATAAAATAAAAAAGGAAAAGGATAGAATAGCAAGCTACACTAGAAAGAAGAATAAATAATTGGCATTACCCTTACTTCTAGACTTCATGTAACAGTCATTGCAGTTCAGTAGGCCATTTCGAATTCTGACGTCTGTGCCGGTGATCGCATCCCCAAGTTGTCCCTTACACAGTCCACACTATCAGAAAAAGAACAAAACGTTTTGGCAGAGAACTAAATGCATCAGTAAAGATTTGGGCAATAACTTTAAGAAAACGCTGCCACTACTTCTGAGTGTATGAAAGATAGAGGTATGGGTGCACTCTCCCCAGAAAGCCTGTAGTGTTTTGTTGCTGCTATCATGAATATGTATCCTGGGCACTCCCTGTTGCTTAGCTTGGGCTCCTTTCACATTGAGATATAGAACTGAGCAGGGAAAAGTCAAGAGATGTTTTTGCTTCAGTAAACAGGGTTCTTTCAAAGCTACCTTTTTATTTAGCCTTCGACTGTGGTGCCAAAGTGCCCAAACTGGTCAGGTGATGGTTGTCTGTAAGCATAGCAGTCAGCCATTGGAAGATGCCATATTCATCACAGAAACCAAAACAGCAGCTCCCTTGTGTTCATGAATAGATGGCGCTGTTGCTATTGTTTTGCTATATATTTTGTGCAATGTGTGAGACCAAATACAAGGGCAACATTACTTACACTTTACTGTTATTAAAGGGAATAATATTACAGTTCTACTCAAGAAAAAGGTTTCACATTCACCTGAGCATCCTACTAGTGGTACTACATGTAAGGGTACCCCATTTGATATGTTTCTCATTAACAAGACACGTGTTTTAGCTATTTTACAAACTACAGTAAGCACTGAACCTACTAACACATTCTGGACAATGCATTCTGCCAATTGGTTCACAAACAGGCTTACCTTGAAGCACTGGATGTGGAAATAAAGACTGAGGGTTTCAATTATCATGGCAGCTCCCTTGCCTAGAGGAAGTCCACATGTGGAGCACAGTTTTTTCCCACTAACAGACCTTAAAGAGCACAAGTCATGTTTTAGAAAAGGAAACAAAAGCTTGACAATTCTTGCAAATCTTATGTCTTCATAGGGATTTCCAACATTACCAAAACATGCCTATGGAGGGTTTTCCTGATACAGATATCCTACACATCAAATAGCCTAGAACATTCCAAGTGCAGAGCATTCAAACATACACCAGAGAAGTTCAGCATTAGCAATAATGCTGAGCTCTTTTGGGAATGCTGGGTTTGGGGATCCATGGCCACTGGTGGGAGTGTAAGTAGGACACAGCTGCTATTAAAATAAACATTTGTGGATTATTTGTACCTGTTTGGTGACTGGCACTGTGATGTAGAGGACTGTGAAGAATTCATTGTATCTTCCTTGAAATCAGTTCTGTATTTAAATAAAACCACGGTTAAAGGAAAACTTTACCCCCAGAGTGAACTTAACAAACAGACAGTTTGTATTATATTAAGTAACGTATTAAAGAATCTTGCCAAACTGTAATATATCTATATCTCCCAGGGGGTGGCCCTTAATTCTTAAAATGGCAATATATTATTTAGGATTACCCAATAGCACATACTACTAAAAAAGTATATTTATATGAAAATAGTTTATTTAGATGAAACAGGGTTTTACATATGAGCTTGTTTATGCAATATGTTTTTAGAGAGACCTACATTGTTTGGGGGGTACAGTTTTCCTTTAATTTTATTAGGAACCATTTAAGTTTTCTGTATGTTTGCAGAATGTGTGAGAAAACTGGAGTACCCAGATGAATGCAGAGGAAGAACATACAAACTCCTTGCGTATAGTGCTCTGGCTGAAATCAAATTTAAAATCCCAAACCCCAATGCTGCAAGGCAGCAGCACTACTGACTGTGCCACCCTTCTGCCCGATATTATTTCACCGTTTCTTAACTATATAACGTAAGTCATGCAAATCCCAAACTTGACTTATAATACATATTTATGTATGTATATCTTTATTTATAAAGCACTACTTATGTACCCAGCGCTGTACAGTAGAATATATGTTTTCCAATCCATATGGTGCACATACTCACCCCCGTGTGGGTATTATGGACGACATATTCTGAATAGCATCTTTTTCAGTGATAGGATTTTTTGGTGATCCAAGATCCCCAGGCAGACTTGACTCTGATGACGTCACTTGTTTACATCCTAGAAGACAGAAGTCAACAAATAGGTTTATAGCAAGTGTTACATGGGATTAGAACATGAAGCTTTGGATGAATGAATGTTCTTTGTGAGCGTAAATCCCTTACACAGGGTTATAAGTTGTTTAGTAATACATCTATATCTCTGGTACCTGCTATGTTCCTGTCTCCAGGAAGAAAAATATAGTTTGCAGTGGTCAACATTACCATCCTAGCTTACATGGGTTACATTTAACCAGAATTAAGGAGTGTTTTTTTTTTTAAATAGAAAAATGCAGTGTGTGGGGATCCCACCTATAAAGCTGTTATTGACCCATCTACACAAGCCTCCAGTGCTTTGTTAAGCTTCCTGGTTTTCTAGGGCATTCAAATGGTGCAAGAGGTTCTCACAGACTGGAGGACTTTCTGTGTTTACATTGCCTCCTGTATGACAGATATATGCATTGCCTGAAATCTGCAAAGAAAAAGCTCCAGCACAGATGTGGCTGTCCCAGTGCCTAACTTTGCTCTGGCAGGCTACTAGTTGTCCACTTAGGGGGAGTGAAATAATGTACCCTCTCAGCCTCATAGAGCTGACCTTCCTGTTGGGCTTTGTGGGAGGAGCTCAGGAAACTTTCAGGAAGGCGGCTATATGAGGTTTTAAAGGAGCAGTAACACCAAAAGATGGAAGTGTTTCCCTGCACCGGTACAACTGGTGTGTTTGCCCCAGAAACACTACTATAGTTTATATAAATAAAGCTGCTCTGTAGCCATGGGGGCAGCCATTCAAAGGAGAAAACGCACAGATTACTTCACCAATAACAGATAAGCTCAGTAGACTGTAATTTGATTTTATCTGTTATCTGCTATATATATGTATGTATGACTTTATTTATAAAATGCCACACGGGTATGCAGCGCTGTACAATCTTACAAAATACAAAATTACATAACCTTTGCCTTTTCTCCATTTCTCCAGCTTGAATGGCTGCCCCTGTGGCTACACAGCAGCTTATTTACATTAACTATAGTAGTGTTTCTGTAGCAAACACACCAGTTTTAACAGTGCAGGGCAACACTTCATTATAATATTAATAACTTTAAAACACTTTCATTTTTTGGTGTTACGGTCCCTTTAATTTTGCCTTGTGGCTCCACCTACCGGCCACACCTGGCACTGCAGGTAAATAAGACTTAAATAAAACTTAAGACCACAACTATAGCTACATTTTGACATTAAAAATTTATAGGTGAAATTACTATTGAGGAGTGATTATTCCTTTAAGAAAGGAGGAAGCACTCGAAAATAAAAATGCTGGCAATTGCCCACAGGCAAAGTAAAACAAGCGGTATTTTAATTGGGGTGAATTGTTTTCTTACCTGCCTGCAAGGGTAACCTAGTGGGTGTATTACATTCATTAGACTGCACATGGTTGCTCAGCTCCTCTCGGTCCATAATACAGATGGACTGTTCTGCTTCCCACTTGCTAGAAGAAAAAAAAAAATGCAACAGTCAACGATACAATTCTTGTCTTTGTTATTTAAAAAGCAACGGTTTTGGAGCAGACTTTATATTTCTACAGCTACTTAGTTACTAATTATGTCTAAAAATACATCTTGATCCTTTTGCCAAGTAAATTGCCCCTATATTCTAGCCGTACAGTACACAAAGGGAATGTGGGGAAATGTTCTGGCTGTGGCTCATAAGGCAATTATGATAGTTGTTACTCAGCAGCACCAATCATAATGCACGTAATAATCACAGTCCTGCTGATGGCAATGCCAAGCTCTGCAATTCACCCCTTGGCCTAAGCTGTGTCCTTGAGACACTTTATTTGCACTTATTTTTTTACTCCTAAGGGAGAGGGCAGACGGAGCGTTAATCCGCTACTCTCAGCCCTGCGCTTTTCTGCCTGGCAGAGAAAAGCGGATCTGCTTCCGTACACCGCTCTGTGTGCGTGCATTAATAGTTATGGCAACAGCCAAAGTGTGCGCACACAGAGCGGAGCGGATCAACGGTCAGCCTGGAAAACATGAAAGCAAACGTTTTCCAGGCCGACTGCAGATCCACAGTGCGCACAAACTCTGGCTGTTGCCATAACTTTCAATGCACACACACAGAGCAGCCAGACAGAAAAGTGCAGGACTAAGAAAAGCGATTGACACTTCGTCTGCCCTCGTCCTTTAGAATCTGTATATGATCATTAAGGACGAGGGCAGACAAAGCGTTAATTGCTTTTCTCAGTCCTGCACTTTTCTGCCTTGCTGAGAGAAGCAGATGGTTTAAAAGAGGTGTGAAAGAGGCCATTTATGCCATCCATGAACAGAGGAGGGGGCCTGCAACACCACTTGTCAACAACGTACATTGCTGCTTTGACATCCTTACCCCAGTGGTTTCACAAAAATTCACACTTCCGGTGCAGATTACCGTATATACTCGAGTATAAGCAGAGTTTTTGAGCACTAATAATGTGCTCAAAAAGGCACCCTCGGCTTATACTCGAGTATATACGGTAATTACGTTCTCCCGGCCATGCGCTCGCTCACACCGCCTGCCCCTGGACATATGTTTGTGCTCGCACCCCCCCCCTTCCCGTGGACGTTCGGTTACTGTGGAGGAAGCATGGCCATCCGGCATCATCTATACCAGAGGACCACCAACTTAAGGCAAGTTTGTTAATCAATCACATACAAAACATTTTACTCGCAGCCAACCCCCAACCCCACCCGGGACGTTCGGTTACTGCGGCATCATCCGGCATCGGCAGACAGCCGATAGCGCATAGCAAGCGCATGCACTCATCCAGCACCGGGCATCCGTCACTCGCACATGGCGTGTGTGCGCGGCGGATGCCCGGTGCTGGATGCGTCCATGCGCTCGCGCCCAATGGCTGGAAAGGTCCTGCATCACTGACATGAAGTAAGTTGCGCGACCCATTGCTGGAGAGGTGCTGGATCGCTGAAATAGAGTAAGTCAACTGAGTACTTGGGGGAATTCTTCAACAGCACACTGTTGCAGTGAGAGGTGGACAGAACCCAGAAACGCATTTGTAAGGGTCATTCCACTGCCTCCTTTTCTCCACAACCTCTACTCCACAGCAGAGTGTTTACTACTCTTCTTCTCTATGGGGTGACAGACAATTTGACTGAAGGGCCGGGTTTGGCAGCTTAAAGCAAGGGTAAAGCAAGTGACACTTGGCAAGTGAGTGCATAATAACACAAGGTTATTTATTACTTACAGTTGCTATGCCAACAGCCAATTAATCAGGAGGAGCAGTGATGTTCTATGGAATTGCCTGTCCAAATCCAACCATAGAATTTGGCAACTCCAAAAGCACTTCTGTCTGTTTACCCTTATTACATTAAACAACTACATCTAAAATTCTTTTCTCACTAGTAACTGTCACTGAGTATAGGATAACGTGTGCACTGCTTTCCAATTTTTGCCCCCTTCTTCAAGTGCTAAAAACAGACACTGATCTAAAGTCTTTGCATTACCAGGGCTAATTAAATACAATAATGTTGCACAAACTGAGGTGGCTTAACACAAGCCAGTTTTCTTATGGCTGGTCATTTTGAGTGTTTGAGAGACTGGATATACTGTATGTTGTTTTGCCAAACTCAAGGGTGGTTCTGGATGCTTCTCAGCTGGCCGAAATACACAGGTGGAGAAAATGCCCAATTTGTTTATCTATTTTATTAATATATTATTTTTTCATCTGCAATGTTTTCTCTATCTTCCATGATGATGATAGCGTTTTGTGCAGGTGTGTTAAAAGAAATGGATGCCTAGGCTTATACTCGAGTCAATAAGTTTTTCCAGTTTTCTTAGGTAAAATTAGGTACCTCGGCTTATATTCGGATTGGCTTATACTCGAGTATATACGGTAACACCTGTCATGGTACCACTGTGACTGGATCACACTTTGTAACACTGAATAAGTTCCATGGAACCATTGTGATTGGATGTCTGTGACTGTACTACCCTCAGTGGTTTAAATGCCAGGTAACTTCCTACCAGTCATTTTAATTGAAGAAGCCACTTGGTGAAATGTTTTCAAGAAAACTAAAAAAAGTCCAGTTGTTTTAGACTTAATTCTACTAGATACTGTATATATCAGTGATCCTCAACCAGTGACTTGTGAGCAATATGTTACTCTCCAATGTGATGATTTTCCCAGTGGCCTCAAAGCAGGTGCTTATTTTTGAATTTCTGGTTAGGAGGCAAGCTTTGAGTGCATAAAAACCCAGCGAAATTGCCAAACAGATCCTTCTGTAGTCTTCCAGTCAAAATAGGGGCTATCAAATAGCCAATTATAGCTCTTATTGGCACCTCTAGGAACTTTTTTATGCTTGTGTTGCTCTCCAAAACTTTTTCCATTTGAATGTGGCTCACCGGTATAAAAGGTTGGGGATCCCTGCTGTATATCATGACCTGGATGAATGAGAATCTTCAGAGACAACTGAAAAAAAAACCAATACAGAACACCTACAAACACCTACTCTGTTTTTCCCTTTATTTGTTTCTCTTTAGCACCAAGAATTGACCCCTCCTGTGTATGCAAAAGCAGTTGCTGTGTTACATTGCTGTGCATATGTGTCTCATTCTTTATCGTTCTGCTGGACTCTGTCAAGAGCTGTAAACAGAGAAAAGATAATAAGTGTCAAGCATTTAATCCCCCACAGTTCATATTTAGCAAGGTTAGTGCCACACTGGGTGAATTCTCAGCCTGTGGGGCGAAATTCCACCCCTACGCTTGGCAGCAGTTTTTCACCAAATCGTGCTTAGTGTGGTTGCACCGGGCAGATGCAATGCATACCCTGTGGATTATCAGCCTGAGTTTATCTGCAGGCCGAGAATCCACGCAGTTTGGCACTAGCCAAAGGCCCTGGTCACACAAGGCATTTGCTTTGCTTTTCTTCGCCTGTGGTTTTCAATCAGACAGAGAGAAGTGGATCCTTTCTTATCCTTTTATTTGCATTAACAATCACAGCTTCTGCCCACGTGAAGCTACACAAAGCAGAGCAGAAGCGTAGATCAGCTCGAAAACATGAAAGCAGGCATTTTCCACCTGATCTGGCAGAAGCTGTGATTGTTAATGCAGCTAAAAGGAAGTGCGTATTAGAAAGGATGCGCTTCTCTCTGTCTGCTGAAAAACACAGGCAGAGAGAAGTGGAGTAAACGCTCCGTGTGACCAGAGGATTAAGCCATCTTTTGCAACAATAACAGATCTTTTGGGATAAGTATGTGACGGCTTTGCACTCAGTTTAGGTGTGGTTTCGCTTATTGTCTAGGCAGATTTGATGCAAGCTGGGGTTCAGGTTACTTAGAAGTTCACCTCAATTTTCCAATAGAACATCAGATTCTGAGCTATTGTATGGCATTTGCCATTTCCTTGATGAATGTTCATTGGCCACAGTTTATTATTTGTTTGGGGACAGGATTTTGAGGGACAAGATTTTCCTGCCAAGAACATTGGTTTTTTTCATGTAACTTTCACCTCATGCTAATTAAGGCTAACAGTGCCTATTGGGATATCACAATCATAATACTTGAAGGGACTTGTGGGACATCTTCAAGGTGAAATAAAATATAAGTAATGTACAATGAAGCACAAATGATCTGGCCTAATTTACCTACAAAAGAGAGAACTGATCAAGACACACTGACAGGTCCCCTGTTAAACAGTAATTTATTATCTGTGCAAGTGCACATATTTTTAAGAATAGGAGTTTTTAGTAACAAGGTTAAGATCAAACAATTGCCAAGCGACCATACTATGTCAAGGTTAAACCCAGATGGTGGTCCTAACTATTTACCTGGGCAATATTTATCATAGGCTGGCACCCGCCTGCATGGTTACATTTCTCTGTTATTTTAATACATTTATATTGTAACATGTCAATATTGTTTTTACTAACTCATTTGAAGTTGAAATGCTTGAAAAAATAAAAAACAAAGAATTGTTCATGAATCCCTATATTTCTGCATACCACTCTATATATGGTAGGATTCTTAACATAAAATGTTGGCCTTGGAAGTTATACCATAGGAACCTCATGAAGATTTCTGGCAACATGTGATCTCACCTTTTCATTGTTATTTTCTTGATCTCTCTTGACATGTTCTGTAAGTGCTGGAATGAAGTTCCCATTTCTTTCAGAGATATTAAACTGTGCATTAGAATTTGGAGACAAAGTCAGTGGGACCACAGTGTCTTCAATTATCTTTCTTTCCTAGAAGAGAAGGCCAACATTTCAGAGTCAGTCCCCATTGTAAAGAATTAACACAGCTTAGGAACAGGCCAGAGATGGCCATACTCTTGATAGATTAAAATGAGAAACACCAGCACACCCCCCCCCCCCCCCCCCCCCCCCCAAAAAAAAAAAATATATGAAGCTTGGTACTTTGTTTGGAGGGTCAGCCACCTTCCACTATATAGTAACAATACATGCAGAACACCAGCACAGTGTCATTTGGGGTAACCTGTGTGGTTTATCTTGTCAGTTGTATAAGTGTTGCACTTTTATTGTCACATCCTTGATATAGGCACTTTTATTTATGGATGAAAATCTATGAGAGAACTGAGCACTGCCTTAGACAACACTATCAATAAGCACTTAATGTTGCAACCCTTCTGAACCATTCAGGAGTCTGCCCAACTGATCACACTACAAAAAAATATAGATAGTGTCTGTACTTTTGTTTGTACTAATTTGTTCATGAATGCTGGTCTTGTCTTTTAGCCCCTTCTTGTGGATAAACTAGTATCACATGAAGAGCACAAATTACCTAAGGTGCCACCACGTGTCATACACTGCAGTATGACAAGGATATTTAATATTTGACTGAGTACCTCCTCATAATATTTCCTTTCCTCCTCTTCTACTTCTTTCTGAGCTTTTTCCCATTCTTCTTTAAGTTTTTCCTGCTCTCTCTGGTACCTCTCCTGTTAAAGAAATATACCCATGAGATTCAGTTGATTTTCTACCTATCCATCTTTCTATAGAGAAACAGGGAGGAAGAGGGAGATGAGAGAGAGAAAACCCACTACCCCTTGCATTAAGATGTCTTAAACAGTGAGCAACGATGCACAAAGCATAACCAATCACCTGGAGAAGCCTTTCCTGCTCCTGCTGCCATTTTTCTTGCCGTTTGCGTTCTTCTTCAGGGTCCCATGTGCAGAATCGGTTAGGAGAATTCAAACTGGGTACAAGTGCCTTTCAAAAGAAACAGAAAACACTGTAACCTTTGGAATGCTTTAGATTAAAATTATCCAGTTCTCTGCTACACAAACATTTACACATGCCATCACTCAGGGCAGAGCGCCTATCTTACTGCACTAAAACATATATAAGCAGGCCTGGATTGGGATTCAAATAGGCTCTGGCATTTCAAGTACACAGAGATCCAAAGAGCCCAACTCCAGTTCAATAGTCACTTGTCTATGGCATCTTACAGCAGCCCCTCTGGCATTTGACAGAACCCACAGATTGCCAGCCCAGTCCTGCATATAAGTACATACTTATTTGAAAAGACTACAAACACATAGCAGAATATAGAACTATGCTGCAGCTGCCATTTTGTGTTAAATTCTTTTGTGAAGGCTTCTTTTAAAATGCAAATAAGTCTATTTCCTGTCTGGTTCCTGAAGCAACTGCAGGTAAGGAAAAAGAGGGGAGACTCAGTCTTTGAGAACTGGCAACTTCATGGTTCCTTGCAACACTGCTGACATATGGGATTTGCCAGCTTTTGATAATAGTTTGCTAAGCTAATGGCAATAAATGCAAATGTATGGCTGTGAAATATAACTGAATGTTTGAGCAAATTATCTGCTGTTGAAAGTGCATTCCAGTACGCAGTAGCCATCCGGTGAGCAAAGCCATGCTGGAACAAATCTTGGTGCAAGAGTAGAGTTTACAGATTTATGTATAGAAAGATTAATTAACTTTTGCGGTCAAATTTACTTACATATAGGGAATATTAAAAAAAATATATATTCTCACACATCATCATTCCTCTTTATTAACACATTATAAAATGGAAAAAACTTACTGGTGAATTTTCTGTACATTCTGTATCCACTGTTTGTAAGGAAACAAAGAAATTAGTTAGCACTTGCATGACTTTCACATTCACAATAACAACTTTCTTGCTTTACTTGCACGGGGATCCAGTTTACACCCTTCCGGAAAGGCTAATGCCCCAACTCAGTTGGTACAGTTTTGTGAAGCAAAAAGTTAAATGCAATTCTAATGTATAAAAAAAAAACATTAAACCAGCACCATAAACTCCAGTGATTAGATACGGGTCACCATTCCCCATCCAAGCAACAAGAAAGTGCAGAGGTCACTGGGTTGAACGGATCTTAGATTTGCTCTTAAAGCACCAGCTCAATAAAATTAATACTTACGGGAAAGGGAATATCATAATATTATTCCCGACACAGGACATCATTTTAACATGTCAAACATTATTAATTTTTCTCTTATACAAGGATCAGACTCCAGGAACTGGTGCTTTCAGTGGCATAAAAAGGGATAAACAGCCTCCACCCAAGGCACCATTATAAGGAGTGGAATCTGGTGTATTTTGTTTAGATGTATAACAGGAAACTTGCAGGATCAATACAATTCTACAAGCAAGGCTTCAAGCTCAGCGATTTAAGGGACAATATGCACTCATCATCAACATAAGAAAAATATTTAAGAGCAGCACAAAAAAAAATATTACCAAAAAAAAAAAATGAGAAGAAATGGAATTGCTGTTATTTCAGAGCTATCTAGATAACTCGATAATAGATCTCATACCTGGGATTATATTTACATGTTATCAATTTTATGTTTTTCTTAAAATATATTGCTTTAAATTCTAAAACAAAGATTCTAAGGGTTAACACATGTGACCCCCTTAGCAATACTGACAGTGTTGCCTACTGGATTTCTTTTGGTCATTTGGGAGACTAGGGCTCTGCTTTCTTCACCAGGATGCCATTGAACATTTACAGAAACAGCCTCTCCCAAGTATATTATAGTATTTATTCTACCTCTTCTTAAAATCAGTCCTTGTCTCCTTATTTGAAACAATAGCCTGTTCACAAGGAAATTAATCTTAAAGGCTAACAAAACAGATTTTGTGTGGCTCAGCAGAGAAAGACTGGCCAGACACAGCAATATAAATAGCAATGTCAGACTTCTGCAGCAGCTAAGGAAAGATCTATTTGTTCCACAAATGCAGTGGTTTCTAATGTGGATGTAAAAAGGGACATACAGCAGAAAGGGAGACACTAGTGAAGCCCCCGTGCCCCACACCAGCCACCAATCATTGTGCAAGAGGGGAGACAGTGCAGCAGACCGGCACTTCGGATACCTGGCTGCAAAAAAAACTGGGAGCGTCTCCAGGCGTTCCGGCTCTGAAGCGTAATGTTTAGCTGCACTTTGTGTGATGATTCTGAGAGGCAGGGCAAAGAAAATGTATGAAATTAAACTGTACAAATTCTAGGACACAATAAGAGCAGAAATGATTAGACATTATACAAAAAAGGAGTGGCTTGCCAGTTGAAGGTGCTACACTGAGGTGCTGAACTTGTCTTTTTTCAACCCAAAGGAATAAAAATGTAACTGTACATAGCAGGTAAAATTAACTCAACATATACAGTCCAAAATTATTATATTTGTCCCTAATTTTTCGGAATTCTAGAAACCTGTGGTCTGACAATTATGCTGTTTTATTCTTTTGGGAGTTACTAGCGAACAGCGCTCTTCATTGTTAGCCAGCCAAGGAAGGAGTCATACTGTAACCGCGACTAGTAACACCCAGTGAAGATAAAGGAGATCGAGATGCTAGGCCGGTTGATAGCCATGTCTAGCAGTGTGAATTCTGTTCAACTGAACACTCAGGATTCAGCTGAATCCAAATTGTGCAGTAAGTGCTGGTATTTGGCCAAATCCAGAACAGAATTCTGAATTTAGTGGATCACTACATTATTTTTACTTTAGGGGTTTTCCTTTCAGCCTACCCTTATCCTGAATGTGTCAGTATCACTTTAACTCATTCATATTCATTTTCATTTATAGTAGATGTATATCTCTGCATTGGGTTCCACTCATAATAACCCTCTGCTAAATAATTACTGGGAAGAAATATCTGCTACTTACCATTCTCTTTAAACTGCAAGGATTCTTCTAAATTTTCAGAAGTTTTTAAAGGCGATAAAGAATTTTCTTTGGCTTCCTTATGATTCGGCTCCAGGGACTTGCAACAAAAAAATTATAACGAATCAGGTCTCAATACAAATGAAGAATATGATTTATCCTCACAAAATACCACACACCTTGGCCTAGCTGTGTACCCCTGAGTTACATATAGAATTATGGAGCCATATTATAAAGGGACATCACACATATTTGATCCAATAGCACATGCCTGAAATGAGTGTCACATTATGTAGCCACTGAGCACTTTACTCTCCATGGAACCCCTTCTAACAATGTTACTTTTTGCACTGTTTTATCAGCTAATGTCATTTTACACAGTATAATAAATATGCCCCTAAATGTAAAGTCTAACAGGTACCAGATAAAAACTGTAATGCGATACTGAAAATACAGCAAGATAATGTATGTAATCACTGAGAATATTTCTAGCAATCTATACATCTACTTTACCCAATGCATGATCAACTCGGCAGCTTCCACTTTCCTCTCATCCACAGTGTCCTTTCCATTGATGGTCAATGGTGGAATCTCTATACTGCTCACAACAGGTACATCCTGGGTTGCATTGCTTGATTGGGTGTTACCTTGAGAATGACATAAGGAGACCCTGAATAAATGTATATATAAAGTCACATTTAAAGGTAAAACTAAATACTGAGCTTAAAATCTCTGGCCCTGGCTGAAGACAGTATTTTCCAGTCACATTCGCACTCATCATAAATTCGATGCAGCACATGTCATTGGTGCACAAATGATAACACAAGGATGCAATCTTTCAGCCCTCCTGAACTGGCAACTGCCCATTTTCAGGAAAGTCTGAGCTGGACTTCACAACAGCTGGACAGCTTTGGGGTTTACATGAGGCAAAGCACATGTGGATTCTATAATAACAACAAATGGAGGCCAGACCCAGGTCAGGCAGTGCTGTGCTGCAATTAATTTTATTAAAAACTACACGTTTGAAAAATAGTTACCCATTATCAATTGTGATAAATAGCAATTATGCTTGAAACATGTTTAACAAAAAGTTAAATGCAGTACAGCACTACCTTTCCTTGGTCCACTCCTTGTGTTGTGATTGAATGTGTGTGCAGCGGGTGGACCAGAGGGGCAGACAGCCTGGACTAAACAATATGTTGAGGCCTAAAGCTCAGAGTGCTGAAACCAACCAGTGTGAGATCAGTCTGATTTACTAGTTGTTCAAGGGTCGCTTGTAACAGAAACAAAGCAAATTTATTTCTAATAGCAACAGAGAATTCTCTACAAACCTTCTGACAATATTTCCACGGAGTGAGCTCTTTCTAATTGCACCAGAGAATCTGACTCATCCTCCTGGCTTATGTGATTTCTGTCTTCGCAGAGACTCTATAAAGTAGGAACACACAACGATGAAGATAGATTTCAATATACTGATGTGTTTCAGTTTTTGCTTTTAAAATCAAGAGAGGTTAGGTGTTTGCTCAAGACTTATTTCAGTGTTCTTCATTTTATGCAGATACAAAGGCAAATAGGCCTGGGCAAAGTTGTGCTTATAGGAAGGATAGTGGAAGCTAGAAGCTCTTAATCCAGTTCAGTGAAGCCACCTCTGCAGCACAAGGTCTCCACACAAGAATGTAGGACAGGAAGTCAGGGTTTAATGTATGTGTTATAGGGTATTTTGTCATAAAAATCTAATCACCTATAGCAACCAATCAACAGCAAGCAGTTGGTGCGTGCTTAAAAACAAACACTGTATTGATTGCTATGGGGTACTGCACCAGAAGCTTTTTTTTTTTTTTACATTCCCCCATAGAGTGGCATATCCAAGGAGCTCACTGGATTATTAACAAATGCTACCAAATGGAGTACCAAAAATGTTTCTCTAATGCTTTGACAACTAGCTAGTTGTTTCAAGAAGAAACACGTCTAATACAATTCCCTAAAACAAAGCAATTAGAATGTCTGGTTGTAAGAGCAGACTGATGTTATGAATATTATATAGGTAACAGTCTAGAAGATGAAAAGCCAAAAGCACTTTATTTTACTGCTCTTACTTTGGGTTCTTGTAAGGAATTCAGGGTGTTTGGTCTGGCCAGATTAAGCTCTATGGAAGTTACGTCTTGCTTTATTTCAACAACAGGAACATCAACTCTGGCTACACCTTCAAACATCTGAGATCGGGTGAGTGATGGGGCAAATGTCTGGTTTCCATGTTCCTCTTCTTTCTGCTCTTCTACCCCGTTGAGGTTTACCTTTCCATCTACCTGGATTTGGCAGATACAAAGAACTGAAGCCTTAATGCCAAAATGATAACATGCAGTATGATAACATGTATGATATCATAACATGCATCACCAAACCACATGGTATTGCCTCCTATGGAAATCTATGAGAAAACCTGTGTTTAAAGGAGACATATTGTGTGTGCCAGTGCATCATGTTTCTCTAAATATAAAAGAATGTGCTTAAAAAAAATGCATTTCGTGGCCTGATTTATTGAGAAATTATTGAGAAGTCAGGTATTTAAATCCAAGCAAATTAGGTATTGCCAATATATGTTTAAGAATACTAATTTATATCACCCAACAAATGGCCTAGCCTATAGGAAACCAGTTGGGTACAAAATAGGTCAACACAAAAATGTTTCTGCCTAGTAAGATTGGGGGAGTTCTTGGTGGCAGATATCTTATTTATCAGCCTGAAAATATACAATAAATATAATCCTACCTTAAATGTCTTGAGGACTTCCTGGGTGTTTTTGGGCTGGGAGTAAGGCTTGGCTGTTAGCATAGGCACAGTCTTTGAGATAATGTTTTTGCTTGGTGATATCAGACCTGTTGGACTTTTTGCTTCACATGGGCTGCTGGGGGAGACAGTTGCTTCAACAGTGGAAGTGTATTTTGGTGATGGTAAAGACTGTTGCCTCAGGTATTTCAGGATGTTTGGGTCCTCTGATGAAGACAATAAACTTGGCTCCACCGACTGGCTTCTTTCTAAGATTTTTGGCATTACTAATCCCTCAAGAACAGCTTCACTAATTGTAAACTTTTCAATGTAGCTCTGTAATATGTGTTCAGCCTCATCTCTTGACTTGGCATTTTTGTAGGCTTCATGCAGTTCTTTCTCTCGACGTTCTCTATTGAGTAAAAAAAAAAAAAACAAAAAAAACCCCAGAAATATAAAATCACCTGGACACTTCAAGTGGAGCAGCATGTATGCTCATGTCACAATTAATTCCTAGTGGGAATGCATCGAATCCAGGATTCGGTTCGGTATTTGGCCAAGATTCAGCCTTTTTCAGCAGGATTTGGCCGAATCCATGGTCATGGCTGAACTGAATCCTTAAAATCATGTGACTTTTCGTCACAAGAACGGAAGTTGAAAATTTTTTGGCCTGCGAGCAGTTCTTTTTACTCCTGCGCCTTAATTTGCAAATGCAAATTAGGATTTGGATTCAGTTCGGTATTCAGTCAAATATTTCACAAAGGATTCGGGGTTCAGCCGCAACCCAAAATAGTGGATTCGGTGCATCCCTAATTTTTACTAAATTTCATTATTTATATAATCTAGCAAGCAGCAACATAGATCAAAAGGAAATTTCAAGCTGTCTTAGTAAACTTCACTTTATTTTTCAACCTGTGCCAAGCAAGGTAGTGCCTCTCAGTAATTAGCAACAGAGTTTCTCAGCTGCAACCTACCAGTACATTATAGGGTATTATACCAAAGTTTTGCATTATTAGCGGTTTATGGTGCCGCACCAAGCTGACTAATTTCAATATACCACAGATATATGGTTCCAGAATCAGCTGATGCACAATGTCAGACAGATTATGTGAAAAGGAGCCACATTTCCTCCGATGCTTTAATTATAGTAAGCTCTGCACAAACGACTGGAGGAATAGGAAGGCTAGTGAGCCAGTTGGGTGGAGTGGGAATCTGGTCAGCCTGTGTATGGCCACCTTTAGGCCAAGCTTTATAGATTATCAGTTTAAAAGCAATGTCAGATAACTGAATTTCCATTAACCATATATGCCTCCAAACCATACAGCAGAGAACAACACTTTATATAAAAAGTGTTATTAAAAGGAAGATGGTCTTTCAGCTCTACTGCTTTGGGCAGAAGTTGGAAAGGGACTGTAACATAATCCCTTTGTCACCCTAGGACTTAAAGGGGATGTTCACTTTCAGGCAATATTCTGAATTTGAAGAGCACTGTCAGAAAAAAAAACATTTTTGTATTTCATCTTTATTATTTAAAATGTTTAGTTTTGAAGCTACAGACCAATATCAGTGTGGTGTGGTATATACAATTCCCAATCCTCAGCGCTCTTGATAATGTTCCGTGAAGTGTGAAGTCAATATATTATATCGTGTGCTTGTAATCCTGCAGCTCCTCCTCAGATCAACCCCTTTGATAGGGTCCCACAAGCTTAAAGGAACAGTAACACCAAAAAATGTATATATTTCAAAGAAATTAAACTATAATGTACTGCTGCCCTGCAGTGGTAAAAGTTTTGTGTTTGCTTCAGAAACATTACTAGAGTTTATATAAACCCTGGTGTGTAGCCATGGGGGCAGCCATTCAAAAGAAGAAAAGGCACAGGTTATATAGCAGCTAACAGATAAACCCTGTAGAATACAATGGTGTCTTATCTGTTATCTGCTATGTAACCTGTGCCTTTTCTCCTTTTTTCCAGCTTGAATGGCTGCTGCCATGGCTACAGAGCAGCTTATTTATATAAACTATAGTAGTGTTCCTGAAACAAACACCCCAGTTTTACCAGTGCAGGGCCACAGTACCATTATGTTTCAATTACTTTAAAACACTTTCATTTTTTGGTGTTACTGTTCCTTTAAAGAGATGAATAGCAGGAGCACATGTATATAGAAACAAAACAAAAACTACTAATAGTGCAAAAATGTTTAGAAATTGTAATTCCAAAGTGAATCCAACCACCAAATGTATACAGTGCTCAATTAATCAGCAAATCCTGCACACGGTAGATTTGCTGATTAATTGAGCACTGTATACATTTGGTGGTTGGATTCACTTTGGAATTACAATTTCTAAACATTTTTGCACTATTAGTTGTTTTTGTTTTGTTTCTATATACATGCGCTCCTGCTATTCATCTCTATAAGACCAATATCAGTGCTGCTAACAGGATCTCTGAAGAGATAAGCAACTCCAGCTTGTATTCTGCCCAAAACAGGAAGTTGACACTGAATTGGTTACTGTGCATGCCTTCACTTCCTGCTTCATTTGCATTGCGTGGATCCATTTGGCTGAATCTTGCCACCCAATTGTATCACAGATGTGCAAATAAAGCAGGAGAGGGAAAGCATGCGTAGAACCAGTTCCGTATCAACTTCCTGTTTTGACTTCCTGGGAATGCAAGCTGGAGTCACCTATCCCTTCAGAAGACAGAGGAGAGAGTCAGCAGCACTGATCCTGGTCTGTAGCTTCAAAACTAAACATTTTAAATAATGAAGATGAAGTATAAAAATGTTTTTTTCTGACAGGGGCTCTTCAAAATCAGACTATTGTCTGAAGGTGAACATCCCCTTTAATAATAATGCTGCAACAACTAATAAATGAACTAGGTACTGCAATATGAACAGGCAGCCAAAAGTCAAGCAGTAGGTCTTCCAAAAAGAGTAGGTCAATCTGACAATCCCACCACTCTGGATTTGGAAGGTCTATCAATAAAAGAGGAAGACGTACTTTTCTTCCACAATCTCTCTATATGTTTTTATGCTTTTCCTACGCTCCGACAGTTCATCCTCTCCGCTCATCATTCTCTCCATCTTCTTCCTCTGTTCCTCTTTTTTGATCAGATCCTGTGATGCACTTCTTCTCCGTGTCTTCCACTTAGCTAGGTCCTGTATGGAAAATAATATGGAGTTATTGTGATGGAAAGAGAACCCATCTACTAAAAAGTTATAAAATGGAATATAAATGTATATAAGTGACAATGAAGCAGAGTCATTGAATTGTTACACGCTATAGGATTTTCCAGCTGTGGATCAAAACGAAGGCAAGCCTTCTCTATGGGAAATAAATCAATTGGTCATCTAAAGGAATTTCTAGTCTTTAGGCCATCATAGCCCCATCAAATTATGTTGATAAAAAATGTGTAATGTTTTATAGTGTCAACAACAACTTACATCTTGCCATGTGTCATCCTCCTCCTTGAGCAAGCTGTTGACATGCTGTAGATGCTCATAGTGTGCCCTGCTGTGAGGCTGCATACTTCCCTCTTCTTCGTACCTCATGTCGCACATGCTCATGCTCCTGCACAAAACACAGAACAACAGTTTTCATTGGAAACCAAGATGAATGCATTCTGCAAGTGAACCACTGGGTGGTGCAATTGAAGTTACATAAAGTATTATTACTGTTATGCAGTGCGACATTGATACACCACTCTACAGAGACATCACTTCAGTGCATCACTTCTAATGTAAACACTACAGTCTTTGCCCAAAATTCTCTGATATTTTAGTATTTCATTCAATAATTTTCCTTGACCCAAGCTCTTGAATATCATACTCCAGCACAAATGTTACACCATAACCTCCTTGTGAATCTCACATAGACTCCAGTAAATACAAATATTAAAGTTCCTGTTTGAAAGGATGGGGTGGTTTTAACATCCAGTATATACGTTTATCAATTATTGAAGAGGCAGTGTTATTATTGTCAGACCTTCTGGTTCTCTACTTTATTCTTACATTGCAATGTAGTTGTTGTTCATTCAATGTCTTCTACTGCTCTGGCATGAATAATGTGCAAGTGCAATGGCATAAATAGCATGCATAAGGGCTGACTTTTTATGCATAGTGGTGAAGCCCGCAATACTGAAAATTGCACCACTCTTTGTAATCTATCCTTCAGCCAGCTTTCTATGCAATTGCAAATTTTATGTTTTGGGCCAATATTCCTCAATTTTATCATTAACTTTCTGGAGGTACTGTATCAAACACTTTAGAAAAGTCCAAGTAGAGGACATCCACTGCCAGTCCAGTGTTGAGATTCCTGCTCACCTCCTCATAAAAGGCAATTAAATTAGTTTGGCAAGATCTGTTGCACATAAAACCATGCTGGCACAAACTCATAGTATTATGATTTTTATTCTATTTGAATGTCTTATCCCATATTACCCTTTCCAAAAGCTTTCCTACCCCTGTGCCAGCACAGTACCTGTCACGGAGTGAATAAGGGAATATTGCTTGTGTGAAGCCACACCATAATCCCTGGCTTTGAGCAGGGATTTTCACCAACAGGATGATTATTATTCTTTATATTTTTAACTTATTCCAATATCCAGTTATAGGAAGGAAGGAAACAAAGGACAAATCAATAAAAGACTAATTGAGTTCTTTGATTACAAATGTTTATAGCAAATTACAGTTGAATACACACGTGGTGAATACTCTATACACATGCCCCATGGCACATACGTAACCTGCCTCCAACATGATCCAAGCACAATACAGGGGATGTGGGCAGCTGTCTGTGCTGAATAAATGTCAGTGCGCTGAACACCTGCATAAATATTTCAAGAACTAATGTAAAATTTCACGTTGCGTGAAGCTGTCATACATGTTTATCCTGGCGGACAAGATGGATATACGCTGCCACTGTGGGATTAGCATGTATCAGGAGCGAGAGGGATGTGATCATACAGCACAACGTGTTGCAGCTTTAACAAGCGCACAGCAGATACCTTATGAGATTGACAAATACACACGTGGGGGAATATCCTTCGTTTCCATGCTGAGAGCAAGACACCGTTGTTTACATTTATTAGATCACAGTGATGCCACTGAAAGTGAAGTCATCATTTACATTATTCCATATACAAACACAGGAAAGTGGGCCATAAAAGGGGTGGATGGCCATACTACTGAAGTAATGTGTTTAATAGCCCTTTAATATTCTATTTCTAGAAGATATAATCATGTTCACCAGTCTCTTCATTTTCAGGAAAATCTAACAACAAAGCTTTGCAACACATGTAGTAGTAAAGGAGCTGTTTCAGTCTTTCCACAGCTCATGTTCTGACTAGATCACTTGGGGCACCCCCCCATCCCCCCAGTGAATGTAATCACTTACTTGATACCCCTGACCGGTGCTTCTGTTAGCAGAAAACTGTACAGACCCGGGATTCACTTTACTGCCATGCGTTGGCACAATGATTTTGAAGAAGAGGATTGCTCGGTGGTGCTTGCGCAGCAGTACCCCAGGCTAGTGCAGTTTCCTGCAAACAGGAACACTGGGCCCAGGGTACCAGGTAAATGATTACAATCACCAGGCACCCCCTTCAATTTGACTATAAGTTAGAGCATCTAGAACTGCCAGAATAAGTAAAATCCACATAAAAAAAGGGTCATGCCCACTTTTTACCACTCCCTATGTAAACCATACCCAAGCAAGGATTTGAAATGGCTTTATGAATTGTGGTAACAGATCATCCTATTTTGTACCCGGGTAGAAAATCTACTTTACATCTCCTCTACTTCCACAATACACATATTTGTGTTTTTTAATTATTTCACTTTTTGTTCAGTAACTCTTTTTGCTTTTGTTTAGCAACCATGGAATGGCTTGAATGAGACACTGGAATATGAAAAAGAGAGGGGTCTGAATAGAAAGAGAAGTATTAAAAGGTAATTATACCAATAACATTGTAGCATATGCAGAGCAATAGTTTTCTGGCTGCCGGGGTTAGTGAACCCATTTGAAATCTGGAAATATGCAGAAGAAAAAGGCAAATAAACCCCCCCCCCCAAAAAAAAAAACAAACTATAAAACAATAAATAATGAAGACCAAATGAAAAGTTTAAAATTGCCTATTCTATAACATAATAAAAGTAAATTTAAAGATGAACCACCCATTTAACACTACACTACTTCTGTGACCTCTGGTTATGTCAATATACATATTTAGCCACTGCTCTTATCATGTTACAGATTTTGGATACATTCATGTCTCCCAGTTGTATTTTAATGTGCCCATTTTAAGCTTCTTATGCACCACTTAAATAAATTGTTTATATAGAGAAAACAGTAAAGCGCTAAGACAGTGTAAAAACAATTTTACAGCCAGTCTTTCCATACATGACTCCCCATACCTATCAATCTTAGTCTGACATGCCATTAATCATTTTCACATGTTGTACTTCTGCATTCACAATAATGTAAATGTCCCACAGGCAAAGATGCAGTCTCTTTATTCTGCGTAGGGATCTTATTAGGAAATACAGCATGAATGTTCTAAGGACCATAATGACAAAATGAAATTTGCCCTATCCTCTATGTTTATACCCTAAAGGCAGAGAACTACAGCACCAGTTACTATATCTTACTAGGCTAGGGTCTGTCAGATTAAGCCATTCAAAAGGCACCACACAAAATTACTATGACCTATACTCATAGCAACACGTTATCTGATAAAGCTGTAATGCAAAATTTATAATTTGTTAAGGGTAATGGATACTTAAATTTCTCCCAAAATTACAAATATGAATCTTTTCTATTTATAACTAGCTTACAAAAGGCACAGCATTCATTAATAAATATATATTTCAACTGAGGGATTGTTTGCCAGTCTACAGATCTATTTATGCTTCTGTCCCTAATTGATTTGTCACCAGAATTACTCCTGAGACATGCAAATACTAAAAGTAGTATATTTTAGAGGTGACAGTCCCTAAAAAACTAGCTTTTAGGTCTTGGGTTTTTCACAGAGTTTTTCTGGGATGGTTTTTAGTGGAAAAGAGTCAAACCACCATGAAGAACCGTAGCACATAATTAACAAGGACTGGCGTATTGTCTCTACAACAGCCTGTAATACCTACTTTACCTCATGCAAAAATTGCCTTACACATTGCTCTCACCATTGATAATACTGGGAAGTGATCCCACCAACTCAACATTTAGCCCTTGCTACTTCTCTCAACTGAAGCCATAGTTATGGCCATCTGTGCATGGAGTTAGAGAATGATTCAAATACAAAAAGTGCTGGATAATCTGGAGTATTGGGTCCAGGAATATCAAGTTTACTCATCTGGCTACTAAGAAAACTAACTTTCATTTAAATACAGATTCAGGACACATTTCTTGTGGCCAAGAGTGCAGCTTGATGTTATGGATTCAATGCATCCTTAAAATATGGGTAGCATGAAATGGCAAACTTGCATCGCAAAATCACTTTATTTAGGCAAAAAGGGTCAACTGTTAATTAGCCAGTGTTAAGCACAAGACTTGATAATGCAAAGCAAAATATCTGTTCCTCTCTCTGTCAGGCTGTTATTTCTCTTGAATAAGGAATAATTGGCCAAAATATGAATAACACCAATATAAGGCTGGCAGTGGATGCTGGCTTCAGTAGGACAGAGAATTATTGTATGTATTTAATTGGGTCCCACACAAGTTGGTTATCCCCTAGCTACACACAACAATGAGTCTTTAAGGGACTTTTAAAGATTTTGCTTTGCATTTGAAGATAAAATAAGAAAAGAAGGACAAAAACATCTTCACATACTGCAAAAGTAAAATTAGCTCAAGCTGGAATTTTAATGTCATTTATATAGCCACTTGAAATAAATGTATAAATAACAACTACTATGAAATCTGTGAAAAAACTTCTTGTGATGTAGAACAGGTTTAATGTGCATGAGTTTTTCTGCAGTGTGTATTAATGCCAAATGGAAGCATGCACCAGTTAGTACAGGGAGCTCTCCAAGCACAAGGCACAACTTACTCTCCATCATCAGACAGAACAGATCTTGGGCTGAATCTATAAGATCAAATCAACAATTAGATTTATCATGTTGAAGTCATGAAACAAAAAAAAAAGTGAAACAGGCAGCTCTACAGATTATTGCAATTAATATAAGTCTCTGTGTAAATATATGCATGCTGTCCTCCGTTTTAATGTCTAATAAATTCCGATGACTTGCCCATACAACAAGTTTCGGTATGGCTGCAGCTTGAGAGACTGACAGTAGTATAATGGCACTATAATGAAATGATAACTATTGAACATGTATATACGTTTCCAGTCTGTTATTCACACAAAAGTTGCAAAAAATTCTTATCTCCCATTATGCTGGATCACACACACTAGTCACCCACATCCAGCTTAACAGAGATTAGTGGATAGCCACAATACTCACATGTGCTATTCAGGCTTAGGCCACAATTACATGTGGTGTCCACTCTTATCCACAGCACTGTGCAGCTGCACTGACAGGCACAGCATCGGCCTAAGTGCAGTTACATGGTGCAGATATTGGTCTGAAAATGTATGTTTTTCATGTAACTGTGACCTAAAATATATATTTTTAAAACTGTCCTCAGATTCATTTAAAAATATGTTTACAAATGTAAAGCTGGCCATACATTATAAGATCTGTTTGTTGGGCCAGTTTGCCAAATGAGTGGATCTTTTCTCCTTAAGGTCAGCAATATCAATCTGACCCGATTGTTTAGCCCTAAGGCTAAACAACTGGATCACAACGATGGGGATAGCTAATGCTGTCCTCTATTTAATGGGAAAATCAAACCTGTCCTATCCACATCTGACTGATTTTAAGCCAGATATCAGGTAGGCCCGTAGAGGGCCCCATACAGAGGCAGATAAGCTGCTGAATTGGTCTGAAGGGGCAAAATCAACAGCTTAAATCTGCTCATGTACTGCTCTTGTACTGCAAGAACAGAAATGAGAAGCCAATAGAAAGAAGTAGTAGTAGTGAGATTTGGAAGAAAGGAAAAATAGATAAATAAGGTGAAAATGTGTATACACACAGCAAGTCATCTTTTTAAATCCACTGCAATATTACTGCTCGTCTATTTCAACCATTCTATACAAGGCTGAAGGTTTCTACTACTATCACGCTTAGCGGCGAGAAGACAGTAACAGATGACAAAAGGTTTTTTACTTTTTGAAATGTAATCCACTAGTAAATTCCTTTTCAGGGGGTAAATGCATATATTTTTATAGATTCGGAAATATCAACCTAGTCAGTGTACACAGATTTTTTTTTTTTTTATTCAAAATGTCATTTGGTATGATATAGAGGAAACCTTAATCACCATTATATATTTAGAAGCCATAAAAATGTGTAAAAGTCAAAAGATATTGAATAATTGTTTAGGACGATTGAAGTAACTCATGACATGCCCATGAATGAAATAATCTAACCTGAATAACTCATGGTCACATGTCTCAAGAGCGTCTTCTGCCTGGGTATCTAACCCTTTACCAGTGGGAATCCCATCACTAATGATCTCAGTGGAGGTTTGATCGCAAGTCACATCGGATCGTAATTCAACATGTCCCTCTGTTTCACATTGGCCGAGGAGCTTACAAGGAAGGTCAGAACTGCCGACTGCAAGTGCTTGGGTGCAATTATCTGACTTTATTTTGATCGATAGAGTGGAGCTAAGGAAGCAATTTTAAAGACAGATATTGTACATTTTTTAAGTCATTGTTAACAAATGCTGGAAGGTTTGTGCTCTGTTGGAGCAAACATTTGAAGACTTTATGCATGCTGGAGTCGCTTCATAACTGGCAGAATAACACTGAAAGCAATCTCTCACTCAAAGTGCATCCAAATTTAATAGAAGTCAGAGGGTGTGATATCTAGGACACAGATGTGAGCTCCTGGATCAGACTTCCTTGGCGAGTCTGTCTGAATGTAATCACAGGGAAATCTACAGTTTGCACAAGGGCCTTAAGCTAACAAAACAACATACTGTTCCATATGAAGCAGCTATTACATTTTAGACTTCTATCAACTGATTTTATGTATAGAAATCCTTATTTCTTTTGAACAAATGTATGCTTTATCCCCAGCCTTTACACCATAAACTACACCTTCAATAAATATTATATACCTCCTACTCAGTGACGTAAACGGAAATACAAGAGCATCCCAAAATGCGTTTGATACAAAGTAAAGCAGAAAGGATGCAATTTTAGCATATTACTTTAAAAAAATTATGAAATATTGTTTTAAATTATGTATTTATATCAATATTTTTCAATTATAATCTAACCTCGTTGATTTCTTTTCCTCAACTTTTTGCTGCAAAGAAAATGGAACTGGAAGGAAGTGGCCAAGACCTACACACGATGGTTTCTGGGTTACAGAGATTCTTCTGGTCATCATATCATCTTTTTCAGGGTTTGGTGCAGTTGTATTGTCCTCTGAGATGGTTGCATCTGGCTCTTGTACTTTTGTTATGGTTGGAGAGTTGTTGGCCAAAGTAGGAGGAGTTATTTTTAACTCAGTATTGGCCAAGTCAGTAGACAGTATCATTCTCCTAAAGAACATTTGTGGTGTTAAATTCTACCACTGCAATCATTTCCGCTTGAAGCACACCATGCTTATGTTAGCCAGATGTTACAAACAGTGTTTGATTACTTACCATTATAATAATATTGCTCAGAACTAACCCAGGAGGGACTACAGCCTGATATTTGTTACACATAAGCACATCTTATTGACTACATAAAATGGATAAATATACCAAATATTAAGCAACAAACCACACAAGCATGCACTTGACCATTATAAACATATATGGTACATATTGTAGTCATTGTTTTTGAGGATTAAAGTAAATGCTGCTCCCGGCCTACTCTAAAAATGGAAGCCCACTATATGCATGCTTTTAAAATATTCTAATTAAAATTTCAAGCTACACTCATTTTTAGAAATGGCTGAAATATCACTCCAATCAACGAAAAACAAAATCTTCCCAAAATAATTTATCATCACACCTCTCAAGACCATCCTGTTGCTGGCTGTCTAACTCTGTACACATGGGAGTCTCCACACTATTGGAGGCTTGCTTGCAAGTCGTATCTCCTAATTCACCATGTTCTTTTGTTTCTTTCTGGTCAAGGGGCTTAGAAGGAACATCAGAAATGTCGGCTGGAACAGCTTTGGATGCATTTTTGGACTTTTTGGTGCTTGATATGATGCAGCTAAGGACAAAATATCAGACTTTTACCAGTGTTTTGCAAGTACATTAAAAAGGCAAACTATTGCCTCTGCCTCATCTTTTACTTTTACCGTAGTAAAACACCATTTGAGCCCACTCTTTAACCACAAAAATAAAATGTAACTAGTTGGATGTGAAGTGATGACGCTAAGCTTAACTCCAGTGATATGAACTTCACCCAAGCCTGGGACAAAGCCATTTTTTAATGACACACTCAACTTAGTATGCAAGCTTGCTGGTGAGTGTTTAGGGGAGTATACACTTCCTCCCATCTGCATTTGTTACTCAGTGCTGAATAAAGTGACTGGAAAGGTAAGGAGTGGACTTTCCAAGCAAAAACAATGATTTAAGCAGTAGCACTGAGCAGCTATCAGAGCTATAATAAATTATGATATAACGAAATTAGATACAGGTTTTAGGCTCATTCCTGCTAAGTATGCTATAGTGGTTCTTTTATAAGAATACCTACACTGTGATGTTCATACACCAAGGAATTGAATAACACTAGAATGTTATGTAGATGTAAGGCTTCTATCCATGTACACAGTTACAGTATATTCTAACCTTGTTGGTTTCTTTTCCCCCTCTCTGCGCTGCAAAGAAAAAGGAACAGGAAGGAAGTGTCCAAGGCTGACGCAAGATGGCTTCTGGCTCACTGAGATTTTTCTTGTCATCATGTCATCTTTTTCTGGGTCTGGTGCAATTGTGTTATCCTCTGGGATAACAGAGTTTGGATCCTTTCCTGTGTTCAAGGCACCTTCTTTCATGTCATTTTTTACATCTTCAGCTTCTTTGGTGACTTTCAGAGACTTGCTCCCCAAAGTAGGGCTAGTTGCTTTTGAACTAGTATTTGCCAAGTCCGACAGCAGTAATTTTCTCCTACAGAACATTTGTTGATGTTATGTTCTATATTCTATTCAATGCAATAATCCCTGTTTAGTGCCCACACCATGCTTGTGATAGAAGCTTAAAAGTTTCCTTATTCAACACTCATCCCAAGTAATTAGTGTCAAAAACAAGGACAGCTTGCTCTGGCTCTCTCTATATAGACATGGCAACAACTTCATACTAGTATTTGCACATGGGAACACAACAACATAAAATATTAATTTCTTCCATAGATAAACAAATCCAGACATTTTAAATCATATAAACACACAAACATGCAAGTTAAAAAAAATCACTTTCTGACATATACACTTTTGTTACTTAGTGATCCATACAAAGAATGCTCAGAATAACCAGATTTATTTAATCCTAAGGATTAAAGTCACATGACTGTGGTATTATCAATGCTCATAATCACAAACTGTATTTTTACAGACAAAAAAACCCAAAACAAATAGCAGAGACTCATGCATCAACTTGATAAGTAGCTGTACGGACAAGGTAACAATAAACACTTAATGACACCAAAGCTCACAGTTGTGGGTTAACATCCAGAAAGAGTCCTTGTTTCTCTTCGAGTTCCAGCGAGTCAGACTTCTCTTCGTGTTGTTGGCTATGGAGTGCATATTGGTGGGACACAGGAGAGTCTCTGCTGGTTCTGGCGCATTTTTGGAATGTACCTGTTCTCCTTGCCATCATGTCATCTTGCTGTGTTTCTAGGAGCTGAATTTCACTTTCATTTTCAGGAGGAGCAGGTGAAACCAATCTCTCTGGTGTAAAAGATCTACCCAACAGGTTGACATTGTCAATTTATATTGGGAAAATAAACAGAAAAGCACAGCAGTATCAAGGGAAGAAATAAGTCAAGCTTATGTTTCCATGCCAATATTATGCCACTGCAGTGCAAAAATAAATGTGCCACTATGCAGTGACCCAGGGCTGGAGTCACAAACTTGTGGGACCTGAGAAAAGCAGGCTGGAAACACCAACCTGAGATCATGCAGCTATTGTTAAACTGCATATCCCAATGTAGTTGTACAGTGGGTAGGTTCTGGGTTGTTGCAGTGATGCTTAGGGCCAACATAAAAAATATTCTAAATACCCTCAAACTACCCATCAGACACAAGGGCAAAGAAATTGGATGATGTATGATTATAATGTGCATGTGGGTAGCTAGAAAAATAATCCATTTACCTTCATTTAACTAATGGATGTAACAAACCAATGAGAGCAGCAAAGTAACAGTAAGTTAGTTTGGAAAAAAAAAAAGACATCCACCAAGTTCAACTTTGTCTATATATAACCTGCTTAGGTGCTAGTGATATATTTTGTGAAATGCGGCACCTATGAGACTGCAGAACAGTCCTGTAGTGATTGGCAGGTGTTTATGGCAGAAATTGTTAAAATGAAACATTAACTACAGCCAGAGAGTACCATCACTTTCCAGCTACAATTCCATACAGAAATGGTTTTAGTTCTAAATAAAAAAAAAATCCTTTTAACATGCAAAGCTGCAGCTTGGCCAAGAGGAATTGTTCAGAAGCTCCAATTACTATCCCCCATTCAAAATGGAATAAATACATATTAGTTTGCCTTGAATTATGCGGGTTCATTTTCTAGGGCTGGTTTGATGGCAGGGCAAATAGACCATTGGCCCCCAGCATCACAGGTAGCCGTAGAGAAGAAACACCAAACTTACAAAGGTCATAATATACGATGCAACAGGTTTTAGATTTGCTGAGGGGTACAGATTGGACTTGAATCATGTATTCTTAGGATTGCAGCTTTCCTGCATCGCTAGGGGCAGCTAATGTCTAACACCACCCTAGTTGAAAGACAAAGTGGCTACCCCTAAAACACACACATATACAAGCATGTATATAATATACCGAATCAATATATATTATATAATTTATATATTAAGGCTGAATAGTATGCACAATGTGGATTTAGTATGTTCCCATTGAAAGGCCAGAGCTTTTAATATACCACGCACTAGCTTGAGTCTCTCTGTACTTTAGATCAATAATGTCACAACCAGAAAATCCAATCACTGTAAGTTTTGTGATGCACACCGCATGCTCTACAGTGAAAATCCAAGCATGAATTACCAAGTATAATTAATTACCATAATTCATACACCCTTTGAGGCCAGTACTTATCTGCACAGACTAAGTAGTTAAAGTGTTCTTACAAACATGCAGAAATCCTTGTTTACCTTGACTCATGTGGCAAGACTGGCCCTGTGCCAACATCCTCCTGGGGTTGGGAGCGCTGAGCAGAAGCTGAGGGAGATATGTGGCTGGCAGTTTCATCAGACGTAATGCTGCCCTTCATCTCTTCACTTTCCTGGCCAGATTCAGCCTTGGCTATACAAAGCCTATCCCACTTCTGCTGATCAATTTCAGTCACTGGGCCAAAGCGTACAAACTTCTGTTTGTTTCGAGCCCTTTTCTCTTGCAGAGACAATTTCCTCCTCCCAAAGTCATCATTTGTCGCTCTAGTCACATCAATCTTGGATGTTTGCTCTTGCTGGTCAGCCTGCCTGTCATTCAAGTGCTCACTTACCATTTTGAACAAGACAAAAACAAAGTAATTATTCAGTCATAGCTTGATGTAAGAAGACAAAATATGAATTGCTTCAATTCTGAAGATGGAAGTTTAAGTGAATGCACATCTACCATGAACCATATTCCACTATATATATGCAAGCCTTTAAACAGAGAAAACTAGCAGAATAATGGAATATATGGTCAAGACAGAAAAGGAGATAAGGAAAAAGAGAACACACCTATCTTCAGAAGACATTCGAAGCCTCTGCCAAGTTTCCATGTCGGCCTTTGTAATTGAAACCGCTGCAAAGGCCGATGGTTCCTTTGGCAGTGAAACTGAAGCTTTAGCTTTGCGTTTCGCCAGGTCGTCTTTCTGAATGTCGGGAACTTTTTCTTGCTCTGCTTCTGCATCCTCTTTATTGTCTGAGGGTATTGGAAATGTCTTTTCTTTGCAGACGTGTGATGGCTTTAATAACTGGGGGCCTTGGTACTCCCTGTTACAAAAAGTAGAGAAAGTCAACAGATAGTCCAATCATTCTCATGATATATAGATCCTTTAGTTAATTACTAGGTAGGATTATAGGAATTTTATATTAAGTAGCTATTTTAGTAAAATAGCTCAAGTTTATATAAAACTATAGCGGGATACTATATTAGGACACTGCATGTCCCGAATGGTAGCATGTAAATGCTGGAAGATATGTATACGAAGGACAATGGCTAAAGATAAATTAACCAGCTTAAAAGCTTTTATACATTTTAAGGATGCAATATTATAATAACAGTTTGAGTAGTTTTATACATAACAAATAAATTACATTTAAAAAACAACTCTACCCACCTGATATCTTGAGACATTTTTGGAGAAGCTGGAGTGGAAGTCTTAGAACTGTTCAGCTTTCTTGATGCTCTGTTTTTGTTTAAGTATGACCCCTGTATATACTGATTAAACTGCATTGGGCTTTTTGGTTGGTTCATCCTTGCACGCCTTGTGGCCAAGTCATCTCGCTGTATATCAGGTACTTTGCACTCTTCTTCTTCTTCGGAATCAGAGCCCATCCCTTCATATGACTTCAGGAAGGTGTTCTCTTTTCGCAGCACAATGTCTGGAGCGCCATCAATGTCTTCAGCAAATTGACTTGGACTAACATATTTATAGAGATATTCAGCGGACACAAAAGCACGCAGTGTTGTGTATAACAACCCCAAACATGCTTTCTGCATGCGGATTGTTAGCGATTAGTCAAGACGGTTGCAAGTTTAAACACTTATTAAGAGCACTAAATAAGTATTAAAATGCTTTATCATCAAAATATGAAATGAGTGGACAAACTTACGTGTCAGTTTTCCTGAGTGTCCAGACCAGTAAGAGACCACAGTAAAACAAGTGGACACTGCAGTCTTTTTCTACATCATTGGGGTCAACATTAGTAGAGTGTTATTAAAATACCTTCTATTTCAGTCATGGATATAACCCCTAACGCTAGCTATGGGAGGTATACCTGGACCCCCTCTGGCGAGTATGGCTTAATTAGGCCAAAGGATGGCTATGACACATGGCTTTGTGATATTTTGATGTCCATTAAGGCCCCATCCCATTGATTTATATCTGTGGAACAAGTTACAAGAACTGACTATATCATATACGGTTTATATCAATGGACTAAACTCACCCAAGGCATTCACCACAACTGCCACAGTTTCTTACTTAATACGGGAACCGATCTTGATCTGTCACATTACAGGCAACTTCCCGTGCCCCCAACCACTGGTTAAGAAGCCCTGAGGCTGTGCAGAATGCATGCATATAAACAGCTCAATACACTACTCCACACTCCATTCCCTAAGGCCTGTAACTCTGCCCTGGTAGACTTAGAACACTGCTCCTTTACAGACAAGCATGTACCAATTTAATTTAAGCCGTGCCAAGACAAATGTGAATAATATACTTAACAGTGACAGTCCTACTATAAACCTGGTTTGCCGGAATTCGTTGCACTAATTTTTCCCATTATAAGGACATAACCACTTTGATGTTGGTATAATTGTATTGTCACTATAGAGTAAATACAATAAATACAGGTATATGAGCTGGCAGTTACTGCTGCATCATAAAATATCACAGTATCTTCTAGGAAAGTCTGGCCACATTCTCCAGTGAGTACCAAGGATTACTGTAATAAATCTTACCCCCAACACTTTTCAAAGCAGCACAGAATGTTATAGATGAACGTTTTTCATTTGGGGATGGAATTAAACCAAAAAGCTCCAAATCATGCAAGTCCCATACAGTTAATGGCTGATGCTCAAACAGACATACTTTCTGTAAATTGGTTATATCATATTTCTGGCTTGAGACACTGGGGTTATAGCACAGACCAGTGGGAAGGGCTACAAGTAGTCATTTAATGTAAACAAATGCACTCCACACACTAATCCCAGCAAACCCACAGGCTTTTGCATTTGGAAGTGGCTGACCTGCTGTAGCGCTTTGTTGCGGGCAAGACCTTGATACCCGCTTTCTGAAGGTGCTTGCGCTTTCTCACTTCCTCTGCATCTTTTGGAATGTCATCATTAGCAGATGATTGTCCCATGACACCCCCTTCACTTTCACCAACTCTCTCACTCCTATTTTCTGCTCCAAGGCAAGGTTCTTTTAAGGCAATCATCTGCTTGGTCCCTTCTCCTTCACACTGCAACTCGTTTTGTTCTTCTTTAATGACTGGACTTTGTTTGGGACTATTGGGTGTGCAATACACAATACACAACAAGTTTACTTTTAAATAGCAAAAATTATTATGTAGCCTTAAGAATAATAGACTCAGATCCATATTTAAAATCTAACACTTCTCAGTGAACAGTGTATATCACATCCACAAGTATGTAATAGCTTTCTGTGGAATAAAGGACAGTTTAGGACAAGTAGTGTTTTTTTTATGGAAACTTGGCAAATAAATATACAAAGTACAAATTTGATGATTTCCTATAGGCCAAAGTGTAAAAGAACACTATTCATAATTTAAAGAGACATGCACACTAATTTGCTTGTCTATCATGGTGTCCCTCCCCTGCCCTCACGGCTTACTGTTAACATTGCCCACCAAAACCATGCACCTCATTCCCTGTGAAAACCAACCACCATGTTGCCCCATATGCCACTTGTCAAAACCATCCACCCAGGAACAGAAATAGGGGAGGGGAATGGAATAACAGATTGTGCCCTGGAAGAAAATTGAGGTGGCCTGCAGTATCTCTGCTTCATCAGTGACTTCTAATACATTTATAAATTACAGTAGGAGGTACATTATCCACTATACAGTGGAGGAAATAATTATTTGACCCCTCACTGATTTTGTAAGTTTGTCCAATGACAAAGAAATGAAAAGTCTCAGAACAGTATCATTTCAATGGTAGGTTTATTTTAACAGTGGCAGATAGCACATCAAAAGGAAAATCGAAAAAATAACTTTAAATAAAAGATAGCAACTGATTTGCATTTCATTGAGTGAAATAAGTTTTTGAACCCCTACCAACCATTAAGAGTTCTGGCTCCCACAGAGTGGTTAGACACTTCTACTCAATTAGTCAACCTCATTAAGGACACCTGTCTTAACTAGTCACCTGTATAAAAGACACCTGTCCACAGAATCAATCAATCAAGCAGACTCCAAACTCTCCAACATGGGAAAGACCAAAGAGCTGTCCAAGGATGTCAGAGACAAAATTGTAGAGCTGCACAAGGCTGGAATGGGCTACAAAACCATTAGCAAGAAGCTGGGAGAGAAGGTGACAACTGTTGGTGCGATTGTTCGAAAATGGAAGGAGCACAAAATGACCATCAATTGACCTCGCTCTGGGGCTCCACGCAAGATCTCACCTCGTGGGGTGTCAATGATTCTGAGAAAGGTGAAAAAGCATCCTAGAACTACACGGGAGGAGTTAGTTAATGACCTCAAATTAGCAGGGACCACAGTCAACAAGAAAACCATTGGAAACACATTACACCGCAATGGATTAAAATCCTGCAGGGCTCGCAAGGTCCCCCTGCTCAAGAAGGCACATGTGCAGGCCCGTCTGAAGTTTGCCAATGAACACCTGAATGATTCTGTGAGTGACTGGGAGAAGGTGCTGTGGTCTGATGAGTCCAAAATAGAGCTCTTTGGCATTAACTCAACTCGCTGTGTTTGGAGGAAGAAAAATGCTGCCTATGACCCCCAAAACACCGTCCCCACCGTCAAGCATGGGGGTGGAAACATTTTGCTTTGGGGGTGTTTTTCTGCTAAGGGCACAGGACAACTTATTCGCATTAACGGGAAAATGGACGGAGCCATGTATTGTGAAATCCTGAACGACAACCTCCTTCCCTCTGCCAGGAAACTGAAAATGGGTCGTGGATGGGTGTTCCAGCACGACAATGACCCAAAACATACAGCAAAGGCAACAAAGGAGTGGCTCAAGAAGAAGCACATTAAGGTCATGGAGTGGCCTAGTCAGTCTCCGGACCTTAATCCAATAGAAAACCTATGGAGGGAGCTCAAGCTCAGAGTTGCACAGAGACAGCCTCGAAACCTTAGGGATTTAGAGATGATCTGCAAAGAGGAGTGGACCAACATTCCTCCTAAAATGTGCGCAAACTTGGGCATCAATTACAAGAAACGTTTGACCTCTGTGCTTGCAAACAAGGGTTTTTCCACTAAGTATTAAGTCTTTTTTTGTTAGAGGGTTCAAAAACTTATTTCACTCAATGAAATGCAAATCAGTTGCTATCTTTTATTTAAAGTTATTTTTTCGATTTTCCTTTTGATGTGCTATCTGCCACTGTTAAAATAAACCTACCATTGAAATGATACTGTTCGGAGACTTTTCATTTCTTTGTCAATGGACAAACTTACAAAATCAGTGAGGGGTCAAATAATTATTTCCTCCACTATATATTCAAGCCACATTCCATATGCTATTGCAGGTCCACCCTCGATATTAAAACTAGGCTATAAGTGAGTGAGGGTTGCAGGAGAAAATATTCCATGAATGCTAAATACAAGATATTTGTATGTGTGTATTTGTATGCAAGTGCATAGTACGTGAGTATGAGTATAAAACAATAACTGAGCATCACTCAATATTTAGGTAAGTTTAGCAAACCCAGAAAATCTATACATAAGCACTGTATTGCAATAACCCCTGGCGCCATTATATTTTGCCTTCAGTATCCTTGGCCTTCATGGGTGGGACTCATAATTCCCTCTTACTTTGGTGTTATTTGTATTAGCATTAGATATGCCAACCCTCTAAATAACTCAACTCAAAGCCTTTGTTTGCAAACACATTTTGTGTAAGCTATAAGGCAATGGCTTGCATATGCTATTTTAGTTCCAGCAAGATCAGATTTTATGAAATAATTAAATGTATTCCATGCTTCTTCCAAAATGAGTTGAACCTGAACCAACCACACGCATTTCCAGATGGCTTCGTGCAATTTCACAAGACAAACTGTATGCTTTTAACTTCAATAATTTTATATTCTGCATGTCAATTGCTGTGAGGATTATGCAATGATGGAATCAGAGCCAGGGTAACAAAAGGCTGGCCTATCCCCAATCACAAGACTCCTTGTTCCACCACATTCTCCTTTCTTTTGTCTCTAATAAGAAACAAATTTAATTTCCCATCAGATTTGCATTGTTAAATAACGTCACTTTAAGTGCAAGTTAATAAAGAAAAACATCATTATCTAAGTCATGGCCAAAGTCACGATTTTCTGCTTTTTAACACTAACATCCCTACCAGCAAGGCAGAAGAAAACACTCATCTCTATCCTGCTTTGCTATGCAACACACTGACAGTGTCACTAAAGGTGGCCACACACGTGGCAATTTCCGATCCTACAATCGGCCACTAACCGTTCAGGGCTGGAACAGCAGATAAGGAGGTAGAAACAATAGGTTTTTTTTACCTCCTTCTGCCGATTCAGCCCTGAAGGCAGATTTTGATCAGGCGCCTTCTATGGCGCCCGATCAAAATCTTTTAACCTGGCCGATCGGCGAGTCGACCGATATCAGCAGCCTCCTGCGTGTGTGGCAAGTCGACTCGCCGACTTGCCACACACGCACCAAATATCGTACGAAACGGGGTATGGCCAGCTGTATGGCCAGCTTAAGGCAAAAACGAGTGAGACGAATCAGAATGTTGCCCCATTACTGCACAAAGAGCTTTAAAGAGACAATGAAAAAATTGACTGTAGATATCAGTTTCTTCTGCCAAAATAGAAGTGTCTAGTAAAATCAGCCTTATGTTAACCCAAAATCCGTGATTCTGTAATGGGAAAAAAAAATATTTTTACAAAATGCATCCATTAATATAAACACAGAACCTTGCACTGACGTGTAAGCTTGAGAAAAGGCCAGATGTAGGCCTGAAACGTCGCTTTATCCAAAAGCCATGTGTATTAAAATAAAGGCTTTTTAATGGAGACAAGAAGGTGCTGTTTGCTATTTTTCTACACGGACCCTGCACTGACATCAGTTTTTCAAAAGAGCAAACATATTTTTTTTATATTTAATTTTGAAATCTGACCAGGTAACCTCAGCCATGTGACTTGTATTTTGATAAACTTCAGTCTTTCTTTACTGCTACACTGCAAGTTGGAGTTATGTTGCACCCCCCCACCTTTCCCCTCCAGCAGCCAATCAGCAGAACAATTGGAAGGTAGCAATATAACAGCCCCTGGCACCTTGCAAAATATGCTCCCATGCCCCAAGAGCACTTAATAGTAAAAATCCAAGTCAAGACATGACTCTTTCAGTTACATTGAGTAGGAGAAACAATAACTTATGTAAAAGCAGTTGCTTTGTGAAGTGCTGGCACTTTCTGAAAGCATAGGATGGGGCACAATGACCTTAGATGGCTGCCTACGCACCAATATTCAGCTCAAAAAATACATTTATTGGTTCAAGAATAACATTTTAAATGGTAGAATGAATTACTTGCAATGAACAGTGTCATTTAGTAATAAAAACTACACCATTTGTAGTACAAATGGCAATTTCTGATGCAATTTACATTTCAATTATAAATGAAAGATACAAAATAAAACAACAGAAATGGCAGCAGATGATTTCCATTAATCTCACTAAATGTATCTCTGGATTAATTGCTGTTGCTGCTGACACAGCAAATAGGGTCCCAAAGGTTCCAGGCAGTGATTTCTTCCCCAGTGATCCTTTTCACTAACATGAAAGACTGCTTGTTGAGAGAATATTCTACTTTACCTGAAGGGTCGCTCTCCCCCCAGGGGGGATGTAGCTGTGCTCCAGCTTTTCCGGTAGTCCTCACGCTCAGCCTTCTTCTTCCTCAGGGGTGCCGGGATGTAGGAGGTCTGGTTGCTCTTGTTGGGGAGGTATTGGTTGAAAGGCACAAATGCTTTGTTTTCACCGTAGGATACCCGTCTAGCAGACATATCATCTTTTCGCACATCAGGTAACCTTCTGTGAGGTAGGTCAGACTCAGAGTCGCTTCCTCTGCCTAAATTAAATACAAAACAGAGAGAGATGCATCGGTTAGGCTTTATGCCCTTCAACTGCCTTAATTTTGCTTGGCATCTGCAATACATAATACATTATTTTTTATATGAAAGTGTTTCACCCTCCATACATAAAATATACAGTTTTTATTACACATTTATGTATATTAAATAATCTATATAGGAAGAGAGTGTAGCATAATCTGTGCACCAAACTGATGTCATCATAAATTACATTTATATGTATCAAAGCCATACTGCAGGGGTAGGGAACCTATGGCTCAGGAGCCAGATGTGGCTCTTTTGATGGCTGCATCTGGCTTGCTGCCAAATCTTTAATTAAAAAAAATAACGGGGGGCGTGGCCTGCACTTGGAGTATAGATGACGTGTTCTTTGCCTTAGAACACATCTTCTATCCGCCGAGCGCAGGCCACGCCCTTCTCCGCATCGCATCCGGCATCCTTGGCACCCGCCCTACCTTGCCCCGCAGCCAAACATATTGTATGGCTCTCACGGAATTACATTTTAAAATATGTGGTGTTTATGGCTCTCTCAGCCAAAAAGGTTCCCGACCCCTGCCATACTGCATAGATCAGTTTCCTATCTAAACAACTAGTTTCCCATTTAAATATAATAAAATAAATAAACAGTTTCCTATCTAAATATAATAAGGTAGTTATTAAAATAGCAAATTGTTAAATCCAGGTCCATGGCTGGCTACTGAACAACACTTGCCCTCTAGCTAGCTAATATAAACACATTTTCACATTCATTTAAATCAGAGTCCCTCAACCAAAGGCGCAAGAGCTCCTTGAAAATAGTTAAATCGGATTTTAATCAATCTTAGCAGTGTAAATCAACTTTGTGTTGGCAGATTTTGAGGAAACCACTTAACCCTACTTTGTTGGCTTTCCTGGCATAGCTATTCCTGCCAACCTTCCCTCCGCCCCTCCATTTCTATGTATATATACATGTTTATTGCACTTCTCTCTGCAGCAGTTCTTGTTGGTAAGATATTCCTAGACTACATAATCATATATACTTTCACCAAAGGCATATCCAAAACATCAACCCTAAACTTTTGGCTTTGATCCACCAAAATGATATAACACTTATGCAAAATAATGAGTATTCCCATACACGTATATAGCTGAAAATAAATCCAATTTGCAGAGTACAGCTGCTCAAAGCTCACTGACATTCCTCATATTTCTTCAATATGGCTTGGATTCAACTTATAGTATGTTAAACAAACATAGTTTTACAGCACTATTCAGGCTGTTTATTCGTAAATTCCACTCACCGTCGCTGCTTCCCCTCAGCACTACATCTGGAGATGGTGTCTGTTGTGATCTAGATCCAAATGAGTCTAAACTATCGAAGGAGTCATCTCTACCATGTCTGGGAGGAGAAAGGGAGTCACTTCTCTCAGAGTCCCAACAATCTATGTAGCCACTGTCCCGTATGCTGCGTTTTGGACTCTCTATTTCCTCATTTTCCTGCAAAGATTAATATGAAATTGTCACAATTATAACAATCCCCAATTTGCATAATCATTTTACAGAATTAAAGTAATGCAAGTGTAAAATACATGGTTGAAGCCCAAAATCTGTGTCTCTTAAAACACTACGGGCACATACACATACAGGATGTTCTTTCTAACCTGTAAAAATACTGATATTGCAGTAAATATTTTATGCCACTGAAGGACCATCGTACAAATGGAACACTTGGACATCCAATATAGTAAACAAAATCAAAAATAACCAATAATAAATTTGGCCACGGTCCCAATTGCCCATTCCATATCTTTAGATCAACTCATCAGCATTTCAAAGAAATGTCCCTAAAGAGACAAAAGTTGGAGGAGAAAAACAGATCTACTGTAACCATAGTGGGGCATTATATATGTAGGATTACCTGACCTATGCTCCCCTGAACTGTTGGAAGTTGTCTAGCTGGGTGCCGGGACAACAACAGCTGAAGAGACACAATATATAAACTGGTACTGCGGTCATCTTGTCTTAACATTATGCCAAATATACCTGCCTAGAACTGCTGGACCTTGGTAATTGCCCCAACTTGGACCTCTAAGACAGCTCTGTGTTCAATTTACAGCTTTGAAATATACAAAATACAAGTGCATGTTTGGAAGAGGCCCTACATTTGGACATAGCACCATTTACCCAGACATTGGTGTGTTATTTATTAACAAAGGATTGCCTGACCAATGGTCCCCTATAAAGTTGTTTCAATTGGTACTAGGACTTCAATAGCAACTGAAAGGACGTAAGTTTGGGCAACAATGATATAAAACTACTGCTGTCCTACTATATTCATTATGGCCAATATTGTGTGGCCCTTGAGAGTTGTCCCAGTTTAGACCTTTAAAGACAACTTGGAAAATACCAAAGTACATGTTTGGGAAGGCTCCTTAAAATTCTGTATCACCCACTAAATTCTAGTCGCACCATAAATTGAAAAATGCCTTTTATTGATAGCCCCAGATGTAACAAGATAGATTCAATGTTTCCGGGTGGGGGTGGGGAACACTTTTGTGTATTCTCATGTAAAACAGCCCAGGATTACAAAAGCACACTTAGTATTGAGAGGAGAACATAAAACAACATATGTCTTCTTATTAAAGCAAGTTAAAGGCTTTTCATGCACAAGTGAGCAGCACCAGATGTAGAAGAACTGGACCAAGTCCCAGGGAAGGAATCGTGTGAATGACCTAATTGTTAATTAGCCAATGTGTTACAATTAGCTGTGCATCCCAGACTTGTAAATTGCTTAAACTGTGGATTTTTTTTTTTTTTTTTTACATCATTCAGGATACTATGTCAAGTTTATACACATTTCTATACTACTCTGTAAAATGTAAAGAGACATACCTAGGAAATCGTAAAATGTTATTTTAAAAGAGATGATGTCAGTGCATCTGCTGAGCCTGTTTGGAGGGTTTTTTTTTCTTTTTCTTTTTACCTGAAAACAGCTTTTAACTAAAAGAAATTTAAGTATGTCTTAAAAAACTGGAACTTCACATTAAACATTTCACCAGGCCAAGCGGCTTTTTCGGTGCCATAAAACTGCTAATGCCCTGTGGCACGAAATGTGTTGAGGCAGGTAATTTATATTACTGGAATGTATTGGAATGATATATCCATAATCCATGAATTGTTATCAAATGGTTATTTAATGTTATTAATGTATAAGCCTGCTATTTATATTTATAAGATTAACTGTCCTTCAAGCACAAGGTGTCACCTTCCTGATACAGAACTTTATTGCTGGCTTTAGAGAAGTTGGAACTCTTAGGCTACTATCCCATTAGGTGATTTTCGATTAGTACTAAATCAATAGTAATTGATCAGAAGGTGAAATGACTGGCAGTACAGGGTAAAAAAAAAAACATTTGGACCAGTCCACTAGGAAACCAGGAGAACTCTCCGTGGGTGCAGTCCTCAGAGGGTCCCTCCTGCCCATACAATAAACAGCACATACAACCTCAGAGGGTCCCTCCTGCCCATACAATAAACAGCACATACAACCTGTTCATACAGTAAAGTGGTTAAACCCTCATTATTTTGCTCCTTTCACTTAGCTGCTTTCAGAAACTACTTACTAACTCACACTGCAATTGTTGCTTGGGGAATTCAATAGTGACATTCTTGGGACACTTTTTCTGAAGAAAAAACTTTGCTGGCTCCAATTAGCCCCCAACCCTGTTTCTTCCTATTTTTCTTCATAACAAAATTCCTTTAAAGCTACATAACTTTAAAAATGTAAACAACCTAATTTATCCAAACACACCATATGAAATTATAATCTGTGTCTTTATAGACTGATAAAAAAAATCAAGAATATCAAGAAAATTAATTGAATATTTATTGAATAGCAACAGTATTGTCTCAGCAACACATTAGAAGACAATTTATGTGAGAAACACATTTCTTGTGTACATATCAGAATGTTCTTTGCTGCAAGAGATTAGAGACAGCTGGCAGTGAGTACAAATGGCTATGGCGCTGTGCTGAAGCGCATCTACAAGAACTGCTTACGGCTGCTTCCACACTGCCAGCTCCTGGCTACAGGGGATTGAAAGTGCTTGTTGCTGACCCACATGTTTTGAGCAGGCGAAACAATGGTTGCCTTTGATAGGGTTCTATTCCTGAATTCCTAACAGGGCAAGCTGCACACAGTGAAATAGTAAAATCCAATAGGGAAAAGGTCACTGGAATCTATCCTCACCCTCATGCATAATAATCTCTTGTTCATTTCCAGCATGACCGTGTAAATTACAAAAGCTACAGACAAGTAAAGTAAGTGTATTACATGTACAAATTTTAACTAGACTCCCTTGCTGAAAAATATACCCCCCACTCCCCTTTTGTCATTCAGTTGGGCTTATGTAGAAAAGGTACATAAATGCTATCTAAATGCTAACTAAATCTAAATGAAATCCACTTACATTGCCCCGGTGCAGCTTGGGAAACATTACACTACTTAACAAATAGTGTACTCCAACTAGTTATATATATATGTTATATATATGTTATATATGTTATATATATATATGTTATATATATATATGTTATATATATATATATGTTATATATATATATATATGTTATATATATATATATGTTATATATATATATATGTTATATATATATATATGTTATATATATATATATGTTATATATATGTTATATATATGTTATATATATGTTATATATATGTTATATATATGTTATATATATGTTATATATATGTTATATATATGTTATATATGTTATATATGTTATATATATGTTATATATATATATGTTATATATATATATATGTTATATATATATATATATGTTATATATATATATATATATGTTATATATATATATATATATATATATATATATATATATATATATATTTATTTTTTGGTTTTACCTCGTTTCACAGACTAAAAAGAAACCATAACAGTCTGTCTGTAATGGAGAGCACCCCCCGACAAAGCGATCAAACACCACTCTTGTCTGTAGCTTTTTAATTTACATGGAGATGGTGGAAAAATGAGCTCATATAAGGGAGTATATATTCCCTTTAACCTTATTAACTGTGATAATTACCAAGCATTATTGTTTACCATTGTGTCTGCAGGTAGTTAATAAGAACTCTGACAAGTAGATGTGTCAGAAAAAAAAAAAAATAGGGTGCCAAAAATAAAATAAACCATACAAAAACCAAATAAAATAACCACCCAAGGCATTCATATAAAGCATGGTCTCCATGTAAACTGCAGAACATTCACCTGTTATATTCTTGAATGGCATATTACTTCAGCTTCACAGTGATAAGAAACATTTTCTTCGTACGGAATAATATAAACATCACAATATTACATTTCTAGCTCTGACAGTTTTTGTGCATTATCTACAGCAACTACAGTTTATATTTACTTGTTTATTAGCATGCTTATATAAAACACAATGCACCCCCTACTGTAAAAATTTAGGTTATAGGTAATCACAATGTGTTCTGTTCCCTTGTATAGGTCATAGAACTCCATAAAATCCAATAAAATAGTCTCTAAAAACACCAAACTGCAAATTGAGTTCTGCGACTTATATAAAAGCCAACATACTACTGCGGTATCCACTAACATACTATCTGCTGTATACATAAAAGCAAGTAAAAAGCTTACAGAAGGGTTCAATCTAGATAAGCATCAAACAGATACAAAAACTTTGCAGAAGACATAACAAGACAGAAATAGTTTGTGTTCATTGATGTTTTATTTCTTGTTGGGTCCTTTGTGTTCCTTGTACTTGAAAATACACAAGGATGTTCTCAGAGTAATTCATCCTAACACAGAGTTTACACCATTGCACAAACAATCATTATTTTTACAAAGAAAAGAAAGAGAGCTAGAGAGAGATGATAACTCAAAGCACTGCTACTTGAAATCAATGTTTCTGAAACGCTTCTTCCCTTGCATTGTGCCACTGGGCACCACAATTTGAAGGCCAAGTGTGTAACAGTGCTCTAAATGTGTGGCCCAATGATCCAAGAAGATTTAAAAGCTAAACCAGTAATTCTGCCATTGAACCACTTTGCTTTAGAGAAAGTACTTTGTTGGAAAAGGATATACAGGTTCTTAAAGAGACTCCTTTGTTTTCAACTAGGAATGTATTCCATGTACCACCAAACATACATATTGAAAATGCCAGGGTTCCCTGGTTAAAATATAACATACTGACATAATCCTCATTTTAACTTTGCACAGATGGATTTCAGAGAGGACACCTTGGTGGGCAATGTGTATCTTTCCCCCAAAATCAGCAACCTCTATTCACATGTGCCAACATTAACAGCTCAAGTGTCCATAATAAAGGTTCTAAAGTAATATAAGGTAAAGAAGAACTGCATCTTCAATGGCCATCAGGTCCCAATGGCAAAAGAATAGTCTAAAAACATCCCAAAAGCTCCATTCCCTAACCAAAAGGTGTGGAAGTTTGATAATTGATACTTTCTGTTCATTTAGCTTTAAAGGAGAAGGAAAGGTAAAAACTAAGTAAGCTTTATCACAAAGGTCTATGTAAATACAGCCATAAGCACTCACAGAAACGCTGCACTGACTTCTCTGTAAAAAGATTAGTTGTGTCTTTAATTCCTGTGCCACAGACACTCAGCTTTCTGTTCTCTCCGCTCTCCTGCACCCCCCTCCCTCAAGAATGCTAAGAACTCACTCCCCCCCCCCCCCTTAGGAATATGGATCTGAGCCAATCAGCAGGAAGCTGACTCATAGTCTTACTAACTGAGCATGTTCACTTGGTCTGGGTGCAGGAGTGAGGCATTATACATAGCAGCTTATTTATATAAATTATAGTAGACTTTCTGAAGTAAACACACAACTTTTACCAGTGCAGGGCAGCAGCACATAATGTTTTAGTTACTTTTATACACTTTCATTTTTTGGTGTTACTGTTCCTTTAACTCTTTATTAGCCTTTCCTTCTCCTTTAAGTAATTAAAGATCTGTTACAGTCTATGATCTACCAGGATGCTCACTATTTATGGCTTTCCAATTAGTTGCAATACCACCTAAAACAAAAGGGTAGTTTAATATAAGATATTGTTGTGATGATCCCAAATGGCGCATTTGGGATCAGTTAAAATAAGTGTCCTTGGGCACGGGCAGATTATCGTGTCAGGTCATAGTTTTTGTGCCCCGCACATCACTAATCACTATGGAAAGAGAGCAGCCACTGTCCTAAATTCACCTTATTCTGGAAAAAAACAGCATGTATCTAAATTGTATTAAATGATGGGAAACATATTTTTAAAGCTGTAAATACATTTTGCATCAAAAAAGCCATAAAAGCTTTAACACGCTGTTTACACCAGAATTTTACACTTGGCTACACATTCATTACACAGCTTTATAACAACAAATGATGTGACACTGTTTACCATGGAGAGTGGTGATGTGTGGTCCATTCTAAGAGCCTCTTTTTCTTTTAGTTTTTACAGAGATTTATAAATATGCCCCACAGTGTAAATTGAGAAAAAATGATGATTGCTTGTACAGACCGATTGCTAGTTTGGAATGATAATAGTCACAAATCGTTTGCAAAAAAAACCTTACAAAACCTGCCATACTTAATACATTTGGGAGTCACTGAATACTGTACTTCAAAGCATTTTTGTATGATAACTAGCTAACAGTATTTAAGCACATTCCTACCCTAAGAGGACTATTAACAGTCATTCAGATTGTCAGCTCTGAGATAAGCAAAAGTGCAAGTAAATGTGGTTTTGTTTTTCTAATAAAGTACAAGTGTTTTCCATTCCAGAAATCCCTGGCAGGATCTGGGGGTATAACGTCATGCACCCAAACTGCAGTCTTCCTTCAAGTCAAAAAGAAACATTTATGACTAACTGCACCAGTAAATTATATTATGTAAATACAGTAACAATACAGAGGCAGTCATTTATTTTCTAATGGGGCAGAGTCAGAAAGTACATCAGCTGTAAAATATAGAGGAAATAATGTACCCCAGTTGTAAATTAAATTGATATTGGAAGTCACAGGAGATTTCTGAGACCATATAAAGGCTAAGGCTTGCAGGCTAAATGTTTATTCAGCTTTGAAGCCTATATGCTCTTGACTTTGAGAGGCATAATACTTAAAAGGTACAGTAGACACCCTTGTTCTAAATGAGTACAATCAATAAGGCTTGTACTAAAGATACTTATCGACTATAATTTTAATCACAAAAAATATATGGGTTTTGTTATTTTTTGAGCGAGGGCAAACAGGGAAACTGAAGCAACTTCAAGCAATACATTTTCCGGTGCTCAGATAAGCCCCCCACATAATGGACTCCTCCTTGTCTCTGCACTGGCAATCTAATTAGTTACCTCCCATGGACTTACATGAAGTTTCCCGTTTGCTCAGAAAATAACAAAAAAACCATAGATTTTTGTGATTGCAACAACAGGCAAAATGTACGTCCAGGAAAAGCCCTATTCATTGCACTCATGTTGAACAAGGGGTTGTAGTTCACCTACAGCCTGGAAGGCCTGGCCTGCCTGTAGCACCACCTAAGGGCTGTGATAGATGGGGAGGTTAGTCGCCTGCGACAAATCTCCCTTGTCGCGGGTGACTAATCTCCCCGAAATGCCATCCCACCGGCGAGAATGTAAAATTGGCGGTGAGATGGCATACGCGACGCAGCGATTTGCCGAAATTGCTGAAGTTGCCTTGAGAGGAAACTTCGGCGATTTAGGTGCCGCGTATGCCATCCCACTGTTGATTTACGTTCTAGTCGGTGGGATGGCATATCGGGGATATTAGTTGCCGCGCAACAAATCCCCCTTGTTGCGGGCAACTAATCTCCCCGTCTGCCACAGCCCTAACATTGCCCATCTAGTCAACTGGGATAAGGTGCATAAATGAAGCACAAACAGGGCGTTTCTCTATCATTTCTGCCAACTACCTTGGTTTCTATAGGGAAAACTCATTTTTTCATGAAAAAGTAAGGAAAAAATCCAACTCAAATATAGCCCAATATGACAAGGTTTCCAAAAGGAAAAAATGGACATTTCCTGAAAATTGGCTGCTGCTGCCCTTGTGTCCCTCAGTTGGCTTTGAACTTCTGCCTCTGTCCTAACTTGATTTTATTTCTATATTGTCTGCAGGTCAACAACTTGGGCCCATCAAAGGCATCCACAAAGGGTAAGTTGGACACAAGACTAAATATATGAGAAAAAAATATATATATATTATATATATTATATAAAAAATAAGCTCCTGTAGTATGCAGTCTGCTTATCACGAATGGAAGAATGCGGATATATTATGAGCGCAGTCTGCAGGCTGTGATTATAGCAATTCTCATGTACAAATAAATAAACAACAATACCATTTATTTAGGTGATTTAGCAACAGGACAGAATGGTTACAGGGCAAACTAAGAATATTTTCTGATGTAAGTAAAATGAGGAATGCCTGCACAGAACTAGAGATAACTAGAGTAACTGCTCTTACGGACAACAGTTTTCATCTTTATTCCCACCCGCACAGCAATTTCCCTGGGTGGGATCTGTGGTTATATTGCACAACAGCACAAGGGCAAGAAAAAATGGTGGCGGACTTCAGTAATGGGTGCATGTAGTGATGCTTAGTTGGGCGCGGCTTAGTGACTTCAAACTAAGCGCGCCGTAGTTTGCTCGAGGGGGAACGGCACAGAGATGCTGGACTGGGGGAGCGGGGAGGAAAAGGGTGTCTGTTACGGGTAGTTAACGCCGATTAAGGAACTGAACGATGTGCATATTAAGTATACTGGCTCTGGTGTGACTGGGATGCCACGTGGATGCGGGTGTTCTTAAATAAAGCAGCGTCGCTGCAACTCAATAGTAAAGAGTTGTGCCTCCAATTGTTAATACTAATTTGAGTTGGGTACCCAGCCTGGGGGTGGGAGAAAGCTGTAGGGCAGCGAATTGGGGATAGGGACCAGGCTGTGTAGGTAATTCTGGCATTTAAAGTTATGCATAAATAATGGCTTTCCTCACCCATGATTGACCCTCATCCAGTGACACATTTTTACTGTGCTTTTGACCTAAATTAATTGGTTTTCCCTATGATTATGAGCAGCTATAAATCTATGAACTAAGCAGCGGCACCCTTGAGTGGTGGAATTAATTTATATAAAATCATTGGAATAATTAGTAAATTTGCCTTATTACGAGAAGAACCATTAGGAACATTGGGGCAATTTTTTAATAAGAATCATGTGAATATAAAATCAAACTAATTCCGCACTCATAATGATTTTTTTTTAATAAATCATTGATTTTTGCTTGGCAATTGTGGATCCTATTTTAATAAAAAAAGAGTGATTATATTTTTTTAAATTAATGAAATTAAAAGTTATATTTTAATTGCTAAAGGCACCGAATGAATTTTTGTGGATTTACAAGATGTTTACAGATGTTTCTTTCAACATGGCATTAGAACAAGATCCACAAACATGCATCTAAGAGTAGCTATCACCCAAAAAAATAAAAATGGATACAAAAAAAATTGCAGCTTTAAATGAGATCTAAACCCAAAAACAAAATCACCAAAATGTAATGTTTCTCACATTGCAATAAACCTCTTTGCAACAAAAACCAGTTCTTCACCTTTTTAACATCTCTTTCATTCTCTTTGGCTATCAATCCCATGTAAAGTATGAGTTTATATAGCAAGGTACACTCTTTTAGCATGGCTTCCCCTCTCAATCTCTGGGCAAGATTGGGCTGATCTGATCTTTGGCCCTTTGGCCAAGGATCGCATCATAATGAAGTCCCATAAGGCCCCATCATTACAATCACCTTAAAACGCAGAGAGTCAGTAAAAAGAAAGTGATGGGCCATATTCTGTTTACACAAACAGTTAAGCACCACGCTCCTAGAATTGTGCGCCTGACGAGCAAGTTATTGGGCAGGATGGTGGATACTTAAGTGCCACCCTGAGCTTCCCCTCATGAATACAGATTGGCTGAATGCTGGTAGCACTGTATTGGTGAGGGAAAGTGCAGGTCTTTGTGCTTCAGAATGTGCCCATGATGCCAAAGTGCTGAATAGGTTTATGCGAGTATTGGCACTTTTCACTCACATCTCACAGATGCTTTAAATTTATTCTTGGTGTTACTAAGTACTAGAAATATTTTTTTATAACCATGCAGTCTTTGCTTCATTAGAATCTATGCATGAGATTTCATATGAAGGTGTTAAACTAAGCAGTATGGTGGCTCCCACATCACTGAACTTATGTCTCTTTGCTTTATGTCAGTGTGAAAAATGTACAGAAATATCTAATGAATGCAAATGTGAAGCATAAACTGTTAAACAAACTGTTCACAAATAAACTTACTTTTCTCATTTGTGCCAGCAATCCCTCAAACTCCTTTAAGTCCAGGTTGTTGCCACTATAGGACGAGCAGCTGCTTGCAGCTTTCCCCAGCCAGTACACGGTGATTAGTACCTGCACCAATAAATACCGTCAGTCACAAGGAATCTCACAGGCAGCATTAGGAAGCTTAGAAATTTGATTTATAGAGCAAGAGAGTTCAGCAGGGAAAGAGAAAAAAATCATAGCACTGGTGTGATCAGAGCAACAGCAGGCATCTATTAAAGGGAAAACTTAACAACATTGTTCGGTATTTTAATTAGTCCCCAGTGTAGCGTCAATGCTCATGGATGATTAACATCCCCGCCCCATCAAAAATACTTTTTTTTTCTGTTAGGGAAGGAAAAATTGCTTAGGAAAAAGATTTTTTAAGAAGAAAATGGACGGCAGTGGTCTTTGCAATGTTTAAAGGGTACAAATGACCAGTTGTAGTATCCCATGGGTGTATAGGATTTGGGAGCAACACCCACTCTTAAACATGATTACGGTTGGATTAGCTTGACCCACAGCACCAACAGTGTTGTCATCCTTATTCAGCTGTTTTATCAAATAATCATTGCTCTTTTCCATGCAGTCAGCCACAACGGGTGCTAATGAAGTATTCAAAGGGCCGTGTCTCTGAGTAGGAAGTGCTGACAATTTACAAATTAGGCAAATCAGAGATCAAAAAAGCATTGCATGTTCCAATCTAGTCCAGCTTCCAGCTACATACCAATACTAGCCGTCAGTGTGGTTATTGTACTCAATATCCTCTATTACATGTGTGTGCTTGGTGTCTGTTATGCAGCGAAAAATCAATGTGTCTGAATAATAACCCTAGGGGAGAATGTAGGGCTGGGCCAGACCTGGTCTGGGATTCAAATTTGGGCTTTTAAATAGTGACTGTCTATTTTCTCTATTTCTCTATGGCATTTTACAGCAGCCCCTCTAGCATTGCCAGAATCCTCAGATTGCCAGTCCGGGACCTCCTTTTAATGGGGGTCTTGGTTCCTAGCAGGGGGTTAGGCCTGAAGGCCAGTTAAAGAGAAGTTTGGGAAAGCATATTTGTTCAACTAGATATACTTGAAAGCCTAGCTTAAAAGTCACATAGGTTGAGATTTGGACAGTGGCAGACTGGGGGGCTCCTAGGGCCAACCAGAGAACCTGTCATTCTCAGAAAATTTAAATGGAAATATAGTTAAAGGAGAAGGAAAGGCAAAGTCACTTTGGGGTGCCAAAATGTTAGGCACCCCCAAGTGACCTTAATCGCATACCTTTCCCCCCGGGCTGGTGCCCCTGCTCGGAAAGAACAGCACCAGCCCGAAGTAGCTGCAGCGCTTCCTGCTTCCGAGTTCGCGCGCGCATGCGCAGTAGAGTGAGCAGCGGAACTTTAACAGAGAAGTCGGCTTTTCACTCTACTGCGCATGCGCCTGTCGTGGGGTCCTGGCAAAACGTAGCAGGAAGCGCTCCGCTACAGGTACCCCGGGCTGGTGCTGTTTTCTCCTAACAGGGGCACCAGCCCAGGGTACAAGGTAAGTGATTAAAGTCACTTGGGGGTGCCTAACATTTTGGCACCCCCAAGTGACTTTGCCTTTCCTTGTCCTTTAAGTGGTATAGTTATACAGGCCTATGGTGGCAACTAAGTCAATTTTTTGTTGCAGCCCCTCTTTTAGACAATGAAAAAAAAATGATTTTTTTGTTACATCTAATGTAAGTGAAAATGTTCACTCTGCTCCACAGCATTAAGGATATGAAAGATTCCCCATCCAGGTGAAGCCAACACTATAATTCCATATCATGCTATAATCCCATCTTATAGAGAACACAAACTGTATCAGAATATACATTCCCCTGTACTTGGCACAAGTAAGTCGCCTGCATAACCCAAATGATACTCTCGTTTTTTCACATTATTCTTTATTAAGAGGTGATTTCAATTCCAATTAGAGCCCTACTGGTATAGGGAGACACAGGTTATTCATTTCAGATATGTATGTTTTAGCCTTTAGTGTAGATCTAGTTGTCATCATTGTTTGGTATTATGTAAATAAACAACATCTGCAAAATAGGCACACAAATATTATGTTTGCATTGTGCCCCCCCCTCCTTTTCTTTTCAGCAACTCTGCACAAACCCCTCTATGTAATAAAGGGTACTACATTTGCCCAGGAGCAGTAACCCACAGCAACCAATTAGAATTTACTGGCCACATGCTTACCAGCAAAACATCTACCTGCTGATTGTTAACTATGGGTTACTGCACCAGGGCACACTAAGTGCCTTTTATTACATAACCCCCAAATAGTTTAAAGATGATCATAAATATACTACATTTTGCTAATACACCATTATAGACAGGGGACCAGGTATCTCACAGATATACCTAGTTGACAAGGTACGTCTTAGATGGACCCAGAAACCTAACCCGAACCCCTGACCTGGCACCGCAAAGATACACCTAAATTTTGCTAGGGCACCTTTCAATTATACTCAGAAACAGGCCAATTTTTAGATCAACCCAAGAAGCAACTTGCAGATACACCAAGATACTGACAGGCACCTTAAAGATACACCCAGATATTGGAAGCGCACCACTCAAATGAACCTAAATAGTATACAGACACCTCATAGTGACACCCAGACACTGACATGGCACCTCACAGATACATATCCATACTGAGAGGGTACCTCTCAGATGAACCCAGATAATCAACAACACCTCATAAATACACACAGATAAAGACCTGGCACCACAAAGATACACCCATATATTGACAGGGCACATCACAGATGAACCCAGTTACTCAATACCACCAGATACTGACAAGGCACCCTAAATATATACCCAGATATTCACAGGGAACCTCGTAGATACACAGATACTTACAAGGCACCTCATACAGTAGATACAGATATTGTGACAGGGCACCTCATAGATACACAGGTATTGCCAGGGCACCTCATAGATACACAGATATTGCCAGGGCACCTCATAGATACACAGATACTAACAGGGCACCTCATAGATACACAGGTATTGCCAGGGCACCTCATAGATACACAGATACAGATACTGACAGGGCACCTCATAGATACACAGATACTAACAGGGCACCTCATAGATACACAGGTATTGCCAGGGCACCTCATAAATACACAGATACAGATACTAACAGGGAACCTAATAGATACACAGATATTGCCAGGGCACCTCATAGATACACAGATACAGATACTGACAGGGCACCTCATAAATACACAGATACAGATACTAACAGGGCACCTCATAGATACACAGATATTGCCAGGGCACCTCATAGATACACAGATACTGACAGGGCACCTCATAGATACACAGATACTGACAGGGCACCTCGCAGATAAACAGATATTGCCAGGGCACCTCGCAGATAAACAGATATTGCCAGGGCACCTTGTAGATACACAGATACTGACAGCACACCAAGCAGATACACACAGATACTTTCAGGGTACCAAAATACACCCAGATCCCGGGGTATTCTGGGAGATTAACCTATAGCACTTTTTACAAAGTAATACAGTGATTGTCCTAAACACTTCTTTAGAAATACTCATTAAATGTCTCAAAACATAACTAACGCAAATTGGTTATATGGGCATTTAGTTTTTTCAAGGTTTCTTTTTTTGGGAGAAAGGGTGACTTTTCTCCTCAACCTTTGGCCCCTAGTACACTAGTTACCGACATCATATTTTACCTCTAGGGGTTCCCAAACAACCTTCTGGAACCTCTGTAACGGAGTAGAAAGAGTCATGGAAAATACATACACTCATATGTGTTTGATGATTGATCCTTTCTGCTTCCCTGCAGTGGCTAAGTTAACATCAAGCCATAAAATCAGGCTCGGGAAGCAGAGCCCCTTGGGAAGCAGAAAGTAAGCAATGGCATACCTGGAATGAAAGGTTCAGTGACAGGCAGACTGCGTGGTGCCAGCAAGCTTATGGTGGGCCGGCCTGACAATGTCACCGAACATGACAAATGGAGGGAACAGCTGCTCTAGCAAGGTGAGCAGAAAGTTAACCGAGACTCTGGGTGATGTCAGCCTGCAGAAAGTCCTTCTGTTTAAGCTCAAGTGGAGTTTCTTTTTTTTTTAGTAATCCTAAAGTACTTTGTTGGTGCCTCAGATTTAACTCTTTGCAGAAAGTGCAAATTCTTCCAGGTTTTTTTTTTTTTTCCTTCTCTCAGATACCAGACATGTATAGGCGTTAAATGGTAAGAAAATTGGTCAAAAATGGGCACAATTTCTCCTGTAACAGAAGGGGTGGCACATGGATAGGACTTATCTTAAAGTTCTTCAGGAGAAGACTAAAATCTGAATGTGTATGGCCAGCTTTAGACACAGGGCTCCCTTGCTGCAGACACCATGCAACTTACACCTCATGCACCAAAACAGACACAGCCGGCAAACTGGAGCATGGGATTATATGCAGGGCATGGAAATGGAAATTATACTGTGCTTATTTTTTAACATGGCCATCCTAAATATGATCTCTTTTTGTCTCTATACTGTTACTGCCTTAGTGACGTAACTAGATGCTACTAAGCCCCACAGCAAATTCAATTTAGAGCCCAAAAACTAATTAAATTAACCTATTCTACTAAGATTGAAATTGCTTTTTAATTAGGGCCTTAAAGGGGTAGTTCACCTTTAAATTAACTTTTGGTATAATTTAGAGAGTCTTATTCTGAGACAATTTGCAATTGGTCTCATTTTTTTATTGTCTGCATTTTGTGAATCATATACTATTTGTTTGGCAGCTCTCAACTGTAGAATTTTTGGTTGCTAGGGTCAAATATAACCTAGTAACCAGCCAGTAGTTTGAAAGAGGAACAGGAATATGAATAGAGAAGGGCCTAAACAGAAAGATAAGTAATAAAAAGTAACAATGACAATAAAACTGTAGCCTTATAGAGCAATCGGTTTCTGGCTGCTGGGGTCAGTGACAACCTATTTGAAAGCTGGAAAGAGTTGGAAGAGGAAAGCAAATAATTCAAAAACTACAAAGAATAAAAAATGAAGACTGATTGAAAAGTTGCTAAGAATAGGGTATTCTATAACACAGTGCTGTCTAAGGGCCAGAATTTCTCTAGCATACATGGTGGAGGGCCGCTAATGGAAGCCAGTTTTGACCACTCCCCCTTTTTAAACCACACCCACTGCAGGGGGTGAACAATGCAGGGATTAAAAGGTGTGAACAACACAGGGGATTACATGTTCAAACAATACCACCCCTTTAAGGGACCCTCTCAAATCCTGGCCCCACTGCAACCGCAGGGTCTTCTGCCTCTGTAGTGATGTCCCTGCTCTGCCTAATACAATCCCCACATCATGCACAGCTACTTTCTGCATGGAGCACCCACAAAGATTGTCAGGAATGCTGGAGGGAGGAAGATTCTATACAGAATACACTGTAGCTCAGTCAGTACGGTGTATTCAAGGACACAGAGGTACTGTCTATATAAATGAAATTCTTAATGCTGTTAATAATGATGAAAATGCACATCTTACAGGATAGAAGATTTTATTAGCTAGCAGATGTCAAGACCACCTTTCCAGAAAAAAAATCTCTTTGAAGGCCCAAATGAACACCAAATTCCAGGGGACCATGCAGACATCACAATATTCACACAAAGAAACATACAGTAGCTTACCAACTGCCCCCGATTTTCAACGAAAATTAACATCTCCCACTATGGAACACTAGAATGCTATACTGATGCCCATCTGACATATTGTGTATATATAGTTCCTTTTTGTATGGAGAAGTGGCTGTAAATCTGTTTCACATGTAAATAAAATTTCAAAGGGAAAATCTATAATTTTGCTTTGGTTCTTGGTGAAAAAGAAGAGAACTTGCCCTTCTGCTTGCTGCTTACAGTGCCATTTCACTATTGCATTTTGTGTGGATCTTTAAGATTACCTGTGCCAGCCTGAATGGCAGTTAGGAGAGCTCTGTTATCCTGGATGAAACAATCTCATCATACAGCTCTACCCTTATTATTAAGTAAGAGGCCCTTAACCAGATGCTGAAGGGCAGACCCAAGCTTTGAGGCCATTTGAACAATGTTTTTAAGCAAAAAGCCCAAAAAACACCTGAATATTTCTCCCTACAGAACTGCATAGAAGTCTGTGTAGAGTGATTTCACACAATCCTTTGGGTTACTTAAAAAAGGAGGCATTTAAAGCACCCCACGTAGTCTTGAAATCACAGATCTGAGAAACATTATTAAACAGGAATGGCAAAGAAATAAGTCATTTATCAAAATGCCTTAGTTTGGCCTATGTCTGAACTATCTATGCCTTTTCAATGCCTTTGATTTCCCTGAAACAAATCCTGACATGTTCTGATGGATGAAATGTTACCCCTTTTCACCTGTATTTACCATATCCAGGCTGCAGATTTTTTTCACGCAAATACTTTGGCAACTCTGGAGGTTTATGTGGATGCCTTCCATGAAAATAAACAACTTAGAGTGAGCAGAGAAGTCAGGACCATTTAGTGTGGGGCTGTACTCCATCACTCACACCAAGCTAACTCACAGGGATTGTTCCCCCTTCCGCTAGACAATTGCAGTCATTAGTACTTCTTCAGGCATAAACCAACAGAAAATTACATGAAATTGGATTAGATCTCAATCTGTTTGTAAAACATTCCTGCTGACAAATGTGCACACTGGTTGGAAAGTGTGAAGTCAAATCTAGGGTAGTATTTTACATAGAAGTTGACAGTTCTGGCAGGGCAGTGGGATTACAATGCAGGAATACATTAATAATCCCCAACTGTACACATTACTGGCCTTACCCCACAAACCCCGAGAGCTGAATTACGGCACATCATTGAATGCTCTTTAGTCAGATATGTTAGTGCCAAGATCCCTTGTTGTTGCCAGCAGGGGAGATGACATAAATCAGACTCTAAAACAGCAAATTTATTCTTAAAACAGAGAATCTGCCAATGACAGGCAGACAATCTAAATAAAACAAAAAGCAAAACTTTATGCTTTTAAAATAACTAGAGTGGATCCAAACCCCAATATATATACATAAAATTGTCAGCTTCTTTATTTTAACAAGCTGGTCAAATGAGGTGAACTCTGGGGCACACACCAAGGTGAAGTGGGAACACAAGGAGAAGGGATGCACCGAACCCAGTTTTTTTTGGGCTCGGCTGAACCCCCAAATCCACCCCGATTCGGGAGAATACCAAACAGAATCCGAATCCTAATTAGCATACACTAAGTAGGATCTGGAAGTGGTAAAAATCACTGCACACACGAAAAGTTTTTTCTCCCCTATGCTAATTCGGATTTGGTTCAGCCAGGGCCGTGGATTCAGCCGAAACCGAACCTGGCCAAAAAAGGCCGAATACCAAACAGAATCCTGGATTCGGTGCATCTCTTACAAGGAGCAATGGTAAAAACGCCACTTCAAGATGGGGTGCACCTAGTCCCCACAGCATGTGCCCCAATATACAGTCCAAAATACATGCCGCACTCACAGAAAAATATTTATTGATGGAAACACGTCAAACTAACGTTTCGGCCGTATCCACAGCCTTTCTCAAAGTGAACAAAAAAATTACAAACCCACTCTTGAACTACAGTTTGGCGCCAAACTTGGTTTATGATGTCACAATGTGTCAGACTAATCACCAGTATATGGGTTAAAGTACAAACATATACACATATTTATATACAGAAGTCATGGATATTACGTAAAAATCAAGCCAAAGATCGAGAAAGAAAGAAGCAGGTAAGAGAAAAATAGATCCAGATGTAGAAGGCTGTCCCATGAGGCTGAACTATAACTCACACACGGTGGGCAACGGGTATGGTTAAGGGTCAAAAGAAAGTACAATGGGAGCCATAAGGGCCCAATATATATATATATATATATATTTTTTTTTTTTTACAAACTTGCACATTGTGGGACAGGGGTTTGCTCTCTGTAATACGTGCAATAGACCATAACACTACTACTATATAGGTATAGGTACAGGTACTAGTACAGTGGGCAGATAGTTATCATTATCTGTTACAGTAACTATGAACGCCACTGTATGTTACATAAATAAATTTTGCCTGCTGCAGCAAGAATGCAAGGGGCCTTCCAGGGTTGGGGAGCAGTGCATATACTGGCCAGTTGCCAGCAGGAGACAAAATTGCCCTGGTGAGGAGGGCTGCATATTTGGGCTCCATATTTTTGCGGCCATTATAAAGCACTAAAGTTGCGCTATTTTCACCGACCTCAGCCCCCCTTTCTTTATTAAAAGGGCATTATGTTTAGAGGCTTCTCAGTGGACTGGTAATTATTAATATCAGTTTCTCTGAGGTTCTATGGGACAGGAGGTGAGATAAAGTGAAAGGCATTTCAGGTACATTTCAATTAGAGGGGGGCAATTCAAGGAGAGTCCTGAGAAATCAGGGTAAGTGATGTATGTGTATAAACAACAGGAAGAGGAGGCAAAGCAAGAAGAGAAAATATAGTTGGCAGCTGCCAGTCCCAATTCCACCATATTAATATCTTTTAAGCACCCCTTAGCAATGCCCAGTGTAAAAGAATGTAATGTTAAGGGACAGTATCCCTTTCTTGTCTGTTCTCTGTGTCTCTGGCTAAATGGTAAAGTGGAAAATATGCATATCTGGATTATAAATAAAATAAATTCCAATTGCATTTCCTGCAGTATCCCTTTAACTACATACTAAGCTTCGGCAGATTTGGATCAGATAGAATAGAAAATGCTGTCTTTTGCTTATTTTTGGATGACGGCAAGATAAATTCAGTTTTAACTTTGCAGCTTTTTTTATCAGAGAAATCAGACATTCTCATCTTGTTGTGAGGAAAGGAATGTCTCTCTCATCTGATAAATGGGAGCCGGGCATAAAAGACACAGAAGATTTACTGAGCTGAACACTCATGGATCGAATTATTCCTGGCTTCTGTGAGTATTAAGAACAGTATATAACATTTGTTATTCAGTAAAAAAAACATGTTGTTATTATTAACCTTCATTTACACAGTGCTGACATTTTACACTAAGTGGGCCACCCCCTTTGGATGATAAGGAATAAGAATATTAAATCACTGCCTGGTTTAAAAATATCACTGATATAAATATTTATACTCACATTTCTTAGTTTTCTGTTGCAATCTGAATTCCTGTGGGGTAAAGAGAATAAAAAAAAACAAAAAACATTAGGCAATATTTAACAGGTTACTTTGCACAACACATTTTAAAGCTATGGGAAGACTTGATTAGCAAATCCACTTCATTGTATAAACTGACATATATGAGGAGAGGCTGGGGGAAAGTCTGGGGCTCATGGATAGAATCTGAAGATATGCTGTAATTTATTCCTACTTTGGTAACCCCTCCTAATTTTTCCCCACGCACCTGACAAACCAAACATTACATGCCATCATCCCCAAAGTGACAATATGAATGTATGTTAGAATGTATACAGGTAATGATATTGCAGAATTGGTCAGAAATATGTTAATGTTAACTTTATAGTTTTTGTTCTTTTGTAAAATCTCCACACATAAAAGCAACAAGACATATGTTGTTATACTTGTAACATTGATTTCTTTAATAAAAATAATAAAAAAAAAAAAAAATCTAAATTCTGTCCAGCGTGGCATATAATAACATTATAGTGAAAGGTGAATAAAAACAAGACACGTGGTCAAGTAGGAATCAAAAAGAAAGTACAGGGGAAATGTACACTGTTAATACTGTATAATACTGGAAGCGAAGCAGCACTACAACTTTAACAGACTGGTCTCAGAATCGCTGTGTTTTTTGGGGTCACTCACACTTTGTCACTATATCCAGTGTCAGTGGCCAGAGCATAGTGTTGTTGTAAGGTAGTCCTATGGCTAGGTATAGCAAATGAAATGTACCCTTTCTGCTTTATTTAATCTAAGGTACCTAAGAGTCATATTTAAAGTGATAATTATATATGGCACCAGATTTAAATTTGTGCTAAGAACCAATGTTAAATTTCACCTTTATTTGAGGTCCCATAGATATTCTCTGGTCTGTCTCTTTGTTAATAAGGAGTGGTGGGCAAGTCCCAGCAGTGTATCCCTCAAAGCACAGTAGAATCAGTGCTTCAGACAGGGAAAGATGGACCTGACATGGATATGCAATTTATCAAGCAACTGGCTGCCCCCCTACAAGCTAGGCATTGGCTGGAATTTTATATCACCTCTGGCTTTCCAGCAGGCCTGGACTGGCAATCTGTAGATTCTGGCAAATGCCAGAGGGGCTGCTGTAAGATGCCATAGACAGTCACTATTTAGTGGGCTGCTGGGGGGCTGCTTGGCCCTTTTGGTACTTGAAATGCCAGGGCCTATTTTGAATCCCAGTCGGGACCTGCTTTGCAGAACAGCCTGGGCAAGTATCCAACAGGAAGTGGAAAAGCTGTCTGGTATAATTGTTCTTGACACAATCTCTTCCCTTAAACAGCACGGTTTCCTCTATAGAAAATCCTGAAATTAATGCCAGCCAAGTGTTGTAATCTCCTAACCTAAGCCTCCCAATGTGCAGTACAGCAGCCATACAAGTGGTGGAACACTTTAAAATTGTCTATATTTTTATATGAACGTGACCTAAAACATCATCTGATTTTCAAACAAGTCCTAAAAGTAGATGACGAAAACCTAGTGTTTGAAAAAAAAAAATGATCCAATAACATATCTGCGTGTGGCAAAAGTTGGATTCTACCAGTGCCTGCTCAAGTTTGGACACAGAACACAAATGGGCATATTTATTATAATGTGTGAGCCAACATCACCGGTGCCCGTAGCAACCATGCACTTGGTTAGAGAAAGAAGTAACAGCACTCTGCACTTCTTGCTGGTGCTATCCTTTGTTTATGGAGACAGTTATGCCGCACAGAACAATGTTTCCGGGGGTCTACACCTCTCTTTGTCAGGTGGGACGAAGGTATTGGGATAATAGCTAATATCTTACCAATATTACAGGTTTAGCAAAATATATTGCTAGCCAGATCTCTTATTATATTACAAAAATACACTGATGTATAAAAAGAAGAGTATAGGATTCATTGGCAAATATAAGAGGATGCTACCATATCCCATACAGTCTATCACAGGGATAATGCAGATAAAGTCACTTTAATATGGACAACTTTCTTCATAAAGGGTCGTACATTATATATAGAGAAAAGAGGCTAAACATTTTTATGCAGTAGGGAATAAGAGCATAAGAGGTTGTCTGCTCTGTGACCCACTCCCACAGACAGGGCCCTTGGCCACAAAATTCCCTTTGTGAGGGTATATATGTAAAATCACATTCTAAAATTTCCCAAATGGTTGGCTGAGAATGCTGGGAATCACAACCAAACAGTTAATGAAATGTGAATATATAAGGGCTTCACTCTGTTATAAAATATATATTTTGCATCAAAACTCAATGTAATATGCTTTGGGCCTACAGGATGAGGGATAGAATTGCTACACAGGGGGACCCAGAAGGTAAGCAGCACTTAGACTTGGCTCAATGGACAACAGTGCAACCGTTTGTCATTCTTAGAAGGGCCACATGCACTCAGAAGTGCAGAATTGTTCAACTGGTTAAAAACGTTATTAGAAAGCCACATGTACTCCCAGAGCATCAATGTAACTATGTCCTAATGGCTTGGATAGGGCTTACTGGTAACTAGAAATCCCAGCCTGCCTTAGTAGGATAATAGGATCTCATCCTGTCCCTCTCCTCCCTGCTGTTTTGTTGGGTAACCATCACAGGGCAGGGAAAGCGCAAACTGCACTGTACCTCATTCTGGAGGAGCTGAGAAGGAACGTTTAAGGAAACACAGATTTCTGATGGTAGCCTATCCCTTACCTGGCTGTTGTCCTGTTTGCTGTGTCCTGTAGGTCACCTGGGTCAAACAACTGAGATTCTTTCAGCCCGAGCTCTTTGCAGCCTCTAAGGAATAATGTTATATTGTCCTACAATAAAACAAACAATATATCTTTTTAGTGCAATCCGCAGTACCATATGCAACAGGCTTAAAAAACAAATGAAAAATGTAAGTGCTAAATAAAGTGAGGCTTTGTCCTTCCTCCTTTCATATTTACTAGATACGGCCACATACGGATGAATCCCTTCATAAAACAAGCAGACCAACAATGAAAAACTGAATGAACTTTAGAGCCAAGAAACTTGGGGACTGGCTGCTGCTAACAAGGGGGTTACTTGCAATCGTCTGCTCTATGTGCTGATGCCTCCTCCCAGAAATAGAAGCTATATAAACAAGGCTGCTTTTCAACACCTTTTCATTTGAATCAGTGCCACCACTGAGCAGGAAATCTTTGAGTTTGCTTACTATATGTTTTAAGCATTAGAGAGCCTGTGCTGCAATGAGAGTGCATAGGTTACCTATGTTTGGAGGTAAAATGAATGATGCTCTGTTACTAGTGGCATGGGGTGGCCCTCCTTGTCATGCTGTAGGCACATTTGCCCCACTGAAAACAAGGTAAGTGCCATAGAAATAAAAATACTTCTGATGAAGTATTTTTGTCCAGCAGGGAGCAAAATGTTTAGGGCTAGAACTAGGAGTAGGCATTTGCTAAAGACTTTAGTTTATAAGCTCTTTTGGGGAGGGTGTTCTTCACCTCTTGTATTGGTTACTAGTTGCTTTGTGTGTAATTCTGAATGTTTAATGTATAAACCCATTTACTGTACAGCAATGCAAAATATGCTGGTGCTTTATGTAAATAATAACAAAAGAAAGCAGTTGGGTGGTGGCAGTGGGGGCGCAATTCTGAGTGAAGTTGGAGACCAGCAGGTAGGGGGTTTATGGGTACAGGCTGGTGGGGCACCACTCCATGTTTTATGAAGTACCAATACTACTTACAAATGTTCCAGGGGGACAGTGCCCCTAACCCCTTCGCAAGTATCAAATATAATCAAGTCTAGCAAATAACATCCTACACATAAACTGTAGCGGACTGATCACTGATTGGTTCATGTGTGTTTTAGTACCTAGGTTAGTACATGAGGATCATACAGGCATGGGAGTGGAGTAATACAGACACATTACTATCACATATAAGAATCATGGCTGCCTGCAGTGCTATGGTACAGAGACCCAAGAAAGAGACTTTGCATATTGCCAACTGCAGTCCAGCACTGTGCCAGAAAGGATATATTCCATGTGTGCTGTGCTGCAGATTTAACTACTAAATCTCACACTGAATTAATGTCAATTGTTAATCCTTGCAATAAAGAGCTCATGTTTATACACAGAGATTCTAGCAATAAAACTCTGCGTTACAGGGATAATAAATACAAATACAGTAAAAACAAAACATGAGGAAAGATCCATGCCCCGAAGAGCAAATGATCTAAGTCGGTTTATGGGACAACAACTGGAATGTAGGAGATTATGTACATGTAAGCCAAGTGTGCAGGCGGCGAACAGATGTAGTTTAACAGCAGCTAAAGGGCCACAGGATGGACACCCCAGAAATATGTAGTAAAACTAATAATTGTTGCGCAGTATTTGTGTTTTTGAATCTTTCTTTTCCGGATGGGGGCCCCTCTGCTGTCCAGCAAAAAGCAAGGCTTGATCTGGAAGGTGACTCAATATACTGGTAACTAAAAGCTAGGGAGTAAATATGATGGTAGTAAATGGGTTAAGTATATAATTTATAGTGACTTCACTGTCACAGTACCCAACTGATCTTCCCGTGGGCTGAGATGACAGATGCCATATGAGTGCCCGTACATGCTGTGGCCACCTTGCTATTGTTCCATTTGTTCTGAACAACAGCATGAATAGCTAGACTAGCATGAAGTGAAGAGAAGCTGCAGGCAACATGGTGCAACTTTTAAAACTTGCCTGATCACAAACCAACTAAAATGCATAGTGCTTGGATATCAGTTGGGATGATTTGGAAAGCATAAGTGCTAAAAATCATATGGTAGGTATGTATATAGTTTGCTTTATTCCAAGGAACTGCTGTGAACACGTGGAAGCAAAAAAGAAACACAACGTTCAGGCTGTACATAAACAATCCCATTCTCCTGATGTTCCCTGTATTACTTGCTCCCTGAACAGTGTTTTGGGGCAGTGTGATACCAATCACCCCTCCATGATGATATTCTTTACATTCCTTACTCTGAAAGAAAGGTGGCTGCCCACAGCATTTATCATTATCTGTAACATTCCTCCCTGGGTGAGGAAAATCTAAACATAACTAGTGAGCCTCCTGATGAGTAGCATGGCGCTTCCAGGTCTAAAGAACCTGTCAAACTGTCTAAATATTGGCCCTATGAGTCATGGCCTTCCCAATGGCTGGATATGCAGATTGCTATCCCACCAACATCCACACAGGGCAGACAGTGGGGATGGGGATCAAGTGTGAGCCCAACTATATATGGCTATGTTATGCCAACAGGGAGTATGGATTAGTGTCCTCTGTGTTTATCTAACTGCGCACAGCTAACATTTAGGGATATGGCCACTAAAAAATCTGTTACTTAATGAGATATATAGAATTTAAAACTTTTTTAAATTGGATGATAATTACATATAGATGATAATTACATTTTCACACTACTTCTGGCATTCCCCCAGCCCTGCTAGTGCTTATATACTTACAGTGGTGTGAAAAACTATTTGCCCCCTTCCTGATTTCTTATTCTTTTGCATGTTTGTCACACTTAAATGTTTCTGCTCATCAAAAACCATTAACTATTAGTCAAAGATAACATAGTTGAACACAAAATGCAATTTTTAAATGAAGGTTTACTTTATTAAGGGAGAAAAAAAAACTCCAAATCTACATGGCCCTGTGTGAAAAAGTGATTGCCCCCCTTGTTAAAAAATAACTTAACTGTGGTTTATCACACCTGAGTTCAATTTCTGTAGTCACCCCCAGGCCTGATTACTGCCACACCTGTTTCAATCAAGAAATCATTTAAATAGGAGCTACCTGACACAGAGAAGTAGACCAAAAGCACCTCAAAAGCTAGACATCATGCCAAGATCCAAAGAAATTGAGGAACAAATGAGAACAAAAGTAATTGAGATCTATCAGTCTGGTAAAGGTTATAAAGCCATTTCTAAAGCTTTGGGACTCCAGCGAACCACAGTGAGAGCCATTATCCACAAATGGCAAAAACAAGGAACAGTGGTGAACCTTCCCAGGAGTGGCCGGCCGACCAAAATTACCCCAAGAGCGCAGAGACAACTCATCCAATAGGCCACAAAAGACCCCAGGACAACATCTAAAGAACTGCAGGCCTCACTTGCCTCAATTAAGGTCAGTGTTCACGACTCCACCATAAGAAAGAGACTGGGCAAAAACGGCCTGCATGGCAGATTCCCAAGGCGCAAACCACTTTTAAGCAAAAAGAACATTATGGCTCGTCTCACTTTTGCTAAAAAACATCTCAATGATTGCCAAGACTTTTGGGAAAATACCTTGTGGACCGATGAGACAAAAGTTGAACTTTTTGGAAGGTGCGTGTCCCGTTACATCTGGCGTAAAAGTAACACAGCATTTCAGAAAAAGAACATCATACCAACAGTAAAATATGGTGGTGGTAGTGTGATGGTCTGGGGTTGTTTTGCTGCTTCAGGACCTGGAAGGCTTGCTGTGATAGATGGAACCATGAATTCTACTGTCTACCAAAAAATCCTGAAGGAGAATATCCGGCCATCTGTTCGTCAACTCAAGCTGAAGCGATCTTGGGTGCTGCAGCAGGACAATGACCCAAAACACACCAGCAAATCCACCTCTGAATGGCTGAAGAAAAACAAAATGAAGACTTTGGAGTGGCCTAGTCAAAGTCCTGACCTGAATCCTATTGAGATGTTGTGGCATGACCTTAAAAAGGCGGTTCATGCTAGAAAACCCTCAAATAAAGCTGAATTACAACAATTCTGCAAAGATGAGTGGGCCAAAATTCCTCCAGAGAGCTGTAAAAGACTTGTTGCAAGTTATCGCAAACGCTTGATTGCAGTTATTGCTGCTAAGGGTGGCCCAACCAGTTATTAGGTTCAGGGGGCAATTACTTTTTCACACAGGGCCATGTAGGTTTGGATTTTTTTTTTTCCCTAAATAATAAAAACCCTCATTTAAAAACTGCATTTTGTGTTTACTTGTGTTATCTTTGACTAATAGTTAAATGTGTTTGATGATCAGAAACATTTTGTGCGACAAACATGCAAAAGAATAAGAAATCAGGAAGGGGGCAAATAGTTTTTCAAACCACTGTATATACACCTACTGTATAATACTACTACTAGCCATTAAAAAGTTAAATGCCCACCTAAAGGGTATCAATGAAAAAAATAGCATTGCTCCCTGAGTGTGGGATATTTAGTAACAGGAATAAACAATTTACCTACATTTGGAAAAAGCAACAATTCTGTCAGTCTTTATAGTTTATAGTTGAGTAATCAGCTCATTGGTACAAGTATGGGGCCTGCCCAACCATTACCTGTTGGAAAACCTAGATCCGTATCGTCCAGGCTAGAAAATGCCATCAGGCAAAGATCACATTGATTCAATTGATTTGCTTCTATTCTGACAGGTCTGCATATGCCCCCCCTTTTGAGGCCTGATTGTTTGTCCGAGTTCAAAATAAATTCAGATCAGCCCTATTAGACCCAGCACATGGGAGGCCAAATGAGCAGAACTTAACTAGCATAGCCAGCTTTAAAGCCACTTATACATGGGTAGATTAGTGGCCCTGTGATTAATCTCCTCTAGCGTGGGCGACTAATCACCTCTAAATACTTTCCCACCAGTGATAACATAAATTGCCTCACAAAAACTTCAGGCGCCTTCAGAAAGCCAAAGCGATGCATATATTTTCACCACCCGTGCTATAGGAGAATAACTGGAGGTCAACTGATCTCCTCGTGTCTCAGCGCCATAAGGATGTTAGTGACCCCCTGGCCAGGGTAGAGGAGGCCACATGTGACAGTAGCTTGAAATCCTTAGGATAAAAGTAGACAAACTGACTTCACATCTCACCGTTTACCAATCCCCAAAGGCTACTACCGCACAGGGCATTTTCTTGGCATCTGTATAAGCACAGGCTGAGAAGCTGGCCCTCCGATCTGCTTTATGGTGTGTCTGCACCCAGAGATCCTCACCCATAAAGCGGATTTTAGTACCAAAACATGCGAGTATGCATTTCACAACAAAATCTGCTTTGTGTGGTGTCTCCACCCCGGCCTATGCAAGAAAACACTCTGTGCGGCAGCAGCCTTAAAAGAATGAATTTGAGTAATTGAGATAAGAAAGCTTAGCTAGGCAAAGGTAATAAAGTCCACAACATTTTTAAAAGATATCAAGAATATATAAAATAGCAGAAAACTGTTCAGCACTATTAATAAAAACATTCATCTTTAAATGAGATAATCTGGGGTATGGCTACATTAGAAATGCATCCACTATGTTATTTTTTAACTCATGTGACGTTTGGTTTCCAGCACATCATATTGAAGCTATTCTATTGTAAATGGTTCCATCTACGATAGCTTTATAGGAATACAATGGCGCGATTTAAAGGAGAAGGAAAGGTAAAAATCACTGGGGGGGGGGTACCAATTGTTAAGCACCCCCCAGTGGTTCTAATTGCTTAACTTTTACCCAGGCTGGTGCTCCTGTTACTAACCAGGGGTGGCTGTGAGGGATCAATCCTCTTCTGTCTCTTGCGATTCTTCTGAAGCCCCGGGCCGAAGCATACGCCGTAGGGTGGATATCCTGACTTTCTTGTTAAAGTTCAGCTTTTCACTCTACTGCGCATGTGCATGTGGCATAAAGACAGAGAAGAAAGGGGATCGATCCCTCGCAGCTACCACGGGCAAGTGCGGTTTTCTCCTAACAGAAGCACAAGCCTGGGGTGAAAATTTGGCACCCCCCAGTGATTACCTTTCCTCCTTCTTCAAAGAAAGCTGTACTACTAAAATTTAGTGCTCATTCAAACAGAGCTTTATTTAGGAGATCCAAATAGGGACAACGACACAGGACCCTAGATAGATCCCCTACAGAGCAGCTGAGTGAAGCACAGTGGCATAATTAGATGTTACTGGGTCCCACAGCAAAATTAATTTAGGACCTATCCTTCCAAGATATATTACAATTAATTCATGAATTAGAGCTTTACTGGGCCCCCTACACTCCTGGGCCCCCCTGCAATAGCAGGGTCTGCTTCCTCTGTAGTTACGCCCCAGCTGAAGCATAGTAAAAGGTGGCAAGAGTATCACTGTTAGTGTGAAGCCATACATTCAATTTTGGCCAGGGCTCCATCTTAAAGAAAGTCCTCAGCTACCAATGGCATATTAACTGGTCTAAATTAGGAGATTTTAAGAATAGAAATAAGAGATGTCAATTCAGTATCTCAGATATAAAACATCCTTTGTGTTGGGCCTATGCTAATTACTGACCCCCCCAATGTCTAGGCCAGGCCACCAAGTATTTGGAGAGGAATAGGGTCCAGTCTGTTGAAAAGGAAAAAATATTTGTGAGACAATAGTTTCTCTCAAATAGTTCCCCTGTATGAACTCTTAAACAAAACCACATTTAAAGTGGGAAACAGCCTTAAATAACCTCTTAATTCCTATGGGTTTAACGTCTCTTCTTAGATTTATTATACTTCTCATTATGTGAAAGATTATAGCCAAATCATACAGTGACTTGCAGCTTCATTTATATCCAGCCTCTGCTGTCCAGAGAAAGAAACTGTCGAGATAAAAAATGATTTTTTTGGAAAACATTTTTTGAAAATGATTTACCTGGCTTGGCCATAAAATGCATAAGCAATCTACAGCAGCACAGTCAAAACAATTTCCAAATGATGTATTGATATAATAATATAATCACTGCATTCTTACTTATAGGACCACTACCAGGACTGCATGCATGGTATTAATTGAACAAGTCATTTCTTTCTATTTTTCAGTACCTATAAAGATGGTTTTTAAAACCTTTTTCTCAAGGGTCCCAAACCAAAAGAGTCAGAGATTTAGCACTGTGGACCAAATTTTGGTTATTTGCCTCATTTTGATGACTATTTTCTAATGAATGTAGAGGGATCGTGATGAACCACCCTAAACATGTGATTTTTGGTCTCGACACAAAAGGTAAGCTATAGAGTGTATTGATGGATACATTACAGTAGAACCCCATTTACATTTTTCCGGGGACCAGGAAAATAAGGTGTAAAATCTTGAAAAAGGTGGGATAACCTTAAATCAGGGTATGTAAAAATAACTTTCTTTAGTATTTCATACTACAACATTATTTTGATTGTATAGGTATGAGGCCTGTTATCCAGACTGCTTGGTACCTGGAGTATGGGATCCATTATCCAGAAGTTCAAATTAAAGAAAGGCCAAGTCCCAAAGATGTTGAAAGGAGAAGGAAAATCATTTTGGCATTTCACTGCCAATAGATTCGCCACATTAGTGCCACCTAGAATGTTATATTTATTCTGCAGAAAATGTTATCATACCTGAGTGAAGAGCCCTAGAAGCTTTCTCAGATTGCAGCTGCCATTTTAGCTTGGTCTTCATAGCTTCCTGCTTGCAGTCTAGCCTTATAGCTCAGATTACACATTCCTAAAGTAGGGGGAGTGAGTTTTATGAATTTTTATGGGAGGGGGGAGCAGGGGAGGGGATAGAGGAGAAAACAGTACAGACTCTGGTGCAGGGAATTAAGGATTTTTCTGAGAGAGGAAGTCAGATAGCCTAAGAACATGATTACAAAAAAGGACTGATAGAGGACTCAGTGCAGCTTTTCTGTGAGTGCTTATGGCTGCATTTACATTGACCTTTCTGATAAAGCTTACTCAGTTTTTACTTTTCCTTCTCCTTTGTTACTGAAAAATCATTTTAAGTTACGGAGTCCTTATCCGGAAAACCCCAGGTTCAATGCATTCTGGTTAACAGGTCCCATACTTGTATATATTTTATGTAGTTCCCACTCTTCCCTCCTCCTGCCTTCCGTTTTCCTGTGCCCTTCTTAATGTCCGTTCCTTAACTAACAAAGCTACACTAATCCATGATCTGTTCTGTTCTAACTCATTTCATCTCCTCGCACTAACTGAAACCTGGCTGTTACAGAATGACACTGCCACTGAAGCAGCACTCTCTCATGGCGGTCTGTCTTTCTCACACACCCCCCGGGCCACTGGACGCGGTGGGGGAGTTGGAATTCTCCTCTCCTCCCGTTGCCGGTTCACACCTATTCCTATTCCCCCTGCTTATTTGTTTAATTCATTTGAGGTGCATGCCATTCAGATCTTCCACCCTCTCTCTGTACGAGTGGCTGTCCTTTACAGACCCCCGTCAGCCTCCTCCCCTGCTACCTTCCTCTCTGATTTTGAAACCTGGCTCTCCTTTTTCCTCTCTACTGACGGCCCTGCAATCATCCTTGGGGATTTCAACTCCCACATTGATGATCCCTCGCAACCCTGGCCCTCACGTTTTCTACGCCTAACCTCCTCCTTTGAACTCCAGCAGTGGACAAATGCTCCGACTCATAAGGATGGCCACTTTCTGGATTTAGTCTTTACTAAAAATCTGTCCCTGTCTGATTTTAACAGTGTCCCCTTTCCCTTCTCTGACCATCACCTCGTTACATTTTCTGTCTCTCACTCTCCTTCCCAACCTGCTCCTTCCCCCGCTGTATTAATTAGAAACACACGTGGCGTAGATCTCCCGGCCTTAGCTCACTCTTTCAGGTCCAGCCTCTCCTCCTTCAATGAGTTGTCTGACCCTGATACCCTGGTTTGTGAGTACAACAGAATACTAGCCTCCACTATTGATTCATTTGCACCACTTCAGCCTAAGCGCACTCGGGTGCAAAACCCCCGCCCCTGGCTGAATGTGCAGACCAAATTCCTACGCTCCTGTGCGAGGTCTGCGGAACGTATGTGGAGGAAATCCCGTACGCAAGCAGACTTTATCCACTATAAATTCCTATTAGCCTGCCTCAATTCTGCCCTGTTGAAGGCTAAACAGGAATACTACAACACCCTCATAAACAGTAATAAATCCAACCCAAAACGCCTATTTTCCATATTCAATACCCTTCTGCGTCCCTCGCAGACTCAATCACCTGACTTTATGCACTCCCCCCAGGACTTTGCTGATTTCTTCCTGAACAAAGTGGAGTCCATCCGCAATCAAATTCCCCCCTCTAATACTAACCAGCTCCTCCTTCCTCAGCCCCCCTCTGCATGTCTTAGCTCATTTGGTCCCGTAACTGGCTCTGAAGTCTCCCGGCTTCTGTTGTCAGCTCCGCTCACCACTTGCTCTCTAGACCCCATGCCTTCTTCTCTTCTCAAACACTGTGCTGCTGAGCTTACTCCGGCTCTTACTCACATCTTCAACTCTTCTCTGTCTTCTGGAAGTTTCCCCTCTTCTTTCAAACAGGCCTGTGTCAAGACCATCCTTAAAAAGGCCACGCTGGACCCGTCCTGCCTCTCTAACTACCGTCCTGTCTCGCTTTTACCGCTTGCCTCCAAAATCTTAGAGCGCATTGTCTTCTCCCGTATCACTAACTTCCTTAATGCACATAATTTACTGGACCCGCTGCAATCTGGCTTTCGGTCTGCGCACTCTACTGAGACAGCGTTGTGCAGAGTTACGAATGATCTTCAGGTTGCCAAAGTCAGTGGTCACTTTTCTGTACTAATCCTCCTAGATCTATCGGCTGCGTTTGATACGGTTGACCACTCCCTCCTAATGCAAATTCTGCATTCGATTGGTCTCCGTAGTCAGGCTGCATCCTGGATCTCTTCCTACCTCTCTAACCGGTCATTCACTGTCTCCTACGCTAACAAAATCTCATCTCCAGTTCCTCTTAATGTGGGGGTACCCCAAGGCTCTGTACTTGGGCCGTTGCTGTTCTCCCTTTACACGCTGTCTTTGGGAGATCTTATCCGTTCATTTGGCTTCAAATACCATCTATATGCTGATGATACCCAAATTTACTTTTCGACCCCTTCATTAACAGTTGAAACTGAGACTCAAATCTCTAACTGCCTCCTGGCTATCTCCAATTGGATGAACCAACGCCACCTCAAACTCAACCTAACAAAAACTGAACTAATGATCTTTCCGCCTAAACCTGGTCCTACTCCCCCCTTTTCTATCTCTATTGAAGGCACCCTCATCAACGCTGTCAATTCCATGCGTTGTTTGGGGGTGATCTTTGACTCCAGTCTCTCCTTCTCTGACCATACTAACACCACTGTCAAAACCTGTCACTTTTTCTTACGCAATATTGCCAAAATCCGGCCCTTTCTTTCTACTGTAACAGCTAGGCTGCTCATGCATGCCCTCATCCTATCCCGACTTGACTATTGTAACCTGCTGCTAACCGGCCTCCCTAATTCCCATCTTTCCCCCCTACAGTCTATATTAAACACCGCTGCCAGAATTCTCCTCCTCTCATCCAGGAGAGTTCAGGCCCCTCCCCTGCTAAAGGCCTTATCATGGCTTCCTGTTAAACAAAGAATAGTTTACAAACTCCTTCTCTTAACCTTCAAAGCCCTCCATTCCTCTGCTCCTCACTACATCTCTTCCCTGGTGTCTCCGCACGTTCCTGGCCGTCTCCTTCGTTCCTCGCAGAGCAACCGTTTGGTTGCGCCCCCCACTACTACTGCTGTTTCCCGCCTTAAATCCTTCTGCCTGGCTGCCCCTTACATTTGGAATTCCCTCCCTGATGTCCTCCGGAGAGAATCCTCCCTCAGTCTTTTTAAAACTAAACTTAAAGACTACCTTATGGAGCACTCGCCCAGCACCTGATCTGGAAACTGGCACTTATACTGTAATGTCACCCACTGTGACCTATAGCACTTATATTTGCCTATTTGTGTCTGTTAGTTACCCTCCCATATAGATTGTAAGCTCTACGGGGCAGGGACCTCCTTCATCTTGTGTTTCTGACTCTTATTGCAACTGTACCTTGTATTTATTTGTATTTATTGTTGTACTTTGTATTTATCCATTATCTTTAACCCCCCTGTCTGTATTAATGAATTCTACTGTACAGCGCTGCGTACATAAGTAGCGCTTTATAAATAAAGATATACATACATACATACATATATAATTGAATATACATTTCTAATGTGTCACACCCAATATGTGCAGTTAAGGGTCCCTGTACAAGCCTTTTAAATGTGTACACTCCTTTTTAAATTATCTTCATTAATTTACATTTTATTTTGCCCTTTTAATGAACATAAAATTGAATAAGAAGTCCAGTTATCCCATGGCTGTACCGTGAAGCCACTATTATAGTCACCATGTAGTGTGGATATCAGGGAATTTTTTTCTGTTATATTATTAAAGCACTTTCTTTCAAGTATTTCTGCGTGTTCTCTATGGAACATTCTGGCCGTTGCCAATAAGAAAATTATAGACCTTGGCTAATTGTCACAGTTTATTGGCTTTAAACTAAAGATAATTTGACTTAATTTGACAGGAAGACTTAAACACAAGATATAAAATGCCGTTAAAAAAAAAGGTTGCAGTCACATTAACAACGCCAGTGTTTATAAAGATTTTTGTGTGCCTGCCAACTAGCTGGGATCTGTTCTTATTAAGCAGCTCGGTGGTGGAGGTGCTTACGGATATATCGGGAATACCTCCCCCAACCCCACCCCACTCTTCTCCTATCATTCAAAGGGAAACAGTTTTTCTAGGTAACGGGTAGTTAAAAGGATAGGAACACAACAAAGATAAATGGATTCAAATAATACACGGTTTCCCTGCTCCTGTAAAAATGATATCTTTCAGAAGCTCAAATACTATTGGTAGCAGTAGGGGCTTCCATGCTGGCCTCATTAGAGCCAATGACAGACAAGCTATTTAGAATGCGACGGCTTTAATACTTAACAGGGGTCAAAGATATTCTTTGCTTTCTATTCAACTAGCCAAAACTTTCCTATTCCAATAAAAAACACAGTTTAACAGATGTTGGACAGATATAACTTAAGCAGAACCATTAGCTGGGAATCATATCTAAATAAATGATAGCGGTGACAAGAGTCCTGCTGGGAGGAAGGGACTCAAAAGCTGCCAAGTCAGGAATAGGAAATAGTAATGTAACTTTTATTGTTAAATTATAAAAGTGTGTGTTTACCCCACATTCTCTTTAGAAATAGAGGTCATTATTGCAAAATTCAAGTCCACAACAACATACTGCGAGCAACATCCATGTTGCTTACAGATGTGGTTGTTATCTTGTAGCAGCCATGTGACTGGATCAAGGACGCTGAGCGTTCCCTAGCTTATCAGGGAGCAGGAATTTCCAATTTGGCTTTGAAGACAAACTAAAAACAGAATGGAAATGTTGGATTTGGAAGCACTGGTAACACAAAGCTGTTAAGTCTATTTTTTCCTTTATTTTTTTCCCTTATTTTTTTTCATTTATTAATTCCTTATTACCACAAGTTACTTTATATTTCTAATGCAGTCAAATCACTATGATAGACCAGAAGAGGTGTAAGTAGAGATCTTGATGCTGACACTTCCATTCTTGGAGCTAAAAGAAAGTGCAACAAGTGGTATAGAGAGTGCATTCCCAATATATGAAGGGTAACTATGATAAACCCCCCCCCTCTTTTCCACACTATCAGCTTGCAGCAGCAGTATCCATACACAATGCCATACATAATCCATACAGCATCTTAATGGCCAGAGCTGTGTTACTAGTCATTATCTCACCATAACGATTGTAGCCTTCATTCATTCTTAGGACCATAAAAGAGTTTAAATCGCTCATAGTGCTAGTCATTCTGTATCACAGAAAATAAATGCCACTTGGGCAGCTTCAAACATTACTTGATAATTCAGTCTCTGACACAGCATGAAAATGTTCCAAACCTAAAATCGAGTTGCTTATCTAGATTGGTGGCATGGCACTCTGCATAAAGGGCCAGTGCTGGGGTAAATGTAATTGAAAGCAGTATCTGTCTAGCTCAGTGATCCCCAAATAGTGGCTCAGAAGCAACATATTGCTCACCAAACCCTTTGATGTTGATCCCAGTGGGCTCAAAAGTTTGTGCCCATTTGTAAATGTCTAGCTTGGAGGCAAGTTTTGAAAGCAGAGACAACATTTTACACCAAGCAGAGCCTCCTGGCAGCCTCCACATGGGGCTATGAAATAGCCAATCACTGCCCTTATTTGGCATTCCCAAAGAACCTTTTTCACGTGTGGCTCACCACTGAAAAAGATGGGGGATCTCTGCACTTTGGTTCTGACCCCTGAAACAATGCAGCAGAAGTCAGCTGGTTAATGGACCTGAAGAACGACCAATGTATATTGGAAAACTGCTTTGAATAACATTTTTTTTAGGATTCTGGGTAGCGATCACCTTAAAAACACAGTTGTTGTCACAGGCATTTCAACAATGTCACCTTTTTTTATTCCCAGAAGAAGCAAGGACATGAACAAAATAACTGTGGCCCAGAAGGACGAGAATTTTGGACAGGAAGTTTGCAAGAGATAACATGGTCAACAAATATATCTCCCCCTATAAACCTAGGATGTACACAGGTGCATATAGTGTGGCTGATGTTCAGCATCTGCCCACCTTTGACTGCAACTTTCCAGATCCGATTATTTTTATTGCTATGTGCATAACAACCAGGTGATGTACACCCACACAGGAAAACAGCCCAAAGGAGGAGAAATCTTGGCACGGAGCAAGCATAACAAAACTGGCTTTATCCAAAGACAACACACTCACTCTTCAAACATGTTTCAGCCTCGATTCATGCACATTTAGCAAGGGAGGAATACACAGAAAGAATTCATAGAAGTACAGAGTAATATTATTTTAGCCTTGCATGCATTCTTTATCAGACAGGAATCTGGTTAGTTGCACTGGTTAAATCCAAGCAACTGCACAATAAGGCTGATCCAAAGTGGCCATTCATACCAGCACTGACCTCACAAATAGCTTTCCATGAAAACAGTTTAGGTGAAATATAGTGTGGTATTTTACAATAGTCTTATTTGGTCTAACAATTACTTGATTACATGATACAGGTATAGGACCAGTTATCCAAAATGCTTGGGACCTGGGGTTTTCCGGATAAGGGATCTTTCCATAATTCGGAATTCCTACCTTAAGTCTACTAAAAAAAATAATTTAAACATTAAATAAACCCAATAGGATTGTTTTCCCTCCAATAAGGAGTAATTATATCTTAGTTGGTATCAAGTACCAGGTACTGTTTTATTATTAACAGAGAAAAAGGGAAATATTTTTAAAAATGTGAATTATTTGATTAAAATGGAGTCTATGGGAGACAGGCTTTCTGTAATTCGGAACTTTCTGGATAAGGGGTTTCCGGATAAGGGGTCCGATACCTGTACTTATTTTCCGTGTGCCTATTATGGGCTTGGCCTAGTTATAAGGGTCCTTTGGGATTGCTTTGGCAGAGTACTGAAGTATGGCTTCTGGCTAAACCTATACATTTGGACGATTAGTCTTATGTTTCTGCAGTTTTAGAGTTCTGATGCAAGATTAAGCATGCAATATAGCATTAATATAACTAGGGAAGCAACAAATCCATAATTTTTGGATCAACCTAACACCAAATTTACCAGAAAAATAAGTGGTTGCCTATTAAGCTGAATCTAGACTTCATGGAATGATTGACAGGGCAGTATATTCATGGCTGTAATAAATGGAGCAAGCTCCACTTTACAGATTCTGTATCCAGTTCATTCTTTTCACACTACCAGAGAAAAACTGATCCCCAATACTTTTTGCATTGGTCATAAACATGTATAGGCTCATTTATAAATAATTGCAGTACTGGACATAAAATTGTACCAATTAGGAGATCCCCTAAAGAAGCACCTCATGCTGTTTCCAGCACATCTGGCACCAAGCCAAGGGAGCTCAGGCACAAGGCAACAATCTACCCAACATTGGTCCCACTGAAAGTGCATCTATGGGTGCTCAATATTGCTATTTTTTCGTGGGTACACGAGGAACATCCAAGTGAAAATCCTGTGCAACCCCCTACACGAAGGGTAGAACTTGCACCCAAATGCAATCTTTTCTTCAAACAGGTCACCAGTAAATGCTGTTTGCTGATTTATTGTATATTTATTTGTATATATAATTGCTATAAGAAGTAGTGTTTGACAGTCCTTTTCTATTCTCTGCCCTTGTGGCTCTGGCATTTGAAACAATGTAACACAAACCAGCAGACTGCCAGACCTGTATTGCTGGAGGAGACTGACCTTTGCAACATTGTTTAAAAGGTAACAGCCAGGAGTTCAGCAAATGCTCCTTTCTATAGCAATTACATTTACAAATAACTTTTAAAGCACTAAAATTTTCCAATAAATTCACTTTGGAAAGTTACTTGTAATTATGTTTTCTTTTATTAGGCAAAATATTATTTTTGGAGTTGACATGTCCTTTAAACCTCCCAAAAAATTGACCAACCACCCTATATAAGCGTATAATTATGAGCTCTCCTATTGGGAGCTGCTTAGCGATAATCTCCCCAAACAAAAAATTCACCATCCTCCCTTACACAAAAGGGACTCTTGATTCCACTTATTACAAAGTTTATTTTCCAATTATTTTAGTATATGGTAGCCTTTTCCCCAGGGTTTGCCTCCTAAAACTCCAAGCTAGATCTGAGAAGGAAAATAAACAATTGAGAAATCCTATCTTCATTTCTCTTGTTGGGAATTATGAAAAACATAATCTGCTACAGTTTGTAATGGACAGTTCCAAGATATTACCATTAAGATAAGCAAAACCTGTGATTCATTATCTGAACTTTAATCATTTTAGCTCCCTGTTTCTTGGTATTATGATGTTAGTGTTTAATGGCAAGATTTCTCCCTGTCGGAATCCATCTGCAGTATACAGAATTAATAGTTCTGGCAATGAATAAAGTAAAATAATACATACAGCAAGTTCTGGTAAACTGCAGGGCCGGGTGGTCTCACATAGCAATTTAAATTTCATTACCCAGAGTTCTGCAGATATGTCTATCATAAATGTTATCGTTTTTCCTGCCAAACAACAAATTCCCAGCTTACATCTGCCTGTAGAACCTCTTGCTAAGGACAAAAGGCTGTGTTTGCAAATCGCAATATTTTATTGCCCTATTCTCTCTGGCCAGGCACATAGGGATAAAGTGGCTGCCTTTACATTGCCATTCATTTGAGATCAATTTGAATTTCTCTTTTTACAGATGTGATAAGGTATTTTCACAAAGGTTATCTTTGTAGGACACATTAGAGATGTCAATGGGCATTGCTTGCGCTGGATTCTGTAGATTAAAAAAAAAAGAAAAAGTAATGCTTCCTTTGTATTCTTGATCCTCTTTGTTTAGAGAACAATGTAGCCTCAGGCATTTGCACATAGTGTTTTACCCTAGCCATGGACAAAGATCTAGGGTGGCCATACAAGGGAAACATGGTTTATAGCAGGAATGTCTGAGACAGATGTGGACCTCCAAAGGACTATTATGGATCCCAGTCTGCCTAGAGGCTACATAGACTTCACTATATAACACAATTATTTTAATTCAATACGGCCCTCCAACATTCTTTATGACATATAACTGGCCCACTACATGTAATAAATTGGACAGCAATGCTTTAGAGCAATATTAAATGAGGTTTAGACTGTGGCAAAGGAAAACACCTTGCCTTCAGTCTCACTGATTTTGGGATATGGCCACAATCTGATATTTTTCATACACAGACCCAGAATTCCCTACTGTGGCACCTGTAACCAATGTGAAGTTTGGTTCTGGACCAATGTGCAGTTTGGAACTGATCCACTATAGTGGGGAGTGTTATGCAAGAAGACACTAGGGGTTTGTCCAGAACTACGCAGCTTTCCAGTGGACCCCTAGAAAAAATATACTACCTTGATAATATATATTAGGTATTGTCTATATAATATCTGTGATATTTACAAGACAGGTGCACATCAAGTTTTCAGTACCCACTTCAATTCAAATAAAGAAAAGGTCACAGACTCCATTTTCTCCAACAAAGCTCAGGCTGAGAAACCATACTATGTAACTGCCACTGTATCTTGGGTTCCCAAAGACCAGTTCAGCCTAGCCCATCCTTACAATACCCTGGGTAGATATGACCATCAGCAAACTAAAATGGTGCTTTAAAAAAAAAAAAGGGGAAACAGGCAGTTATCTTTCCAGAAAGGTATCATTATATTTATTCTTTATAGGGTCACACTGGGCGAAGGGCTTAATAAAATGCAGGTAGATCTTTATTCCAATGAACTCTGGCCACAATATCTTCTGTAGAAGATAGAGCAAGATTGTAACTGTTTACTCAAGTTTTGATATATTATAACAATAAAGCACTGGTGTTGCCATTCCTTGCCGGTACTATAGATGAACAGAGAAGGAATCTGATCGTTTTGGAGCAGATCATATTGCCCACACGTATGTTAACCTTTTCTTGGAAAGTATCTTCCTTTGCTAACAAAGTGCCTTTCTTTTGGTTCCCTGGAACAGCTGCACGAGACATTTCCCTGCGTATTCACTGGCTAACAGGTATTGGCCTGACAGTAAGCACATTGTCATAATAATGAGAGCACTGAGCTCTGGTTACGGAAAGCTTGTGAACAATTCACTGCGCCCCATCCAAAAAGCCTCCAGAAATATATCAAAGACAATCAGCATTTAAAGCAGCTGACCTACAATGACACCCTATTGAAGTAGAAGATCTAATTAAAGCTAAACCTTAAAGAGTGGATGGGCTGGTAGCTTTCAAGGCAGAAGGAACGGCACTAAAATATTCCCTCAAATCATGTCATTGGTCACCAAATTTATCATGAGTTAAAAAAAAAAAAAAAAAAAGGGAAAAATACTGCTCACTGTTTACAATCAAAAAGCATTGTCAATGATGTCTACTCTAGTCTGGGTACAGTAGGAGCACAACCACTTACCATTTACAATAAATAATAAAATCGGGTACAAGATGTTACCAGATTGTCATGATAAAAATGACCAGTCTATGTTCAAGTTCATGGAGATATCTTCAGTATTGTAAGTACAGCTGTGGATTCGATATCCCTTACAATATGGACAAAAGCAAACCCAGCAAACTCTTGGGTAGAATAAAAGATTCTCTAATTATGCTTTCTATTGTGGTAACTTGCCATCAACATATACTTTGGGCTAGTGCCATGTAACTCAATATTTACTGCTGGGTAATAAGGCAACAGCTGTCTCCGGACTCAAGCATACGACATACACAAGCATAAACAAATCCCACTGGACTATAATTACATCTTCCTTAATCTGTGGAAAGTAAAAGTGGAAACAATTGCAGGGGCCAAGAAGTTGTTTAAATAAGTGCATTTATTTTTCACATTCTTTAATATCCTGAGTAATCTGTATTATCCTTTTATGTTTATGTGCAATCTAAAATCGCAAATGTGTGAGACAAGCAATAAACACACCAATTAAAAGTTATTTATAAGAAAACTGTTTCCTCTGTCTCCACAAGTTTGCTACAGCTGAGGAAAAATGAACACCAAACTGCCAACTGAAAATAACCATGCAACTGATGCCTTGGCTGATCTCCAAAGGCATCAGTCTTGTGTCAAGGACCATCTTAGGACAATGCAACAAACTTCTTTCTACAAATAGTTCTCAAGAATTAAACATTTACCTAGTACAGTGGTTGGAATTTTTAAGCACCCTTGGGAGTCCAACCTTTGGTCAGGTACCCCATTTGCACTGGCAAATTAGTAATTCAGTCACAGTGCAAAGAATATACTGGAATTTAGATAACTTTTACTCCTTCTGCCCACAACTCATCTGCAAGTTGGGCTTTCACGTGTACCTAAGAGAGAGAAAGTTGCATTCTCCCTAAATCTCACACTAGCCGGCCTTTGGGCTGAGCCCTTCCTGCCCCTGCTCCACAGTTTGGGAAATACTGACCTAGTATGACAAAGTGAATTGACTGGGTACATTTGTTTTCACTCTGCTAGAATTATTAAATATGCCATACTGAGCCTCCTAGTACCGAACAGAGAGCCTGCTGTTCAGGACCTACTTTGAGAACATATAGATGGAGACAGAGGCAATTGGTATAAAGATTATATAGATGGAATGGTGGCAATAAGAAAGGGCAGAGTAAAATTGTCTCAGAGTGGGGTCAAGTAGGGCCTGGGCCTAACGGGAGATCCTCTGGCTATTTTGCAGGCTTTCCAACCCTGAGTTCATGACTTATATTAATTTTGAAATCTTTGGCTAGAGCAATAAAAGCATTTCTGAAATCATCTCTTCAGGATAGTTTTTCAAAGATGAACGAGTACAGACAACCAAGAAGGGGAAAACACAAGTACTTTGTTCCATATACAATATCTTACTCTCTGTTATGGAGCTTAAAGAATTATCATGCATAAAGCATTCTGACTGAGTTTGGGCCTCTGAATTGGAAGACTGCGCTTTATGACAAATCCTTATGAGTAGGGGGAGGCTGACTGCGTGCTTTGGTACGGCATATCCCTTCCTGAAAAAACAAAATAGTGGTAGAAAACACCTGTGTTTGATTATCTCATGATCATTGGCGTATATTCTGGGAATTATATAGGCAATATTAATAGTTAATTTAAACACAAATAGCATGAATATCGCAGGTGCTCCAGATGTTCGATAGTAAGGATTCAGCACAATGTTTCCCAGCTGCACAAAACATTGTCATTTTTTTTCTAAAAAGTGTTCTATAGATTTATTAAATTAAAAAAAAACCTCCTGTTTTTCTGTAAGAACACCCTCATTTCATGCTGCAAGAGAGAGCAACTAATACAGGGTTCTCCCAAATAAGAAACATGGGTTTGTTTTGTTTTTGAGAGGCCGGCACAAGTATTGAGAGTGGGTGGTCCAGTCAGAACTATAATAGCAGGTTTCCTAAAAAATAAAATAAAAAGAAGGGGCTCAAATTACAAATTCAAAAAAGGTACTCTGTGGTCTATTGTCAATAGAGCTTTTCATGGTGGAGCCGCACCACAAGAATCCCTTCCTTCTTCAGCTGTCGCTCCACCCCCCTCCTTTCAGCAATACCTTGAGAACTGTTGGCTGCCTCATTCGTGTCCCGCTACTTTGCACTAAGGCAGACCTGGCATGGCCTAGTGTTAGTTTTGTACAGACACAGAAGCCACCGTACAGCCCAGGAATTCCTCCGGTTGGGGTGCACTGCAATAAAGCTTGCTAACATTAGGCAGGGGAAGATTACATCTCCCAATCCCTTGTTCTTCATTTATAAAACCAAGGTCCGTTCAGCCTCCCCTCACTGTAAAAATGCTGGATTCATAGAAAACAGCTGTTTTCCTACACACGTATTTGCATATATTGCCAGATGAACGGAACCTTCCTGCGTTCTTACAGAACAGTTACACATTATTGCAGCAAACGGATCTTTCAGAAAGGTCTCAGACACTTATGAAGGGGAGAATGCATATGCCAATGCATTTATCTTTCATTTATTTTTCTGTGAATAGCCAGAGTAAAGGATGTTGACTGCCCCAACTGAGCCATTTAAAAGAATGCTACCCTTAATGTTCTAAATAGATGGTGCTATTCTACTACCATGTGAGGAGAATCCCTACATCGAGAAAATCAATATGGTGACTCCATCACAGTTATATATTTACAAAGGTAAATGTTATCTGCAGTCATAAACCATACCAGCTACTTTACTTCCATTTAATGCATGGGATAAAAGAGGGACACCTTTTCAAGCAAGAGAGGAAACCTGCAGTAAATAGGAAACCTGTGGCACAACATAAGCGGGGAAATTCCAAGGCACTAATATCCATTTGTGGCCAACGACCAGCAGTGGGCATTACATTTAACTTAAAGACTGCACTACACTACTTAGGCATAGAGTCTAACAACATGGACTTTCCAGCTATAGCAGCAATGATGTCAAGAGCTTACTTAGTCTACTAAATTACCTGCACTCCTCCTGTCCCAAAACAAATTACCTTTCCTGATAGAGTCTAACCCTGCAGCATTCACCAGGGCATACAAGCCCCAAAAAGGCAATTTTCTTCAGCTACGTGTTAACCTACCAAACTTTCTACATCACCCCAGTTACTGCAACTGCACTCTCTTATCAGAAGGTTACCCGAGGTTTCATCAGAACAATCTACATCACACAGAAAACTTAGATGACAAGAGCACAGTATACACTGCAGGACTAGATAGTTATCCCATTTACTATTTATTTTTTATTTACTACGTGAAACAAATAGGTAAAAAAAAACACAAATAACATATTCACATGCACATGTATTTCACCCACTTACTCCTTTCAATGAATGGGATAATTGCCACAGCATTACACTAGAACAGTTAAGTATATTTACTGATTGCTTTATATGTCACTCTGTGGGCCCGATTCACTAAAGTCCGAAATAAGGAGTGCTATTTATAGCATGCGTTAAAAATCTTATCACTTCTTATTTTTCACTCGATTCACTAAAAGGACACTTGTCATAATTAAGAAGCGATGTTCTTGGCGTTATTTATCTTACGATGACATATTTTCAAGCAATATATTACGCAGCGCACAAGATATTACGCAGCGCGCAATATTTTACGCAGAGCGCAATATATTACGCACGTAACCATTACTTTCTGAAAACCACCATTTCCCTGAAAACTGGAGGATGCATCACTCTAGGGCCAACATATACTTGAAAAAATACGACTGCAAACTCCATGTTGTGTTGCCAATAGCTCACGAACCGCAATTTTCTTTAAGTACCGCCTGCCCCAAGTAGGGTTAATATTCACACAGACTAACACGATATTTTGCACGTTTAACGCTTCATATGTGTTTGTGAATCATGCGTTAGTACTATTTCTATTCGCTAATTAACGCAATGCGTTTTTTTTGTGCATGCGATATGCGGATTAACACATGCAAAATGACTTTGATGAATCGGTACTTAATTATCGCATGCTTTTTAATGAGAAAAACTATGCGATAAGCGTTATTGACCTTTAGTGAATCGGCCCCTATAACGCTTATCGCATAGTTTTTTTCATTAAAATATGTCATCGTAAGATAAATAACGCCAAGAACATCGCTTCTTAATTATCACAAGTGTCCTTTTAGTGAATCGAGCGAAAAATAAGAAGTGATAAGATTTTTAACGCATGCTATAAATAGCACTCTTTATTTCGGACTTTAGTGAATCGGGCCCTGTATGTCCAATGTATGAAACCCACTTATTGTACAGCGCTGCGGAATATGTTGGCGCTTTATAAATAAATGTTAATAATAATAATATTATTATGTGGCGCTGGCAAGCTGGAAGGTTATGTTGGGACCCAGTGTTGCACTGGGGTGTCCGAAGCCCAGTGGGGCTGTCACCTCATGGACCGCCCACCCCAGGTGCTAACACCTTCACCAGTCAAACCCATCAGCTAGTCTTCACCAGCAACACCACCCCACACACTGCATACCTTTTACTTTCTCCTTGGGTTGCAATTGGGGTGGAAGTAAAGTGCCAAAAAGTTGGCCCAAAGTACACCCAAAGCAGGGAGTGAGCCTGGGTCATGGGGCCCACTGGTTTTTTTCTTCTGTCCCAATCCAACCCTGTCAATGGCTTTTTGCCTTAAACAAAATACAGCAAAGCAGTGAGAAGTGTGAAGAGATAATAAGCCAAGAAGTAAAAATATGGCTAGTTTTTTTAATACATCTCCAAGGAACCTTCAAAACATGAACTAGATTTATATTAGCAATAATAGGCACCATTTTTGCCTTTAAAGCTGAAAGAGCCTAGACATACAACAGAACTGATCCAAAAAGAAGTGCTGCTATTTTGGTTTCACAAACACTAGTGATTAATGGGAGCATAAGTCTACGTATAGAAAAAAAAAAAAACTTAATAAAGTGTTGGTATGCACCGTCTTTCCAAATCCTTTGCACAGTGGGCCAAATACTTATAGAAAGAGTCTATTAAACGATGAGGTAATATTAGTACAGGTATGGATCTCTGAAATAGCTTGGCTGACTTGTACAATTCTCCTGGGTTTCCACATGCTCCAATGTGAAGTGTAAATAGAGAAGCCCAGGTTGCAATGCTGTAGAAGGGGCATTTTCTCATGTCCCCAGAAGTATATAAAGTGTTCCCTAGAGGTATAGAAGTATGAAGGAAATTATATAGCATAATAATGTCGTGTTGCCAGGGCTCCGTAGCATCAGTAGATTCATTTTGGAACCACATGCTTTTGATTCTATCAATGCTTATCTGTCTACTGACACCTTCTAGTCTGTCATTTAACCTACTGCCTGGTTGCTTTGAGAATATTAATTCTATCTTTAATTCATTTATTTATTTAAAGAACAAAATAGAGGAATACACTGCCTGTAGGGCCTGCTGAAGTATACAGAATAATGGAGTGCAGAACAGGCAGTGTGTTTTAAAGGCCGTCATGAAGAAAGGTTTTTTCTCAAGGATATCTCAGAACTTTCCTCCATTCATCTTTTTTTCCATCCTGCATGCTTCATCCTCCATAGCATGCTGCCCCTTAACATGCTCTCATCACTATGTTTCATAATAGATATGTCTTATTTGACTGCATAGGGCCCATGTTAAAGACATAAATAATGCAATGTTTGCTCCAGGTCTCATATTATACAGTCAGATGCTTGTTTTCACAGAGCAGAACAGTAAATACTACCTGCTGATTAGTTGCTATCCGTTACTAGAACAAACTTTACAACTGTATTTACATAATGCCTTAGGCTGCTGCTGATCTCGGCCTTCTGAAAAACAGAGGTAAAAAATCATCCCCTAAACTAGCATTATTTTTCTTCTGTGCTTGCACCCGGAACTATGGTGTCGGCCCAGGTGCAGGCACATACGATGTGTCTCTGAAATATGTTTCTCGCTTTTCAGTGCCCTTATTCTCTGCATGCCTGCACCCTGACCATCGCAATGGTTCTGGGTGCAGGCAAATAGGAAAGCTGATGCTAGAGTGGGGGGGTTAATTCACCCCTCCAGTTTTCCGGGGGCTGAGATCAGCCCCGTGCGGAACCAGCTTTTTAGGCCAAATACCAAAATATTTAATTATCGCTTCATTAGACCACACAGGATTATGCCATGTGATTCAAAGTAGGGATCTCTAAAACTGGCCATACATTAAGAGATCTGCTCGTTTGAAAACCTCACCTTCAGGTTGGCAATATTGGGCTAATCCGATCATTTTGGCCCAAATTGGATCACTACAGCAGGGATACAAGCCATTAAGGAATGACCACATCAATGAGCCAATGTCGTCCTCATTCTGATGGGATTGCTAAACCTGCCCGATTGATATCTGGCCGATTTTTGGACAGATACTGGTCTAGGAGGCCCCCCTAAGTTCCCCTATACACAGGCAGATAAGCTACCGACTTGGACTTAAAAAGCCAAAACGGCAAGCCAAAACAATCAAAAATCTGATTGTGTATGGCCACCTTAACTGGCCTCAGGCACACCCTCTTTGAGTTACAGATAATGCCACCACTACTCAGCTTAGCATTTTTGCCCAACAACCTGCATTTTCCTTCGGTGATGGAAAGGCCACATACTACAACCAAGAGAGCCACCTTTGCTAACTTCCTACTAGCTGCATCCCCTCATCTACTAGGCTTCACCTTCTGTGGGCTTCTTGTAAGAATAGCTGTTTAATGTTTGCTACAAACCCTTTGTGGTCTTGCTTATGGTTACCCTTAATACAATTTGGCTTGAATTACACTCTAGTCGGTCTTTATAATACGAATAACATTCCAAGGCCAGAACCATGGTTAGGAAACTTGGCTCAGACATGACAAATTGTAAAATATGTCAACCTTTATAGTAGCAAGGAGAAAAAATATGAAAATGATGCTACTTTTACCTCTTATGTTCACCTTTTAATAGTTTAATTAGACTATATTAAAAGGGACATACAATAAACCTTTTAGGCAATATTACCTTACTCCATGCACATAACACTGTCTCAGCACAACAGCTCCCCCGTTACTGACCCCAGCAGATGTACACTCCAGACATCAATAGAACAGCATCATTTTGTGGCCATCAAGTACGTGGACAGGGATGCACCACTGGATTCTAAGAAAAAAACCTCTGCTGAAATAAGCAATGTAGAATTGCTCTCATTCTGCTTAACAGAATGGCCATTGTCTAATGTAGAGAAAATAAATGGAAGATAAAAATCCTGCTTATAAATATAATTTTCCCTTTGCCACTATTTACTTTGGCACAGCGGTGAGAAAAGTACAGAGTGGCCAATATACAGAGAGGTGGGATGGTGGATGTCACATGGGGCTTTAGGAATATATTTACATAGGACTCCTTTCTATATTGAATTAAAAATGAATTTTGCAGAGACAGCCTGCCCAAGATACGCAAGTTGAAATTTATGTCTCGCTACAGTTTCTCAAACCATGGTGCTACCCTTACTGTAGTTACTGACTGGCACGCAAAGCTGCTCCAAGAATAACTGCTCCGAGCACAGAGGAGGCTTGCAGACAGCTGTATCCTCATGTACATGCTCTTCCAGAAAATGTAGCCTAGTGTGGCTTCAGTCCATCAGGCTGATAAGGGCAGCTTGCCTGAGATCTGAGAGCAGATGCAGCCTTCCAAGCACTATCTGTGCGAATTCGCCCCCATCACAATCACATTCCACTGACGAGGAGCAGACAGCTGCACTGAAATGAAAAGTGGGTGAGCACTTGAATGGTGCAACCTCTCGCAGCTTGCCAAAAAGCATGATATCAGGCTATTTTTCTACGCTCCAGACTGATTGATACCTTTTGGGGTGGGAGAGGAATGAGGTGCTGACTTGGATTACCTTCCCTTAAAGTGCCTGTAAACAAGGTAGCAGTATCTAGAATGTGTTTATCACTATTAATAAAGCTGAAACATCTGGAAGGGGAAAAGGAGCCCTGATCCCTTGCTTAAAGCCACAGCTGCCCCTTACAATAAGCCAAAAAGGTGACCTCACACCACTGGGGGTCTTGCTGGTAAAAATGATCAAATACTTTAGCTTGAGGGGGGCATTTACTAATTCCCAACTTTTGCAGTTGGGGTTTTTGACACAAAAAAAGTCGCAAACCCCAAAAATTTGCTGGAAAAAAAATTGCAACTGTTTTGAGATTTTTTTTTTTCAGAATTTTTTCCGCAACAATTCTGATTTCCAAAAGTCTCCACCTAAAAGCTGTCGAGGTCATGTAGAAGCCAATGGCTTCTGAGAAATTTCTCTTTGCTTCGAACTTTTCAAGTTTTTGGATTTTTGACTCTGGTTTTTGTTCAACAATTCAAAAAAGCTGCGGTTAACATTTTCTCAACTTTTCTGCAGCTTTTTCACTTCAGATTTTTCACTCTGATAAATATCTGACATTCATGGAAACGAGTTTGAGGTTTCAAAAATAAATAAATAAAATGAGAAATTTGAGAACCGCTTACCAAGCATTGGGTCTGCAGCCACCTGAGGCACACTCTCCCACAGCTGACTTAAGCGGCAATGGCCACTCACTGCTGGCATCTATATATGTCACTTAACTATAGCCTTCCCAAACGGGATTCTTATTTACAAGGAAAGCTGGAAACCAATGTACTTAGTTCGCTTTAAGAAAAACCCTAGACACAATCTCATATAGTCCACCTTCTTTGATTGGGTTATACAGTGTGTGAAACAAATGACTGGGCTTTTGGCCTTCTCTGCCTCTGACATCAGTTATCTCCAACCATAACTGCACCAATGCAAACCTTTTGGGAGTTGGTTGGAGGCAAATCCCAAAACCTTTTGGCAAAGCAACAGATATTAAAATTAGAAGCTAAAGTTTGGGGGAAATCACAGAACATACGGTTTCCCACTGCAAGCAGTCAAGCCCCCTTCTTTCATCTAAGCTCTATTGGTGCAGCCCATCTTCTGCCTCTTTACAGAAGGTAAAAATTGAAAAGCAAAGGGGGTCCCTATACACATGGACCACCCCAGGCATTAATGAGATATCACTAGGATATAGGGAGTTAAGTGCAGCAGCACTTATAATAAGCATAGTTTAGCATAAGACTTGATAAAAAAAAGTCCTATGCCTTTAAATGCCCTTTAACCTAAAATACCTTGGCTTTCCAGTTAATCAGACTACTCTACTGCATAAGTGATTGACTATAATTATCTGTAAATATAATGGGCCACCTACGGCTATCCAAATGTAGTACAGCTAAAATTCCCATTCCTCCAGACAGTCTTTAGCTCTCAGTGGGATACTCATAATAGTAGTCCAACAACAACTGAAAGGTATGAGTTTGCCCACAATTTCACTAAAAGACAGGATGTTCCATTGGATCACAATCCATTTGGAAGAGTAAAGCTAAGTAGGATTACGATGTCCTGATCACATTACCAGCTAATTAAGTGTAATTGTGTAACAGCATAAGGACGTAATGTGAGGGGCTAAGAGCGCAGCATCAGTATGTGGTACGGCTCTGTACCAGGATAGATACACAAAGCCTCATTCATTGGCAGCACTACAATTCTACAGCATTTTCTTCAAATAATTTCATGGGGGTTTTCTTCTTCTTAAAAGGTGATTGTTAACAGTGCGTGTGTAGATTAAGGTAATTAGGGGGCTGTTTATTATCAGTGCCCTTTCTAGACATCATGTCTTTGGGCTCTAATTTAGGATTAGGCTATTTGTAAGGATCTGATCAGGCTTTGGAGGCTTTCCCCCTCCAGATATTTAGAATCAGAGGATTTTGATTCTTTGTGATTCATATTGTGGCAGGGCACTAAAGATCTGTAAATTCCTTCCAACATTTATACAAAACAGACGTAATACAACAAGGGGATTGGCCAGTCTTTAATATCCCAGTGAGAATTCCTTTAGATTAAGCGAGTGCTTATATGATCCAGTCGAAATGTGCTTTGGCATAGCTCTGTATATACACACAGACATGAAGTGTTTAGAAAGCAAATCAAAATGCCAGTGAGTTTCTTGTGAGATGAATCCTGTCCTGTACTGTGTGGCTGTGACTGCTCTTTCTACTCTTTTTATATTCACTCTCATACCAACAAGCAATATATAAGCAATATAATTCAAAATTGTGCCATTTGGGTTCAGTTTCTTTCCTGTTAATGTTAGAATGGATATGTTGATTCTGGTGCTTCTGCAGTGCTGCCAGAACAAGTATGACACAACAACAAAATTAGAGCCAGTATTGAGCCAGAAGCCATGGAATTGCATTTTCCCAATTTAAAATAAAGTGGGCAGCAAAGTTTTTCCCATTGGCTCAGGAATTTAGCCTTGGCATAACTGGTTAGTTTGCAAGTTTACACATATGCAGGAAAGGCCAACATTGCCTGCCAACATGGCCACTTTACACTAATTCACCAGTTTACTTGCCCATGTATAGGGCAAAATGGCAGCATTCCTGAGAGGTATGTTTAACCAAATGCACTTTGTTCTGGTTAGAGTAAAATGGGTTAGGGCTGTGACAGACGACTAATCTCCCCGATATGCCATCCCACCAGCTAGAATGTAAATCGCCTGTGGGATGGCATACACGGTGCCAAAATCAGCAAAGTTTCCTCTCAAGGCAACTTCGGCAAATCGCTGCGCCGCGTATGCCAGCCCCCCGGCGATTTACCGCGGCAAGGGAGATTTGTCAAGCGGTGACTAATCGCCCCGTCTGTCATAGCTCTTAAAGTGCACAGCGAGATTACAGCATTAGAATATAAGAATAGCAGTAAAACATGCAATATTTTATAGGGTTTCCTGCAAGTCTTGTCATTCAAAATAGTTAAGTTATAGCAGCTCCTTGCTTCATTTAAATAAACTATTTTTTTTATAAATATACTTTTTACTAGTATGTACCTTTCGGGTAATCCTAATTAGAAAATTGCCATTTTGGTTAAGTATTTGGGGGTATAATTTTCTATTTAGTGATGCATTTGAGTTACTGCTATACCCTCGGTAGCTCTAAATTACTCAGGACTAGTTCATTGTTTTTGGGCTGGCAGAAATTCAATGGGTTATGGGATCACCTCAAGACCTGTAGAACCCACTCTTTACAGAGTTACTACTTCCTAGGAATAAATAAGGCAATATCTGATCTTGGCAGGGGTTTAGCCCTTAGGACAAATGATCTGTAATACAATGAAGAACAATGTAGCTCAAGAGAAGCAAGGTGGCCAACATCCTCTTTGAATCTGTATTTATCCTTGCTACTATGCGCACTAACACCATAAGACATTTATGTACAGATAGTGAACATGCTACAATTAGTGATGAGTGAGTTTTTTTGCCAGGTGAAAATCCACATTTCTCCATTGGCAGTTTCACAAAAAAATTTGCCACAAAATTTCGGTGAGTGAGGAAAAAAAAGCAGCGGTCGCATCACAAAGGTTCTGCTTGAGTCAAAAACTCACATGATAGCTGCAAAACAGGACAAGATTTGCTCATCTCTAGCTGCAACATTTATTATTTCTATGCCCATTCATAGTTTTGTTGCGACAGCCGACATGTCAATGTTCTTTGCTAAATATGCCAAGAACTACCCATTCTCATAAATAACCTAGTGAACACATAGAAAGACAGCTCAGATAGTCAATAAAACTGGATTTTAGTTATCTCTTTTGCAGTCTGTTGTACACTTTCTCTTATTCCCTCTAAAAATAAAATAATCTAAAAATCATAGTATTACTTACCAATCCAGCAATGGGAGTAGGAAGTCTGTTGATCTTTTTTACGAGTCCTGGTTTAATAGCATTTAATAACCTGCAAAGAAAAATATTAAAAGTATATTAAAGGTAAAATCATTGATGTGTTTAGCCCAGTTATATGGGATGGACTGATGAAATAAAAGTGCTGTTCCTGTGTTTACTTTTAAATATATTCCACTGGGGCAGGGGGTGCTTTGCATTAAAGACAATAAGGGTGAGGGTAAGGGTAAGGGTGGGCCTGTTTGCTCCCCTAGATACTGCAGAATGATTAGCTAGGAAGTCATTTAGATAGGATTTGGGGTAAATGCTTATTTGCTATACTAGATGTTCCTGGGACTGTGGAACTAGGATCAGCCTTCAACTTAGCCAATTAACCAGCCTGCTTGTTTCTGGCGTTGAGGAAACCGGAGAACCTAAAGCAACACAAGGGTACAGTCATGGTAAAAAAAAAAAAACAAATGTTGAGCTTACTGAAGACATTCAGTGAAGGTACTTGTGTCTAAACACAATCCTTGCACTTTTATATAGTTGCGCTAAGCACTATAATGTCCCTCCTGCCTCTTGTGCTTAAAGGGGTTGTTCACCTTTGAGTTAACATTTAGTATGATGTAAAGAGTAATATTCTGAGACAATCTGCAATTGGTCTTCATTTTTTATTATTTGTAGTTTTTTAGTTATTTCGTTTTCAGTTCAGGAGCTCTCCAGTCTGGAGTTTTAGCAGTTATTTGATTGCTATGGTCCAAGTTACCTTAGCAACCAGGGAGTGGTTTGGATGACTGTTATAGGACAGTGCATGAATAGAAAAGAAAGCTACAAAAAGTAACAATAATAATAAAACTGTAGCCTCATAGAGCAATAGTTTTTTGGGTGCTGGGGTTAGTGACCCCCATATAAAAAACTGCAGAGTTAGAAGAAGGCGGCAAATAATTCAAAAACTATAACAAATAAATAATGAAGAATAATTGAAAAGTTGCCGGAATAAGTCATTTTAGAACATCCTAAAGCGTAAAGTTGAACCACCCCTTTAACCAGCTAATGCTACTGCTGCCCTGAGCATGGGGATAATTCAAAGATTCCCACATCTGGTTGCGTAAATAGATGCAGCAGCCATGAACCAAACAAAACACACCTAAATGTCATTTTAGCACTGTGTGGCAGTTGTGGAGCCCATTTTGAAAATGTTAGTTGCAGCTCTACTACAACAAACGAAAACACACACTTGTATTTAACGCATGAGGCATAACTGTGGTGGGGGTGCTCCCTGCAATTACGCAGGACTGTTGGGCAACATGCTGCACTGTGGGTAAAAAAGCCTTGTGATTTCACTCCTGCATTTGTACATGACCCTTACAGTCTCCTTGCAGACAGTATGGACATCAGACTTAAATTTAGGACCCCGGCCCTGCAAGGCAGCAATGTTACCCACTGAGCCACTGTTCTAAGTATAGTCAGTTCAGCTTCACATAAAGTGTAAATAAAATATTATGGGAAGCAGACTGGCCTAGGTGATGGCTATTTCACTGACATTTATTGTGCTGTTTTGGTGCTTCAATCAGAGGCGTGGTGGGAAAAGTTGCCTTAAGTACAAGCAGAGATTCCTTTCTAATTGTTGGGAACTCAGAGAAGCCGTTTGCCTGGCAAGATAACAGTCTCTCTCGCTTTGCCAGCAGCTTCTATTGGCTATAAAATATCTGTTCTTTATTTAATTCACTGCTCTGTCCTGATTGGGAAACCCTGATAAGCCCTTATTGTGAAAAAAAAACACACATACGGCCATTTGACTCTTAATAAGCTGACATTCCTGCATCCTCATGCGAATTCTAATCACAGACTGCAGTTATAAAGGAGCGGTGATTTCAATAAGCTGGAAATACATCCAAGCGGCCAAGGAAGGAAGGAAATCGCAACACACTATAAAAAAATGGGTCTCTGGGCACATACCAGGATTTCAATCCTCCAAGTGACCTGCATTCAGAAAAGGTTCTGCAAACGTGCGCAGGGGTAATTTAAAGGAAAAGAGAGGTTTGGGCATTTTTCTTATGTTACTAGCAGCACCTGTATTGCATGTTATACCCACTATCCTACCTTACTAAATGCAGCCCTTTGCAAGAGACTGTAGCAACATCAAAGAAAGTTTGTCATTTCACATTTATATTTTCTCATTCCTAATTTCAGCCTGAAGTGCGGATCAAAGCCTTGAAAGCTTTATTTTTTAATAGTGCAATAACAGCTGTTTATATACACAGCGCTGGATGATCGCTCCAGTGCTCCCTGACCTTTCCTGCAAGCTCATCACTTTTCCCTTCATTAAACAGTTTATTCATCAGGATATGTTGGAAATGGCGCAGTACCCTTTACTATTGAACTGCGCGTTGGTGGAAGTCATTTATTGCCAGCAGCGGACAGATTTAAGGCTACGCTCAATAATAATAAAAGGCAATAAAAGGCAGCCATACAAGCACCAAACATGCACCCTCTCCACCCAATGGGCCCAGGAGTGACACACTATCTCATCTGCTGAGGCATCATGAATGGGGATAATATTTTAACCTGCCTGATCCCCAAACCAATCAATTCCATAGAACAGAGATATACCTTGGGCTAAGTAGGGCACCATACACTTTCCAATAATCATACGGAGCTACTTTTCATATGATATTATTGGTACATTTATGGTCAACTTCAGAGATCTCCTTTCAACATTCTAATGGGGTTATGTACTATGAGACCATAAGTTTGCCCAGGTGCAGTAACCCCTAGCAACCAATCAGCAGGAATCCTTTACTGTTCGACTGTTTAGAAGTAAAACATTTTTGTTGGTTGCTGTGGGTTACTGCGGGGAAAACTTAGTGCCTTTTATTACACATGGGGGGGGGGGGGGGCGTAACTGCACTAAACCAGTGAAAGCTAATAGCAGATATGCTGCTATGGATAAATGATTATAGGCATACTCCTGCCCAGGATTGTGTACCACACAAGCACAGGGTTTAAGAACAATCAAAACAATACACATATGTTCTGCTCACATATATAAAATTAACACTGCAGCCAATAGAGGTCAATGGTACAAGGAAACTTTGGGGTGCTTTGCAGCTGTATTTTTTAGGTTATTTAAAAATGAGGCACTCAGATTGCCTTAAAGGGCACCATTATACATATATATGAAACCATTTAAAAGGCTAACAATTTACAATATGCCCATGATGCTTATATAAAGTTGTGAACATGATGTGCATATATGTTTAAGAAAGGTAACCTGCCAGAGAATGTTTCTCCAGTTAAAACCAGTTAAAAAGGTCCATCCCCTATACCGCTTTCCACAGGGGTACGTTGGTGTGGTTCATCCTATAGTATAGTTTGTATTAGGAATATCCAGGAGAATCAGACCTCTCCAGTCACAGAGGCAGCAGTTTTTATGGCCTGTTGGTTTGCTTTCTTTCAATGACATACCTCCCAACATTTGAAAAATACAGCCATAAGCACACACAGAAACATGTTCTTAGGGTATCTGACTTTCTCTCTCAGAAAAGTCCTTTATTCCTGGGGCCAGAGTCTGCACAGTTCTCTCCTTTCTCCCTTCTCCTGCTTCCCCCTCCCATAAGAATTCATAACACTCACTCCCCCCTCCCTTAGGAATGTGTGATCTTAGCTATAAGCTAAAGCTGCAGCAGGAAGCTATGAAGACCAAGCTAAAATGGCAGCTGCAATGTTAAACAAACAGAGAAAGCTTCTAGGGCTCTATACTCAAGTATGATAAAGCTTTCTGCAGAATAAATACAGCATTCTAGGTGTCACTAATGTGGTGAATCCATTGGCAGTAAAATGCCAAAATGACTTACCTTCTCCTTTAAGTGCAGGTATACCTAGCTAAGATTTCTGAGCTCTCTGCCAAAAGCTACTCTTTAATTAAGTTTGTATTTTTTTTAGCATTCAGTGCAGGAGATCAAAGGGAAAGAGGGACTTTTCAGTAAGAATCTGGAACTGCGGGCTGAGACGTTAAAAGAGGGACGGTCCTGCGAAAATAGGGACAGTTGGGAGGTATGGACTATCAGTCCAAAACATTTCTATCGGTCTTAAAATAACTTGAGAATGTCACAATATCACTGCAGTCACTGTTTTTAGATTAGACTTAACTGATGAAAACATACCAGAAATGAGCCCTTGAGCAAGCCAAGGACCATAAAAAAAAAAAAAATAGAGGGCCAAATCTGGCCGGCAGGACTAGGATTCAAAAGAGCCCTGACATTACAAGTACAGAGGCCCAACTGCCCCCATCAGCCCACTAAATAGTGATTGCCTATTGCATCTTACAGCAGCTCCTCTGCTATTTTCCAGAATCCACAGATTCCAGTTCAAGCCTGTGCAGGACAGCCCAAAGTAGACATAAGTGTGCATAAGTGGCCAGAAAGTCTACTGGCAGACCAACATGTTGATAAATCTCTAGCATTGAATTATGGTGAGATTATAGCTGTACATTGATCTTTAATGGCAAGATTTGAGTCAAGCCACTGAGATAGGCTCTTATATTACATTTCCACTGCCAATGATATCTACAGTACCAAGAGGAATCTTCCAATCTAACTTGGAAGCGCTAACTTGGCTTCCAAGTGCATACAGTGTTCCATCACATGACAAAAATGTCAACTTTAAAATGTCTGTCCAGCTTATTGGTGTAAAAAGTAGGACATCCACATTATTATTTTTCTAATAAAGGACACAGAAGTGCAATAAAAAAAAAAAATTAAAGTACCAAATGCCAAACACTGTCCAGCTCAACAGTATTTTACGGACAAATTCTTGCTCTTCCCAAAACAAGTAGCAAAACATTGCATGTACCTGCCCTTATCTCTAATCTGGTTCCCTATTCATAACTCTGGGATTTTAAAACAGCAGGTTCTATCTTGCTTGAATTTACAGTTCCAACAAGATTAGTGTTTTATCGGCCTCAAAAATGACTTCACTCTTTCCAGATTCAAACAGGCAGTCACAAGAACAAATTCTATATAGGGGCAGGATTGAGCCATTTGTTGGCAGACACACTGATTTCCTTCTCCCAGAAATAATATGCAAGGAAAGAAAAATGCATCATGGTAACAAACAGTTATATTTGCAAGGGATCATGGCATGGGTGCAGTTACCTACCCAATACAGTTGGTGCAATGTGAAACAATCAGCTAAGCTGCACAATAAAACCTTGCATGTTGCTTGCTTAGCAAACCAACAGATAAATATTACTATTTTCATCAGCCATGACAGTCAGTCTTTTGTTTTTTATGTTATGGAGTGGTCTTAGACATGCAAGGAATTATTCATTATCCAACAATAAGATCATAAAGGACTAAATGCCCTGCTTCCCTATAAGCATAGTACAGTACATGAATTAGTGAAAAAGAGCTGTTTTGAAGCATTATGATTGACTTTTTTGGGTTAGGGTGGCCATACACTAAAAGATCAGCTCATTTAGCGAGGATCTTTCCACCCTTATGCCCACACCTAAAGTGGGCGATATCAGAGCAATCCGATCGTTTGACCTTCATGGGTCCCCATACACGGCAGATAGGCTGCCGAATTGGCCTGAAGGACCTGAAGTGGCAGCTTAAATCTGCCCATGTATGGTCATCTTTAGTTCACATTCATAAAATGTACTATTTTCAAATAAATTCCTTTAAAAAAAGTTTTATTATACTTACCCAAATAACTTACTTTCATTTAACTTTTTTCATTTTCATGATATTATCAGTTTTATATTGCTTTATGTCTATCACTAATTTCCCCACAATAAGAACATATTCAAAAAGTTTATCATTTTTCCACACACAGCCAAAAAAACAAAATTAGAAAGATTATTGAACTGAGATGATATTTGGGGCTAACCTGAAACTAAAGAAGGGTGGTAGTTAAGAATTTATTCTCCGGTATCTATAAACTTGCTGTTCTAAGCCAAGAGGCACCCAGCCACCTCTTTTGGACCATAAAGGGAGCTTTAACAAGCAGAGCTCTGTTTAACAACTCACTTTAATGCCCATTTATGTCCAGATAAAATATCTGGCATCTATTCAGCAACATTTTTATGTTACTGTGTTGCCAACAAGAAGGAAAAAGAGAGACCAAATTAGAGTAAACATCCTATTTTCTGGTGGCAATGGCATCAGAACTGTTCAGCTTTGGGCTAATATATTATATATATATTAAAGAAAATAAAACTTGTTTAGAAGCAAATAAAGCAAGTGACAATGTGATCTGTCATACTAAAGTAAAAAAACAAGTGTACACCCACCCTTCCTCATCCATAACAAAAGGCTGATTTTCTTCCATATATTGGATAGCATGAAATCCCCTTCTTATTTCAATTGAGCTATACAGTTTCTCTAAACAATATTCAATATAGTGGCATTCCTGCAGGCCACCTTGGAGAGATTCATTTACAACTCATTCAGTTTTAGTGCAAATTGCAGTTGGTGGTTTTGTTACAGCCTATAGGAAAGATTTACCTTCTGGGAAAAACAGGTGAGAAGTAGCTATTCAAGCGATCGAGCTACCAAAATAGCTTTTCAGCTGCTACCCTTGTTAAAGGGCAGGAAAATGTTAAATAACTGGAGGGGGGGTGCAAATCTGTGACTAAAAAAAAAAAAAAGAAGGAAAAGCAAACTTTCTGACCCTGCCAGTGTCTTTTGTACAAAAAAAATGCAGTGGCTTCTTCGCTGGGAAGTGCAAAGTGCTGCCATCTGACTGGTATTTTACTGGCCTAGCTGGTAAAAATAATGCTTGGTGTCAATGTTACTAAGAGAGAAAAAATAAGAATACATAGGAAAGAATTTAAAAAAGAAAGAAAAAAAAGTGGCAAAAACAGAGAAAAAAAATAAAAACTAAAACATGAATATGCCAATATTTGGCAGTCTGTATTTAAGAAGGCTGAGCAAACCATGTGCTTATCCTTTAAAGCACAGCATCAAGCAGTGCATAGCAAGACTTCACAGCATTAGTGGCTATAAAGCAGGATGTTTGGCTTTACACAGACATGAAGCCAATGTATGGAAAAGCATTCTTTTCAGTGGTCCCTTCCAAAGCACACACAGCACCTGAGAAGAAGGAAGGAATGCTAAGGAAGTCTGTGTTTTCTTAGCTACTGGTATGTGCATCGGAACACTGAGCACCACAGAGGCTTCTTTGATTCCTACAATTATTTGGTCACACAATCACTACTTCCTCTCTGCCTTTGTTTGTCAGGACATAAAGGCAATCTAATATTACTTTGTTTTCTATTGCTGAAAATGGAAAAAAAAATGTATTCATAGCCTACTCTACTACAAAATACCACTGCTGGAGGCTCTATGGGAAAATTGATTTACCCAATACGCTTTTGGCCATTGGGGCCAACACATGAAGCCCAGATGATCACTAGAGAAGTGAAGCCCAATCATGCGCCTGATTGGTCAGTGACTCCAGAAAGCCAATCATATATTATATTTCACTACAGGTATAGGATCTATAATGCAAAATGTTTGGGACCTTGGGGTTTCCAGGTAATGAATCTTTAAAAATCATTAAAAGCTCAGCCTTTCGCTCTCTTGTGTATGGGCACCTGCGTGACAGAGGCAGGAAGAGGATCGCTGCCGGCATGTACCCCGGGCCGGTGCAGTTACATAGTTACATAGGGTTGAAAAAAGACCAGTGTCCATCAAGTTCAACCCATCCAAGTAAACCCAGCACACACAACCCACACCTACCAATCTATACACTCACATACATAAACTATAAATACAACCACTAGTACTAACTGTAGATATTAGTATCACAATAGCCTTGGATATTCTGATTGATCAAGAACTCATCCAGGCCCCTCTTAAAGGCATTAACAGAATCTGCCATTACCACATCACTAGGAAGGGCATTCCATAACCTCACTGCCCTCACCGATACCGATAGTTTTCCGATACCAGAAGTTACTGTCCAGGGTATGAGGTAAGTGATTACAATCACTGGGGTGGGTTCCTAACATTTAGCACCCCCAAGGGATTGAACCAACCAATCTTCTTTTAAATATTAAATAAATCTAATAAGACTGTTTTCCCACCAATATGGATTCATGCAGCTTAGTTACTATCAGGTACAAGGTACTGTTTTATTATTACAGAGAAAAAAAGATATAATTTAAAAATTGTAATTATTTGCTTATAATGGGCTCTATGGGAGATGGCTTCCTTCACTGGAAAAAAAGCATGGTGCACTCAAGGGACTTGATAAAATGAACAAAACATCTTAAGTTAACACTCCAGTCCTCAAGGCTTCTGCTCTGGTGAGGACCGAAGGTTGACATAATAAAGACATTTTTTCCGTTATATGAAGTTTCCAGGCTACTTAGCTGGCAGTTTGGTAAAGGAGGGTTGACTCATTAGACAATTTTCTTTATACAACTATGTCGTTTAAAACTGGCATGTCGATAAATACTGTATGAGAGGTGCCACTAAAAGAACTAAGGAATATGCATGTGAGCCATGTCCCCATTTCTGAAGGTGTTGCTAGGGACAAACATTTGTTCCAGTCCCAGCAAAGTGGCATTACCACATATATATTCAAATATAGCCTGCTTTAGTTCCTATGCAGTCAGTATAGGCCTTCCTATGAGTTAGCATTTCCGGGCACTACTATTATATACTGACCTATAAATGAGATGCATTATCTTGTGCAACAAAATGACTCTCTAAAAAGCCCCATTTCTCAAGCACTTTAAAATTCCATTAACAAATTAGTTATCTCCTCCACTGACAGTCCAGCTATCCATCAACCATTCGACAACTTAGACTTAGACTTTTCCCCACTGCAGCATTGAAGCCTATGACAATGTGCCCACTGCAGATGTTTCCAGCAAGAAAATGTTCAGGAACAGTTAGAGGCTGCAGGTTGGAGAGAGCTTGATACCCCTGTTTGCCATTACTGACAGTATCTGTAGAGTATACCTAGCACCTATCCATAACTCCCTAACCTAGGAATGACTACAAAGCATACAAGCTCATTAGAGCATCAGTTCCAGCCTTCAATGTTATGGGCATCCTAATGCTTCTTACACACAGTAGTGTTACCCATCATTTTTCAATCTAAAACAATGGCATTCTGCAGGGCATGGTCGATCGTTTCCAATGCTTTTCATAACCTGTCTTTCAAAGGGGGATAAACGTAATCCGTTAGCAGTGAGTGTTTTCCTGGGCAGCAGTTGCTACAGCACGAAGATAAATCCTTCCGATTAAGCAGTCAGTTTTTCCGAGTGCAATTTCCCCGAGCTACTCACAATCCCCAGAGCCATTCAGGATCAATGTGGCATCCCCATAAGCTTTCTATGTGCAAACAGACATACCAGCTATTATAGGAGATCGTAAAAGAAAAACTGTACCAGAACTCTCTAAGCAGCTCTTTATCCTTTGCTTTTTATTACTGTGTTCCTGGCATTTATCTTATACAACAATATAGCGTGCGAGTATGTGTGTATTGTAGTGACCATTGCCAGCTACTCTTCTTAACCTATACTTTTCTTTTATAAATATTGATATTGACTATATTGTAAAGGAGGAAAAGCAATTAGTATTGCTGACCAGTAGCACTAAGGATCAGAGTAGACCAGGGACTTATCTGTATGGAGTTTTGAGCTCAAGTTACCTTCCAGAGCCCAAACACACATAAGGAGTAGTTTACTGATCACACCACAATGAGCATAGTGCAATTTTGAATGCAATTAAAATGGAATTATTTTACCCACAATGCAGATATTTCCCCCACAATTCCAGTGCCATTTTGGTCAAGTCAGCCACAATTAAGGCCTAAGCTGCAAAACGGACACAAGCGCGCTGATAATTGTCTAAGTCTAGTAGGCGTAATTTCTGGTGAACTTGCCCCTGGTGATTTATGCAGGCTGCTGTGGGAACCCTGGAGCTACCGTCTGGTTCCGAGGTGGAGCTAGCTCCAGAGTTTGCCTGCGTCAATAGGCATAACTGCACCAAATTCAGAACAAGCGGTGGAAAGGATTGAGCAGTGTGGAATACTAAATGAACGGAAAGGAGTGCCTGTCCATGCAAGTACCTGGGATTTTTGGCACAACTGACTACGGCTAATTTAGTGGTACCACAACTGCACTTGCGGTCGTAGATGACATCACTGAATTCACTTTAAGGAATCCTGTTCAACTTACAATACAAAAGGTATTCTGCATAAAATCCAGAATAAACAAAACATATCAGTGGCCCAGCAGTCTCCACACAAACAGTGTGTGGCAATTGCAATCCTTTAAAGGAGAATGCAAGTCAAAATTTAAAAAGCATACTGCCCAATAGTCCTCCTATTGTTTAGTAAAAACGCCACACTTTTGGCTCACCTAATCAAATATTTACTCAGTCACACTTACTTCACATTTTCTAGAACAGGCAGCCATCTCTAAAAAGGTATTCTCCTTTCCTTTCCCTCCTTGCTTCATACTGCACATGTGTTTCATTCCCTCCCCCCTCCCCCTCTGCCATATCCGCTTCTGATTGGCTGGTGGGCATGTGTAGCTCAGAACAGGAGACAGGATCAAGTTACACACATGCTCAGAGAATAGGAAGGCTGCCGCTGGCAGCCTACAGGAAGGGGAGAGAGATTTCAGTGATGTCACTATAGGCTTCACACTGCTGTAGGCTGCCAGCATCATATCTTAGAGAAGCAAGCAGGGATTTGAGAATTTAGATATGCAGTAAGTACTTTAAAAGTAAGTCTAAAGGCATTCTTTTTATTTATATTAACCTTTCATTGTCCTTTAAAGGCTAGGTGAAGGATGCCTCATGCACTAAACTGTCCAGTCTTTATCCATTTTAAGCTTACCAGATGTCTCCTAGACGCATGTTTTCAGGTAGCTGACATTTGTATCAGAAATACACTTTATCCTGTTGTTAACCTTTGTTTTGAGGAAAGCTCTACCTACATCAGAGGTATCTGGCCTGCAGCCCTCCAGCTACGGTTCATGTACCAACACATCAGCACAAGCTTTAGCTCTCTTGTGATGTTGGGACTTGTAGGAGGTGGATCAGAAAAAAAGTTGGCCAATTGTGGCATAAAGTATAGAGCAACACTACATGGATATCTTTGGAACTGTTTGGAAGTGTTGCATTGTTGCTCAAACAAGAGAACAAAGTTACTGAGCCCACAGACATGCTTCCTCCTACACTTCTGGCAAGTCCTTAACAAGCTAAACACAAGTAAAATAATTGCCAGTAGCTTGTTCCAACAGCCACACAATTACTTAAAATAGGGAAGTTCTAATTAATGTGGCCTAATAGGACAATTAAACTATAGAAGAAAAGATAACCTTTCTAATATAGGAGATAAATTCACCTCATGCAAAGTAGCGCTTTCTCCGAAATCATATGACAGTGTGATAAAATTAACCTAGAGGTACTAGGTAGGAAGCAAAGCCATCTTTTCTGAGCTGCCAGGTGGTATTGCCCACATGCAACAGTATCAAACCAGTCAATTCTCATATACTTAAAGAACCCAGTCAGTTCTACAAGGAGCCTTGTAAAATAGAGCAAAATGGCTCAAGGCTCTTTGGACACCTAATTTACCTTGGTACAGTACTTAGAATAATGCATAATAAAAAGGTCACCTTTGTTACCCCTGACACTTGAATGGGTCATTTACTGACACAGACTAAAGGACCCATACACCATAAGATGGTTTGGCGATGTTGCCAAACGAGCATTGGCCTTGGGGCCAAACGATCTAATTATAACGACGAAAAGTTGGTCCAGGGACCTCAGATCTGGACAGGCCTGTCGGGAGTGCCCATACACGGGCCGAGGGACCGATATCAGCAGCTACTATCGGCCCGTGTATGGGGACCTTAACCTGGGGGTACATGTTTATATTATGTACTTACGTTTATAAATAACCCCTGGTAGTTTATTGCTGGTCATGTCAAAAAATGTAGCTATTTCAGTGGTTGCTGGGATATTTTCAAGCAGCAAAAACTGCTAACATCATTAAGTGGTGTTTACAAGATTTCCTGTGGCATTTGTGCAGTATGAATCAAAGTGTTGAGGAACAGGGCAGAAACAAAGCCTTGCAAATGTGACATTTGCTGCTTCTCAGTGTACAAGATTTCAGATGGATTAGTCAGAAAGGTCTACTATGCCAAGTAATTAAATAAAAAGGCTGAAGTTAACCCAGTTCTAGTAATCCAAAACAAGCAGTTGGCCAGTAAATGCTATTTACTGGTTGCTATTGGTTACTATTTCATTACCCCCTATGGGAATACTCCCTTATTTTTGATGATCATTGGTACAAAGAAGAACTCTCCTCATTTAATCAGGGTGGACAGGCTCGCTCTTATGAGCTATCATCTGGCAGTAGGGCAGCACATGAAAGGACAATCACATATAATAACGAAGGGAAACCTTTTTAAATCTGCACCGGACAAACTGTTTGCAATATAAAAGACCAGACAACAATATACGCTGGTTTTCAGCCAGAGCTCTTCTGAGAATACAGTTCACTGTACATTTAAACCAGCTGCAGAATGCAGCTCTTCCTGCCAAATATGAAGCAGACTTTGTTTCCCTCTCATTGATGGGTCTCACTAATCCCCTTTTTATAGTGTGCCAAGGAAACAAATTTGCAACAGTTTGGTTGACACCAAGTTGCATAAAAATAATGTTACAGCATGTGCAGTAACAATATTTTCTGGGTCAGAAACTTCCTTCCTTAAAAAAAGAAAAAAAAAGAGCCCTGCAGATCGTTTTCTTAAAGAAATAAAAATCTATTTTTCTAAACTAATGGTTTCCTGCGTGGCTCCTATTTTTACTGATAAGGTGAGGCGGGGGAGGTTTAAAAGATACTCAGCACCATCACACAGAAGAGCCATAAAGTAGCATGCATGGTTATTTTCAAAGGAATAAAGCAGCTAAACATATCTGGTATTTATCCCAAACACACAAGATCTCTTCAAGTTTTTAAAAAAAAAAAAAATAAGCAGACTCACTCGCACAGAAGGATTCCATTCTCCAGTCCAGTCCTGAAGTCTTTGTCGCCAAAGCTTTTGCCAGTAACTTGCTGCAGAAGACAAGAAAAGAAAAAAAAGTTATAAAACAAAATATATAATATATATTCTTCACAAGCATGGCCAGTAGAGGTACAGTCAGGGCCCCACTAGGCCACCTGAGTTGCCGATGGATGCCCTGCTCTTCAGCTTTAGGTTTCAAGGGCTATGGCACACTAGGCGGTTTGTAGCGATGATCCAAATATCTTAGCACTCACTGTGGGTCACATGAACAGTCCTGTAACCAGGATTATTGCACAATACTGTACAAGTTGCAGCTTTCAGATTATAATTGTGTGCCCAGGGCTACCATTGCTCTTAACAATCTAGTGTACCAGGCACAACTGCAAGTTGTTGTGGCTATTTCCTATACATTGTAGTTGTCATGAAATAAATGACCAGATGTGCCATCAGCCTAAAAACAATAATAGAAATGGAGTTGGTCACTGGGGTGCTTTACCAGGTTGGCCATTATGGTTGCCACATTGAAAAGGGGCTCCAGAACAACCAAATATAAATTCTGTATGCGATTATGAACATTTTTGGCATACTGATCTGAAATAGCATTATGCATTGGTAACCTTTAATACTCATTCCAGTTATGGCAGCACTACAAGTGCCAGCATCCACCCATCCACACTCCCCACTCAAACCCTATTCATCCCATAGCTGTGTACATTCAATAAATGCGAGCTTATAAAAGATTATACACTGAAACCAGCAGTAGCATATATGAATCCCCCTGCCACTTTCCCAGGCCTGAAGCAATTAATAGCTGATCTTTTCATTTCAAACTATTATTTCAGATAGTTAAGGGATATATAGTATAGGAAAAGAAAGCTTACACATCGGTTTTGTAACAATGCTCTGAGCAACTGTAACATATTATTTGGATCATAGTTCTCTTAGATAAGAAAAAGGATCTAATTATATTTATAATACCCAACGTAATAACTAGGGGAAAAAGTAAGAACATGGATAAACCAGTATTCGTTTTTCATAAAATGGCCTATTTGCGTGAGAGTGGAAAGCATTAGAGGGATGACCTTAGCTGGAATTGTACAGTCCCCTACAACAGACCCATGATAATAAAGGCAGCCACTGCTACAATAAACCCATCAGCATGGTTACCATACAGCTCCATGGTAGCCACCATACTGCCTCTGTGCAAGTGCACACACATGACAAGGGTGGGGGAAATCTACTTGGATTATCTAATTAATATTTAGTTGTTTTCCGTGACCAAATGCAATCATTGTGCACAAAGAATGAAACAATAATTCACTTAGCAGAGAACAGACTTCCCCTAATTATCCACAATGCCGTGCAACAGAAAGGGAGGGGCAAAGTAATCAAAATACTATTCAGGTCATGTAATAAAAGTCTCATAAAACATATCATTTAATCAGCAGGTCACCTTTACTGGTTAGCTCAGTCATCCTCAACCAGTGGCTCGAGAGCAATTTGTTGTTCACCAACCCCTTGTATGTTGCTCCCAAGTGACCTCAAAGCAGGCTGTCAAGCCACACAGAGGCTACCAAATAGCCGAATATAGCTCTTTATTAGGCATCCCTTAGAACTTATTCATGCTGGTGGTGCTCCTCAACTCCTCTTAAATCTGTAGGTGGCTCACAGGTAAAAAAGGGTTAGGGACCTCTGGGTTATCTGTCTGAAAGAAATATAGATTACCCCCTCCCACTCCCAAGAAAACCTAGTATTAGCTACAGTTGTCCCCTTTTGCTATTCTCTAGATCAGAGATGTTTTGATGGAGGAATGGGCCCCGTAGGAAAGGTTTATCACAACATTGATCTAGTGCAGTGCGTTGTAGAGCCATATACACATGCTCAATGTGCCCACTTGGCTGAACAGGCAGATCACTTGACAAACAAGCCTGTTGTGGTCAATACAGCACCAAATCTGGTCTTTAGGCAATTGCCTGAATAGTCCATTATATCTGTTGGGGAGGTAATTGTATACTAGTTGGAATACAAACCCACTTCTAGTGATTCACATTAATACCTTTACAACTGCAGGTCAACGGGTGTCACACAGGGAAGACCCTGGGTCTGCACCAACAGGATGCAACTGCCAATGCCAGGAAAGGGCCTATTGCAGCAAGTTTAGCCATTACATTGCAACTTTCTGCAGGTAACAAGACAGTGGCAAGAGTCTATGGAGACTGGGAGCACTGAACTACCCCAGCACTAAGTGTCACTAAAGGGGGAGGTCATTTAACTGACACTCATCTTGATTCATCCATAAAAGACACTTTTTGAAACCTTTAGTGATAGTGACATCTATAATAGCAGTATTGGACATAAAAAAAACCTAAACTGTGAAGTCTTTTTTTTATACTTTCCTAACACACCACACGTGGCGCTTCTCCCCACAGAGGTTGTCATCTGTTCTCTGTGTCAGAAGAATCCAGCATCCTCTATTGCACAGGCTTAAGCTTTGTTTGCTGTACTTGGTTCGGATTGGCAGTTGCATTTCTCTATTTGTCTGCAGTACCACCCTGGACCCCCCAAAAAAGTAGTATGTGGGATATCTATGCACAATTGTTATTTAACACACCTGCACAATGCAGACATATTGCCAATGCTGCACTCTGTGTCAACCCATGTTACATTCTATGAAAACACTTCCAGTTTGGTTTTGCTGAGTTGGTAAGAGCAGAAAGCTATAAAGCAAAGTGAAAACCAAAACACTTATTTAAAATGTGTCCATTTATGAATTCAGAATAAATGTAAGTACATCAACAGTCTATGGGGATGGTAAAAAAAAGTAGAGAATTAAAGATGAGAATAAAATTACAAATAACACGCAGTTACTTGTTACTCTCTATTAACAGGAAAAATAGCTGTATTATAGCAGAGTTTATATAACACTTCATACCGACAATGAACCTGTGGAAAGAGTCCAGTCGTGGTTTTCTGGGTGTTGTCAAACCTCAAGTCTTGCAGGAAACAGTAAAATACAAGTGGCTGATTTGTTGCCTTGTGGTACAGAAACGCTGCTATTAGTTCCTAAGCACAATGGATTACACTGCCATTTTCCTAAACTCCTGACCTAGTTGAGAAATACTGAACTCTTGGTGATGCTGTAAAGCTGCTTCATCTCAGCAAAGCATTCCTTTCACTATCAGCCACTTGCACAGCAAAGCAGAACCCTAAAGTCAGGGATAAATGGAAATGGGCTTGACAAAAATGGGACCACCACTGAAGCAGGGGAGTGCCGAGAGGAAAGAGATATGGTGCAACTGGGGTAAAGGGTTCCTTTCCTGGCTCACTGGCCAAACATAAGAGCTGCACAATGACAGAAATATAAACTGAACTATTTTGACAAGATATCATGTTCTACAAAAGTCATTTGTAATAAGGTACTAAAAAAAGAAACAAATAACATCTACACTTACAATAAACAGAATGTGATCTAAAGTGATACTGACAAAGTGCCGATTGTGAAGCACACATTGCTGAATACACAACTGGGCACAGCAAAAAATGGCATTTTGCATCGTGCCCTCTGTTGCAAGCGAGGGATTGTTTATCTTTAAATTAAAATGTTGATATTGATATTCTTTTTTCATTTTCTATTTTTTGTGGGTTTTCGTTACTTTGCTTTTTGTTCAGCGGCTCTCTAGTTTGGAATTTCAGCAGCTTTCTGGTTGCTAGGGTCTTGCTTTCCTTAGCAACCAGGCAGTGGCTTGAATAAGAGACTGTAATATAAATAATAATTGCAATAATGAAATTGTAAGCTCATGTGGCAATGTTTTTTGGATGCCAGGATCAGTGGCCCCCATTTGAAAGCTGGAAGATGCAGAAGAGGAAGGCAAATCCTTTAAAAAAATAAATAAATAATAATTAAGACCAACTGCAAAGTTGCTAAGAACAGTGCATGCTATAACACAATAAATATTAACTTATAAAGGTGAACCATCCTTTAAGGCTGATAGGAGAAAATGCAGATACCCGCCAATTCCAACATGTGTCTATGCCGGGAATCTTTGGCGATTTGGCCAGGGCATAGGTGGCAAATCAGTTGAAAAGTTGATCTGATGATATGGCTCAAAGCCAATGGTTGGATTATTTTTATAGGCATACAGAGACCCATTGTCCTATAATCAATCTGAATTCTAGGAGCATGGGTAGCTGACCACCTGTAAGAAATATAAAGCGATATAAATATCTCAACACCTTGTAGTGCTGGAATCCCATGAAATAACATCATGTAAGATTAATTCAGATCTTTATCTGCTTTTAGACTGCAGGTTTCACCTGCTCACCTGTCATCCTGGAAAGTATTTATACATGTTTGGCTATCATAAGTAACCTCCTATAGCCCTGGGGAATCTCATAGCTGGTATGCATCCAGGTACTGCAATTTCACATGCTCACGGCAAAATGTGTTACATTTCACTTGCTTTAACTGATTGGGTATCTTTGATCTGGGATTAATATGAGGAACCTTCAGTCTGAACAGCAGGAATATCCCACCCAAACATTAGTGCGTGTACATAGAACAAGCATTCTGAGAACATTCCACCGGCAAACATAATGCAATGTAATCTACTTCCCCTCCAGGCACCCTCAATGGAACTTAGCAACAGGTTACAGTGTTGGATACAGAGCAGATTGGCCAAGGGCTATGCGGGGCTGGGGGCTATTTCCCCAAAACAAAAACCAGAACACAGCTGTTTTTTACCTGACTATCCAAGCATCCCATCAAAAACAGCTGGAGGGATGCAAGTTGCATAGTTTTAAAATTCACATCATTTCTGATCTGCATTTAAAGATATGGTATCACGGAAGAATATCACTGCAAGTCAGTTCCTACTGGTGACAATGGGAATGACATTTGCCTCTTCCCTATAACCTGGAGTTTTGATCCAAATTTAAAGAATCACTGCGAGCCACATTCATTACGAAGGGCATTTATATTCTGTTCATTCTTTAGAATAATACATTCAGATTTTGCTTTCTTAGCATTTTGCTATCCACAGCCTTTAGGTATGCATTCTTAGGTTTATGTACCCTGTAGGCTGTACACTCCAGGCCAGCAATTCAACAACAAAAAGAGGCTGTTTGTGCCTGATCCTATTTCATGTAGAAATAAAGTAACAATGGGGTTATGGATATCAGTATTCCACGCTAGTCTCCTTCTCAAGAGTATTTGTTTATGTGACTTCTTTATCCAGGTAACTCAGAAGATACTATTACAGCCAAATCACTAATCGGATTAAACTCAAAAAGATGTGATGGATTTGCAAAGGGATTAGGCAGACACCAATCCTCTCTAAGTGTACAGATTAGGAAAGGAAAAGCAGAGCGGAAATATCTTTTTTTAGCATCACATGAAATTTGCCAACATTAACAGGTTTTAGTTAACTGGGAAGAAAACAGGCCCTATTAAAACAGGGTTTGGCAAGCAGAATACTGGTATCAAGAAAGGTAAAAATGTATAAGTGTGGGTTGTTAAAATCAGAGAACTAGAAGTAGGAATGGTATTTCAGAAAATAGCTATGCCAGGTGGAGGCAGAATGAGAGAAAAAAAACATATAAAGAAGGAAATGGAGTGCAATCAAGGTCAACAGAAGACATGTGAAAGCATATTAATTTGGAAAGGGGGCAAGGATACAACAGGCATAAAAGGCTGGGAAATAGCAGAAGTAAGGGGAAGAAAGTGCGATAAACAGAAAGGTAAGAAAACAATAGGACAGACAAGACATGTAATGGCTATGATACACAGAGCTGCTTGTAGCCAGCTACCAAACACCCTGCCATACACAATACTGAGAACTGTCTCTGCTAAAAAACACGTAGAGAAAATTCTCAGTATTGTCTATTTTGTAGCCACAACAAGTAGTTCCGTGTGCCACTGCCCTAAAAAAAAAGTGGAGGGGAGCATTACCAGAAGGAAGTGGGGAGAGAATCAGAGTTAAAAAAAAAAAATGGGGATGGTAGCACTTGACTAAGAAAGATAAAGGAGCACTAGAAAAAGAGACAGTGTATACCCGTTACTACAACCCCCCAACACTAATATTAATATGTGACCAAAAAGTAGCTAGTAGACAACTCAATACCATTAAGCCAATATAATGTATACAATGCAGAACCCTCCCATTGTACAATAAACCTATCAAAATAGATCTGGTCTGGTTAACTGCAGCAAGAGGAGTATTTAGCTAAGAAGGGGATTCCATGGAATTACATGTAAGCAGTATGCACTACAGAGGGGGGAGGAAATGTTGAATTTACACTGAGGGGAGATGAACCTGAGCCAAGACAGGCTAGAGGAAGCCAACAGATTTTGGAGCATAAGTGTATAGCAATATACTTACACTATTAATTCTTCTAAGGCAGAACTACACAGCAAGTGAGTGATACCTCTGATTTGGGTTACACAACAGAAAATGTCAGACGGCTTCTAATATAGAGGTATAAGCTTTCCAGGAAATGGGAACCATTTGATACTTTATTGGTACTAACCCCTGTATAATTATAAACTCCATCAGCTACAGTAAAAGTCACTCAACATCATGGCACTCTGAACCAGAAAAGCTTTACATTACATCTGTTGCAGGCATTGCTCCATCAGAATTTGCCCTTTTATGAAACTAACAGAACCATGTTAATTATTGCTCAAAACTAAAGAAAATAGCCCATAAGAGATAAATTAGAAACGTAGACATTTTAGCAGTTATCCTTGTTTCGCCTAGGTAGGCACCTCCCAGTCATCACCTGTTTTATTTACAACATCCTAAATCCCAGTCCATCTCATTGAAAAGCAGTGCGCGCAGCCATCAGACAAATACTGGCACCCAGCACAACAGTCTTTTGAGATCAGTGAGAAAATTCCCAAAGAATGCATGCTACATAATTGAAACGATTACGTGTGAAATTCCACAGCCTTAACTCTTTGCATGGGCCTCTAGGGCTGGATTCTGCCTCCCTGCCACTGGCTCTCTCCCCTGTAAAGAAAAGGTTCCTCTCTGCACTGGTCCTATCTGATTGTCATACCAGATGACAGCCCAGATTTGCTTTTGTACTGTATATACAGTTTGCAGCAGTTTCAGAGGGTGTCATTAATACAAAGACTATCCACTGGTGACTTGCTAGAACTCTCATCTTAACTCAGCAGTCAACTGATCCATAGAGCAAGTCATCACTTAGATTGTAAGCTCTACAGGGCAGGGACCTCCTTCCTACTGTGTCTCATACCACATGGCAATTATTCCTTGTGTATTTATACTTATTATTGTATTAATTATAACACTTGTCCTCCCTGTGTGTAATTTTGTATATTCTAAGATTGTACAGCGCTGCGTACCCTTGTGGCGCTTTATAAAGTCATACATACATACATCACAACAATCTTTATCTTGTTGTGCCCTTCCAGTCCCCCAGACAAAAGCCAGATCACACTATTCCCATGCATTTTATTGTGGGTCCCAAAATTTTTTACAATTAGGAAATATGAATCAAGGAGCAATGATATGCCCTAGGAACCCTGCAGTAGTACAAAAGCTCTAACAATGCTTAAGGATCATACACTTAGGTCTTTGATTCCCACTAAGGAGTTGTAACATAAAGACAAAAAGACTTGTGTGTCATAAGAGTAAATGAGAAAGAGAAATCAAAACAGTATTTCCTTGAGAGGCAACTCCAGGAAACCAAAGCGATGCTTATGTCATCCCACTGGCGATTTACACTCTTGCCGGTGGGATGGTATTTCGTGGGGAGATTAGTCGTCCACAATAGTGAAGATTTATTATGGGCAACTAATCAACCCGTGTGCCACTGCCCTTAGGGAACCAAATAATTACAGGTATGAATTACAAGCAGATGCAAACTCACCAAGAGATGCTTTTAGCCAGGGCAACTATCCTAGACCCCAAACCTAGTTGGAGCCTGCCAAGCAGCAGATGTAAGCAATAAACAGGACGGATAATTTTTATCTTGTCTATCCAAACTGCAATCTCAGGTTGGTTCTGGGAGTTGAAAGTTTAAGGTTCATGCTAAATACAAACCATCTGATGGTTTCTTGACAAACAAAAGTACTGAGAGACAAAAATCTTCTCTCTCTAAATAACCAACTAATCCATAAATGTTAAGGCTTCTTACTCATAGGGCTTATACGAGGGCTTATTCTTTATATGGGGCATGGAGAGAAGGTGTATGATAAACTGAGCTTGCATCCATTGCCCTTGGATATTGCAAGATGTGTGTAAATGTGTAGTATATTTACTGCCTTTACTTTACAGCTGAACCCATCGCCCACATTGAAAGGCCTCCCAATAGAGCATGCACTGAAGGCGCATTTGAATGCAAGCACGCCTTGAATGCTTATTAAAAGCGCATCTAAACCCTGTGTTTTTAGCTTTATAAAAACTCTGCCTACAAAGTAAGTGAGCTGTAACCCATGTTTTACAGTTTTCCATTCCAGAGATGCCTAATAAAGACCTTGGAAACAAAAGTCTCTATTTCCATCCTGTTTTAATTTTAAAGACAATTTTGGGCAGTAAATACATAAATCATACTGTCCATCCAGATTTTATGGATGCATCTACATACATATAATGGGCTGGGTACACTCTCGATATCATAAGAGTCAGGGTGGGACCAAGTGCCAGATTTTGGCTAAAATATATCATTGTTTGATGTACACAGGCAAAAATTAGAGAATGAGCTTGCCAATCATCATAGTAGTTGTTACAACAGCCAATGTGCTTGCAAATTACATGGAGGAGGCTGTAGTACCCTATTAAAATTCAAGGTATCCATAAGCAAGTAAATGTTTATGCTGGGTGTAATTGGTATAACCAAAAGGATTTATAGAGAGGAGTCCCCTTAGCAACACTATGGGGCACATTTACAAAGGCACGAACGCTCCGAGCGTATTTTTGCCGATTTTTTCGGCGTCCGCACGACTTTTTCGTACGGCGCACGACTTTTTCGGACGTTTGCACGAAAAAATCGGAAAGGTTTTACCGCTGTTTACAATTGTTCGGTACGAAAATTTCGTGACTTTCGGATCGCCAATACGATATTATCGTGACTAATACGATTTTTTCGTAAGCATTTTCGTGATATTTGCGATCTTCCACAAACCAATATGATTTTTTCCCATTCGTGATTCGGATTCGTGGATTAGTAAATGTGCCCCTATAAGTTTGGCATAAAGTAAGAAGCCAGGTGTGCAGCCACCCACCACGCACAAAATCTACCATGACTAACCGCAGTCAGATACCATTAGAATGGGTGAGAGAAATACAGTAACTTGGTTCTTGTATCACAGTTGCCGCTTCAATGCAACATGTAGAAACAGTTGTCTTAGTGAAGATCAGCATACACCAACATGAGCCTCCAATCGAAACAAGATAAAGAACAAGTAACGTATATGGAACTCAGGTTTCAGGAAATGGGTATATATTAATCTGAACATTGTGCCAGCAGGCTGGGATATCATGTGCTTACTGGCATGGGAGTTTTATTTTAAAGGGTGTACAAATAAAGTACCACTTACCAGGAAAGAAATTAAAAATCTAGTTAGCTCTGGTATATAATTTTCATTTAAACAAAAAAAAATCTGTTTTTATTCCAGTGTGTTAGATATAAAATATATCTGACTCAAGCAATACTTACAATGGAGCATGAAACCCCACAACAATAGGGCCCTCCAACCGGAATAAAATCAGAAGCCACTTTGTACATCCACAACATTTATAATTGATTAACTGGAATGACTTGACTTCTTTAGTTGCAAATGTTTCCAAATATGGCTGCCATTTCTAACAGTATCCAGTAGAATTAAGACTTAAGCAACTGAACTGAGCTTTTCACCAGTCACTCAAGCGGCTGCTCAACCAAACTGAAGAATTCACTCAGATGAGGAATTCCACTTGCTTTAGACTTAATTCTACTAGATACTTTACATCATGAACTGGAAGAATGAGAATATTAATAGACATTTTGCATTTCTAACTTTAAAAGCAAATGTTACACCTACAGCCCTTATGCAACAAGACTTTGAAGAATTATCAGGAGCAGGAACTGTGAAAGGATTTGGGCAGGGGGATTTTATCCTAATAGGAAGCACATGTAAGGTGAAATCTATTTCCATTTGACTGCAACAAATGCGTAGGTAAAGAATAAGCTGCTTGTTTACTTCCGCGCATGAGAATGTACAAGGGGCAGTGACAATAGCAAGCCATAGCTACTGCACTGTAAGAGGCAGAACAACTATTCACTTCATCCTAGTATTGCAGAGATGAAACATCAATACATTAAACACCAATAAAAAGCAGGTAGCATTTTATGAATTATTCCATCCATAGAGCTGCAAGGGAGTGAGGTAAGGTGTTTGAAGTATGTCCAGATATGGTGTGGATTCAACATAGTAAAATCACATAAAATGTCCAATACCAGCCAAGGAAAGATTCATAAAGGGTTCTGCTCACAATGTTGAATTCGCCCATCTGAGTTTAATAAAGCACACATCCAAGTGCTTGCAATACACATACAGGCTATTAGGGTTTATCCTGGTGGGTGTTTCATAGTGTACAATATTCCACAGTAATCATAATAATTTCACAAGAGCTTGGAAAGTAATGTTATGGTCTCAAGTGTCCCAAATGTTAAGCAGAAATCTGCCAGATATTTGATCAGTTTATTATAGCATCCCAGCCTCTGGCATTCTCAGATACAAAGCTAATTTTCTTCCATCTCTGAACAATTCCTGGCTCCAAAACATATATATTAGTATTGTTTGAGTGAAATGTCCAGTTGGTTTAGAGCAGGGATCCCCAATCTTTTTTACCCATGAGCCACATTCAAATGTAAAAAGACTTGGGGAGCAAAATGAGCATAAAACATGTTCTTGGGGGTGCCAAATAAGGACTGTTATTGGCTATTTGGCATCCCCTATATGGACTGCCAGCCTACAGGAGACTTTGGTTGGCAGTATACCTGGTTTGTATGCCTCCAAGCCAAGAATTCAAAAATACGCACCTGCTTTGAGGCCACTGTGAGCAACATCCAAGGGGTTGGAGAACATGATGTTGGGGGATCACTGGTTTAGAGTCACATCAGAACAAAACTGCTGCCTGTGTTTGGCTATGAAGCTGGGCCAGAGTTAATGCTCTAAAACAGTGCTGTTCAACTTTTATACAAACACAGCAAGACTAGGGTGCATAAAGCCTGCGTGGCCCAAGTTGGACAGCACTGCTCTGAAGTAAAGCCAAGGAAAGAGGGGGTGTGACAATGTTCACACCAGGTCACCTCATTCAGTAATGGCAGCTTACAATGCACTAATCTTAGAAGGGAACAACATTATTCTGTACACCAAAACACAAAACCAGATTCGGGCTGGCTTATTATGGTACCAAACATCCCTCTGTGGGCTGGAGTCTGGGAAAAAAAAAAAAAACATTGTTTCTAATACCCACTAAAAGCCTATATAACCTGTAGAACATCTGGCACTGTCTCAGTCTAATTGTTGTGAAAGTGAGTCCTTGAAGTCAAGTCATATGGTGGACCCTAGGAGGCCCAATCCTCCAGCAGAATTATCAGGGAGATTCTGAGAATCATTCATGTTGGTTCCATATAACACAATAAAATGAACATGATATGCAATCTACAAAGACAAAGGTACACGTTTCCCAATGAATGGGCACTTTTCAGGTTCTCTTCCTATGTTGTTGTATTCACTCATGTACTTGTACCCACACTTTTTTTTTGTTTTTGTTTGCAAGTAGCATGGACCTGGAAATAAAAAGTACACCTAAATGATTTAGAAGTACTTTGGGGGATTTATAAAAACACTTGAGCTTCCTACATCTAAAGGGAAACGTGTGTGGTGTAACCACACGTGCTAAGCAGACTGGGCAATCACATCTTTTCTTATAACAGAGAAAATGGGGGTAAATCAAATGCACATTCTTGCCCTACACAAAGATTTGTCAAATGAGCCATGCTGAAGTAAAAAGAACAAAAATTCTACCACACACAATCTTCCCAGATGGAATAAGATCAAACAAAACATTTACATAGAAGGCAGTAACATGTTTGGTTCCCAGATTATAGTGTCTAATTTAATATGCAACAGCAGACAGTCCTACAGATGATGACAACATACCGTAACAGTCCGCAAACAAAAGTTTCCTTTGATAGGTTTCTGATAAATATGAAGTCATCTTCAAAGGGCCAATTTTACCAACTAAACTCATAATGTGTCTCACATGGAGGCATCTCATACCTTCCCCCCAAGAAGACACTTTAATTGTGGTTTCACTGGGAGTCTCATGGCATTGAACTCTTTTCCCTGATTGGTTGATTTCATGGACATATGGATAAAAAGTTCTCAAAAATGTCAGCATCAATTGATGCATCATGATGTTAGCAATTGTGTAATAAAAACCATTTAACAACCTACTACCAATTCCAAAAAGAAAAAGCACCAACAAACTCCCCAATAAGAATCAACATCCAGTTTGTTTGCCCATCCCCGTCATTAACAGCATAAAGTAAAAGGGGTTGGGGGGGGGTTTATGCCAAATATATCTAATATTGGGAATTGACAATTGGTTATTTAATTTGGTAAGACAGGTTCCAGTTAATTAAAACTATATCCTGCTCATAATTTGGTGCACACTTAAGTCCTTAAGATTTTTTTTTCTTATGCTTCTATGCTATTGAAGGGTGGTTTATTAGGTTAACTTTGGGACAGTGGCACATAGGCCACTGAAGGTGGATGAACAGGAACAAAGTTTGCTATCTGGGTGTCTTTATTGGGCTGATATGTAACATATCCCATATATTATATTGTATATTGTTTTCTCTTAAATAGAGGTAATCCCACCTTGAGACAGACCACTTGTGGTACTGAAGTTTTAGTATTATTGCTTTATATTCTAAATGTCTTAGCACAGTAAAGACACAAAGAGCTACTTGTTGCTGCTAAAAGAGACAATACTGATAATTTTCTCTACGTGTTTTTTTTTTTGTTTTTTTTTTAGCAAGGACAATTCTTAGCATGGTCTATGGCGGGGTATTTTTTGGCCTTCTATAGCTACAACAAGTAATTCTGTATCACTGCCCTAAAATAATATGGCTGCTTCCATGTCAAAGAATGCGTTATGGACCCACAAATTTGTGCCTCATATATTACTGCCCATTTCACAATAAATGAATGGAAGTAAAAACAAAAAACCTTTATATGGCTAAAAGGGTCCAAGATTTAATTCAGAAAGTAAGGGTATGATGAAGGCTATGAGGTTGCCCTCCCATTGTTGCATTGACAGCCACTGCTTTGCTGAATTAGCAGGATTTGCTTTCGTTCAACCATACGCATCTCACATTAGTGACATTGGCAACTTACGACGGGATGTCAAGCCTGGTTTACAGTCAGCATTCCAATTCATCCCCCAGGTTCTCACTTGGGCTGAGGTAAGGTTGAGGTTAGGGCTCTGTTGAAGGCCTAGTACAGTATTCCACTCTCATCCTAGCAACCCAAATCAGTACAGACTTTGCTCTACTATGGGGTCCCCCATGCTCCTTCTTTCACTGGAACAGGGGGGGCCTAGCCAAAACTATTAAATATTGTCTCAAAACATTTTTTTCTCCTTCACCAACTTTACAGTTGGCACCACACATTCAGGCAGGTGGTATACCCCTGGCATGGGCCCAACTTGACTAGTCAGTCAGGAAAAGTATAGCAAAATTCATGTTTCTAATGTTCTACCATAGCAAATAAGTTTACAGATAAATGTGACTTTTACAATGTTTTACAATGAGTTTTCCCTGTATCTTGTGTTTAATGGCTTTCCCCAATTCCCATCGCCTGGAGTCAGTCACTTCTACACACTCTGGTGCGTGCATGTCTTGATTTCCATGTGAACAGAACAAAGTTATAGCTGCACTGCATGGGTGATTTGTAGTGACAAATGGGCTATCATCAGTGGGTTTAACATGCCGCAGTGGGTTTAAATTAGCATCATTAAGGGAATCTGCAAGGTTTACACAGCTGCAGGTGCTGTCTTCTTGCTGAACGGCTGCTGCACAACTAGCAAATAAAGCAGGTAATATATATAAGATTTACTCTTTCCACCCACCCACATGCCATCTGGCTTAACATACAGAGAAACATGGGTTACACTCAGACACTCAAACTGAAAATACTTTGGGGAAGGCAATTAAATAGAACTTCAGCTAAACAGCATCATTTGAGGCAGTACCTACCTGACTAAGTACAGTGCCTTGTCTTATTTCAGACAGTTACTGGTACTAGTTAGGGGGACTCTTACAATCATGTTTATCTCACTGACACACACTGCTATTCCCATCGCTATGACTTACGTCATAAGGGACCTGTCACCCTTGGAAATAATTCCAATTCCTTTTTAATTTGTTATTGAGCAAAATAAACCTTATTTACACTATTTTGTTTTCTTTGGTCTTTGATTCACAGCAATCAGGCAGGCCCCATTTTGTAAAATCTGTAACTAAGGCAAGCGTTGTGTATGTGCCAGTGTGGGGGACCTGATAATCATGCCCCTGATACAGATTTATAGACAGGGAGGAGGGAGGAGTGCAGTGCCATCTAGAAAATGTTAAATGGAAAGTGAAAGTAATGACTGCCCTGCCTATGCATGAAGCATAGAGGTGGAGAAGGCAATAAATGATTAACAGCTAAGAAAAAAAGAATTTGGATTTCATGTTTCATTTGCAAAGGTCTTATTATACAGCTCTTTATGTCAAGCCTTAATGTGTTCTAAAGTTTTAGTTCTAAAACATGGAGGCTTCTCTGTTTTAGGGGCTGAATAATATCTGTACATTCTTTAAAATGCTGAGATTTCAAACATCTAATAAAATGGTACATTGCTAATCCTTTGAGTGTGCATCTTGGAATATATACTGAAATTACTTACTCCACCACCATTCCTGTTCAAGTAACTACAGTAGCTTTTACGGGACTGCCATTTTACCATATTCCTACATATACACACAAAGGAATAAGTGAATAAACCACTGATTGGCAGATAGCAGCTCTCAGATGATGCTGGACTACAACTCCCAAATTCCAAAGGACCAAAGGCAGCTGAAAGGTGCAGTTGAATAATGTGGGTTTCATATTAATTTTAACACAAATTGCCAGATGAGTTTGCGTTATTTAGGATGTCTGAAATTCAATACTTTATTTTGAGAGCTTTACAACAAAATTGGCAAATTATGAACCTTTTGAGATCTAATTACCCAAATAAAAAATCAATAACCGTTCTGCATTTGGGGTAAAGACATTTACATTAAATGCTATTGGTCCTCACATCTGCGTTTCTGGGGCTGCTGCAATCACAATGCTTAGGCCGGGAAGGTGCAAGGCATGGAGCCTGTTCCACCAGCACAGAAAGAGAGCTGACACTTTACAATACATTCCAAATACCAAATCATTACTGCAACTACTGGATTTTGAGCAATGCACAAGGAAGAGCAGTTTCATAACGAACAGACAAGAATTCACATAACACTGCTCAAAGGAGGAATAAATATGTCCTAAAAGGAAAGAAATACACATGTGCATAAAAGTTCACGTAGAAATGATGCTGGGCTATAATTGCAAATGGATTTATCCCTATACCTCATTTGTGTTGGCCCCAAACTGCTGTAACAAGGTGGGCTGGCACAAATACACCGCAAGCTGGCAGATGGAAATGATTTCAGTTACAGGCACACATTTTTACAGAGCCATCAAAAATGAAAACTACCATAGTGATCTCAGCGTAAGCCCTGGTGTCTTGTTTGGCATTTCCAAATAGTATTTCAGGGCTGAGATCACTATTCCTTTACTACCCAATATATTTCTTTTACATCAAAATCACTTATACATAAGTTAATATCAGTAAGTATTTTAAAATGTGATTCTACATGATTACTTGGCACTTAAAACACTTGGCACTTATATTTAAAGTCCACCAGTTTAGACCTGTACCATTTTCTGTCAGCCAATGACTGGGCCTGCTTTGTATGTCAGTCCCTTTCATAAAAATGTTTGTGGGAAAAATACTCAATTCTCTGTACAAGACAAACTTCGTGAACCCAAGTAGCTAAACTGTCAAATGGTGTTGAATCCCTGGCCCAGCCTCTGGCAGCTGCTATATTAAAGTGTTGGATCATGAAAATCAGTCATCAAAATCAATAGTGATGCACCAAATCCATTATTCTACCAAAGTGCAGGGCCAGAACTAGGGTTAGGCAGAAGAGGTACGTGTCTAGGCAGCAATGATTGGGGGGCGACAGACATGTACCTTTTCTGTGTACTTACCCCTAGTTCTGGAGCTTCGCGCCGGTCAACAAGGTAATCTCACGTGTGCACACTCCTGTGGTTGGGAGAGGGCAGTCGTTGGTTCTGATTGTGGGCTCCTTGCCTTGGGGGCGCATAGAGCCCGGTACCGCCACGGAATCTGACTTCTTAAAGATACGTGACTTTAAATCCTTGACCGAATCAATGGTTTTGTTTGGATGATGCCATTTTTATTTTTCACAAATCTGAACATGTAAATTAGGGTCCAGAGATCAGCATTCAGACAAATCTTCTGTGTAGGATTCCATGTTCAGCCCAATCCATAATAGATGGATTCAGTCTCCTCTAACAATATGCTACCCTATGAGAAGCCATAGTCCAACACTATAATTTGCAGTAGCCTAAGCAAAGCAGCATAGCCATATCCAATGTAATGTGTTACAGTAAGTTATATATAGATATAACCCCCCCCCCCCCCACACACACACACACACACATACAGTGGTGTGAAAAACTATTTGCCCCCTTCCTGATTTCTTATTCTTTTGCATGTTTGTCATACTTAAATGTTTCTGCTCATCAAAAACCGTTAACTATTAGTCAAAGATAACATAATTGAACACAAAATGCAGTTTTTAAATGAAGGTTTACGTTATTAAGGGAGAAAAAAAACTCCAAATCTACATGGCCCTGTGTGAAAAAGTGATTGCCCCCCTTGTTAAAAAATAACTTAACTGTGGTTTATCAATTTCAATTTTCAATTTCAATATCAATTTCTGTAGTCACCCCCAGGCCTGATTACTGCCACACCTGTTTCAATCAAGAAATCACTTAAATAGGAGCTACCTGACACAGAGAAGTAGACCAAAAGCACCTCAAAAGCTAGACATCATGCCAAGATCCAAAGAAATTCAGGAACAAATGAGAACAAAAGTAATTGAGATCTATCAGTCTGGTAAAGGTTATAAAGCCATTTCTAAAGCTTTGGGACTCCAGCGAACCACAGTGAGAGCCATTATCCACAAATGGCAAAAACATGGAACAGTGGTGAACCTTCCCAGGAGTGGCCGGCCGACCAAAATTACTCCAAGAGCGCAGAGACAACTCATCGGAGAGGCCACAAAAGACCCCAGGACAACATCTAAAGAACTGCAGGCCTCACTTGCCTCAATTAAGGTCAGTGTTCACGACTCCACCATAAGAAAGAGACTGGGCAAAAACGGCCTGCATGGCAGATTTCCAAGGCGCAAACCACTTTTAAGCAAAAAGAACATTAAGGCTCGTCTCAATTTTGCTAAAAAACATCTCAATGATTGCCAAGACTTTTGGGAAAATACGTTGTGGACCGACGAGACAAAAGTTGAACTTTTTGGAAGGTGCGTGTCCCGTTACATCTGGTGTAAAAGTAACACAGCATTTCAGAAAAAGAACATCATACCAACAGTAAAATATGGTGGTGGTAGTGTGATGGTCTGGGGTTGTTTTGCTGCTTCAGGACCTGGAAGGCTTGCTGTGATAGATGGAACCATGAATTCTACTGTCTACTAAAAAATCCCAAAGGAGAATGTCCGGCCATCTGTTCGTCAACTCAAGCTGAAGCGATCTTGGGTGCTGCAGCAGGACAATGACCCAAAACACACCAGCAAATCCACCTCTGAATGGCTGAAGAAAAACAAAATGAAGACTTTGGAGTGGCCTAGTCAAAGTCCTGACCTGAATCCTATTGAGATGTTGTGGCATGACCTTAAAAAGGAGGTTCATGCTAGAAAACCCTCAAATAAAGCTGAATTACAACAATTCTGCAAAGATGAGTGGGCCAAAATTCCTCCAGAGCGCTGTAAAAGACTCGTTGCAAGTTATCGCAAACGCTTGATTGCAGTTATTGCTGCTAAGGGTGGCCCAACCAGTTATTAGGTTCAGGGGGCAATTACTTTTTCACACAGGGCCATGTAGGTTTGGATTTTTTTTCTCCCTAAATAATAAAAACCCTCATTTAAAAACTGCATTTTGTGTTTACTTGTGTTATCTTTGACTAATAGTTAAATGTGTTTGATGATCAGAAACATTTTGTGTGACAAACATGCAAAAGAATAAGAAACCAGGAAGGGGGCAAATAGTTTTTCACACCACTGTATATGATCTTTAATGGCTAGCAGAAATGTAGAGTAGTATACTGTAAATTTTTTGGAAACAATGGGCATATCTTTGGCAAATGAAGTGAGGACTGTGAATAGAGAAAGCCTGCAATGCAATGCACAGGAGATGACTTCATTTCTTTGGCACCTTTGCCCTTCTCATTTATAGCACTGATCAAACAAAATCTTACAGAATTGAAATATAAACAAAATGTGTGTCCAATTCTTGCACATAAACCAATACAACTGTTATTTATGTGCTCTGTAAAGTATTTGCACAGATGGTAATATAGTTTGATCGACATGAATGCCTCAGCTTACCAGATGTGTTTAATGTAAAAAAGCAAATGAAAAAGTCTTGGATACAGCATACAATATAACAGGATCATAGGGATCACTACAAAATGCTACCATTTTTTGTCATGCCAGTCTATTTTCATTTTCCAGATAGGAGACAGAAACAAAACAGCCATACTCTGTAAATATTGATACCAGATTTTAAACATTGGTAGGTCTTTACTCTTTATAACAGGCTTTCATGGGTAAATGCAAATAAACAAGTCTGTTGTAAACAAACATTAAAAAATGTGTTGAAAATCATCATTTAACTATGTTCCTTTTCAGGGCAAGCTACCCCTTTGGCAGTAAAGTCCTTTCTCCCCAAAAAAAAAAAAAAAACTTCTTGCTGCAGCTTTAGAAATTTCAATCTGATCAGATGAATAAGAGACCAATCAAGAAGAGGAATGGATGACTGTATTATACTTATAATTTATAACGGTTTTTGTTTCTTGGTTGTGATGCTAATTCTAAACCTCTTGACATGCAAATGCTCAGTTTCATAGTTGTACAATAATGTTGTTTTGGCCAAGTAGAAAACATGAAGACCAAAATACCTACAGACGGGCATTTGGTTCCAAACTGCTAATAGGTGATCACTCAAAAGATGGTATTTTGTATTGGTAGGATTCAAGTATGTCACTCCTATAGGAGCCCTCACATTGGAGATCATCAAGAGGTGCACTTTAAGCATTCGCTTTGGTTCTGCAGCTTTCTGCAAGGGGATATTTCATATACAGCCTCTTCTGTCATTGCACTGTCAATGAGTCAAATAAGCCCCAGAGCACAATTTACTATATATGTGCCACTGTGTATGGACAGTTTTCATCAGAAGAGGAAGTTATTTCAGTGATATTTGCTCTTAAGGTCATCTTAGATGTTGACAGAGAAGGTTTCAAATAATAATGTTGAGTATCAAATTTGAAAGAGAACGTGGAAGTTTAGAAATACATGCTGTATACACAGGTAGCCTCATGATGGTGATGAGAATATATTAAATCCCGTCAAGACTTGATAAGTTTTTTACGGATGGGGCAGAAATGGCTGTTCACATTTCCTGTAATAGAATTCTTTGTCAGATCTCTGGTAATTTTCTGCTTCAGTTTAATCTCTGCAGACTGGCAATGAGAAGTTATAGAAGTATATGTTTAAATATGTAAGTATTTGCAGTCTAGACCCACCAACCGCCCAAACACAATTCATGAACCAAACTAGAGATGATCACTTTCCACTAGCTTTACTTCAACCTTTTTACCATTGTACCACCCTTTTAGGAAACAAGTTTGGGTCTGTAGGATGATCACTACTAGTCCATTCAGGTGCAGGTTTTAAACAGGTGCGAAAGGGTTGGGCTTGAGTTCTGTGTTTTAACCCCCCCCCCCCCTCTCATTCTCAGAGTGCCAGGATTACACTTGCCTGTAATATTTCTGTTATATGCTACCACCATAAATAGCAAAATGAAGACCTGCCAAATATAATGTGTCAGTAGTTCCCCGATAAATTGAAGACACTAACGTTTAGAATATAATGTATGTCAGATGGTGATATCATATGCTGTTTAACAGAAATATTTCTGCCTCAATTGTTAAGTTCTACAAATCTTCCAGTAAACAAACAATATAAAGGCTTATAATTCTTCTTTCAGAGAAAATGCACCACAAACATTAAATGACTTTGTACTTGAATGTCTGTGTCTTTGAAGGGGGAAACAGCTGAGCCAACAATGGTTACCCCTTTGCAGGCTGCACTATTATAGACTAGGGGATAGAACTTTAAATGACTTGGTATAGAAGATTTATCAGGTGCAACTGCCAAAGTAGAATTTTCTCCTAAAACTGAAGTCGGTTTTATGGAAGTGCACAGTGAATATGGCACTTTATTCCTACGAAAGCTGCAAATACCTTTGGAATGTGGATTTAAGACGTGTCTTACTTTTCCTTAAAAGAAAATACTCATCTGGTTTTAGAGTCTTTATTGTAGTAATATCCTGGATCTGCAAGCTTAAACCATTCCTGCGGAATTAAGTGATGCCAGACACATTAACCAGGCACCAGCCTACTGCTCTGCTCTTGCTGTGTGTACTTTATATTGTATCCTTTATGTATAATGAACTCACACTTAATTGAGAGGTATGAGTTACTGAACATGCTGTCCAGATAGCTTTATCAAAGTATTAAAAGTTGCAGTGTGACATCCAGAATTTCTGTTTATACATCACACCTGCTTTGGTACCAAATCTTCTTAACGCTCAATAAAATATTGAAATGCACGGTAAATTATTTCTTGATTATATTAAAACATATGAAATCTCCAGTGAATACAGTGGCACTATCTATCAGCCTTAAAATAAATAAATAAATAAAAAGTATCCACTAAAACCAGCACTAAAATTTCAAAAGACTTAAAGCCGTCTGGTTCCAATTACAGAAAGTACATGATTGAAAGTAAAGTGCGCTCTATATTTAACAAGGTTACAGAGTTATTTGGCAGGGAAAGAGAATTACTAATGATGACCAGTCAGGACAAATTTATGAAGTATTACTTAGCATTTACTGCTGCACAACATCTGACCAGGATTTTATCTCAGATTAACAACAATAATTTGTCATTTGGCACTGCCCAATTAACTGGATATCACAACTCTAGACAATTAGTTATAATATCACTCTTTTAGAGCAGTGCCCCATGGAGACCCCATTAGATGCCCAAGATAAATCTCTGCTATCGTGGGTGACCAATAAAGGGAATCGCCGGTGGAAAGTCATTTACGTCATTTTCCCACGTCGTGCAAAGTTGCCTGCAGGAGGAAGCTATGTGCAACTTCAGAAAAACGAAGCGATGCGTATGCCTTTCCATCGGCAATTCGCTTTATTGCCAGTGGAAAGGCATTTCAGGGAGATTAGTTGCCATAAGCGACTTATCTCCCCGATGACCATCAGCCTTGCACCACAAGGTTAGCTCTGGAACCCTTTGTAGAAATATAGATCTATCCCTATCACACTGACACACTATGGTCAATTTGCCTGTATGTTCTTAAACTGTTGGAGGAATACAGAGTATACAGAGGAAACCCACACAGACAAAGGGAAAACATACAAACTCCTTGCAATACTGCCCTGGCTGGGACTGAACAAGGTCTGCAAATCAGCAATTCCTATTTTGTTCCAAAACATGTGCGACAAGCACTGACATCAGATGTTATATGCTAATAGTGCAGTCTTTGTTTATAAAGGATTAAAATGTGATGTTATAATAGTTTTTAAAAGGAAAGGCTAAGTCACTTGGCGGTGCCAAAATGTTAGGCACCCCCAAGTGACTTTAATCGCTTACCTTGTACCCCGGGCTGGTGCCCCTGTTGGGAGAAAACCGCACCAGCCCTGGGTAATATGCAGCGAGTGTTTCCTTTTTCTGTCTTCGGTATCCCTGGGCCAGCGCATGCGCAGTAGAGTAAAAAAGCAGACTTTTTTGTTAAAGTTCCGCTTTCCACTCTACTGCGCATGCACAAGCGCGCAAAGACAAAAGTAGGAGGTGCTCGCAGCAACCCCGGGCTGGTGCAGTTTTCTCCTAACAGGGGCACCAGCCCGGGGTACAAGGTAAGCGATTAAAGTAACTTGGGGGCACCTAACATTTTGGCACCCCAAAGTGACTTAGCTTTTCCTTCTCCTTAAATGCAGTTCTTAACAGACTCTGCATCTTGTAACATCTAAAAACAAGGAGTTCATAAAGTAGATTTCACACATACAAATAAAGTTATGGGTATATAGGAATAGAATGTTAGCCACAAAATATTCACAACCATAAAATGACAGACTCTAACCCTAGTTAAAATTCTAAATTAATGACATTTTTCAATTAGGACAGCTGATTTTGCATGCCAAAATAATTCTAGCCAACCTTAATAAAGATCACAATTATTCTATTTTTATTACCACTTGAAGTATCAGTGGCCACCATTCTTTGGCAACCTACAGTGCTACCCAAATGTTACATGTAGTTCTAATTAAAATGCTGGGCAGGACACAGCACTAATAAAAATAAATATTCATAACAGAAGAAAATGACACACAAGTTTATAAAGTATAAATATTAAAGGGGACAAAAACCACCTAATATACCTATCACTGTTAATGAAAAAAAGAAGGAATGAATACCATTTTTATATGCTGAAATGCAGCTGCAAAATAGTTCTTCTCTTTCTGCATCATTTAATGTACTGTATAGTGCAAAGTTGCTTGAAACTGTGTTCACTTATCAAAAAGCTTAAGTTGTGTTTGGGTGGAGTTTCTCTTTAAAAATGAAACCACAGTTGGAGTCAAAAGTAAAAGAACAACCCAAAAATTAAACCTGTGCCATAAAGAGGAATAATATTTAAAAAGTAAGCAAGAAGGCAAAAGCCATGATTGTATATGGACAGACATGACTACAAGGAAATTACTGGGTAAAACTAGAAAAAAAAATAAAGACTTTTTTTGGGGGGGGGGGGGGGGGGGGGGGGACAAATTGAACCAGAGTAAGGACTGTACAGACTGTAACAGTGGGCAGTGATGGCGACAGTATGGGAACAGAAACAAACAGTAATTGAGTGGAACGGGCTTGATGGTAGGAAATGAATCACTATGGTGGGCAGATATGTAACAAAGAGGCAAATGCTCTTCTGGAGCATTTTGGAGAGAAAAAAACTGCCTAATTTTACGATTATATTTAACCATTACAATGTGTTCCAGTATTATAATTGTAAAGTCCGTATATGAGACTGAAGCAAGTGTGTGTTATAGGAGTTCTGCACTAATACGATGAGGGGACAAGCCTGAACCGGATTCAATTTTTTTTTTCTTTTTTAAATCCACAAAGTTCTCATGCCATGCAAAAACAAAATGCTCCCAGCAAGAGCAAACACATAGTTAACATCTACTGTGTCTCAGAACATTAAACAGCTTGGTATGCTCTTGCCAAATCTGGTGAAGTGTAAATAGTGTAATCCATTAAAAAGTTTTTTAATAGCGGTGTCCTTGTGAGACTCGGAGATTATTTCAGCTTCTTAAAAAAAAATGACTTTGGAGTTTGCTGTTCCATTTATCTTAATGGCAGATAAATGGCATAAATAATCTGGAATGATAAAATAGTTATTATATCTAATAAAAGCACTTTATCCGATGGAAGACCTCCCACACCCATTATTATATCTTATATTACTGTATTACAGATAATCAGCCCCTAGAGAAGACTACAAGCTATAGAGAAGATGAATACACGTTCTTTTCATATTTTCAACCTCTTGGCTTTAACCTTCACTTCTTATGTGGATTTAAGAATGTCCCTTGTGTTCTCTCTCAGTTTCTCACTCAAAACTGGAAACCTGATTTACATTCACCTACTGGGTGACAAAACATGCAAGTCCTTACTTGATGTGATCAATTCTCAATCAATGGCCAGCAAGCCACACCCAAAGCAAATGGCAAAAGTTCCATCTTCTTTAGGTAATGTTTAAAATTCAGCTTTCAACTGAAGACTTAACCTCAGTTATTACTTCAAAGTTGTCCCTTCAGTATTCCTTATTCTTTACTGGACATCCTTCACACTCGGTTTCTTCAAAAAAAAATAATTCTTTTACATTGTGATATTTATCTGCTATTTTATAAATACCACTAAATATTTTGCTTGCCCATAAAAAGAAAAGAAAAGCTCGATTGGCAAGAACAGGTATGGAATCCCTTATCTGGAAACCAGTTATCTACAAAGTTCTGAATTAAAGGCCATCTCCCATAGACTCCATTAAGCAAATAATTCTGTTTTTTTATTTTTCATTTCATTTTTCACTGTAATAATTAAACAGTACCTGTACTAAATCCCAACTAAGATATAATTAATCCTTATTGGAGCCAAAACAATCCTATTGGGTTTATTCAATATTTAAATGATTTTTAGCAGACTTAAGGTATGGAGATCCAAATTACTGAAAGATCCCTTGTCTGGAATTCCCCAGGTGCCGAGCATTCTGGATAACAGGTCCCATATCTGTATTCGGTCTACAATTAAAATAAACCCCATCTCCTCATTTTGTTAGTCTTTTAGGCGCAGTATTCCAAATCAGAGCCAGACCAAGTAGCATTGGTGCCCAAGACTCTCCTACCATTGGAACTGAACCCCTATCCCTGATATGCAATAGACACATGCCTTTACTGCCTAACACAAGTTAAAGCCCAGTCCAGTCACAGGCCCCCCAGTCAAACTGTTGGGAAAACAGTTATCAAAATACACTAAATAAAAAAAAATATATATATGCAGCAGAAGTCAACCTAATAACTGCACTTTGGGGGCTCAGAAACAATTTTTTGGGGGGCAAATTTCAGTTAAGATCTGGTAGGCAAGCTTTGTTTTCTAGGATTTAACATTCCAGTCTATGTCTACCTCATTATGTGTTTTAGATAATAGGACCAACATAGCCATATACTAAATATGGTGATACGCACCATATTTATCAAACTGCACCATAACTCGTTTTCAATTCGGGATTCAGCCAAACCTTTTTTGGCAGGATCTGGCCAAGCTGAATCCAAACCTTTAAGATAACTTGACTTCTAGTCATGCAAACAAGGAAATCCTATTTCTTTTCAACCCTAAGCTTTGAGATTTGGCTGAATCCCAACATAAAGGTTTTGGTGCATTCTTTTCCACTCCTTCCTAATAAAACATTTAACTTTACCAAATTAGCAGCATCTCAGTGTAGAATCAACATAAATCCTAATAACAAATATGACAATAGTATCATACAGCAAAAAAAAGAAAAAAAAAAGCATAACATAGGGGGAAATGTATATTCTCCTCTTCCTGCAAAAAGGACAGACCACAGGCAACTATGAAACCAGATCATCAAAGCGAATATTGTTTTACACAATTTTCCCAGTGCATAATCAAGATTTCTGTCACCAGTCGATTTTTCTTACCTGCTCAGAGGTACAAAAAGGAAGTTACATGGGCTTTGATGATATTCAAGAACCAAGATCATTTGGCCAACAGGCTGTATAATGGTGATCCAAACTCATTTTCCCACACAAATATCTGGGGTATCTGGCAAAAACCAAAGGCTTCCAAATGCAAAGCATATGTTTCTATCTTTTGGAAACATGTTTTAGGATCCATGAAGAGGTTTCTTTAAAGAGGTGGCCCTCAGTGGGATGCTATGCTGTAATTCAAAATAGAGGCAAGGGCTACAGGTTGCCAACCTTGGGCTAATGGCTGACTGGGCCAGACAAGATGTTGTACATTAGTGTTACAGAACAAGCAAAAAATGACCTTGTTGCATAGCTGAATTGCACTTGTTGGAACCAGTCACTTACTTTTTTACTGCAAAAATGGAAAACGCACAGTGCCCGTGGTTACACACATGAAACAAAGAGAAACTGTAGCCACTTTCACGGTATCCATAATCTAGCGGCATCTACACAAAGGCTTGTTGTTCTAAGAGCATCCAGCCCCGCACTCAGGTTCCCTTTCAGCCTAGCAGCAGACGTTTAAAGAAAGCATTTTCCCAGGGAAGAAGCCAAACCCTCATTTTACCTGCTAGTGTGTCACTTGGGAATCTGTGCAATGCTCCTGGGTTGTGCTATACTGGGACTATTGTGTACGACGTTGCTTTTAGGCTGCACTCCAAGAAATAGAGGTGGTTCTACATCAGATAAACTCAGCATTCCCATGTATCAGTGAGGTAATCCTGTGGCCTGGCTAATCCTGGCGAAATAACATTTCATAGTTTATAACTTTACTCTGTATGTATATACTGTTACTAAAATCCTTGCCAGTGCAATGTACCTCTGTGGTTACCCATCCTAAAGCACCCCTCACTCTGCCTCCTAGATGAAGAGTGTATACGTGAGGTTGCTCATTATGTACATATCTCCCAGTGGGACCTCTGAGTGAGTAGTGTACTGCAAAAAGGTAACAATGTGCTACTTGCATGTGAATGGATAACCCTGGCTACACAGGGGATCATTTACAACAGTACCCGGTATATATATAGCTCATGATATGTAAACTGAATCTGAATCAGCAGTTCACGCTGGTCAATGGCATGTTAACAAATAGGCATGCTCTATGTTCATGGACAAGAGTGATTTATTGGAGTTTGTTTATGACAGACTGCTTACAATGCAGCCTATGCATTTTTTGTTAATGGATTCTGAATCAGCATTTGGCTAGGTCGCACTGATCACTGGTATGCACACAAGTATGCAGCTGTATCCTGGGTGTCACTCTGGATAACACCAATAATGTAGGGATCATGTATGATAATGCCAATGTACATTACTCATAATACATTGGTTAGCTCTTAATTTGGCCATTCTTTGTACCCTATTGGCATCGAATTAACTTATAAAGTTACCATAAAAATTGGAACTTTGAAAATAAAATGTGACAAAGCCAGTGAAAGGGTCTCCATTTTGCATGGAACTATGCAGGGGCTGTGCCCCTCTAACTCTGGCCCATTGCACCTTTGCCAAGACCCATGTCCACCCCTGCTCCATGGCACTGGGCCCCCTAGGAACTATTGAACCCAGACAACCCCCTAACAAGCCTAAAAGTGATCTTCCAATGACGCTAAAGTAATAAATGAATCACCTTGTGTAATATTTAAGAACAAAGGTTGTTGGGCCCCTGCATAAACACAGAACTCATGGAAAACTTTAATATTTGAATGGCAGCAGTAGGAAAAGGCCATGTACAATGACAACACAAGGCTAGGTGATATCACTCTTGCACACTGAAGCCTATGAGAAAACTCATTGATCCACGCTGCTATAGGCAAGGCTGACATCACTTGTTCCAGAACCCAGCAACTGTGCTCCGACTTGCCTATTCTGCTGCTGTTTAACTGAACCCAAAGGACTTCATGAAACAGAAAACTGCAAGCTTTTATGTGACAACTTTCCCCTAGAGTAGGGTCCCTTTTTGGTTTCAAGCAGGTAGCCATAGTGACAGTGAATTCAGTTAAGCATTTATGAACCCACTTTCACATTTCATTTCATTTCCTTTGTTTGATTCTTCAAACAACAACCAGATTTACAGAAGGAAATTACAATCATGGCAGTATGAATCAAATAAACAAAAACACACCAATATTAAGCAAAAAATACTCAATGTTCCAACGTACCCAGCTGAAGAACAGATGCACAATGCTCAACATCAAAGTTCAGACAAAGAAAAATAAGTGTACAAACTAATGACATCCATTAAATACAGTTACATGTAGTTACAGAGAAAGGGGAGAGAGTTTGTGAGATTCACATTCATAAAATCTTATGAATGGAAAAAGTATAATTCTAACTTCCATCTACCTTCTTGGGGAATGGAGTGTGCACTCCTGCCTGATTATCACTAGTGTATGGCTTGGATGGGGTCAGTAGGCTCTAAGGCTTCACTAACCAATCCAATAAACACCAACATTGCTGCATCAAAGGCCACATCAAAGGCCAAGTAAAACTTATTTTAAAAAAAAGTTATGCTCTTATGGTCTGTCACACACCAGGAGATTTACTATAGGTATGAAAAGGACACAGCACACTTATAGTCTGCAAATTCCTGTGCTTGCACAATTACAGCATCACTGGGAGTCCATCAAGAAGAATCCATAAGTATATAGAATATGGCATTTCTAGTCTAGGTTTAGTTATTTCAAGGAAAACAAAATCATATTTATTCTTAAAGAACAGTACTGCTTTGATCCTTGACACAGCCAGCTGCCACACAAGTTAATAAGCAGCTCCCGGTTCCAATGGTGTGGCCCTCCTTATGCAACTGCAGAGTGAAGGGTACCAGTGCACTGAGCATGCACCCAGTAGTGGACTTGGAGAAAGAGAATTAACGTGGCCATATACATCACAATCCGCTCACCTAAGGTGGGTGACATTGGGTTAATTTGATCGTTTAGCTCTAGCCAAGCAATTGAATAAAAATGGCAGGCATAGACGCTGTCCGAGTACTGCATCAAAGTGCCGATGCAGTCCCTGATCATACGGAAAATTAAACCTGCCCGATTGAGATCTGCCAAATTTTAGGGGTCTGAAGGACCCAAATCACCAGCTGAAGTCTGCCCATGTATGGCCACCTTATTTCTGCATGACTGGGAAGGATAAGTTTTTGCTGCACAGGGGGCGCCGTTGTACACGTTACAGGGCTGCTGCTTCAGTGTTTGCGCCTCACTACATCTCCTCCAGCAGAAATCCTGAGTGGAGATACAAACCAGAGCTGCATGCCTTGTCATTTTCAAAGCCAGAGCAGAAGTACATTTTAATGAGACAAAAAAAAAAAAAAAAAAACCAGCGCAACTTCCCATCTCATAAGAGAGATTCATAGTAAACAGTCTTCTGTTGGCCCGTGCACGTCAGGAACATGTCCCTGTTGTGTTATTGCAGAGGAATGCCACTATGATCTAGGGAAGACTGCCAATTACAGGAAATATTCCAGACTTAACCTGCAAGCCCATTTATCTTCATATGAATGACCATCTAATTAGCACACTTTCCGCCTTATAAACATTGCTTACTAGCAATTGTATTTCAATCATTCAGCTATGGGGCACTGTGCCTTCCCCTGCTGCACTCCCTTGTGTGCTCCAGACAAACAATCAAATAGTGGGCAGGTAGGTTTTGCTAGGACAAAAAGTTAGATGAACTTGTTGGATGTATTTTTTTTTTTATTTAACCACAGCTACTAACCATTCATTTTACTGAAAAGCACCTATAACTATGGAGGAAACAGGCCCTGCAACTGCTTGGGCCCAGGAATCATAGGGGGCCCTGTGGCACTGATAAGTAGCTGCAATATATTTTCATGGAAAATGTTGTGTTCCCAATGTTTAGGGGCCCCGTTTTCTTGCTGAGGAGCCCAATAACTAGTTATTCCCACTGCTGAAGAGTTCATGTAGGTGACAGCGCATATAATTCAGTAAAATTTAGTAAACTGTCATTGCTTACTATATAAAAGTTATATAAGCTTTTATGTTAGTTGCATAAGTTAATAGGCAAGTCACAGCAGTTTTGCAGCAAAAGTTATGTAAATTACTTAAGTTTTAACATAACTTTTGCCCAGGTGCCCCTTTGGATGAAGATTTCACTGGGACCACAGTTCTGCCTTTCCCACTTTGATGGCAGCCCCACTAGAAGACACACCATCATAAACAAATAAGGAGCAATCAACTCTACCAAATTCTTTGGGAGTTACTCAATTTTGATCTAATATCCCCCCGCCTCCCATTGCTGAAAGTGATTCCCCCAAATGTTTCCATAACTCTGCCTGAATTCTGACTGTGCATATTAATTTCATTAATTACTCTCTCCACTTCCCTTTGAAATAATCTGCATTGGCAGCGAAGGCCTGGCATTGGTGATGTGAAAAGGGAACAGACATGAAAAAGAACTGTACTGGGGGTTCTGAGCTATCACAGCTACTAATAGAAACAAATCCCTCTCCTGTTGGACAGAGAACAGCTGTGTGGCTTTTTGCTCATGTCCTACGTATAAATGTCTGCATCAATCCATAGGGAGTTTTCCCCTTCAACTGCAATACATCTGCAATGAAGGGGATTTTTAATTAATCTATTCCACCATTAGGTTTTGAGACATTAAGTGGTTCTTGACCCAAAAACATTTTACCAAGCAAGCAGTAACATTAGCTTGCACTGACTGGCATTAAAATCTGGAAATGTAATGCCCTGGCTACAGAGCACTGACAACCACATTAACAAGACATTACTCCAATGGGAATAAATACTAAGACAATGCAATTATATCATTTGTTTGATTGGCCCAATGACTTCACTGATAAGCTGCAACTTTCAGCAAAGGTCATGAAAGAAAGGCAAGAAGCCAAAAGAAGGTTAATTGTGAACTAAGTGGTAAGGGTCGTGACACGGGGAGATTAGCCGCTGCACGACTAATCTCCCTGAAATGCCATCCGACCGGCTAGAATGTAAATCGCTGGTGGGATGGCATACACGGCGGCGCGATTTGCCGAAGTTTCCTCTCAAGGCAAATTTGGCATAACACGGCACCGGGTATGCCATCCCACCGGTGATTTACATTCTAGCCGGTGGGATTGCATTTCGGGGAGATTAGTCGTCTGCAACTAATCTCCCCGTGTGTCACAGCCCTAACTGTTGCCCATCATCACATTGATTTCCCACAGAAACATTATGGATAAGCCTCAATGCACCCAATTAACCACCAGTGGAACACCAAAACCCACTTACTGCTGCTCAGTTTTATGTGCCCCATGACTTCCCATTACCACTTTATTATTATTTAAGAATTAAACAGACACCTACTACTACTAAAACTTGTTTTTTTTTTTTTTTTTAAATTATATTTGAAACAAGGAAAGAAAAACTCATATTCAGAAACAAGCAGGAAAATTTACTAAGCAGGATGATAACCACCCATATTATATATGTCCATGATTAAAGTGCCTTGCTTACATTATCGATCTGTGACAATATCTTGAAATTCATTCTCTGTACCCCTTTCTATATGAAAGGAATCCTTGCTGCAAATTTCTGACTATTTTTTCCTGAAAATTACATGGACGGATTTCAAACAGTTTTCAGTATCACAACTCGTATATGCGTAAAAAAAAGTTATGATCTGATTCATGAGGTGTTATTTCATTAACTTGATATTAGCCTTGCTGATGTAGAGCTGAGTGATGAGAGAACGGCATAATATATGACATCATCAACACTAAACTTATCATGTGCCCTGTGCCCATTTTCGGTTGGCCCTAGCTTTGGGGCCAACAGATGGCTTAGCTTTAACATTTAATGCAGCTACTTTACACAGTGTGTGTGTATTATTAAATTTCAACAATGAGTTCATTCAACTATTCATGGCCAGCTAATATGGGAGCTAAAGGCTTATTTTGTGTGCACGGTAAAACATGCAACAGGGTTGGAATCTTTAGAAACAGCCACTGAATCCTCTTTTAGAAAGGGATTGCTAACTCCGGCGGGGCCAAATCCATAATGGGAAAATTCCAATGGCTTAAAATTCTGCAGCTGGAAGCACCGCTGAAATGCTTGTGAATATTTATGGGCCCCTGGCAGTGACAACAGCACATATAGCTTGTAAATTTCAGCATGTCCAGCTCCTCGGTTCTGCAACACCTGCAAGCTTTAAGCTGGCAGGCATAATATACTTGTCTTAAAAGACACTTAATGTCATTTTAATATATAATGGGTGTGACGCTACCTTGTCATTTACTTGGAGAAAAAAAATAATTAAAAGAAAACAAAAACAATTTTATATATATATATATATTTATAAATGGGCAAGCTGAGTTCAGTACAAGGATGCAGCAAACTTCAGTAAAATATTTTCTCAGCTCCCCAGGGCCAGTGGCCAGGATCTACCAGTGCCCCCAAAACCACTGAGCACGCAGACAGCAATTTGGCCAACCCCCTGCTGTACGATTACCATGTCCTGGAGGCTAGCCAAAACTGCACAGGGATTGACCTATGTTAGATAACACAAAAGATGAGTGGCACAATGGGAGATTTTTATGCAACCATCGTGCCCTTTCATAAGCAAAGGTTTCCTAGGTTTTTTAGTGCACACACACCCCAACCCACCCCACCATCATTATTTTTTGTAATTGTACAGGCATATGCTTAACTAAAGGACTCTCAAAATAGAAATACATTAAGTGGCATGTTATTTAAGAACAGGAATCCATCAGAAGCAAGACTGCACACACACAGTACATTACGCAGCTAATCCCAGCACAATGACCACTGGGTATACAAGCTTTTGTGTTGCACCAAGAACTTTTCACCCCATAGTCACGTGTGACACTCTCTCTCTCTCTCTCAGCACTACAAACCTGAAATACCCAGGAATATTCTATCCCATATAATCTCTAGTATGGCAAATCAAACCTTACAGGCTTCTAGCTCTGATTCACCTCCCCAGAATCCTCAGGGCCAACTGCTCTACCTTCAATCCAATTACACTTATGGTGAAGACACATGGAGCTACTAGTAGCAGCTACAAAAATAGATAATGTCACTTATTGATAACTATGGCAGGGTATTTTCTGTCCTTTAGTAGCCGTGACAAGTAACTCCCAGTGTCTTCACCATTATATAGTCAGTTGGAAGCAGGCTCAGTCTAGCAAATGCTAGGAGGGGCTGCTGTAAACTCCCATAGACAGTAACTATTTAGTGGGCTGGTTGGGGGGCTGTTTGGGCCTCTGTGTACTTGAAATGCCAGGGCCTATTTTGAACCTCAGCCTGTATCTGGTGGGAAGCAATGTATGTGACTTGTGAATGCGTTTAATACTTTCATTGAACATCAAGCAAATGTACTACACTTGTTATACAAAACCCTATAATTTTCTTTACACAGTTCGGGTCTGGACTGGAATTCAAAAGGAGCCCCTCTGGCATTTGACTGAATCCATAGACTGCCAGTATTCCCCATATTTTGACACCATCTCTCTGATCCATGAAATTTTCACCAGACCTGTGAATGAGTCATAAACTCACTCAGGGCCTCAGACAAGCTGTTCTGTTTTATACATTGGAAATATCAAACAGTAATTATCTGCATTTATTGTTTAAACGTATTCCTGTGGGCACAGCCCACTTAACACCTGTATTGCCATGTTGCAGAAAGCACAAAAAAATCACTGTGCAGCAAAGTCAGGCAAATGCACCAGTGTGTAAAGGCCCTAAACCATTTAATAAAGCAGAGTGCCTACAAAGTGTTAGCAACAGTGGGTTATACTTGGCTTTTCCATGAATGATTAGAAATCAAAAGAAAAAGATGCAGAACCAAGACAAACAAACATGCTACATTACCAGTGCCCCGGGCTGCTTTGCAAGCTTCCACCTACACACTCATTCACACTGATTAGCAGAGAAAACAGGCTTTGAGCCAATTGTTTAGGTTGGGAGTTGTAGCAACATATAAAATCCCAGTATCTTTCACCACATCAGACAGCTACCATTCCCACGAGCCACCCATATCGTCAGACAGCCTCACTCCAAGTGCCAGTTACTGTTTGTGCTTTCTTGATGATTCCATGCCACAAGCATAGTAATAAGCGACTAGCCTCGTGGCTACCTTCTATAATCCTTATACACTATAATACCTATGCACCAGTTCAAACATTGACTATAGGTGCTGCCCCATAGGTTTGGAATTCAGAGAACTGGTTTATATGTGGGATTAAAACAGAATTAAAAAAACATGGGATTAACGAGGTCCCACAAAATCCAATGCAGATTAAGGGGTATTAGGACCGTTACCTACACTGCTTAGCAGGTACAGACCGAGATTCAAATTAGGCAAGGCATTTTGGGTACAAAAAGACCCAAACAGAGCCAATATTTATTGGCTGTCTATGACATCTTACAGCAGTCCCTCTAGAACTACAATATAACACTAAACAGATTACCAGTGCAGGCCTGAGTTTGGAACAAAATCATGCTTGTAAGCCCCTATAGCCAAGTAGCACTGTACAAACCCTGCACATTCCACTTACTGTGGCACCTGCTGCATGCAATAATAAAGGGATGAAGGGCAACAGGTGGCTGGTGCAATCCTAAACTGTCATGTAGCAAATACCAAACACATAGCTCACTGTATGTACAAATTTATTCATATTTAGGTCTGCCTATGAATATAAGAAAGTAAGCTTAAGAATTCTCTTATAAATATATATAACCATAGCAGAGATGAACTACTCTGTCAAAGCATAAGACACTGCATGAAAAATCCCCTGAATGCTTAGCTGTACCCCCTATGGCTCCTGCTTAGCTGTACCTCCTATGGCTCCCTCTACATGGCAAGTGCCTCAGCTGACATTATTCATCATATATGACTGACTTTAACACGTTATCTTCCGAACTGTCAAGAGTATCCATTTCTTCATTTGCCCACATTGACAGCTGCTAAAAACACAGATTCATGAATAAGTGACAGGGGATGCTTAACTACTGCAAAACAAGAGAGAAGAAGCCTATGAAACAAAAATATTGAAATATATGGGTTTTGAAAATGTATTTCAACAGGGGAAGAGATGCCCGTTAAGCCTCCCCAGGATTTGTTTTATCTATATCTTATAAAAACATTTTTATTTATATATGCAATGGGCCCCCTGAGTCTGGTAAGCACACTAAGCACAGGCATCAGCCTTGATGTTCCCAAGGTATAATGGACTACAAATACCAGAATTCTCATTAATCATGTGAAATTGATCCTTATGTCTAACTGCATGAATGAACAAATTAGTAAAGCTGGCCATGCATGCACACAAAATTGTGTATGCTGGCCCACCATTGTCGACCGATATATTTGTAAAATGGATATTGGTCGGTACAGGGATTGAGCAGGTTTGAACATTTCTTCTGCGAATGAACCATGTCAGGCAGTGCATGATGAATCAGTAGATAAGTGAAGAGGAGCCACAACTCCATGTGTAGTCCCTTATATAATTCCTACCCCTTCAATGCCTCTTTTCACCCACAGAATAAAAGTGGCATTTAAACATGAATGGGAGCACAGGACAATCTGTATAATTTATGCCCTTAGGTGACAAAGTTTTCCAACCATTTGGTGCATTAATGGCAGGGTTGACAAACTTTGTCTCCATTTGTTAGAAGATACTTCATGGTATGCTTTAAAGACTTGTTAGGCACCCCAAGTGACTTTTCACCTCAGGGCCAAAGCACCCCTGCAAACTGGCCTGGTACTTTGCAAGAAAAGTGTGGTGACACTGCCACACTTCATTTGGATTCCCAGCATCCCTTGCAGCACATAGTGCTTAGCATGCAGCACATGTCTGTCTTTGTTAAGGAAAGACATCATGACAAAAGTAGTAGAGTAACGTTTCACAAAAAAATTACTAATTTTACAACCGAGGATTGGATTGGGTAACACATTGTAATTGGTGTGAATTTTTGCCATGCTGAATCTCATGGAATAAATGCTCACTTTTTACTTATAAGTGAATTAAGTATTTTTGTTTGTAGAGAGTAAGGTATCAGGGTGGCACATAAATGTGACTTTTTCTAGTTTTAAAGGAGAAGGCAACACAAAATATAATTATTTTCCTAATAAAAGAAACTGAAATTCTAAGCAGCTTTGCAATATACATTTATTACAAGTTTCTAATGGTTTGAGTTATTTGAATTTATAATTGCTATTAGAAGCAATGTTTGCCTGTCCTTTTCTATTCTCTGCCCTGGTGGCTCAGACTGTTGAAACAATGTAACACAAGCCAGCAGAGTGACAGACCTGTATTGCTGGGGAAGCAAGACCTTTGCAACATTGTTTAAAATGTAATAAGAGTTCAGCAAATGCTGCTTTCAATAGCAATTACATTTACAAATAACATTTGAAGCACTACAAATTTTTAATTATTTCATATTGGAAAGTTGCTTAGAATTATGTTTTCTTTCATTATGCAAAAAAATATTTTTGGGGTTGACATGCCCTTTAAATTACAGTCTGACTTTTGTGCTGGCTTAGCGATTATATATTTCTTGTTAATCATGTCTTTTATTTACTTCCCCTAATCAAACAGCTGCACTGTAATCATATTATAATAGAGCAGTCATCCTCACACAGACACTGACTATCAAAGTTCATGGCTGATTATGCAGTATAATTTAGCATGTACCCTGCAGCAAGAATGCGTTGGTGAGTAAATGCAAGGGACTAAAGTAAGTGAGCGCAAAACCTACAAGAAAGGCGGACAGCTGAGTAAGTGAACTTTGGGAAAAATCCTATCCAATGAAATATTTTGGGAAAGAAATGAATATCTGCTTGCATGCCTTTGATGACTCCCTGCACCATGGGAGGGCTATAAAAGTTAGGCAAACACAGTATACCCCTGAACGTGTAATAAAAGTCACAAAGTCATACATTCTAAATTGCCAGAGCAGGGATATCTACTGTTTTATCCTCCTTGTTAGTGAGGCACAGTGCGACCAGCACCACACCAGGGAGCCCCTAGGGATCAACCCAGTCATTGTTTCAGGGCCAGGCACAGGAACTGAACAGTATATGAGGTGGGTCTAAAATTAGATCTCAGAATGGACTTCTGACTTTCCCAGGCGCACCCACTGCTTGATGTCACGATTTAGATTATTTTCTAACAGCAGCTGTTTCCAGAATAACCTCATTGCAGTCAGCTAGTTAACAGGAAAAACAGCACATACACCTCGAGTGACAAATATATATTACATACACAAAATTACAAAAAATGCATTTGTTTGTTACATAAAGCAGAACTGTCCAACCCTATGGTTAGATTTTGCTGAACTACAACTCCTAGTCCCCTCAACTTTCTTTAGATATCAGATTGGGCAACATGCATATAAAATTACTGCCACCACCTTGCCCTATTTGCACTACATCAAATTTAACAGCTGTTTTATGGGCAAGCACCCTTATTTAGACCCTCTCAAGTGCACTCCACTAATAGGAGTGCGATAAATTGCCAGAGCTGCAATTTCATAAAAGGAATACTATATAAACCTAGCTACAAAATTATAGAGATATAGATTGAGACATTCAACCCAAATACCATCTGCTATAACCCAACAACAATTCCCATAATCCTCAATCAAATATCCACTTAGAACCACATGACCTAAATGAATATAAGGCCACAGGTCAGTGGGCTGTTCAACTAATACACTTCAATCATAAGGGATAATATTCCATATTTTCAGCAGAGATCATTAGCTGGAGTTCGGTTGTGCCCACCCTGTGCCACCTGACTGGGCACTGTGTGACAAATAACACAATTGGATTATATATGCATCATATCTGTCTATGGATCATATACTTAAGGCACCGATAGCACCAAACTGAGCCCTGGTTAACAGCACCCTAAATAATAAGCCATCTCAGATTAATGTTGGGAGTCTTCTGTATTGAAAGAAAAATCATATAGAAGTTTCCATACTCTTTTTTTCTGGAACTCAGCAAAGTGCCAAGGCATTATGAAGAAACCCAGAGAGTACAATTAAAAGCACAGTGGTGCAAGGATTGTCACTGCTACCTTTCAGCGCTGATGAGTCCCACATTGCAGTACCATACAGGCTAGTTAACTGGCCACTGATAAAACTGACCAAATGTGACCTTAGATCAGGGGCATTTCAGCCCCTAGTGCCACCTGAGGCAGCCTATGGGATGACACTCCCCCCCCCCCCCCGTCCCTTTAATCAGAATTTCAGCTGTTGAAGTTACTAGAAGCAGCTTTTTTCTGCCCCTGCTTAAGACTGTAAACTTCACTGGTTTAGGGACTGGTGTGAATGATGGATAATCTCTGTAAAGGTGCTGCTAATATCGTGGCTCTATAAAAAGTATACTAATAATGAACACTAACATTCTACCCATATATGCTATTTTGAATAAAGTGCCATTTTTAGATTGCTGGAATTCAATCCCCACTGCAGACAGGCACCAGTCAAGTAAGTCAATCTTTTTTAATGCAGGGATTTACAGATTCGTAATGGCACAGATGACAAGTTCATGGTCTTTCAGCTGCACTATTTCACTCTCAGTATTTTAAGTTCAGTGAGCAATAAGGAAGCTTGGAGCTCACACTCAGATGGTATTAATCTAACAGCACTACAGAACAGGGATGGTTTCTAAGGCCAATCACAGAAAATGTCTTAGAGAGTGAATAACTCATTTATAAGAGCAGACTGGACACTTCCTGTTCTACAGTTTCTTGCAACTGTCATCTGACAGGAAGTTCTATTAACCTGCAGACAATGATGTAGCTGACGGAATTTCTGAGATTCTTATCTGAAGACCTAGCCACTTGTGGCTATGCCCTAGATATCAGCAATAGCACTGATCACGTTTCACACCTGTTTCTTCTGGGCACTAATGCCACTCATAAACACTGACACTTAGCATCAGAGAGCTGCACTGCTGTCCTGGTAGAACCATTGCCAACACACCCTGATGCAATTAATCACTTTGTCAACTAATCAAAATTTTACAAACATTCTTATGTAAAACAGCAAGTATGACATGTTCTATTAAGGTCACCCTGGGCAAGCTACTTTGCATTTTGCCCATTCCCTGATAAGGATAAATATTTATAAACAGGAGAGGACTGGTGTATAAGCATTATTGAGTTATAACTGGGAACTTTTTATCACAAAGATTAAACCTTTGTCACTGTAACTACTTTGGGACTGTAATTTCCAGCAACCCCATTAGCTCTGCTTGCTGCAGAAAGGTGGGATGGGACTTTTAGTTCTGTAGGCAAACAATTAGCAAGTAGGGCTGCAGGCAAATGATTGCTTGTTTTTGGCTCATTATAAAAGGGGAGAATCTTTAACACCATCCGTCGGGCTACAGGTCGCCACGACCTGGTGTTCAGGAAAGAGCTAGACAGTCCCCCCTCCAAATGGCTCTGAAATAATAAATACTTTAAATGTATTTTATTTATTTAATTTTTCAAGTTTTTTTGTACAGTTTAACAGAAATATTGTTGCCAAATGTAAATGAATTATGTCCCTATTGTTATCCTATACCCACAAGGTAGATTTAGTCAAAAAGAAACACACACTCTGTAAGGCGATCCAGCATTAATAATGCAGTGCATCTGAATAGGGAAACCCAGAGCATCCGCAACGAGCGCTTCACTTGTTTCCCAGTTTGTCAACAAGCACAAAAAGTACCATTTTTATTTCTTTTATTTTGGGAAGTCAGCCTTAAGTTTGAAAAGTAGAGAGTTCTACTATTAGCTTGGGCATGTCTAATGTGCTAGATGTTGTGGAATGGCTAGCGAGCGGAGGACAATGCTTCCATTCTATTAAACAAAAAACGAGATATGATACGTTTAAATTCCATCCCTTGATCCACAAAGGGAGTCCTATTAACAATCCCCTAAGGGCTGGCCTTAATGTGCTACATTTACCTAAACAGCTGATAAAATATAGCAATAAAGCCTGTTGGTAATAGTGCCCACTGAATGAACAGTATGGGCCATAGTCCCTACATTAGTCAGTGTGAACATCAGGAGAAGGGGCCGCATTGCTACACTAGTCACACCCTTACAGCCAGGTAACAATGGACTCCTGGCACAGCCATATCAGCTCCCACAGTGTCTATTTCTGCTATTTACACTGCTCAATACAAGACAGGTGCTCAAATACACAACAATGGTTCCACTTGCATACAGTCAAGTATATACAGAAACATGTAATAAAATGTGTAGATTTAAGCCACAGTATTATTATATTTAAATGCTAAAGACTTTTTTTGTTACGGCAGTTTCAATTCCACTTCATGTCATTGGAGACCATGCCCTTTGTGTTATTGTAAAAAGAGTTCCCACTTAATACACATTTCACTCTCGCTTGATAACAGAGAGGCTGTTGCTCACTAATGTATATTTTTATTCCCTGCATAAACCGAAAAGCTGTTAATTCTTTAGATCTAGACTAGTATTTGAAAAGGGGGCAGAGCCCTTGTTACCACCACCTTCTTTCCAGGTTTCACTGAAAAGCAGTGGCTCATGCCCTTAACAGTTAGAAATACTGCATATGTTTCCATACTGGAAAGCTTTCAGGACCTCCTTCTGTATTAGCTATGGTTTGGATCCTATCCAGGTGGACCACAAGCTTTTGGCCTTCCTCCCACTAAGCGTATTGCAGAGCATCTTAGGAAGGATTTTTATGAGGTTATAGTTGCTCTTTATTTTTCTTACCAGATTTCAAAAAGGATGGTTATTCTTGTTTTAAATGGGGCAGCTAATACCACTAGCTAATTCCCCTTGCAGTGTTGCTTGTTTTACATTTAAAGAACAAGTACCCCACCCAGGAAATTATTGTATTCTAATAAAATTATTAAAAAACAAGCAGAAGCAAGCTAACCGAAAGTGAAAAAATCTTTTGCAGTAATCAAACCCCCAAGGAATTAGCAATATTTCTGCAATTTTAGATATGTTCTTGTGATGACAAGAAAATAATCATTCATTAGTAACATGGTGACGGGCCTCTATGATCAACAAGCAAGGTAACACAATAAACAGTATTAGATATTATTAAAAGCACTTTGAAGCTCTCTACATAAATTACATGCCAGTGGGAACATCGTATTAGTTAACCAGTTTGTGTGTGCTCATAAACTAGGGGAAGACAATTTCTAATTTAAATCAACACATAAGTTTTTTAGTGAAAAGAACAGACATTTATTGGCTCAGAAGATTTAACACAAATTCAAAAAACATAAACCATACTATACCACAGTGGAAAGGAAAACCCAGTGCCTCATGGTACCCACTCTCCTTCCTAACGCGTTTCGCACCATTAGGTGCTTCATCAGAGGAAGTGTGGTGTGAACATGTCACTTCCTTTTTATACCCTAAAGCAGTGCTGTCCAACTTCTGTTGTACCGAGGGCCGGAATTTTTCCGACCTACGTGGTGGAGGGCCGATAATGGAAGCCAGTTTTGACCACTCCCCTTTTTGAAACCGCACCCACTTGAAACCACACCCATGTTATCACATGACCATACCTATATTAATGGTTGTAGTACAGCAAAAACCTGCCATACTCTGCCTGCCCTACCCTGCCTGTGTGTGACAATACTCTGCCTTCACTACCCTGTCTGTGTGTGCCATACTCTGCCTGCCCTACCCTGTCTGTGTGTGCCATACTCTGCCTTCCCTACCCTGCCTGTGTGTGCCATACTCTGCCTTCCCTACCCTGCCTGTGTGCCATGCTTTCATTGTGTGTGCCATTCTTGGCTGGTTTGTGCCATACTTGGCCTGTATGTGCCATACTCTGCCTGCCCTACCCTGCCTGTGTGTGCCATACTCTGCCTTCCCTGCCTGCATGTGCCATACTTTCACTGTGTTTGCCATTCTTGGCTGGTTTGTGCCATACTTGGCCTGTGTGTGCCATACTCTGCCTTCCCTACCCTGCCTGTGTGTGCCATACTCTGCTTGCCCTATGATGCTTGTGTGTATGGCACACATAGGCAGCCTACAGTGACACAATGCTGGCACTGCTACAGTCTGCACAATAACTATATATTAAAAAACTTTTTAATCGAAGTACCACCTCAGTATATGTTCTTTTTGTAGTGTGCAGGGATTATTTGTGGGTTTCTACTCTTCCTGAGGTGTGAACAGGGGAACAATATGGGTGATTACAGCCTGAGCCTGAGGTGTGAACACTACAGGGGTTGAACAATGCAGAGATTAAAAGGTGTGAACAACACAAGGGATTACATATTTAAACAATACAGCCTGATTACAGCCTGAATCTGAGGTGAGAACCATGCAGGGGGGGCAGTTAATCACAGTACTGATACCATTTAGATCTTACACAAGAGTAAGCCATCAAAGCAGCCAGACAGGTGGGGGGCCACACAGAGGGGGGTCGCGGGCCACCAGTTGGACAGCACTGCCCTAAAGGTATTAATTTTATACATATTCCAGGGCCACTATTAAAGCCCTGCAACAAGCACATACTATATACAACCTTTACAAATACATCACACAGGGTTCAGAAAGTGGCCCCGAATTCAGCATAAATAATAACAAATGACCAAAAAGAAGTGAATCACCTATCAAAATATATCAAAAATTATTTGTTAACAAAGAAAATTTATAAACTAGAATAAACATACATATACATATACATCTAAGCAGTTCTAAGCCCATAAATGTATGTATAAATCACACAAATGGATTATATAACACATATAAATATATATATATACCCTTTTTAATAGTGGCCCTGGAATATGTATAAAATTAATACCTTTAGGGTATAAAAAGGAAGTGACATGTTCACACCACACTTCCTCTGATGAAGCACCTAATGGTGCGAAACGCGTTAGGAAGGAGAGTGGGTACCATGAGGCACTGGGTTTTCCTTTCCACTGTGGTATAGTATGGTTTATGTTTTTTGAATTTGTGTTAAATCTTCTGAGCCAATAAATGTCTGTTCTTTTCACTAAAAAACTTGTGTTGATTTAAATTATTTAACATTCAGGACCTTTTAGTGAATTTAACTTAAGTTTTTCTGCTCAATTTATTTTTTCTTGAAGACAATTTCTAGTATTATTAAAAAAAAATGAAGAATACTTCTTAACTTCTCCTTATGCGACATCAGAAATTTCAGGAGATTCATCCACTACGTATGGTACCAAAGAGTAATACTAATACAGAAGAAGGATTTATGGTCTTCTGAGATAAAACAAAGATTATCAGGCAAGGTCATCATTCCTAAAGTTTGACCTTTCCCAGACATTCAGTGAATCAATGAACATCTTCATGTGGAGTTTTTATGAACTTGGTTTTTGTTGGCTAGGCTATGCTGAAGTTTCTTCAGCTTTCAGACATAAGTGACATAAGTGAGGCTTATTTTGGAGGCGTTGAACTTGGTGAGAGAAGGATGGTTTCAAAAGACTCAGCGTTAAAGACATAAGCAATTGCATGACTGACTGAAAGTTTTCTAATGCCAGAAGTTCTTGGTAATGACTGAAAAGGTGAAAAAACAAACTGTAAAGGGGTCAACTAAAACAGAGGAGGATACTAGAATGTTCAACATCACTGACAAAGGCAGAGTAAAGAACCAAAGTAAGAGGGGAAACCACCCTGGGAGTCAATTGAAAGTGAGGGGATAATACAGAAGCAAAACAAATTGGATAAGATGTGTGACACATCGCAGTTCAATAAGAAACAAAAGTTACCTGTAGATTGAGGTTGCTATCTGGCTTCTTGGCAAGATCTGCTTATTCTTTAGAGGTCACCAAATAAGTAGAGCTGTGCCTGAACTAGCCACCCATGTACTGGGTCCCTGGTTCAAACGTCTAGATCATACTATGTGCCAATAGAGACCCACTGTGAGAGTACCACACAAAACACTGATCCGGCCTGCATCCTATCAGCTGCCAACTTTGTCTAGAGTGGTATGTTTCAGAAATGTTTACCAAACAGTGTATGGCTACCTCAATACTGGACACAATACTGGTCTGTACTTCTCTCCATAGCTAGGGTTACCACCACTTAGGGAAGAATTAAACAGCACAACATAAAGGAGGAAGAAAAACAATTTATCCTGGGGATATATTGAATAGACCTTTCCTCTCCTGATGTATCTTACCATAACAGGAAGCCCAAAAGTGAAGAGGGCAAAGGAAAATGTTTTGGAGCTCCTGCTGAAATGCACTTAATAACCCAAGTACTAAGATAACAGCTGTGATATAACTAGTACAGGAGTAGCTTTTATTCTAAGAAATGAATTAGCTTTGGCTTTCATATCATTTCTGATGGAACACTGGTAATCCCACAAGTGTGGTCTCAGTCTTGCCCTAATTGCCTTTTAATTCACCTCAAGGATGTTCTTGTGAAATGACACTTGATATAATGATACAACTTGTATTTCACAGCTAATTCCCCTTTAATGGTGAAGTCCAGGAGTTTCTATAGACACCTGTTGTAGTTCTATCACTCTGTAGATGGGCAAGTGTTGCCTTACGCTAAACGAAAAGGACTAAGTAGAATGGTCACACAGGACTGGATTGCCATTACTGAGCACAGAGTTGAGCAACAACGGAGGTTACGGTACTGGATGTGAGGTACAGATTACAGTGTCTCAGTGTGACATTTTATTCAGGTCTACATTGGTATTTATCATCATGTATTTCAAGCGGGAAACTTTTTATCCGTTCACTCTGCATGAGCCCTTTAGTAACAGGTCCCACAGGTCTGGTCATGTCACAATGAACCGAGATATCTGTGCATTGATCGTAAAGTCTATTTCTCACTTCTGTTACAGATGTCATAGCTTTATGCATTTAAATGTTTTTACCAAGTTCAGATCTAACTGGCAAGGCAAGATCGATACTATCTGCATTCTTTTAGCAGCGCCACAAAAGGAACAATTGAACCCCATTCACTGGCCTGTATCTGGTGCTGCCACACAGTAGCAAATGTCATGGAAAGTCCTGCAGGCTCTTTGGAGTCCTAGTTAACAACAGGCGCTGTAATCAATCACACAATAATACTCTGCTCGGGACCCGGCTGGATAGAGAAATAAAAAGAACCCTATTTCCAGATAGTTTCCAGAGAGTTTAACACTTTAAATGCTGCCACTGTCAAAGGAAATCAATGGAACATCAATATCTCAACACCAAATAATTCAGGACAAAAAAATAAATAAAAAAATCCGACATGCAGTATCCCCAGCCAGGAAATGTGTATGTGCTCCCTTGCCTTCACCAGTCTGCAATCCTAAATGGGAATGAATAGAGCTCTGTGTTCCTATACTCCAGCAGCAATGGGGCTACCCACATCAGGTATGCAGTGCCCCTCAGCACATTCATTTGCAGAAGGCCTGTGTGTGCATTCCTATTGCTAACACTGAGATCGGGCACGCACTGCCAAGCTGACTTGTGGATTCTGCCATGTCATGTTGATTCTCATTACAAACCTGCTCAGGTGCTGCACAAAGGAATGTGGCACAAAAAAAAAAAAACACCCGAAAGGATAAGTCTCTGGGTAGTAAATACTAAAGGACTATGCTTATAAGATACAGCCAGAACATAAAAAAAGAATCCAACTACAGCATGTGAGAAAGTCATTATCTGCCCTGCAGCTGTACAGATTGGGAAATCACTGAGCTGCACAGTGGGGCTTATTTCCTAATAATGGGGCCGGAGCTCACAGCCAATATGTACAAAGGCTATGTTTTGTACCAGAACTACTAAGCTCTGTATTCAATGCACATAGACATAGGTATAGCCAAAGCTATTAGGCCCCGGTGTGTCTGGATCTTATACATTAGGAATACCCCACATCAGTGGTTCTCAACCTTTCTAATGCTGCAACCCTTTAATACAGTTCCTCATGTTGTGGTGACCCCCGACCATAAAATTATTCCTAAAACCATCGGAAGTGTGTTTTCTAGGCGATCCCTGTGAGAGGGTCATTCGACCCCCAGGTTGAGAACCGCTGCCCCACATGCTCCCAAAATTGCCCATAGAATGTACAAATGAGGCTTCCACTTAGGCACAGAACATGGTACATAGAAAAAAAAACTGTGAAATCAGACACTGAATAAAAACAAGGCATTTTGCACCAAAATGAATAAAGCACATGTAGTACATTAGCCCCACTGTTTACTTCTTTTAGCTAGAAAACACAACTGTTTCAAGATATTTAAATATGGATGGATCACTGTTCAGCGCCACAAACCAGAAGATATGATATCGTTCATGGTGACAGTATCACTTATCAGCATTGCTGAACCTGCAGCCTTATGGAGGTTGTTGAAGTGCAACTCTCAGTACCACCGAAGGCTATCTGGAGATAGCAGCAGTTGAAGGGCCACAGGTAAGCATTCCAATCGCAGAATGGGTCCTGCATCGGCTTTGCCTTGGGCCCTCCATTTCTATATAATGCCCTGATTACTGGGGTGCCAATGGGGCATCAACACTCAACAGTCTGCACCTGCAGTGAATTCTGAGGGATGCCATTTCCTAACACAAAACATAGAGTGCAGTAAAACAAATAAAGATGTATAGGTGTGCAATTGTAGTAATAGGTGCAAAAGTGTAAAGTGCAAGCAATCCGCATAGTGTAAAGATAATGTCTGATAGGTTGCTATGGGGCAATGCACTTATACACCTATGGACTTATACACCTATGGACTTATACACCTATGGACTTATACACCTATGGACTTATACACCTATGGACTTATACACATCAATGCTGACAGTGTAGCGCTGTCTCTCATAGTGTAAAGATAATGTCTGATAGGTTGCTATGGGGCAATGCACCTATACACCTATACACCTATGCACCTATACACCTATGCACTTATACACCTATGTACCTATACACTTATACACCTATGCACCTATACACCTATGCACCTATACTCCTATGCACCTATACAGATCAATGCTGACAGTGTAGCGCTGTCTCTCCGGTGAGTAGGCATGGTGCCCAGTGCATGTACTGAATGCCAAATGTTCCAGCCCCTCCATAACATGAGGCTCCCCATACAGAAGGCAAGAGCGGAACAAAGGGGAGCAGCGTATCCCTACCTCAATCCACTTCTGTGCCTCCCTGCAAGCCGTGTCTGGGGGAGACTCCTGGGGCGGGGGGATCTCTTCCCCTTGCAGTGTGGCGGAGCTGGCCATAGCCAGGCAGGGAGCAAGCTGTGCCGATCGGGAGATGCGCTGTTAGCGGCTGTGTCTGTGCGGCGGGTCCGCAGTACCGAGTGAGTGTCCCCTTGCCTGTGTGCGCAACGTGATCTGAGCCGCACTAGCTAAAAATAATCAGCAGCCTTCAGCCCATGCAAATCCCGGAGCCGCCTCCTCCTGCTGCTGCTGGGGCAGCCAGGCACTAATCACATGCCTCATTATGTGCGAGCCCAGAGACAGGCAGGGCTGCAGCCCACAGAGGGAGGAACAATTAACAGCCACAGCTTAAATAGCAGCTTTTCCTACAACAAAAACAACTGCAAGGGGAAGCTATTCCTGAAACACCCGGGTGTGTGAGAGATTTACGGTGTGACAGCAGGGTTTATGGGCAAGCGCATTGATGTCTGGCGGGGGTGAGCGGGCAATCAATAGGAACACCTGTTCCCTGTCAGTAATGTCACCTGGGGGTGAGGGTGTCACACTGGCTTACTCACAGCTTTTGGCGTCTTCAACATTAACTCATACAAAGGTATCTGATATATCGCACTATTGTCACACGGTTTTTATAGTGTAGATGTAGGGGCAGCGGGACTATTGCGCACCCCCCCAAGTCACTTTCAGGAACACTCCACTATCCTTCACCCACTCAATTCATTATTCCCTGCCGCCGCCAGTGAAAGGCCAAAACGCACAGACAGTACCTCACACGCAGGTAGGGAGGGTGGGAGCGCAATTAGGGGCGTGGCCAGCACACCTGAAATACAGACCCGTTAGGTTGGTATTCATGTGAGTGACACATCTATCGTCTATCGTACAGGGAGAGACACATTGGGAACCATAATTCAGATAACCAATTTGGCCTGCTCTCTATATGATGCTTTCTTCTGATGATTTACTATATATGGAAATGTCTGCCCCATAATAAAACTACTTGTAAATAACTGATTAAATGAAACTACCTGTAGGACTAGTATGGAGAGTTGGTGCCTGTAATAGCAATGTGGATAATAGCCTCTGGGAAGGGACTGGGGCTGTGGGATAACAGGTATAGTAGGGAGATATGGTGCCTATAGTAGCAGTAGGATAATAGCCTCTGGGAAGGGACTGTGGCTGTGGGATAGCAGGTATAGTAGGGAGAGATAGTGCCTATAGTAGCAGTGGGGGGATAATAGCCTCTGGGAAGGGACTGTGGCTGTGGGATAGCAGGTATAGTAGGGAGAGATGGTGCCTATAGTAGCAGTGGGGGGGATAATAGCCTCTGGGAAGGGACTGTGGCTGTGGGATAGCAGGTATAGTAGGGAGAGATGGTGCCTATAGTAGCAGTGGGATAATAGCCAATGGGAAGGGACTGTGGCTGTGGGATAGCTGGTATAGTAGGGAGAGATGGTGCCTATAGTAGCAGTGGGGGGATAATAGCCTCTGGGAAGGGACTGGGGCTGTGGGATAGCAGGTATAGTAGGGAGAGATGGTGCCTATAGTAGCAGTGGGGGGATAATAGCCTCTGGGAAAGGACTGTGGCTGTGGGATAGCAGGTATAGTAGGGAGAGATGGTGCCTATAGTAGCAGTGGGATAATAGCCTCTGGGAAGGGACTGTGGCTGTGGGATAGCTGGTATAGTAGGGAGAGATGGTGCCTATAGTAGCAGTGGGGGGATAATAGCCTCTGGGAAGGAACTGTGGCTGTGGGATAGCAGGTATAGTAGGGAGAGATGGTGCCTATAGTAGCAGTGGGGGGATAATAGCCTCTGGGAAGGAACTGTGGCTGTGGGATAGCAGGTATAGTAGGGAGAGATGGTGCCTATAGTAGCAGTGGGGGGATAATAGCCTCTGGGAAGGGACTGTGGCTGTGGGATAGCAGGTATAGTAGGGAGAGATAGTGCCTATAGTAGCAGTGGGGGGATAATAGCCTCTGGGAAGGGACTGTGGCTGTGGGATAGCAGGTATAGTAGGGAGAGATGGTGCCTATAGTAGCAGTGGGGGGATAATAGCCTCTGGGAAGGGACTGTGGCTGTGGGATACCAGGTATAGTAGGGAGAGATGGTGCCTATAGTAGCAGTGGGGGGATAATAGCCTCTGGGAAGGGACTGTGGCTGTGGGATACCAGGTATAGTAGGGAGAGATGGTGCCTATAGTAGCAGTGGGGGGATAATAGCCTCTGGGAAGGGACTGTGGCTGTGGGATAGCAGGTATAGTAGGGAGAGATGGTGCCTATAGTAGCAGTGGGGGGATAATAGCCTCTGGGAAGGGACTGTGGCTGTGGGATAGCAGGTATAGTAGGGAGAGATGGTGCCTATAGTAGCAGTGGGGGGATAATAGCCTCTGGGAAGGGACTGGGGCTGTGGGATAGCAGGTATAGTAGGGAGAGATGGTGCCTATAGTAGCAGTGGGGGGATAATAGCCTCTGGGAAGGGACTGGGGCTGTGGGATAGCAGGTATAGTAGGGAGAGATGGTGCCTATAGTAGCAGTGGGGGGATAATAGCCTCTGGGAAGGGACTGTGGCTGTGGGATAGCAGGTATAGTAGGGAGAGATGGTGCCTATAGTAGCAGTGGGGGGATAATAGCCTCTGGGAAGGGACTGTGGCTGTGGGATAGCAGGTATAGTAGGGAGAGATGGTGCCTATAGTAGCAGTGGGATAATAGCCTCTGGGAAGGGACTGTGGCTGTGGGATAGCAGGTATAGTAGGGAGAGATGGTGCCTATAGTAGCAGTGGGAAATAGCCTCTGGGAAGGGACTGTGGCTGTGGGATAGCAGGTATAGTAGGGAGAGATGGTGCCTATAGTAGCAGTGGGGGGATAATAGCCTCTGGGAAGGGACTGTGGCTGTGGGATAGCAGGTATAGTAGGTAGAGATGGTGCCTATAGTAGCAATGGGGGGATAATAGCCTCTGGGAAGGGACTGGGGCTGTGGGATAGCAGGTATAGTAGGGAGAGATGGTGCCTATAGTAGCAGTGGGATAATAGCCTCTGGGAAGGGACTGTGGCTGTGGGATAGCAGGTATAGTAGGGAGAGATGGTGCCTATAGTAGCAGTGGGGGGGATAATAGCCTCTGGGAAGGGACTGTGGCTGTGGGATAGTAGGGAGAGATGGTGCCTATAGTAGCAGTGGGGGGATAATAGCCTCTGGGAAGGGACTGTGGCTGTGGGATAGCAGGTATAGTAGGGAGAGATGGTGCCTATAGTAGCAGTGGGGGATAATAGCCTCTTGGAAGGGACTGTGGCTGTGGGATAGCAGGTATACTAGGGAGAGATGGTGCCTATAGTAGCAGTGGGGGATAATAGCCTCTGGGAAGGGACTGTGGCAGTAGGATAGTGGGTATAGTAGGGGTAACATGGTGCCTGTTGTAGTAGTGAGGACTGGGTTGCCATTGTGCTTGGAATGCCAGTTATCTGCTGTATGGTCTCAGAAAAGTGGCCCCTCTGTACCTCATGCTCTAGGCAGGTAAGGTAATTTTTTGGCACCTGTGGGGCTCACAAATTGCTTTGCTAGAACCCACTGTCATTATGTGGCATTATTACATACAGGCTGTGACAAAGAAGATAGACTTTTAACTGTGTCGTTATTACACCCTGGCTGCCATTGTAATGCTGAGTACATACCTGTGCCATTGCTGTCAGTTTACAAATCGATATATAAGAGTTGCATTACATAGTGGCAGCCAGTGTAAAACTGGCAATATTATTGTGGCATTATCACTTACTGTCTATAAGTCTAGATAGCCTTAAATGTTAATTTTTTTTACTAAAATGTGTTTTCAAGGTGGTTAATTATTTGAGGATTGGGGCCAATTTTAGTTTAATTGGGTCAAATTTCATTTTATGTAGCTGGAAGTCAGCCTTTTAGACTAGTCTATTAATAATGGATGGCTAAGCAATTGTGTCTGAGAATCCTCAAATTTTGTATGGGGCCATATAGCGAATGGTACATATGGAATTGGAATATAACTACATAAGGCCAATGGCACATAGAGCTATTCAGGGCATTTTGTAATCTGAAATAATTTTCAGCTCAGTGGGCAGGCAACAAAACGTTATCATTTGATTTACCTGTCTGCGGAGCTTTAAATTTGTGAAGCAGACTCCCCTGAATCACCCTATGTAACATTTCCCTGTTAGGTGAATGATCTGTCACCAAAATATATGATTTTTCTGCCAAGCAGCACAGGACACTTGGTCATAACCAGAATTTATCCATCCATCTATATGTACATATCTAAAAAGAGAATTGACTAAAGCTGAGACAACATCTATATGGGCATGCAGGCACAGGGGTTGCAAAAATTAAAGAGTAAAAAAGACTTTATTCAAAGCTATGTTAAAATATAAGACATCTCTATAATGCCACCCATACATGCCAAGATTAGGCCAGGCCTGGCAATCTAGGGCATGTATGGCCAGTTGGTGGGGGCTGTTAACACTGATAATCCTGTGATTGTGGTGGCTCAAGGATTATTGGTCAAACTTTCTGTTGGTTGGCCAAAAGAAAATAAGAAGGAACTCTTCACTTTCTGCTGTTCCAATCACTTGTGAGGTCAGCACGATCAAATGAAACAATACAAAGGTAAAGGCAAAATCCATCTATTCGGCCCTTGGGCCAGATTGTTTGGATACCAAATTAGCACTGGAGCTTCATTTTTATCTATTTACCCACTGACTATGGGTGAGACTGAATTGGAATGACATAACTAGAAAGCAGCAAATCCCAAATGTAAAAGATGCTTTGTCATAGAGCAGTGCTGTCCAACTGCTGTCCATCATATGCAGTGGGCTGATTGTATCTCATACAGCATGTTCAAGGTCCAGATTAAATTAAAATGATGATGTCATTCAGTGAAGTCTGTGGAACCATCGATCAGACTGGGTGGCCTTAAAAATCCTTTCAAGGGCCATATCCAGTCAGTGAGCCACCAACTGGACCGCCCTGTCATCTCCCAGCGGTTTATCTCTCCCAGACTTTGTTTTTCTCAGATACCTTTTGCTCTACCAAGTTAAAGGGTATTAAATAAAACCAAACAAAACTGTTGTGGTGCCATACTGCTTATTTATGTTGCCTTTTAGCCATACAGCATTGGTTTAGGTACCAGGAAGGTACCAGGGAGCAAACTAAGGGCACACGGGGGAGATTAGTCGCCCGCGACAAAACTCCCTGTTCGCGGGCAACTAATCTCCCCGAGTTGCCATGACCCGCCATCCCGCCGGCGAACATGTAAGTTGCCGGCGGGATGGCACACGCGGCAGCGCGATTTCCCGAAATCGGCGAAAAAGACTCGCGAGTCTTTTTCAGCGATTTGCGCGAAATCGCGCCGCCGCATCTGTCATCCCGCCGGCAACTTACATGTTCGCCGGCGGGATGGCGGGTCATGGCAACTCGGGGAGATTAGTTGCCCGCGAACAGGGAGTTTTGTCGCGGGCGACTAATCTCCCCCGTGTGCCCTTAGTTTGCTCCCTGGTACCTTCCTGGTACCTAAACCAATGCTGTATGGCTAAAAGGCAACATAAATAAGCAGTATGGCACCACAACAGTTTTGTTTGGTTTTATTTAATACCCTTTAACTTGGTAGAGCAAAAGGTATCTGAGAAAAACAAAGTCTGGGAGAGATAAACCGCTGGGAGATAAGGGACAAAGCTGAACGAGGAGCATTCATTTATCAAGAAACAAATGGAAATAAGTAGGTTTGTTTATTTAGTTCAGGATAATATTTGGGTATCATAATACAAATCTAAGAATATTTCTTTATGGAAATTGTTCTGTTTACATTTTATACTCTGAAGTCAATAGGAATCTAACAGGAGAGCTCATTTGAGCTAAAAACTTTTACGTCTTGAAAAATGGGCCATAAATCTGCAAGGAAGCTTAACGTAAATGAAACATTACAGCAAATATGCAATGTTTCTAATTAGAAGGATGTTCTCTTGAAAGAATGAGTTGCTCTTGGCACTAGTCCCTTTCCTGTCTCAGATTTTATATAAATATTCTTCGTTTACATAAAATTTATAAGTACAATGTTACATGCATCTGTAGCGTTTTACATAAATACCATGTATTTGTGTTCATAGTGATTTATATGCACATGTCATGGCAGATATCCATTTCATGCCCTTTGGCTCCTTAATATTTATTTTAATTTCCCTTTGTTTTAACATTTTCTTTTTTAAATGATTATTGTTTATTTGTTTAGGTATTTTTCCAGTAGAGTCTGGACATCACTATTGTTGCAGTCAGCTGAAATGAAGATGTGCACGGCGGTGGACATCAGAGGGACTTCAAACACAGTAGTGTGCCAGTAGTGTGTCACTTACAATGTCATTTCTGTCTGGAATGGATACAGTAACTACTTTCTACCATTCAGTCAGTCCCTGTTCTGTAAGCCAGATTGTATTCTCTGTGATCGTATCACATTATTCTATGCAGTCATTTCCTATGCTGAAAATTATTTTTTTTATAATTTTTTTATTTATGCACAGTCACTATTTCCCAAGTGAAATTTCCTTGTTCCTTAAAACTAATTAAAGTAGTATACTATGAACTGTGCTTTACAAATCTATTGCCATATTTAGATTCCTACAGCCACATCAGCCAATGTCACAAGAAACACTTGTAAATATTACTAGTTTTTACTCATTAATACCTGATTGTCCCTTGACAAATCCTGGGTTCCCTATATGAATCACAGGCCAGAGTACAAGTTACATAGTTACATAGGGTTGAAAAAAGACCATTGTCCATCAAGTTCAACCCATCCGAGTAAACCCAGCACACAACCTATACTAACCAATCTAAACACTCACATACATAAACTATATATACAACCAGTAATACAAACTGTAGATATTAGTATCACAATAGCCTTGGATATTCTGCTTGTTCAAAAACTCATCCAGGCCCCTCTTATAGGCATTAACAGAATCTGCCATTACCACATCTCTAGGAAGGGCATTCCCCAACCTCACTGCCCTCACCGTGAAAAACCACCTATGCTGCTTCAAATGGAAGCTCTGTTCCTCTAATCTATAGGGGTGACCTCTGGTGCGCTGGAACCCAAAACTGCACCGCATACTCAAGGTGAGGCCTTACCAGGGACCTATAAAGAGGACAGCTTTTGGAAACACCATGCAGGCCCGGACTGGCAAACTTTGGATTCTGGCAAATGCCAGAGGGACTGCTGTAAGATGCCATTGGCTGGAAGGGGCTCTTTTGGCCTCTGTGTATAAATATGGAATGCCAGGGCCTATTTTTTATCCCAGTCCAAGCCTGGCCCTGTGGTACTCACAAACAACCCCCCTCCCCCTCAGCACACTGAACTCTGAATAGTGTACTGCTAGCCATATCTGATTTTGAAGGGATATGCAATAAAAATTGCTTCTTGATGTTTGTATAACAATAGTTACAGTATGCGGCGTGCCAACCTCACCAACACTTTAGCTAACTGTGTGACTTGCTTATTAACCCCCATATGCAATTAAAGGCTCTCATTTTGCCCAGGAGCTGTAACCCATAGCAACAAATAAGGTGTTTTGATTTAAACAGGTGAACAGTAAATGCTACCTGCTGATTGGTTGCTATGGGTTACTGCTCCTGGGCAAACTTAGTGCCTTTTATTACATAACCCCATTAGAGTTCACTGTTGCTGTGCAGTGGAAGTCACAGCATTAGGCCAATACAGAGCTTTGCTGGCCAGGCAGATGTATGCTGGTATACAGCCTCTATAACTGAACCTACAACTATACAGCACTCTGGACTAAATTATGCTAGCTCCATAATATTTTTTTAGAATGGTTGAGCTACTAGTTAATACTGTAGTTCCTTGTGATATTGATACTCTTTAGTCATGGTAACACAAACGTCATGCTATTCCTCTGGTACCAACTGCGAGGAGTCAATAGATACAGATGGAGAAGACATTGCTTTGGTATCACATGGTGCACCAAACAGCACAAGGCATCAAATCAATCATTTCAATGGAAAAAGCAGTGACGATGTATTTAAGAAGAGTGCCATAGTAGGATACGGTCACACAGTGGAGTCAAATGTCTAGAAAAAATTTGCTTTACTTGTGTTCACATATTTGTATGTCCTGCAGTAGCGTGCATGTCCATGCCTATACTCTTGTCTAAACTATTTCAATCAGTGATATTCACAGTATTACAAAAACATGGGAATAAACCAAGAAATACAATGAGTGTAATTGAGGGGCAGTTCGTAGTTTCATCTTGTATAGTTTCCTGGATCTCGATTCACTCTGAATAACTGGAGAATCCAACAGCGGCATCTTTCACTAAAAAATATAAACAACATTCGATTTAGAGATTCCAATGCTGTAGTACTGTACCTTAGTTCTGAATAAGTCAGTGACAGTGTGCTGTCCTACAAACTCTCATAGTCTTACCCATTACTGGGGGCTATGTGGTTGGCTGAGACAGGCTGCTCTGGGCTAATGGGGCCAACAAATGGCTGTTCCAACTCAAAGGGCCTTCCAAACAGGCACTATTTCAGGCAAAGGATGAGCTTTTTCAGTCCCTATTAAATGGTACATATGGACAGTATTTAGAATTTCACACTGAGCAATCCAGAGGCATTCCCAGCAGTTTGGTAATTTTCCCATTTTTCCCAACTGAAACATAGATACATGAGTCAGCCCGACCTAATGCATTTGACAGCTTTAAGCTTTCTATGGGCATTAGAGCTAAGAGCTGCTAAACTTTAACACTAGACTTGTTAATCCCTGCAAATTGCAAATAGGGTTTTAAGATTCAAATCTCGTTCCATCTTAAAAACAATTTTTTAAATATAAAGCTATCATTATTTTTTTTACCAAGTGCTAACAATCGTTTGATGTTCAAGAATAATGTTTACTGGTTACAGGTGTTATTTTTTTAAGTGCCTTGGGCCTTAACTGCTATGACTCTTGCCTAGGGTACAAGCCAGTGGCTGACAGGGGTTACTGGAGCTGATATCCCTCAGTGATACTACTTGGTTTCCTTTGGGGGGCCCTATTGGGGTCCTATCAAAAGTTATTGATGCTAACATTTGTGACAAAATCTCCTCTGAAGTTTAAAATATGAAGTGAAAATTAACAAACATAGAACAAAAAAAATTAACAAAAAAATAAAAAATCAACAAACAAACAAGAAAAACTTGTTCTGAAACGGGAAGTGCAACATAGTTTAAAGACAGTTATAAAAACGGCAAACATGTAATAGTAATTAAAGCATTGTATAATTGAAGCCTGGCTGATATGACCTTAAGTGCCTGTTGTGACCTTCTGTTACTGTTCTTTAAATACTGCAGTATACAGTTACCATATGTAAGTATAGCTTCTTGTAATCGCAGTATTTAGGTAAAAAGCTAAACCAAACGCAACAATGAAAATATCAGGTTTGAAGAGAGTGCTAATTTGCTCTTCCGTAAAACTCAGCAACAATAGCAGGGTGATTGCTACAACTCACCTGTACATGTAATCTTGTGGTTTATGGAAGGGGGCCAGATGAAATGCTGGGCAGCAAATGCAGGCAGAGAGTCCAGAATATTGGCTTTTTCTAACATTCACACAGATTTCAAGTTAAATTAAATTAAACATAATACAGTTTTTTGTCCACCTTTCTGAATTTATACTCTATTTTAGAATAGTTATATTCAGGTATTTCTTTATTTTTTATGCAAGACCCTTTTTGTAGTAGTGATATTGTAAAACTATTTTGTCTTCATTTTTTGTTTTTCTAATTTTTTTATTTATTTAGCTTTTTTTCTCTGCTGCTTACCAGTTTGGAATTTCAGCAGCTATCTAGTTGCTGGGGTCCAGTTAACCATAGCAACAAAGCGGTGGTTTGAATGAAAGACTGGGATATGAATAGTAAAGGTTCTGAATAGAAAGATACATAATAAATTGTAATTATAGCATGAGTTGTTGTAGCTGCTAGGGTCAGTGACCCTCATTTGAAATCTGGAACGGCAAGGAAATAATTAAAAAATATTAGAAAAAAATAAGACCAACTGAACTGTTGTTAAGAATAGGCCACTCTATAAAATACAGAAAGTTAGCTTAAAGATGAACTACCCCTTTAACTCTGAAGGGTGCTTATAATGCGACTTGTGCACCTGTTTGTTCTACATTTAGGCTCGATTGGCTCCAATACACAAAAATAGCCAGGCAATGTTATGTAGCCTGTACAAACAGAGGAATGGAGAACCACATTGTTGGAGGCCTCAAAACACTGATGGCTATAATTTTCTTGAAGCTGTGCAGCATATGGTACAATTTAAAAAACTACTTCAAGCTGAAAGATTTTATCCTTTCAGGGCTAAGAAAGGTCTTGTGAGATCCTGTGTGCACCAGGCCATACCTACACCGTTACCTCATGGGGGGCTCACCCTTCAATGATGTTTATATTAACCAATGACACACAACCAAAAAAAGAAAAAAATAATGATTACTTTCCTTGATATTTATCATCCTTGACTATGGCTTTGATAAGAATATGCTTATTCACATTCCTAAATAGTAGTTAACTCTTTTACAGCATGTAGGTGTTCTCTTAACTCAAAGGGGAACTCTGGCTTCTGAACCGAACCGAAATTTGTTTAAAAGCCTCACACAACACAGAAACGCCTAATATACCAGTGTAATCTGTTCCTTCAAAAAGTATGAATAAATACCATTTTAGTATGCTGAAATCCAGCTGCAGAACAGTTCTTTTCTTTCTGAAACATTTGATTTCCTGGCAGGGAAGGAGGGACTAAAACTTTTCCATAGCCTCCAGACAGCACATAAGAACCTTACCTACAATGCATTGAACTGTGATGTTCCTTTCCTTATTGACATCATGTGTGCAGGGAATTGTGGGATTTGGAGGACAGAGAGAGGACAGTTACATTTTTTGTTGAGTCTCAAAGTAGTCAGATCAGCAGGGGACAGGAGGCCAGGCTTATGTAACTGTTCCAGGCCATATTATTACATTAAAAACCATGAAAAGGCTGCATATTTTTTATGTATTTGCACAGTTGCTTGAAATTATGTTTACCTTTAAAAAAGTTTAAGTTGTGTTTGGGTGGAGTTCCCCTTTAACTTAGTTGATGTATCTGTTGGTCCTACAGTGGATCATCTTACACAATATTCTGGTCATTTTCTTCTGAAAGACATTAAAAAGCAACGTACAAATACATTTAAAAAATCTGAAGAATGGAAGTTGGGTTGGCTGGTTCCTTATGAAATTGACTCAAGTGCCTGTGGGAATGTGATAGAGAACTTAGATTGTAAGCTCCATTGGGGCAGGGACTGAACAATCTGTGTAAACATTAAACAAAACAGAAATAATCAATAGACTGCTGTCTGATTTGCTCTGCATATCTTATACTTTCTCTTATGCCTTCTGTGCTGTTAAAGGGTGCGTGGGTGCATTAAGGATAGTTGGTGAGTGCTAGAGAGTCACTGTAATTGCAAGCATTTGAAAATACAATTTAGGAACACTTTGACACTGGGCCTTGTGTGTGGGAAGCCACTAACAACTCATTTCTGCCTGTAAACATTACAATTCTTCAAGGCAGACTGTGAGTTGTTAGCAATTTGTGAGTTACAAAAACCCATGGACATTTTGAGGGTCAATACTTCGGTAAAATTATGGCACGGTGTGTGTGTGGGTTTTTTTTTTTTTTTAAATTATATTCCAAAATTGCCATTGTTGATGTCAAAGGGAATTGTGAAAATAGAATAAGGATCATTTGCTTAAGCCCCTGTTGCAAGTGCAGAAGCACTAAGGGGAGCACATTTGCACCACTTAGTTCTCTTTTTCACAGAGGGCAGGTGCCTTGCAATCCTGTACTTACCAGTGGCTAGGCAATAATGAGAGGGCATTTTGTGATGTGCTCGCTGGCGCTCCCTAATTTGTGCTTTAGAATACTGGGGGTTGCCTATGTACCTCGCCTCCCATTCTGTGTGCGCCTCATGAATACAGTTATGCTGAGCTGAGCAGCGTGTCTCTGCACTCCATTTTGGAGCTCAAAGACCTGTGGAAACTTTGTACAGTACAGTACAAGGGCACAGGGAACAAATATGCAAAAAAAACCTGGCTGTTTGCTCCCATATACTTAATATAAAGACAACTAGAAATATTCTTCTAGTTATTTCAACCAATTTGATAAAAACTTACAATGCACTAAACTCAGTACAGGCAGAGATTGCAGGAGGGGTGTAACGTTAAGTTATTAGGACCTATTTACATAAATTCAAATAAAGACTTTCTCCCTGCATAAAGGCCATAACAATGGCAAATCTGGAGAGAATAATGTGATGGAGAGTAGAAACATCTGCTTTACTGACTGGGAAAGGTGTCATATCAAAATATGGACCTCTAAAAAGCTAACGCCTAGAAAGGGTGGAACTGAAGGGAAAACACTGCATATATCATGGGCAACAAAAAGGCACACATATCCCCACATTTAGATCAAAGCTAAATGCTCTCTGGAGGCAGCTGATATCAAACTCAAGTGCAAAGTTTCTGGCCTTAGCAGGATAAGTGAGTATTCCCTAGAAAGAGACATCATGGTGGGAAAATGTGAGGGCAAAAGAAGAGGAGGAAGGCAAAGGATCATATGGCTAGACACTATTGTTAAAGGCAAAGGGAGGCTATTGCAAGAGCTGAAAGACATTGTTACTGACGGAACATCCTGGTGGGACATTGCTCATAGGGTCACTCAGAGTCAGCAGCAGTATAAAGACACATCATCACCATCTTAATTAAGTACAACAAATGCACTATGGGAAAAGAGGATAAGTGTGTCCATATGTTTGACTTAATTCAAAGAAAGAATAATATTTTTATATATTTATGTCTGCTTTTCAGCAGTGTCTTTCTTTCATGGGCTTATTTATCATTTCAAATATAGAGAGATGCCCTAGCAGCAGTGCTGTCCAACTGCCAACAGGGCAGGGCAAGCGTGCCCAAGTAAGGCTCCACTGACTGGCTCAGTATCATCATTTCATTTTAATCTGGCCCCTGTAGGAGTGCTATAGTGATTACTCGAGTCCCAAGGTTAGCACCTTTCCCACATAGACCAATCTTATGTTTTCTTCCAGTCAGTTGACTAGCTGATTTGTTGCTATAGGTTAGTAGACTAAATCTATTATATGTATTTTATTGCTAGAGAATATAAATGACTGGGCGACAGTGCCATATTCTTCCTTTGAGAGGCATATTAGCAATAAATATACTGCTGTGATTTTAAACCGTCTGGTTAATCTGCTTTCATAAAGAGCCTGCATTTCGAACGCACATAGTAACCCTGATGCAATCCTCCTCGAGAGGGATTTGGCACTGTAAAGCATTTCTAATCCCTCGAGATAAGATATGTCTGATGCTTTTCATGTTTACATGCTTCTGTCCTTTCAGATGACAGGTTATAAAACTGAAGCCAATCAGAGGCTTCAGATTGCTTCTCTATAGACCGGGGGTCCCCAAACTTTCTTACTTGTGAGCCACAGTTAAATGTAAAAAGACTTGAAGAGCAATACAAGCATCATAAAAGTTCATGGAGGTGCCAAATAAGGGCTAAGATAGGCTATTAGGCAGCCTCTATGCACACTATACTCATAGCAAATAAATAATGAAGACCAATTAAAAAGTTAGAATTGACTATCTATTACAGCCAAGGGCTACAATTAGGCCTGGATTTGTAAAGGCCAAAAAGCCCTGGGCCGAAGCTGGTCAATCTTGGGGGGCAGCATACAACCCCCAGACCATATAGTTGATAGAACCAGTATAACCCTAGTAAACCCTAGTAAATAAGAGAGCAACATTGGGGGTAGCTAGTGGTATTAATGGTACTATGGGAATGAGTGGGGAGTATGCTTTAAGCTGATAAAGGGGAAGGGATTGTGAGATTTACATAGGATGAAGATGAGAGGACAGACTAGCCTAAGGGCACATCAAAGCAAAATCCAGCCATGACTAAATTATTACCAATCTGTACCCCTGTGCAAATGATTTTGCACTAACCGACGAGCATGCAAACAGAAAGCATATTAGGAACATGGTATACCCACATGATACCCACACTGACAGTCCTGCCCACTTCAGACAATTTACAGCAAGATGCAATGTTAGCATCAATGTTGAGGCACAGCTTGTACCTAGCAAAGGATACAACATTTTGTGGTGAAGACTATGTGCTGGAATTCTGGCAAAAACATTGGAGTAAAATATATTTTTAAAAAATGGATAATTGCGCTTATTTTTATACTTTGCACTTTTGTGCTGAGCTATTGGTAGGATGCAGGGAGTTGCAGTTCAACAGAAGGACTGCACAGTGTTTATGCTGTAAACAAAGTACCTATAGTATTTCTAGACATTATAACATGTCCTTCGTAGTTTTTTTTTTTTATTTTCTTCCCTTTGAATGGACCCCTGTGATGCTTGTGCTCTAGTGCAAGGCCCAGTGTATCAACCAAAACCAGTCCTTCCTGTGTACAGGAATCCCTTTATTTCATAGGAAATTCAGAATGCAGCTGTTACAGCATTACTAGTTTGAGCCACTCTCTGCAGATCCATATGCTGTGTATCATATATGAAATCTGAGCTGGGCTGGCAGCTACAGTAATGACATCTTTTATAGCTTACACGCTAAATATTATACCTCCCCACTAAAAAATCTGGGGAACTAAATATCACACTCTTAAACTAAATGAATATCAGAAACATGACATCATACAGCATTTGCCCTGTGTGGCCCAGAGGAAAAAAGAATGAGCATGAAAAGCAACGCCAGCTTCAAATCATTTAATAACTTTATGGCACTGTAAACTTCTGATAGAGCCATGTACTTGGGTACTACATATAATATTGAGTTCCAGAGATCCAAATCAGTTGCTGAGGATGGTGAATACTAACAGATAAAAGTATATCCAGGGAGTGCAATATTATATATACAAGGCCCTTTCCCCCTGCTTTTAACTTACCTCCAAACATTGCACTGCTGTATATTTGTGCTAAGCAGTGGTGGGCGTTATGACTCTGGCGCCCCAGGGAAGCCCATTGATTTACTGCTCCCCACAGGTAACAGGTGGAAGCAGGGCATCGGTCTCCCAAACTCTGGCAAAAACTCCTCTGAACTCTAGCAAGAACTCTCCTACTCCCTAAGCTGACACCCTCAGGAGGTACCGAAGGGCCAGGACTAGGGGAAAATAGGTAGGTACATGCCCTGCACCCCTCCCAATGTTGCACCCTAGGCTTGTGACTCTTCAGTCTACCCTTAGTTCCAGCCCTGGTGCTAAGTGCCAATGTGTACACCAGTCTGCTCAATTTACGCTGGGACCACCCTGAAAAGAATCATACAGTAATGCCATTTCACCGCTGCTTGTTGGAAATGTTAGCACCAAATTGCACATTTGCACATGTACCATTGCATTGATTTTGATGCATCAGGCGTAACTTCAGTAAATGCACCTTGAAGCACAGCTGCAAGTCTGGGTAAAAACATGGCGATTGATGTCTGAATTTTAAACTGTATTCATAAATGCGCCTTAAGATAATTCCATACATAGTCAGGGTCGGACTGGCCTGCCAGGACACAGAGAGAAGTCCCACCTCACTCGGCCCACTGAATGTCTGGAATATGTGGAGCAATTGTTTAAATAAGCTGGCCAATATCTTTTAGATCATGTCCAAGGTCAAACTGGGGGGTGCAGGGCTGTCACCCCTGGGTCCCCCACACCCCCCCAGCAGCCCCCCTGTTGTCTGCCCAACCCCATCCCCAGAGTGTACGTACAGTTAATTTTGGGTGTGCCGGGGTGGGAGAACAGCAGCTGCCTGGAGCTTTGGGGATTGGGTCTGGGCTGGCAGTGCCCACTGGGTTTTTTCCCAGTGCCCCACTGGCCCAGTCCAACCCTGACCATGTTGTCCTCAGTTTCCTCCCATCATGTTGTGTCATGCATGTATTTTAATCTGTTAGATAAAGTAAGTGACTGGGAGACAGGAAACCTCAGAGTTAAACTGCAATATGCAATTTTTTCCACTACATGTTTCAAGCTTTATGAGCCCTTTATCAAATTTATTTAATGGATTGGTAAATGTGGAACGGAAGAGAACAGTTTGGTGGTGGACAGTGTGTGCAGTGCCGGATGGCGGCGGATGACAGAGGTATGTGGTAGTGAGGTGTACTTGGTGGCTGGGGTGCTCTCCAGTTCGACACATAGCAGTCTCATACAGTACATGCGCAAAAGGCCACAATCTGAGATGCACAAATACACACTTTCCCATAGAAGCGACATACCTAAGGTTTAAGAGAGTGTACCTGCCACTAATAACCCCAGCAGGGGTTGCTGTATTTAAAGATCTGTAACTTTTGTGTCAGTCAGCTGTAGTTTTGAGCACGTTCAGAGCCTCCCATTTGGATTCCATAGAAGAAATAAGAGCACACGTGTATTTCCATTCTCACGGCTGCATGGGAAAAAACACTTATCCTGTCTCGGACATGAATTCAAGTGAGAGTGCAGTTATCCCCTGGTCTGATTTCCCATTGTTCTAGACTGGGCCAGCACCTTCTTATCTGTCAACCAGCCTAGTCTGTTTCCTGCCTTGTTAAATGAAACAGTAACTCCTGCTTCCAAGTCCCCATGGAAAACAGCCCTGGAAGCCAATCTGAACCCTTACTGCCATCTGGCTGCTAGAAGACACTACACAAATGTCAATCTTATCGGATTTGCCATAGACTTCAACACTGATTAGTGCTGTACATGAACATGACTTTAGGATTTGCGTCACTTATATATAATTTATATTTAGACTGTTAGCCCTTTAAATATTAGATTGTAGCCAAATGTTTAATTGCATGTAAAGGTGAAAGGTCAATTTAGAACAAACTTTTAGTATGCTGTAGACCGTGTCAAAGCCTTAATTTATGGCCTCCTTTAGGAGGAGGAGTGTAGGGAGATTAACGAAAAACTAAAGCTTAAAAAAGAATATGGCTAGAAAGTCTGTATTTTACATACTGAGCGTGTGTGACCCTAGAGGTTAGAATCAATACCCTTAGGGGTATTTCAGGCCAGATGTCGGTTGAGCAGGCCCATAGTTTGTGCCCATACACGGGCAATTCTAGCTGCCAGTATCGATCTTGTAGACCGTTTTGGCAGCTTATCTGTACGTGTATGGGCACAACCTATCGGCCTGCTCAACCGACATCTGGCCTGGAATCAGGCAGGTTTGATTTTTTTTGTCGAACCGACGGCGCTTATACGGATCTTACCGTGTATTGCCACCTTTATGGTTGTCCACAGGGGGGTTCAACCTCAAGTTAACTTTAAATATGTTATAGATTGGCCAGTTCTAAGCAACTTTTTAATTGGGCTTTATTTATTTTTATAGTTTTAAATAATTTTTCCAACTTTCAAATGGGGGTCACTGACTACAAGAACTTGCTGTTCTTCCTTTTTCTTACCTTTTCTATTCAGGTCCCCTCCTATTCATATACCAGTCTCTCATTCAAACCACTCCCTGGTTGCTAAGGTATTTTAAACCCTAGCAACCAGATAACCAAATGAGGAAAGTTGCACAAAAAGTAATAAAATTAAAACACAACAAACAAAGAAACAAAAAAAAAACAATTGCAGCACGTCTCTCTCTACATCATAAAAGATAACTCAAAGGTTAACAGCCTGGCACTGCACATGCTCAGTGTGCTCTGGGCTGCTGTTGAGAAGCTAAGCTTAGGGTTATGTCAGTTACTAGGCCGGGTTGACAGATCCACAATACTAGAGGCCAGAGTAGAAAAGAGGCGCTCATAGGTAAGGGGGGCGCTTCAGTTGACGTTTGGAGAGGAACCCAGAAAATGAGGACTAGAAAGGTTTGAGACTAGCTCCTGTTATACAGGTATAGGACCCATTATCCAGAATGCTCGGGACCAATGGTATTCCGGATAAGGGGTCTTTCCATAATTTGGATCTCAATACCTTAAGTCTACTAAAAAATCATTAAAACATTGATTAAACCCCAATAAGAATTATTTATATCTTAGTTGGGATCAATTACAAGGTACTGTTTTATTTCTACATAGAAAAAGGAAATCAGTTTTAAAATTATGAATTATTTGATTAAAATGGAGTATATTGGGGGCAGGCTTTCCGTAATTCGAAGCTTTCTGGATAACGGGTTTCCAGATAAGGGGTCCGATACCTGTAGTAAATTCTAGGCACTATACCTCAACCTATTCCCTTGTCTCGCAGTTGGCACTTGCGCAGACAGCCCATTTGTCCTGTGCATGCAATGATCTCTGAAGAAGCAGATATCCATACAGCAATTCAACCAATCAGCTCATAGGGCAAACGGCTGATTCTGTACGAGGGGCCATACATATGTTTGCCAACTGTTTGGTTATTAAATAAATACATTTGAAAACACCATCTATATGGTCCAAAATAGGTCATAATAATCTTGGTTCATTTTAATCATGTTTCTAGTTGCTCAGGTCATGCTCCATGTTCTTATCTAGTTCATCTGTAGGCTAGTGTTCCCAATGCAATTAGCAGGTACTGTAGACTGCCATGGGAAATAATAAAAGGTCAAAAATCATGAAATGAAATGACCATTAAATATGAAACAGCAGAAGGCAAAGTCTATTCCAAATCTCCAGTTATGTAAAGGGATTCTTGTGCAGCACGGGGAGCTTTCTGGCTGTGTCATGGTAAGCCATATGCTACTTCAATATATGATGAACTATCCCTTGGCGGATCAACAATTGCATACTTTGAGGTACATTTGATGCGAAGGTATTATCCACTTGGGTTAGTATTGAGGTCTGTGTAGCTCGTCTGCGTACATAAAAGCAATCCATTTCTACCCATGTTCTCCTGAGAGGCAAGACATGCTTCCATAATAGTATTTGCTAGAAGTGGATTGTACAATAAATGGAATTAGAGCATCTCCTCCCAAGACATATATCAGTGGAGACCTGAACATATTTGGCAATAAAAATAATAAATCACTTTCCATACGTACAGTGGAAAAAGCTGTTGTCCTGGGAGCCATGTCTAAACAGATGGAGAACTAAGAATTCACGAGGAATCCTGTGACATCAGGGACCCCCAGCCTCTGATCCTGCAGCTGCAAATTGTAATGTAGTGATGCTGGGGGTTAAGGGGAGTTATGTGTTTAGGTATAAATAGGAATTGGCATACTGTATGTGCCACTTTAGAATCCATTTTCTACCAAATGCTGACAGCTAAAGAAGATAATCAAAGTGCTGCACTGGCTGCAAGGGTTTATAATGGAAACTTTGCACCTCTTAATACATTACTAAGACAGCCAGGGTTGCAATAATGAAACATGGATCTGCCCATACCCTCCCTACTGATCCACCGAAACTCCACCCAAACTCCACCCCTTTTGTGACTGTCTGGGCCCCCATCTCCAACAAGAATCCTGACAGGACTCCTGCCTGTCCCCTCACCCCCCAGAATTGACCTTTCCTACAGTGAGTTCTGGCTGTGGAAGTGGCGTAACATCCATACACGACCCTGAAGAGTTATCTTCGTGGGGGTGGGAGGGGCAGTCTTTAAATGTACGCCACTGGTCAGTGGTCAAAAAACACTACACAGCCATCAACCTAAGAACTCCCCTCACTTTCCTTTTTTTCCCTACTTTTTGCCCAGTTAGCGCTTGATATATTCAACTCTAAAATTCTTGCATTCAACAAATGCAATTTCTCATGGGGAAACCCCAAACGTTGCTGAAAATATTGCAGTTCATTGCAAATGATATCTTTATATGAATCTTAGCACTGCCTAGTATTAGTACTATGACTCTCAGTATCTCAGTGGACTTAAAACCAAACAGGGAGCAGAGAATGCACTTCTGTGTTACCTTTTGTACTTATTTTGTCTAATCTGGGAATGAGAAATTAGATACCAAGCTACAACAGCATTGATGTATCAGACTTTCTTGTACTAATATTCAGAGCCAATCTGCACAATACATGCAGTAACAAATCTAGCTGATCACACATGCAGGTGCTCTTGTCTCTGGAGGTTCTGTGATACTCTGGAGAAAGAACAAGAAGAAGAAACATTTGCTAAGACCAAACTGAGCTCCATGGGTGGGTAAAATGAGCAGGTTTAGGAACAGGCACGTAGGTCCAGGTAGGGGATGATACTGGTACAATAATGGAAGTACAATATAAGTAACTTTGAGACAAATATGATTGAGTAAGCTTCCCTCACAGGAGCTACACTGGCCATTGAGAACATAGGTGAGAGTAATTTTTATTCCCTGTATAGACATTGTTGAAATATAACTCTACATAGAAGCTGCACAGTCCAGTACCAGGGTGTATTTAATGCCAATGATCTTGAAAATCACTGTATATTGGTATATCTGAGCACCAGGATTGATTATATAATTTAGCTTTTTTTATCCTTTGGAACTTTTGAATCCAGCACAGTGGTTGAAAATTGTGCTTGGGTGATACCCTGTTACTTCTATTTTATCATTAATTGGTAGCACAATGTCAACAGTAGGGAGGGGCACCTGGTTGTATCCTCCTGTTCATGTTTTATGGGAAAGGGAAGCAGGGACGGAACTAGGGGTAGGCAGAAGAGGCACCGGCCTAGGGTGCAACGGTGGAGGGGCGCCAGACAGGTACCTCTTATGTTTAATAGTAGCCTTATAACTACCAGGGGAATGGTTTAATTAGTTTATTAAAATTGTTTAATTTGGACCCCCCAGTGATTGTACTCACTTACCTGATTCCCTGGACCAGTGCTCCTGGTGTTAGCAGAAAAGAAGTGGAAGAAGATGATCGCTAGGAAGAATACTTGGCCAGGGCAGGTTTCTGCTAACAGAAGTACAGGCCTGGGATATCAGTGAAAACAGTCACTGGGGGGGGGTTGTCTAACTTTTCTTTCTCCTTCAAAACAATTTGTACTATTTCATTAAATTGATTTTTAAAAAGATATTGAAATAATTGAGTATTGCTTTGCAACTCACTTTAGGTCGATGTATACCAGAAACATGCAGTCTGAAAAGCATCTCAAATTTTTCATAATTAAAAAAAAAAAAAAAATTCGGTCTTATTTACTAAACCATGCATGTATTTTAAGGCAACAGCACTTATTTTCATGATAATGTCCCTTTAACAGCTGTCAAGGTGACCACTGCAGTTCTCCTGTACAAGCTATTATCATGTGGAAGGTTTTAGTAAAGCATTTATATGTAGATCTACTGGCAGAGTTAAATAGGTTTATTCAGAGTTTTTCCCCCCCAAGTGGATTAGATTCACAGTTCAGCACGGCACAAATATTTTGTTACTACTTTAAGTAAATCATTGACAAAGTTTAATTGGCAGAGAAATACAGTAGCCACTACCATAAAACTCCAACTCCATCTTATCAAACAATAAAAAGGTAAGCCCAGAGGCTCCAGTAATACAACCAACCATAGGTTTCAGAAGGCAAGCAATGTTCTTACCTTTAAGGACACACTGGCACTAAATGTGAATTCATCTCATAAGTGTAACTAAACATGTGCAACAATAGTATAACTGTAGATAATGTAGCATATTTTGGCAGACAAGTAACCTACCTCCTTGCCTGCATGACTATTTTATATGCCTAGAAAGCTGTTGCTCTTTGACAAACCATGTGAATAATACCCCAATCAACAAGGTCAGATTTTCCTAAAGCAAATGCACCAAAGCAAATAGACCCAACTGTTGAATACACACCCAGTGGAAAAAGCCTTCTTCTCCAATGTTCTATAACTGGTGGTCGCATTTACTGATTTACCATACAAACCAAATGTTCACTTTTATTTTCTAACTTTTCTTTCATTGTTCAAACCAAAGGGAATCTGTAGAAAATGCTAGAAGATGGGTGCACAGGACTAGAAGAGAAGTGCCGTAGGCTGGTACAGAACAGAAACAACGGACCAGAGTCCAAGGTTAGTGTCTATATTCATTGGGCAGGGGGTGTCTAACATATTGGCACCCCAATGAACAGCAGTTCTTTGTTTTTAAGGGCCAACAGACAAGGCACTTCATCACTGGCAGGAAATCTTCTCTTCAGCAGTTGATGAAGTTCCCCACAATACCTCTTCTTTGAATGTGTTTTACATGCACCAATCCTATGTAATTGTGCAAAAATGCCTCCTTCCACATTTAGGTGATTACCCAGCATCCCTGTATGTAATGTGTTTTACATACTGTAAACCAAATAAATGCAAAGGGGCAGATATCGCCAGGCACTTCATTGGCCACGTGCGATTTTCCACCTTGCAAGGAAGTGCCCGTCTGTCAGGGCCTTTAACCTGTGTTACGGTTGGTACTTGGTCTAAACTTGTATCACACATATCAACATAAACCCCTACAAAGGAAAGCATCTTATACACCCAGGAAACCGTGTAATGATCCCCCTATAAAATAACAATACTTACCAAGCAGACATTTTATCTAGTGCATTGATTGTTTGTATGGGAAAAAAAGATCCCCTGTTATCTGCATACCCAAGGAGGCCTTACCAGGGACCTATAAAGAGACAAAATTATGTTCTCATCCCTTGAGTCAATGCCCTTTTTATACAAGACAGCACTGGAATTAGACAACTTGATCCTTCCAATTATGGATCCCTCCAACACACTACCAAAGCCATATATATGTGTATGACCATCTTACTATTGTTCTATTAGTTCAGACCAAGAGCTATAGTAAGCAGTTATTTATAAAACCAAGTCTGGGGCAGTTTTCTGCCTCCGGTGGCAGTGCCCTGCAAGTTACCAGGGGTAACTGATTTTGAAATCAGAATTTCAGTGCAGAAATGTGTTCCCAAATGTATTTTATTTCCCTCTATCAAAATCTTTGCCAGACCTGTACTTAAATGATTTTTTCTGTATATAAGATCATCCCTTAAAGAAGAAGTTAACAAGCGTGGCGGCCACATTTGTCCCAGCTGTAGCAGAAAAAACAAATGAAGAGCTTGGTTGTGTGCCATTGCTATATTATTTTACTTTAACATAAATATTTAGATTTTGCAGACTAAAGATTTCAACGCTTTGTTGGATTTTTTTTCTTCTGAATTTATGAAGTGTTTGTGACACTAGAACACAATCGTTATTCTGTTTAGACAGATAAGAAGCCATAAATTGGTGGTCAGATTCCTAAAAACAAAAAAAAAAATAGAATAAATCACAGAGGGAAATAAACAGGGCACATTTCTTTCCTGAGGAACAATCCAGTGAATGCATGGAATCCTCAGCTATAATCAGCCTCTAGCCTTTTCTACTCCCAAACTCTGAACTTGTTGGCCAGCCTGGCACATCTTATTCTCCTCACATGAAATGCTTTGATTTAACTGACCAATAAATGCAATCATCTTATTACATTGTGTGACAAAGGTGCTGCGCCCCAATGTCCCATCTTTACTGTTTTGAAAAAAAGTACCATTCGTGTTTGGAACTACTGGTCTGTAGTCTTGATAAATGTATATATGCAAAGGCATTTAGTAGGAGGCAAATCCTCCTTCCAGACTGTCTTAATCCCCCCTTCCCATTAGGGTCCCAAGCAAAGTTCTCCATGTGGGGAACAATGTACTTTTCAGCACTCTTTTAAACAGCTGTAGTTGCAGAGACATGGGTGGGTCCAGATAGTAATAAAGTATGCATATGGGTGCACAGCTTAGAGATTATAATGGTCCCAAGCAACTGGTGAGTCTCACCCTAAAGCCCAATTAAAGTAAAGGTGGCCATAAACAGGCAGATGTAAGCTGCCGATTTGGATCCTTCAGAATAATTCTGCAGTTTATTTGCCTGTGTATGGGGGCCTGCCCTGTGAGCCTGCCCGACCAATATCTGTCCTAAAATTGTCCAGATGTCGGTTGGACGGATTTGATTTTCCTGTTGGATCGGGGACCACATTGGCTCATCAATCTATTTCCATTGCAATTCGATTGTTTGGCCTGAGGGCAAAACAATAACAATCGGATTGCTCCAATATCACCCACCCTAGGTGGGTATATTTGTAGGAAAATCGGCCTGTTTGACTTTGCCAAACGAGGGGATCTTATAGTGTATGGCCACCTTTAAGGTCCCCATACACGGTAAGATCCGCTCGCTTGGCGAGATCGCCAAGCGAACGGATCTTCCCCCGATATCCCCACCTACAGGTGGGCGATATCGGGGAGCTTGAAGTTAAAAAAAAAAATAATCCGAAATAATCCGGATTATGTAGGCGGCAATGGGGCAGTCGGTTCGGGGACCGCATCAACGAGCCCATGCGGTCCCCGATCCGACTGGATTTTCTAAGCTGGCCGATCGATATCTGCCCAATTTCAGGCCAGATATCGGTCGGCCAGCCCGCTCGTTTCTGCCCCTACACGGGCAGATAAGCTGCCGAGTCGGTCCAAGGGACCGATATCGGCAGCTTCTATCGGCCCGTGTATGGGGGCCTTTAGATTGATGTCTGGAAACTTTGGTAAGCCTGTTAGATATTCCTATATAGTGAAATTTGGGAAGATAATCCTGAAGGATAATTAGGCTGCCACATATAATCATGGAGCCTAGCTTAGATATCAGGCTATTTGCTCCATGCCACATCCAAACGCATAGTCTAAAGCCCATGTAGCATGAGATTTGGGCTAATGTCACATGAGGCGCAGCCACAGCTTTTATTTCTTCCTGTGTTTTGTCTGCAAGCAGAGACAAGCCAGTGCACTCCACTCCGCAGTGTCTCTGTACTGACAGGCACAGCAAATGAAGCAGATATTGCTGAGAAAATGTGTAGTTCAACAATTATCCTCTGGGAGGATGCATTTTAAAAATGTATATATTCATTTTCATATTTTAAAAATGGAGCATTACCACTTTCACAATTAAAAATCTGAACCATTAAAAAAACTTTAGTGTAATTTTTAATGAGTTGCAAAGCTCGATAAAAAGTCAAAAAAACGCAACTTGACTAAATAGTCAGCTAGAACAGCCCCCATTGACTTCTGCATGACTCAGGCTTTATACAGTCACATTTTCTTAATCATTATTCAAGTTCATGTTTTTTAACGTTAAAAAAAAAAATATGAATGTTGATAAATCTGCACAAAGGCCGAAGGTTTGCTTGTCAGCATAGGCCGAAGGTTTGCTTGTCAGCATAGGCCTCTCTCAGCCTACACAGAAAATGCGCTTAATTCATGTAATCAAAGTTGTATTTGTTTTGACTCAACTGCTGGGAAAAGTGCTGCATTATGGGTAAAACATGTATGTATGTTTAATTTTATTTCTATAGCGTTACTTAAATTAATAAACCAAATGTGGCAATACAATAATAGATAAATATATAGAGTACAATAATGAATACAAATAAATAAAAAAAATAAAAAATACAGTTGCATTAAAGATTCCACAGAGCTAAGTGACTAGAGACATGCCCTGTAGAGCTTACAATCTAAATGGGAGTGTAACTTACGGACAAAAAAAGAACGGTATTAAGTGCTGTATGTTACTGTGGGTGACAATGCAATGTAAGTGCCAGTTCCCAGTTCAGGTGCTGTGTGAGTGCTCCAAGAGGCAGTCTTTGTGTTTAGTACTGAAGAGACTGCGGGAGGATTCTCTCCGGAGGAATTCAGGCATGGTATCCCACATGTAAGGAGCGGCAAGGTAAAAGGGTTTAGGACGGGAAACAGCAGTAGTAGAGGGGGTACAAGTGGTTGCTTTGAGAGGAGCAGAGGAGTTGGCAAGGAATATATTTAGTAACAGCTACTTGTCAGGGCTACTAATGTCCAGAAAATACCCTGCCATAGACAATACTGAGAATTGCCTCTGCTAAAAGTAGCTCCATGTGATTTCACCGTTACGTCTAAAAATTGCACTTTTACTGCACTATGTTTGTAAATGACCCTTTCTGTTGCTGCATTGGAAGCAGAGATACAAAGTTTTTAAAATCAGAGAATGAATGTGCAGGGAGTGAGTTAGAACAGTTCTAACTAGTGGAATCTTTGTGCATGATAAAGAGCTCACCAGCTGCCACAAAAAAAGCCCAGGAAGCAAGAGAGCAAAAAGGAAAACCCCTAATACCTTAAGGGTAAACACACATAGAGCTATTAGTAGCAGCTACTTCTTGCAGCTACTAAAATAGACAATGCTGATCATTTACTGATAATTGTCTCTAGGTGTGTTTTAGCAGAGGCAATTAGTATTGTCTATGGCAGGGTATTTTCTGGAGTTTAGTAGCCTTGAAAAAGTAGCTTCTACTAGTAGCTCTGTGTTTCTTCACCCTTACAAGGAGATATACATAATTAAAATTATGCTTACACCGCGATACTTCATGTAAATAAAGAAGCAAGGATTTTCTCATTCAATGGTAAAATCTTGTGGTCAAAAGAAGTGCCCACGCACATGTAGATGTAAGCACACAAGGAGCTCCGTGCCTAAATACATGGTAGTTCCAATGATGATGCAATAGAAAATAATTTATTTAAAAATATTTTAGAATTGGTTTCTTATATACACAATATAAATATCCTGGCGCCAGGATCTTAGTCTGTGGGCCACAAAACCACAAATATTTGACATGAGTGCCCCTGTCACTGCTGCTCAATTGAACGGCGAGTCCCACTGTTTTATTGTGCAACCAAAGGCATGTTAGTGGCCTGTGGGGCACCCATGATCTGAAGCAGTCACCCCGCCTTTACAAGTAATTATTACTGCCTAGGCAAGCCCAACCTCTTTCAAGCAATAAAACTACAGCTCTTTCAATTTTATTTTTAACATGTATATACTTTTAGTAAACGTTACATGAAAATTATATTTATAACAGTTAAAAAAAGAAAGCAGCTTAGATCTTAAGTAAGAAAACTGCCCACTCCAGACACATTGATGGGATCAGTGGGGAGACTTGGTTACCAGGGTGCAGTACCCCATTACAACCAGGTCACAGCCATTATTATCAAGCCTTCATTAAAAACCCCAGAGAGATACCATAACCATGGTAATTACACCTTCATTACCACGACATGTGCTACCACCTGACACATTTTATGCCTCTCTCTGGCACTTCATCACATCTGACTCCATTGCATTGGCTCAATTGCCGACAAACAAAGCAGATTTTGGCACTGAAACACGAGTGTGCAATTTGGTGCCAAAATCTGCATTGTGTGCCTGCATCCGGCCTAACTCAATGGCTCTGGGTGCAGGGTAAGGCTGATGCCAGCGTAGGGGCTGATTCTTGGCCTGTGTTTATTGGCAGGCAGAGAATCATCCCCGTCTGGCATTAGCCTAAAGGTTATGAACCCATTGTAAAATTTAGAGTGTTGGGGGGGGGGGGGGTCTCTGAAGTGCATTGAGGGCCATCGCTCAAGGAACCACCACCCCAGATGTAGAGGCACACATGCAAAAATTTCCTGGGGGCACCAATTGTAGGCTGTGATTGGCTACTTGGTAGTCCCTACATGGACTGGCATCCTACAGGAAGCTCTGTTTGGCAGTACACTTGTAACTAAAGCTTGACTTTATGCCAGGAATTCAAAAATAAGGACCTGCTTTGAGGACCCTGGGAGTAACATCCAATGGGTTGGTGAGCAACATGTTGCTCGTGAACCACTGTTTGGGGATCACAGCCCTACGGCATACTTTCTCTCTCAGCTATTGCAAGCCTATCCCCCTGTCCTGCAGAATGCTGGGCAGGCAGCAGGGCCCCTAAGGCCTGGGGACCACCAGGATTGTCTGGCTGGCTCAGTTCAACCCTAAATTTATACCTTTATATAAATTCCCCTTTGAGGTGCACATTTTCAATTCTCTCTTATTTTCCCACCATGCCAAGATGCCACATCCTTCTGAAAGCAAAGGCCAGGAAGGGAGCTGCTGGTTTGGTGCATTGTGTGCTACAGTACTAGTCTTTTATCTATTCTCTATACTGGCGTTCTAAACATCATGTTGCATCACCTAAATGCCCTTATAGAAGAGCAGCAAACCTGCTAACACAACAACCCTAACGTTATGGCTTTGGTACAAATATATGAAATACCACAGAAGAGAAGCCATTTAGAAGCTGACAGCATTACATCTCATTCCTCGTGCCAGCTGTACGACTTGCCCAGCACCTGTCCGGAGCAGTCCATCTATTCACTGTGCAGCTCTGCAGTAGGCACCTGTTGTCATGTAAAAATAAGGCCGAGCACGAGGATGTGCAGTCATTGTCAGTGATTTAGGTTCCAAACCATTGGCATTTGTGCCCTAGAGTTATCTCACCTTTCTATAAATAACATCCCCATTTGTGCCACTCACACAATATTTCAGAATCTTTAGTGCACAAGTCTTCTTACAAAAACAAAGTTGGAGCAGCAAGAGAAATTGATAAGTATTTAAAAATCTGGTTCTCCACAAAAAACTAGATTTTTCATCTTGACATTTCATGAAACAGAAGTGTAATGATTCAACTTAAAAAGGGGCAAACAAGTATAGCGCACGTGTGCAATGATAACCGTTAGGGTTTCAGTGAAATCCAAGTCTTTTTTTTTTGTCAGGGTTCAGTGTTAAAACCTTGTGATTAAGGAAATACAGCTTCTGTTCATGAGTCAAGCCTATTTGAACTACATACAAACCTAAGCAATTTAGGCTGGTCTTAATTTTCAAGATCACATTTTACTGCAATTCATGTAAATAACTGCAAAAACATTTTTTTTTTTCAAGGGTATTTATGGACAAGCTTTTTTTCTAAATAAAATCCCCCTGCTTGGTGTCCCGTGTATTCTTTGCATTTCATAATGCAGCCCACATTCTGTATACATTGTGATTATTCACAGCCTGGCTAGCAGCTCTCTTAATTTCCTCCCAGATTTGATTCCATTCCCAGTGGCAGGCCTATAGTCTTTCTAGGTGGTTTTGGCTGCCACAATGATCTAGTCTAGGCCTCTCAATTTAATTTCTTCATAGCCCAAGGGGTCTCTGAAAAAAAATGCACACTGCTACATTTTACACCATGACAAAAACAGTGTTTACTGTATAAAGATCTGTAAAAATATTTCAGCAGTGTAGTAAAAACAATCTGCATTACTTTTATTCTGCTCTGAATGCAATGGAAACTGGTAACATGATATTTGCATAGAGACTTACAACCAAAACTTTAGTTATAATAAATGCTGGATGGGTCAGGCCTGAGAGACAACTAGTTAACTTCGCACATGAGGTCTAAGAAAAGGGAACCAGTGCTCTAAAGAAATTCTATGGAATAACAGTAAAGCAGTAGCTAGAGGAACAGAATGCCTTCCCATTATTGCATTCAACAGTTTTTTTCTGAAATCAGTAGTCTCTAGAAAATAAAATATATGTTATATATTTTACATACACTGTATCATGGTGTAAGCAGATAACAGGAATTGTTTTGCCATTAAAAGTAAATCCCAGGGCCCAACCTGGTTGGTTCATGCAGTTCCCCCTACTGTAAAGGAAAATAAATGACTAGAGGCAGCAGCCTGTTAATGGAGACCATAAAACATATGCTGCCTTTCCAAGAATTCCAAAAGGGCTGCTTTTAAAACAGCAGTGCCCTCACCTGGTGAAATACAGGAATTGCAGGCAACAGTAACATTACATTTAAAAGTGGATTTAAAGCCAGAACTTACATTTAGGAAACGTACAAACTTCCAATTATTTTAACATTGTGCATAAAAGTAAAAGTAGAGTGTCTGAGCCTTTATCTGCCTGGAGGCTCTGATTTATGGAACAAGCCAGCTGATTGCAACATTGTTTAAAAAGTTAGAGCTAGGAGAAAGTTTTAACATGTTTTTGTAATTTATCCTATTAAACATTTGTAACTTATAGGAAAGTGGTCATTTTATCTTTTAGTTTACACCCTCTAGGTGTATGTATAAATGAGATCGTAATATAATGTATAGTTTCAGCTAAAAAGGCAGCCCTGCTAAGAATTGCCAAATCCCAGCCCATAATATAGGAGTGACATTGTCATTTACCATAGAGCAAAAAAAACAAAAACACTGAATACACAAAGTGGTTTTGAGTCCCAAGACTGTTTGATGGTCAACATTAAAAAATGGGAAGGATCAGTAGACAAGGGTGGGTAAGGCAGGAACTATAGCTCCTAGCATCCCCACTGAAGTCTGAAGCAGTTGGACACACACACACTTGAGCTGCAGCCTTCTGCCACAGGTACAGGCCAGATGCATTAGATAAGCATTTATTCCTCACTTTGAATAAATCACATCAGGCTAAGTCGGAAACAACGTTTTATTCTTCAACAGAACAAGGTGTGGCACTTAAGTGGTTAGCAATTACAAATTGAAAAGGCAAGTAAAGCATCAGATCACAGCAACAACATACAGATTTGTATCCATATATGCAGATCAGCACTTTGGGCTGGTGTTTTACACACAAGTGCCTGGAGCAAGAAACTGAATGACTTCTCTAAACAGTTAAAAGTATTAAGCTGCACTGTCTATGAGTGTATATGGAATTATAAGCTGCTTTGTATCTGCACAGTTAAGCGCATTTGCTTAGAGCCACGGCAGAAAAACGAACTTCCCCTTGTTCGCGCTCAGTAAACTGTCTGCATATTTTGGCTGCATCCTAGAAAGGAAAAAAAAACTTTTAAAGTTGGTATAGTAATGATAAAAACAAAAGACACTAAACTGAAAGACTTTGCAAATGCTGCCCCCAATGGTCTTAAAGGAAAACTATACCCCAGACTGAATACCATCAGGAATATATATATATATATATATATATATTAAATATTGCCCTTTTACATACTTTTCCCTTGAGCCACCATTTAGTGATAGGCTGGGTGTTCCCTCAGAGATCAGCTGACAGGAAATAATGCAGCTCCAACTGTAACAGGAAGTAGTGTGGGAGCAAAAGGCAGAACTCTGTCCATTCATTGGCTGATGGGGCCTAGAATGTATGTGTGTGCCTTGGCTTGTTTGTGTGCACTGTGAATCCTATGATCCCAGGGGGCAGCCTACAATTCTTAAAGTGGGAATAGGGTTAATACTGCCATGCCTTTTGAAGGGCTTGCACTCACAAGTGCTTTTTGTGTTTAATGTATGTTTGAGCGCCCCTGACCACATTCGCCAATTGATTGTTAGATTCTGCCTGGTTGTACTCCAGTGCTTAGAGTTGCCTTTTACTCCATTCACTTTTTTTAGTCACAGCTTGGTGCATTTTCTTGTGCTTGGCACATGTTCATAATTCAGTAGAAAAGAGGATTGTGTTTGGAACTGAAAAATGCAAACAATGATTTTTTGCACTCAATACACACTTGTGAAGGCATACAGAACAAACAAAACACGAGTATGAGCCCTAAAACTCATGTAAAAACTGGCCATACACATTCAGATCTCCTGTGTCAAGTTTATCAAACAAGAAAATGGTCTAGTTTGGCCACCTATGTCCTGGGCCAAGTTAGACTGATATGATTGTTTTGCCCCCAGGCCAAAGGGAGTGTCCAAGAGTTTGAAAAACAATTAAAAAGTACTTACCTTTAGTAAAGTCTCTTCAGAGGTAGCATCATGTTCCACAGGGGAAGGAAGTCTGCCATCTTAAAAAAAAAAAAAAAATTTTTTTTTTTTTTTTTCACATTGTCATTTCAGTACAGCATTACATTTAAGAGATTCTGACAACACATCATAACTTGAACATACAAATGGCAGATCAGCCGCCACATGTAAACGTGCCCTTCCCTATGAAATAACCAACTATAGATGCTGCTAACTTTCTCAGAGTTGCCCCAAAAATATCTAAAACTGGCACTGGCAATGGTTGTAGAGATAAGATTGTTTAAAAGAAGGCTGTTGAGGTTGATCTTATGATATACATATTATAAAGGGGCTCTCATGTTGCAAATGAGGGATTGTTTGTAAGATGATGCATGTAGAGACACTAGTCAGGAGACCTGTTGTGAATGTCCTGTTATGATAGCAGAACAAATTAGGCTAATGCCAGTTGGGCTGCTATGCAGGCTAAGAACCAGCCTATCCACTATATGGTACACATATAATATAATGGTTGGGATAACTGGGCAGCTTACATGTACTTAAGCTCAAACATGTTCCAGTAAAAGCATGCCAAAGGAAATTTTGTACTGTTTTAAGGTTGTTGGGAGCAAGAACTCCAGTGAATCCAGGGCCATTTCTGGGGCTGCTGCCACCCCTGGGCTCACTCATGCCCCAGAAGGGTCATAGGGGCATAGCTAGTGCTTTCTGCAAAAGTAAAACCCTTCAGTAAATCAAATAAAATATAGCAAAGCAAAATGGTGTAAAATGCTAAGAGAATAAAGTAACCCACTTACCCAACTCATAAAGATGTCCATCAACAGCAGTAAATAATATAAAATGAAAGTTTACATCACTGTTCTCCTGAAAATTAAATAAAGGCCACAATGAAACCCATGTCACAAGGCTGCTACACTGTATGCAGACATATTATAATCAAGAATAAAGAGACATCAACTTTGTACAATCCAGCACAATTACTGATGTAGGAGCGGGTTTTAAACTCACTTAAACTTTAAAGCAGATGTTTCCAAGATTGACAGTTCTTTTCATTTATAAGGTACTAAAAGTATACTACAGAATTTAGTTTTGTTTTGGTAATGCATTCTGACAAAGTGACAGAATGTAAGTATGAACTTTCATTTTTTTCCCCCACAGCTGAGAAATGAGAACAATTGTTATATCTTGTATATAACATATATAATTAAGGTTCCACACACTGAGCTTGTATAATTTAGAGTTAAATTGTATATTAAACGTACACAAGAATCCTTATCTGTATATTTGAGCTTCATATTGGTGAACCGACAACAGTACCTTAGTTTGCAGATGGCAAACATTGCATTTGAAAGTCACTGCTGCCTCCCCTTTCACTTAGATTTGATATTGCTGGTGCTTTGTGGAAAGAGTTGAAAAAAGCCTTTATACTGGTGTCAACACATTTCCCATTTAAAGGGCAGAGAAAGTAACATCTATAGTACTGCTGGTGATGTAACACAACAACCACCGCCACCAGTAGTTTATTTGGAGCTTTAGTGACAGCTTGCATTTCACATCTCAGCATATCCAGGTAGAATGCTGGTATTAGTGCTGCACTGACAGGTACCCGTTTTTTGTGCCTGGAGCTTGTAAATCCCAGCTACTCCTGGGACTGAGAGGCCATGTATAACAAACACCTTCTGCCCTGGACTTCTCACACATGAGGGCATTGAGCTGGTCATACACATTCAGCTTTTAGTCTTCTTCCGACGAACATTCATATATTGGTCGTACATTTAAATGCAATGATCTGAAACCAAAATTCAGCCTGAAATTGCAGGATTATAAAACCCTAAAGATATAAATCGGGAGGATGTTCTGAACATGAAATAGTTGGCAGACTAACTGTACAAAAGTGACTTCCATTGTAGGTCCCCCAAGGATATCCCATGATATACAATACAGGCACAGATTTTATAGTTATCAAAATGTTCTAACCTGGCCTACTGACTAAACAGATCGCCATGGTACAAAAATTGGGATGATAATTCGGAGCCCACCCAATCCAAAACTAGGTTTCATACAATTTTATGTGTATGGCCAGCTTTAGACAGCACATTGTAGGGAGGTGATAAAATGCATGTGCTCGGGGCCACTGTAAAGGTCCCCATACACGAGGCGATTTCACTCGTTGTGCGACGAACGATGATATTGACAAATGATCGTATGGCGATCGGGTTTCCATACGATATGCCATCCACAGGCAACGATAATTTGCAAAAGATTTCATGGTATCATTATCGTAATATACGTACAATCGTACATCTACGTACGATCCAATGTTGTGGCGGAAGCGGTATTTATTTATTTATGTTCGTTGACTTCCGCTGCTGGCAATCATGACATGCGCAGAGAACAATCGTTCTAAGACAAATGTCTGACACTCACACCAACTGGCAGATTTTATCGTTAAACGACTAAAATTTTTAAACCTGGCCGATCGATTTTGGGGACGATAATGTCGGGTCGATTAGTGGGCCGACGATCGTTCGCACACGATTAACTATACGATAACTTAACGATAGTATCGGATCGTTCGGGAATCTGTCGATTGACAGTAAAAAAAAAAAAAAAAAAAAAAAAAAAAAAAAAAAAATCGCCCCGTGGGGGCCTTTAGGCACCAGGTTGCCCAATGCAAATAACTCACTGGTAGGCACCCATTGCCCAAATAAAACTAATAGAACTACCTTCAAATAAATAGCTAGTGCTTACTGATAAGATACAATTTATAGGTGTGCCACTCTGGATCAACAGGAGGAGATAAACTGTAATCATGAAAAAAATGCTAAAGGGATCGTTCTTTTACAAAACTAAAGAACGATCCCTTTAGCATTTCTCACCTTTTTATTAAAATGAGCGGTATACAATATTGAAAATTTCATCAGTTAAACCAGATGAAATATCCAAGTGAGCCCCTATATTGGTGGGGGGGGGGGGGGAGCCTTGGCAACTGCTCCTTTATTAAAACAGCCCAGCATGCGGTGCACATAGAAGAACCACAACTGCAGGCCCAGTTAGCAAAGTGTTCTGGAAAGAGTCTATGCCCCATTTTCCATTAGGGTGGAAGAGACAAGACAACGTAACGGTTAGTGGAGGCTTTGAGACTTACCCTGCATTGTCCTTCAGCTGCCACGGAGTTGTGAGCAGACTTTATGGCCTACAAAAAATGCAGAATGAATACTAGAGATCTTCAGGCATAGGGAAGTTTGTAATAAGTCATCAAACTAGATCAGTCCCAAAATGGAAACTGCCAATTCACATACCAGTCTCCAGTATATTAAGTAAATACCAATTTTTTCCCATTGGTATAGTGTAATCTACCTACTGTATGTGCCAATCTAATCTGTTCTATTACTGTACCTTAACATGTTAAACTCTAAAATGTGATAAATCCTACAGCTTTTTATGTATTAGCTAGGTAGAAAACACGCACATTAGATTACACCATTCTGCGTTACTTTATACAGATAAGCAAATGTCAAACATTACCTCATGTTTTTCCAAGTGTTTCGCCCTCTCTTCAGGTGAAAGTGTAGCAGTTTCTTCAATAAAATTCTTTAACACAGAATTTTCAGCTGCATGACATGGGAATAGCACAGACACAAAAGGTTAAAATGAACACATTTCTAAAAGTCTGAGTTTATCTTTAAGCACTTGGCTATATTAAAGCCTATTCAATATTTGGAGACAAACTGAAGCCAAGTACTGCTTTGGATCGGTGCTGACAACCCTCTGACCAGGTGGTAGGGAATAGCTTAATGCCCAGTTAGCCATTCAGAACCCTCATTCATCACCCAGATAACCAAGTTTCCAGCTATCCTAATCGATAATGCTTCAGCCCTTATCAAAAAGAACCCCAGAAACATGTAATATGAACTTCTAGTGTAATGGAATACAATAGCATTGTTCTGCCCAGCATCGCCTGTTTGGCTTGAAGCCACAATGCGACGATCGATTGATTGATCATAACCCAGCTCCTTCCTGTACAGAAGGAAGTCTAGGATCGATTAATTGATCGTCACATTGTGGATTCTGCCCTGCATCGCCCCAATTTTAAAAAGTTTTAGCAGGTATTTTCTAAAAGCATTCAAAATAATAAATGGTGTGCAGGATAGGGCAATTATTGGGGCAGGGTAGAATAGATTTTTTATTTAAAAATTTTAGTGTTACTTTTCCTTTAACACTACCAAGCCAAGAGCAGTATTCATGCTCAGTAGAAATCTTTGTTTTGAAACAAACCCAACTCAGCTCATTGTGTTCAAAGTGTAAAAGTTCTGTTGAAGGTAACAAAGGGCGTGGGGCAATATTACTACTGTATATTAAAAGGTCACTTTTTAGGTTTCATCAGTTATGCAGTTTAGCATTATACAGGGCTAGATTTTTACATTAACTTTTCTAAATGGCAAATACTCACCAAAATTTAATTTATCCTTATTATTTGCTGCAGCATGAATAAGCCCAACTGTACCACAGGAATTACCAATAGTCTGTTTTAAGAAATATACTTTCTTGTTTGCATCCTTCTCTTGTAGCTCCTTTATTTGGCTCTGTCTAAAGTTTTCATGCTGTGCGAAACAAAATACAAAGCATCAGCAAGTTGGGCCACATATCCGTTACAAAGCTATTTATCCTGGTGTCAATTTTATACAGATTCAAAGCAACATTTTGTTATTCCGGTATATAGATGGAATCCACTTCATCCTCAATTTTAACCAAATTAGCTCATATCAAAAAAGGTGTTGGAGCTTGTATAAAAATGCTGCTAACTTACCTGTGGAGTAAGGGGAAAGAGTAGCAGTACTGCACAGACTGGTGTAAGAACATTGCTCAGAGATTCATCCTCAAATCCCAAGACATCCACAAATTTCCAGCCATCCAACACACCCAACTGGGCCAGAACCTGCACAAATGACAGGGCAAGACAGAATATAAACATGTTCAGGTCTAGACCACAAAATGGAGACGAAATAAGACTCAACCAGACCATAACAGGAGAAATTTGTACACGCACTAAATGAGAAATATATACATATAGCAGCAGATTTACAAAAATAGCTGCCAATAACCACCATGGTGACCAATCAGATCTTTGCCTTCATTTTATTAACTTTTAGTTGACTGATCAAAACAATATCTGATCACTACACTTGTACAATTTAATGTTTTAATGTAGTTATGTTCCTTAAAGAAACAGTCATTGCAATGAATCTTTTTTTTTTTATAAAGCCGCTTCTCAGGTCTCAGGACTTTCTACATGTCTGCAGAAGCATAGGCTAACAGAAAACTGATTCAGTTCAGGGGGCATGTGTAAGAGAATTCCCAGGTCTAACATACAAATTCAAGTCATCACTAATCTGGAATACATGATGGCCTTGTTTGCAAAGGACAAAAAAAAAAAAATCAATCTGCTTACATTTAAAAGGCAAAGCCCTTGACTCAATGTATCATCTCTTGGAAAGGATGCAGGCAGGCCCGGACTGGCAATCTGTGGAGGGGCTGCTGTAAGATGCCACAGACAGTCACTATTTGGTGGGCTGGTGGGGGGAAGTTTGGGCTTCTGTATTTGGAATGCCAGGGCCAATTTTGTATCCCAGTCCAGGCGTGGATATTCAATACCAGTAATAGCAATTAGGAGTATGAAAATTATTCATTAGTAATTCATCATTTTAGCCAAGTCCAACAGACACATTTTCAAATGGATGGTGATTTTTCTATATATTTGTTAATGGGAGGCTAACACCTGTTGTTAAGGTCTAGCCCTTTATCTGCCAAAACATTCTAGTTATGCATTCTATTGTACTTAACAGGAATTGTACAGTCAATCAATCTTTTTGCTAGATATGCCCTGTGGCTACATACATTATGCAGTATCCTTTAGCTATTATAATGTGCACATGCTGCAACTGCTCTGAATGCATCTCCATTCCTTCCATCTTCACACAGGGGTTAACAATGCACTCTGCACCACATGGCAAAGGTTTTCCTTCTGAATGCCTGATCCCAGATTCTATCAGCATTTATATATTAAAAATGTATAGGAGTGGCAAGTATTATGAGCAATAAAGGCATTATTGAGCAGGCCATAGTAACAAGATGATTAAGTGATGGGTATACAGTAAATACCTGGGGTGTGGCTAGGTGGGAGCGTGCCTTACAAAAGCAAAAAGCTGGGGAATATATCGGTGTTCCCTGCACAGTCAGACAATTCATACTTTACTTTATTGCATTAGGCAGCACAGCTTACCAACTGCAAACTATTTACATGAGATGAATGGGGGGCACCCCCAAACTCTGAGCATACAACAACAAGGTCAGGTTCATAGCTAAAGGGATATTAACTGAACTATTACTTTAAACCAATTCTATAGTTATGTTATAAGCAGTTTGAATGTGTTAGGCCACATTGCTTGCTGGAGACTCACATATGCGAGTTTGCTATGGAGCCTTAAAGGACAAGTCAACCCAAAAACAAGTTTTTGCCTAATAAAAAAAAAAAAAAAAAAACAAAAAAAAACTTAATTCTAGGAAGCTTTGCAATATATGTTCATTACATATTTGTAATGGTTTGAGTTATTCGTATATATAATTTCTATTAAAAGCGGTGTCTGTCCTTTTCTATTCTCTGCCTTGGGGGCTCTGGTGTTTGAAACAATACAAGCAGCAGATTTTACAGACCTGTCTCGCTGGAGGAGCCTGGCACTTGCAACATGGTTTAAAAATTAACAACCACGAGTTCAGCAAATGCCGCTTTCTATAGCAATTACATTTACAAATAACTTTTAAAGCACTAATAATTTGAGAAATGAATATTGGAAAGTTGATTAGAATTATGTTCTAAAAACATTTTTGCCTAATAAAATAACTTTTTTTCAAATGTTTGTTCCTGCAGAAACATACATATATACATTCAGAAAGTTATATTATTTACTGTCTAGCATGTGTGTATGGAGGTTGTATCTGTGCATTTAATATTGACTCCTGAACAGTTCTTATTTCAATATGAATTAAATGTACCAGAGTAGCCCAAAGACCCTAAATGCTTAAAGTTTCAAATGCATTTACTGAAATTAACCACTTATAACCAGCATAGAAAAAGGGGTTGTGACAAAAAAAAAAAAAAATTTGAGACTGCTCATTCAATAAAAGCCACTGTTACAAAAATGCATAAAAAAAAGCTTAGTAAGCATGGTGTAGGATAAAAAAGTAAAATATTTGTTTCAGAATTATGATTTTAGTATCACAGCTGAAATTATGAAGCTGGTACTAAAATATAAATCTTTCAATGTAAAAAGACAGGACCGACTATTCCTTTCAGTAGCAGGGAATTGTACAGAACCGATTTTTAAATTCACTTCCAAATAAAAGATTCACTTAGACTGCAGTGCGGGTGTGGTAGGGTCAGTGACTGCAAGCTGCAATCTCTCAGGAGCAATTTGAAGGGCCCTTGTGGTTGACCTTAGAAACATAATGGAAAGGGAGGGAGATTATGCCTCCCACTGAACCTTCTGGAAAGTAGTAGAACACTCTGGCTTATAAGAGACTGAGCAGTCAGTATATATTCTTACCCACCCAAAGAAACCTGTATGAGGGAAATTCAAGTAGCAACCCAATTCAACATGTGACAGATAAGAGGATAGTAATAAGGATACTACCACCAAACAAAACAAACAAAGACCCAAATATAAGAAAGACAAATCCAGATATGGGACCATGGCAATACAGAAAGGCTGGGCCCTACAAGGGTGGGGCAGGGAAGGGTTTATGTGAGCATATTTACACATTAAAACCCAATAGGATTGTCTTAATCTAATCAGATATATACTAGCTAAAGGTGGCCATACACCAGCAGATTTAAGCTACCGATTCTATCCACCCATGTATGGGGACCCCCCTGACATATCTGGCCAAAAACTGGGCAGGTGTTGATCAATCAGGTTTGATTTTTTACCGACAAATCAGGGACTGCATTGGCTCACTGATGCAAATGAACATAACAGTTTCCATGCCTGTGCATAGTCTCAGTAAATATCTTTATTTTACCCTTGGCCCTGAAGTGCCCCTATGATGTTGGCTACCCTAGGTAAATACCATGTCCTATCAAAATATCATCCTGGGAGTGGCCAGAGAAAACTTTGCCCTTGGGAATTCACCTAAAACTGAATTCATTCTTAGGGGACATTTGCCCAAATTAAGAAAAACCAAAACTTTTGAAGAGGACCGCAGACCTCAGAAAGATTCATCAGGGAACACCCCAGGGACATTTTCTCTCTGGCATTTACATGTGATTTGAGGCCCATATCCATCTTCTAGCAAACTTTTTCCAGCATTTTTTCTTGTTCTCCCTATTCATATGCTGAATCCATGTTCTAGGTGGAAATAATAAAGAAAGCCTTGATGAAGGTGCACTTGGCGACAATAATGGGCACTAAGGGTTTATAAAAAAAAATAAAAAATAGTATCAGACCCTTTATCCAGAAAGTTCCAAGTTATGGAAAGGCCATTTTAATCAAATCAGTCACATTTTTAAAAGCTATTTTCTTTTCTAATTATAAAACAGTACCTGTACTTGATCCCAACTAAGATATAATTACCCCTTATTGGGGGCAGAACAGTCCTATTGGGTTTATTTCATGGTTAAATGATTCCCTTTTCTCTGTAATAAAACAGTACCTGTACTTGATCCCAATTAAGATACAATTACCCCTTATTGGGGCAGAACAGCCCTATTGGGTTTATTTAATGGTTTATTATTACAGAGAAAAGGGAATCATTTAACCATGAAATAAACCCAATAGGACTGTTCTGCCCCAATAAGGGGTAATTATATCTTAGTTGGGATCAAGTACAGGTACTGTTTTATTATTACAGAGAAAAGGGAATCATTTAACCATTAAATAAACCCAATAGGACTGTTCTGCCCCCAATAAGGGGTAATTATATCTTAATTGGGATCAAGTACAGGTACTGTTTTATTACAGAGAAAAGGGAATCATTTAACCATTAAATAAACCCAATAGGACTGTTCTGCCCCCAATAAGGTTTAATTATATCTTAGTTGGGATCAAGTACAGGTACTGTTTTATTATTACAGAGAAAAGGGAATCATTTAAACAGTACCTGTACTTGATCCCAACTAAGATATAATTATTCCTTTTTGGAGCCAAAACAACCCTATTGGGCTTAATTAGTTTAAATAATTTTATTAGCAGATCTAAGGTAGGAGATCCGAATTACAGAAAGATTCCTTATCCGAAAAACCCCAGGTCCCAAGCATTCTGGATAACAGGTCCCACACCTGTACACTTAAAAGTAATCATCTGACCTATCACAAGCAGGTTAGAGGGGCCTTGCAGCAACACCCAATCCAGTGTTAAAAACTGGAATGGAGAAATGCCCAACTTAAGTGCTGGAAGTTTAACTCAAATATATTGATGGCCAGAGACTGGACACCCCTGTGCCCTCCCCCCGTCCCGACTCTATCTGTGCTGATGAAGCTGAGGATGAAAGCGAGGCTGTAGGGGCCCGGGTACCACAGCAGCCAAATCCTAGGGCCACGCCCTGGCAACTCGCACAGCCATAGCGCGGAGTAAGGGCAGGCTGAACACCGGGCGGGCTAAACATCGGGCCAGCGCCACAAGCTTGTGCAGAACGGAATCCCGGGAACACGCCGGGTGTTGGTGCTGCCACATGGTTATATAATGAAGGCCTCCCCATTTCGCAAGCACTCACTTTGTTCAGCATCTGTGAAAAAAATGAAATACACATAAATGACTCCAAGAACAGAACGCCAACACCTCAGTATCTAAAAGTAATAACCAGCAGCTCCTTACATACCTCAGGGTTGATCTCCATTGCGCTCCACTGCATGGCTGCCAAATGCCGTCTCACAAAACAAACACACGTTGATCCCGTTCAGATACTGACTGATGAAAAGGCACCGCCTCTGTTGCTTTTATAAACCCGGTAAGGTACCAACGCATTGCAATAGACGGGGGGGAAAGGCGATCAGCTGGTACCACTGAGTGGCTGCTGGATAGACGAACCACCCCTCAGACGTTATCAAGTAGGATGGTTCTAGTGTCTCCTGGCCGAAATTAATCATGAGTGACGATGAGTTAATAACTAAAAGTGGCCAGCGTTCATATCTTATTCTTATTTTGCGGCGTTGTGAGGGACGCGCCCCTTTTTATGGATACATTGGTGCGACTGCAGGCAAAGCGCAAGGGTAGTGAGTTCTAGAACCTACACCTTTACTTCTTTATGTTGGGAAGAGAAAGGGGTCATATGGGTGTGGTCATAGGCGTAAATCTCACTAGCGGTAAGTGATGAGGCTGAGGTGGCTATGGGATCTGCTATGTAAAGTCTGTAGCATTTAAAGGGGCCGCAGTTTGCAAACCTAAAAATAAATGCTTAGTAAAAGAAATTACTCGGCTGCAGCTTTACAGTTTACATTTACTACACGTTTTGTGGTTTTGCAGTTAAATATAACTACTATTGAGAGTAGTGTTTGACCCTTGCTTTCTCTGCACCGTTGGTTCTGACTATTGAAGTAATGTAGCACAACCTTCTGATTAAAAGAACTGTCGAGAAGCACACAAGACAGACTTCTACTGCATTGGTTGAAGAGTCAAAGCCGGCTGTGGTTCTTGCTCCTCTATCTCAGTCCTCCAGGAAACTGTTAGGCTGGCCAACCTTATGGTGGCTACACACACAACCATCTTTCCCACAACTATTGTTCATCCACTCTGCTAATGTTAAGAGCTGAATCGTCAGATATTCAAGTAAAAACTATTCTTTACCCCTATCTGACGATTCAGCATTAACCTTACGATGTTTGGGCACCTTCTAAGGCACCCAATCAAAATTTACAGTACTGCCAGATAGATGAGACAACCGATATTCAAGGCTTTTGTCACTTCATCTCTCAACAAATTCCTGTGCTCAAGATCAAGTCGATTATTTCTAGGAAATATTTTTTTACTTTTATTTTGTTGTGGAAACAATTTCCTAGGGAATATTTTATCTGCAGCGAATGTGGGTTTTTCTGTGTAGTGTCCCATGTAGGGATGCAGGTTCTGAAAGAATGGAAATAAATTCCATGGGTGTGGGAATTAGGTGGCCGTTTAAGTGTATGGCACACAGAGCCAAAAGGGCCTGACTTCTGAATTACTGGTTGCTTTGGTTAATGCTGGCCTGGGGTTGTGTTTGTGAAGTTTTTATTTTCCAATTCACAATTAGCAAACAGTAACAGATACACTGAGATACATTGGTTGTTCCCATATAGAAAATACCTCAAAGTTAGCCAAGGTTGCTGGATAGGACTGGAACAACCAGCAACTGATTCAACTATTTTAACATTTTATAGTAAGATAGGAGTGAGGGTAGGGTAAGTGTCAGAACATAACTTGGCACATATACCCTATTTTGTATTAGGGAGTAGATAGGAGTGTGCATCTATCCCTTTAAAACACACAATCCAATAAACAGTATATTGGGGGCCTGTCTGCTGGGGAAACTGAGAGGTGACATTGCTGCCTTGTCACTCGGGTTGGATTAAAGGAAAAGGAAAGGTAAAATCGCTGGGGGTGCCAATATGTTCCTGAATAAAATCAGAACTTGACTGCGCATGCCAATTTGTAGTGTTAAGAAATGGAAGGGAAATGCCACTCAATGTTGATTAGACCGTGCTTCTTAAACAAGTCAGGCTGCTGAAGGCAAGTAAATACTCTACAGAAGATTCCAGTTCAGAATCTGAGCTCTGCCATATGAGGTTGTCGATATAGTGCCCATGCCAAACAATATTATGATGAAATTGGTTATCATCTCCAAAGATTTGGCACTGCTCCAACCAACCCTCATTTGCCAACCTGTTCATTGGTTGGTGGGAGCTGTCTATCTGTGGAGTTGCTAACCCATTTTGTCATTATATTGTTTGGCACAGATGCTATATAGACAAACTCATATTGATTTGGCAGGGCTCTGTGTCTGAGGAAGTGGTACAACCACGAAACGCGTTAAGCCATGAGGTGAATATGCTCTGACCTGTTTTTAACTGATGAAATAAATACATGTTTTTATTTTTAAGTCTTTCTGTGCTCCGCTTCTCTATAAATTTTTGTTTGAAATTTTGGCCCAATCGGGGGCAGCATAGCGTGGCAGCACGAAATGACTTACTGTGGTGGGCTATCCTGGTGAGTGCTCCCCTCTCTTTCTTCTGCTCTGTGTCTGAATTGGAATCTTTTGTAAGACATTTGAACACTAATGACCTTCATTTGAGTTTCACCATGGCGTTCACCATAGATATACCGGTAATTGAAATACTTTATTTTGAATTCAGTAAAGATCCACTCATATGTCTTGTACCATTGCTTCTGAGTGTTTATTCAAAGTATAGCAGCAATGTTTGGGTGGCGTACCACTTCGTTAGGCATGCCCCCGAAATATTGCTGCTATACTTTGAATAAACGCGCAGGGGCTAAGCCCCGCTTGCATCACACTTGTTGTGTCGGTCAAATTTCTTGCTGGACTGTGTTGGGAGTGCCGACTCTCTGGGCTGTGCACTGAGTATTAAGTGTTGGAGGAGGTAAGGGTGTGCTGGTGGAATTTTTTGTTGTTGTACCATTGCTTAATATTGACTGCATTTTTCTGTCCCTGATGAAAGCTCCAGTTAGGAGCTGAAACATCGGACTAAATAAAGCCTCACATTTATTTAATATAATTACTTGACTTCTTTGTGAAAAACCTGTGAATGCTGTCAATCCAATCCTATACATTTACGCTTTCTGCACTGGCACCCAGGAACTATCTCCTTTCGTGGTGTGCAGCTTGCCTGCAACTTGTGACTGCATTTTTCTATGTATGTTTTTAAAGTAATTTTATATGAGTGCATTCTATGTTTTGAACACTAGAGGGCTTGTGTTTATTTTAATTGTGTACTGTTTTTGACTACTGCATGTCTATGATTACGGGCATCGATGCAGTAACAGATGCTGCTAATGTCTATAATGTCAATAACGTATATCAGTAAATAATACTTTTTTGGGGATCCGATCTGGAAGGTGCTGCATTTTTTGCCAAATTCTGTAGTGTTAGCCTACTGCTATTGCAGACACTCCTGGATAGCTAAGGGAACCCTGGGAAATGACAGAAGATGGCAGCATTTCACTAAGTGGAATAGTATCCTGGACTGGTGTGTTTTCAGTTTAGCTATTATATTCACTGGGTGAGGGGCAGGGTGCTGAAGGACCAGCAGCCCAAGGTTTGTTTCATATATGCAGTCTTTTTAAATTATAGGGTCCTGTACATGGAGCTGCCAGGTTCTGTAGGTTCTGTGGAAAGGAGCAGTTTCCTATCCTAGTGCTATGTTTTCCAATTTGCTGTGGATTCTGTCCAATCCCCGAGCTCTGGTACTGAGTCCCTAGGGCCCATTAAGTTCAACTTTTGCTGCAACTGTTGTGTCAGTTGGCCCCATTCATTTAAGGTACTTGGGTTTAAAGTGGATCCTTGAAGGTGGCGGTAGCTGCAGGATTCCAATAGTGGCCTGCATCAATGGACGCAGTGTACTCGTGCCTAGGGGTTTGAGCACAGTCTTCATTCTGATTGAAGCGCACATACATCACCACCTTGACGTTGCAGTTACACTGGAATTGTGGGGGAAAAAACGCTGCATTATGGTTAAATATGAGTAAAATGTAAATGAGATCTTCTCTTTGCAATAGGAAAATAATGCAATACTTATGTAGGTAATATGTAGGTAAAATACAAAACATTATCTTTTTTTTTTTTTTTTTGCAGTGTACATCAGGTTGTCTTTATGTCTCAAGGGCCACAGCAGACCCTATCGCTCGTCCAGGTGAAGGACGCAAACCTTCCTGTGAGGTCATTTGAGAAAAGTATTTATTCTAGTTTATGAATCTGTAAGTTTGACTGTGATAAAGATTCTCTGGAGAAAGGTGTATTCCTAGACAGTACATGATTTTTTTCCCTTGGAAAAGACAGATTGATTCCTTAAGGCTCTCCCAGTGATAGATGAAGGACATTAAGTTGGCTTCTAAAAGTAAACAGCTTTTTTCTTGGGATGAATAAAAGAAGATTAGGAAAGTGACAGCTCATTCAGGCTAGAATGGCCTAAGCCAGACAAAAAATATATTTTTTTCTTATAAACATCTTCAAACCATACAGTAGACTTTCCAGTACAGGGTGTTTCAGAGAACAACCATTCTCTTGGCAGTTGGGTCTATTTTTTTAGTGGTAGTGTTTCCGAAGAACTATCTTGTTGCAGAAGACATCCTAAAGTTGCTATTGGGGTTTATTCTTAAGGAATTTATTACCTCCAACAAATCGTTACTAAAGATATTGCTTAGATTTTCTTTAAGACTTTGAAAATCAGACAGCCCGGATACCATACGAATGGCCATACACATTTTGTTCTTTCATTTTTGTGTTGAGTTCACTTATGCCAACAGGCCAAACGTTTAGTACTTCAAGGGGTTAAGGATCCAATTTTACTACTACTGTTAACAAATTATAGTACAAGTATGGGACCTGTTATCCAGAATGCTCCGGACCTGGGGTTTTTCAGGTAAGAGATCTTTCCATAATTTGGATCTCCATACCTTAAGTCTGCTAAAAATCATTTAAATTTTGAATAAACCCAATAGGAATGTTTGCCTCAACAAGGATCTTAGTTGGGATCAAGTACAAGGTACTGTTTTATAATTTAAAAATTTAAAGATTGCCATCAAATCTTCTTAGAGGGCCAGGCGCGAACAGTCCCTTTTTTGGGGCCCACTCACATCGCATCTACTGGGCCACAATGTGCCATTCTGTTTAAAAAAAAAAAAAAAGGTAGAAGGGGGGGGAGGAGGGGAGAAGCAGGCTATTCATTTTAAAACTATAAAAAAATGAAGACCAATTAAAATTTAAGGAGGTAAAGAGGAGGCGCTCTTCCCCTTCTTGAAGGGGTGCCTAACATTGATGCAGGTGTTAATCCTTCAAAGTACATGAATGGAAGTGTGAGCTGTTGTGAAACTGCCGGGGTAAGGATGTCAAAGCTGCATTGTATGTTTCTGGCAAGCGGTGTCGCAGGCCCCCTCCTCTGTTCAGGGATGGTTTTTCCAGGCTTAAATGCCAGAGAATTCCCTACCAGTCATTTGACTGAAGAAGCCACTCGGATGAGTGGTGAAACGTTTTCAAGGAAAAATCTCAGAAAAGTCCAGTTGTTTTAGACTTAATTCTACTAGATACTGTATATAATGACCTGGATGAATGAGAATCTTCATAGGCATGTAAAAAGCAGCCCAAATAACTTTTTAATTATAATAATTTTTTATACAATTTTCACAGCACCACAGCTTTTTATTTTTTTTTTTAAAAGGTTTTTATTTAGCATTTTTAAACAAACAAACAAACAGAAATAAAACAAAATAAAACAGATAAGTAAAATAATTGGCACTTACATCATCTTTATCACTTATATATCATTTACATTATATACTTGGTGACAGTTAGAACTGCATGTGGTATCAACTTGTCAAGGTACACTAGGGGTTATGTGCGTATTAATCATCCGGTAGAGGTATACTGGGGTTGGCATCTAGCCAGGGTTCCCATATTTTCTCAAATTTCCCAGGTGCTCCCCGGGCATTGTATGTCAGCCTGATCAGTGGAAGTGTCCCATTTATTAGTTCTATCCAATGTTGAATTGTGGGAGGATTGGGGCTCATCTACTTCATTATTACTACCTTCTTTGCATAGAACACAAGGGAGCGTAGTAATGTTCTTGATTTTTGAAGAGGTATTAATTCGTCAATTATTCCTAATAAGCATACTTCGGGGGACCTGATGCCAGGGAGGGACAGTTGTTCCTCTATATAGTGAGTGACTTCTGTCCAGAATGTTAGTACTTTGGGGCAGTCCCAAATCAAGTGGAGGAACCCTGCTTCTGCCATATTACATTTCACGCATTTAGATCTTTCTAATTTCCCCATGGCCTTGAGTTTCAGGGGGGTAATGTATATTTGGTGAATCATCTTAAATTGGATCATTCTATCTCTGAGTGATATTAGGAAGTCATATAAGTTATCAGTTGTTTCGTCCCACTGATCCTCGTCTAGGGATGGGATAGTTGCCAGCCATTTACGTTTGGCCTTATTAAATAGAGCTGGATGTGAGGCCTGGATTATGCTATATAGTTGAGAGACTAGTTTGGTGGGGTCTAAGGCCCAGAGTCTAGCTTCTCACGACAGTAATGTGGGTGAGAGTTGGTAGGTCCCAAACTGGGAATGAAAGGCATGTCTAAGTTGAAGATAACGAAAAAACTGAATATTTGGCCCATTGAGTTTGACTTTCAGTTGTTCTAATCATGCAAAACAGTTTTCCACCAGTAGATCATCTAGGTGTCTGATTCCTAATTGTGGCCAATATTGGAAGTCGACTAAGCGTCTCATTTGTGGTAGGTTGGAGTTTCTCCATAGGGGCGCTTTGCCTGATAATTGAGAAAGAGGGGTACGGACCTTAGTTTGTAGCTTAACCCAGGCTTTCCTAGGAGTGGTAAGTACCTCGGGCAAAGGGGGGAGGTCAGCCTGTCGTCTATATGGCAAGTTGCGTATAGCCTCTAAGGAGCCCATAATTGCCGCATGCAGTGCGGTCAATGAGTTGCTGCAGTCAGGGTTAAACCAGTTATGTATATAGGATAGTTGAGCTGCAAAGTAGTAGTTTTGTAGGTGGGGTAGAGCCAGCCCCCCTTTTTCTTTTGGGGCCGTGAGTGTAAGCCATGCTATTCTTGGGGCTTTGTTGGACCAGATGAAAGAAATTAGTTCACTGTTTAGTTTTTTAAAGAACTGGTTAGTTATATATATCGGCGAGTTCCACAGTGGGTATAAAAATTTGGGCAGGTATAGCATTTTAAAGAGGTTTACTCTTCTCCATAGCGTCAACGGTAATTTGTTCCAGTGGGGAGTTACAGATTTGAATTTTGCTAGGATGGGCTCTAGATTCTTGTTGGTGTACAGTGATGGGTCTGTTGTGACTATAATGCCAAGGTAGCGGAATCTAGATACTAGTGAAAGCGCGGGAGGGTTATCTGCTGCGACTTAACTCCCCAGTGGAAAAAGTACAGATTTAGTTTTATTTATCCATAGGCCACTTAACCTCCCAAATTTCTCCAGTATTTCTAGTGCTGTTTGTAGTGAGAGGTTAGTGTCTGCTAGGAAGAGTAGTACATCATCTGCGTATAGTGCCACTTTCTCCTCTAGGTTGCCAATCTTAATTCCTTTGACCATGGGAGTTTGCCTTATTTTTGCTGCCAGAGGTTCAATGGCCAGTGCAAATATAAGGGGTGACAAGGGGCATCCCTGCCTGGTACCTCTTTTTAACTCAAATACTTCAGATAGTGTGTTGTTGACCCTGACTTGCGCTACAGGCTTCTTATACAGTAGTTTGACCCATGAGATAAACATAGGGCCACACCCTATTTTCTCCAACACCTGCCACAGATATTGCCAATTGACAGAGTCGAACGCCTTGGTTATGTCTAGTGAGGCTACTGCCCCCGCAGTTTGACCTTGATGTGCTAGCCGAATATGTGTGTATAGTCGCCTGAGATTGATAGAGGTGGTCTTATGCGGCATAAAGCCTGTCTGGTCAGGATGGATGAAAGATGTAATTACTTTTATGAGTCTGTTTGCTAGTACTTTTGCGAGTATTTTAGTGTCAGTGTTGATCAAAGAAATAGGTCTGTAAGACTCACATGAGTATGGGTCTTTCCCATCCTTAAGTATTAGTGTGATTATTGCATTGTAGCATGAGGAAGGGAGTTCCTCTGTCTGTGATGCATATATGTATGTTTCAAGGAGCTTAGGGGTAATTTGGTCAGCCAGTAATCTATACCAGGCAGCCAGTAGTCCATCCGGACCAGGAGTTTTGTTTGCTGGGAGGTCTACCACAGCTTTTTATAGTGAGTTTTTACAATTCTGCTTTGTACAGTTCTTCTCCTATTTATACAATCATGAACCCTAATTCAAGAGGGTTTTAAAGATTTTTTCCAATGGTATACCATGGAACAAAATGCAGTGATGAAATTTACATTTTATATATTATACAGGTAGGGGATCCGTTATTGAAAACTCTGAATTAAGAGATAATGATCTCTCATAGACTCTCATTTTAATCAAATAATTCAACATTTTAAAAACATATTTCCTTTTTCTCTGTGATAATCAAACAGTACCTAGCACTTGATCCCTGCCACAATAAAAAAAAACAAACCCTTATTGAAGGCAAAGTATTGGGTTTATTTCATGTTTAAATTGTTTTTTATTAGACTTAAAGTATGGAGATCCAAATGACAGAAATCCCCCTTTTCCAGAATATCTCAGGTCCCAAACATTCAGGTCCCATACCTGTACACATTTATATAACTAGGCCTCTTAAAATGCACTAGGTATAAAGCAAAATAATTGTTTGCACTAATGCTGAAAAACAATGAAAAAAGATATGATATGGGACGTCACTTACTAAATGTTTTAAAGTGCAAGATATATAATTCCGGTGCCAATCACTGTGATCTTTAACTAAAATGCAGCATTGTTTACCAGAATCCCAGTGTAAGTAGCTGGCATCTGCAAAGTAGGATGTGATATACCAGCGTGGGTTTTAATCTGCACACAAATTGCACAGAGGTCAATGAAAAAGGAAAAGAGGATTTTAACTAATAAATAATTATACCAACAGTTAGATGAAGTACTTATCAATTATGAAAACTTCATTTATTGCAGCTAAATGCCTGAAGGAGGACGCAGAGCTGATGCAGGCATGATGAAACATACCGCAATAACCAGGCTGACTCCCTTGCAGGGATCAAGGTGCAGAGTGTACAGAGTACAGCAGATGGCGCCAGACACCTTTGAGACTAGCACAGTCACTCCAAGCCAGTAGTATGGAAGAGGAAAGGAGGGGCTGGGAATTGTTTCCTGAGTTGAGGGCTGAGAGCTGGAATCAGCTTCCGGCTGCTGGGGCTGGAGCTTCTGGTCTGGGGGAGAGAGAGAAGGCAGGCTATCAGCCAGTACTGGATGGAGCACTGACAGTTGGACGCACACAGTAAGTGAGCTGCACTGCTTGATGATTTCCATTTGTATGGAGAAGGGTGTGTGGGATTGGGCTGCTTTGAGACACACTGGGATTGTGCTGCTGCTGCTGTCTGTCTGTAGATCATTGCAGTAGCCCAGACTGAGAGCATGAAATGCAGCAGCAAGGTATGGAATGCAGCAGCAGGCACGGGGGCTGTGGGGAAGCAGACTGGGCTGCATTCCTGGCTTAGCTTGCCTCTTACTGGCCTCTCTTACCTTCTAGCTGTTATGTTGTACAGCCAACTGGGGGAAGGAAATGCTGCCTTTTCCATAGGGATAGCTCCGTTTGCCTTGTATCTGTGTAGCCTGCTGTGCTATGTATTGTCGGTGTATGGAAATATGCAGTATTCTGCAGTATATGTATATATAAGCAGTATAATTAACCAGCCATCAAGCAGCATGCCTGTACTGATTCACTGCTGTACCTTGGAATGAAGCAGTGATTTATGGATAGAGCTCTTAAACAGTATTGTGCCCCATATATATATATATATATATATATATATATGTGTGTGTGTGACAAAAAAGGAAAATGCCGCACTCACAGGTCTTAGTGGAAAAATTCACCTTGTTTATTTCAAACGTCCATCTAACGTTTCAGCTGCTTCCACAGCCTTTTTCGAAGTGTGTGTGTGAGCATTAGGCTCTATACAAGTGCGCTGTGTTGTAGGGAAACACCAGCAAGCAACAGTTTCCCATCAATACAGCCAGCATATAGCCCAGTAGCCGTGTATATACGTCAGTGTCGGCAGCAGTCACCCATCCGTTCTCCTTGCAGTGCAGTGCTCCCCAGCGCCACTCGTGTGTGTCCCTGCCTCGTGCTACGTGCTTGCTGGAGCAACCGCTGGGAGTAGCTGCACCTTCAGTGACAGGAATGTATGGCCTCAGGGCTGGGAGACTATCAACCACTTCACCAGCTTTCATGCTTTAAACGGGAGACCTGCATCTACTTATACTAATACCTTTTATTTAGTAGGAATGAGGGAACATCTCTTATCTCTTTATCCTTATTTAAAAAGGAATTTGCTGTGTGGGAATCCATATGTACAGCAGATGCGTGTGAGGCTAGCGTGCCCTTGTTAGCTGGGATCTGTGGGCAAATCATATCATGCAGGAACAGATTCTAATAGAAAGGACCCACAATACGATCTGATTCCTTGTAATCCCTGTGAAAATACAAAGTAGCCATTCTCAAGAGATTTCAACCTGTTACATTTATCCAGTAAATGTTTCCATTTTATAGATGCCAGTGTGATAGAGAGCATTATATCCCTAGCCAGCAGCAAGCATACTAATGTCCTTTTCCTTGGAACCATAGTGTGATTACCTTACCTTGTGCTCCATTCTGACAAGGGCATTATCTGCTTCAGTCTGGTTCTTCGGGCTCCTTTTACAGTCCAAAAACCTGCTTGTTTGTGGCACCAATAAATCAGGAAATAATGTAAATTAATATAAAATTCCAAGCAAGCACTGAGTATTGTGTCTGAGCTATATAAAGTACTGGCTAAATATAGTGTCTCTTAAGGAATACTTTAAGGAACCTTGTTAGAGCCCATGATAAAACCTATGATTAAGTGTCAGATAGACACAAAATGCGTTAGGCTTTATGAGAGGAGTGTATAATAAAGATTTTTTTTCTTTTTACTTTTAAATTATGGGTTTTTTAGATGTTCAGAGTGCCACCTTTTCTTTTTTTGTGCTAACCATTGGTCCTCTCCCTTGAGCTGAGGCCTTTGGGTTGGAGCACCTGGATTATCCTTTCTATATTGGTGAGTTTTTCTACAGCTTGTGGACGTTGAACTGTCAGACATAAGTGTGTGTTTTTACCTTTAATAGTAAACAACGCTATAGTTTATATAATGTTAATTTTGTTTTAACTGTACTCGCGGGCATTCATTCTATTCCTTCTGTTTTATTTTGTTTTTATACCTTATGTGGCCTTTCTTTTTCCATAGTAGAGTGTCTTTCTTAAGACTGATGTCACAATGTGGCATTTTGTCACCTTTATTTGCTAAGGGTCAAGGCAAGAAAGGGCACATACAGACAGCTGTAATTAGGCATATTTATCTGCACAAAATAGTGAGTGCTCCTAATTACACTGTGAATGCTGCTAGGTGGGCCAGACATATATCACTAGAGCGAGATGCATCTGTCACACATACCTGCTTCACGATGCACTTAGCTCTGCATTCTGGCGATTCCGTAGGTCTTGTATTTGCTTGTGTTAAAGGCAACACACTGAGAAGTGTTTGTCAGGATATGGCAATGTGTTAGGTTTAGCCAAAATATTGTTTACCAGTGCTATTTTTGATGTCATAATTATAATGTTCTTTGCCAATACCAAATGTGATTTTTTTTTGCCTAAAACGGGGAATAAAGCCTTTGAGAAACTTTATCCCTTATAACGGCGATATAGGGGAGGTCTTGTGTACATTGTGCCCCACTTACAGATGCTGTAACCAGTGCTGTGCAATGTTTGCATGTAGAGGCCCAGTGATTTCTATTGCACCATGTTCAAGGGCCAGGGTTTAGGATCAGTTACACATCTTATTGTAATAGCTATTTGCTCTTGTACAAAGACATAGCATTGTATTAGTGGGGATGAAGGGGAACCATCTTAAAGGAGAGGGAAATTTAAAATCACTAGAGGGTGCCAAGGTGTTAGGCACCCACCACCAGTTGCTTTCCTGCTATCCTCTTCTTCAAAAAATATCAGCCCAAGGGTACTGTTTCTGAGAACTATGCCACCTTTTTCTTTCATCCCCAGGTATCCCCTTTCCCAATTCTAGCTGGGCACATGCCCAGTACACAATTCTCAGGAAAAGTTTTATAATCCACATGCACTAGCCCAAGGCTGACAAGAGTCACCTTGAAGAACTGAAAAGGTCAGCTGCTTGACTCTCAGCATGGGAACCCATTTTTTGGTCTCAACCCAAGTAATAATGTTGTGCAAAGAACTCTGCAAAGCACTTTAGCTGAATAAAGACTATAAAAATTCTATGAAAGGGTCACATCTAGCTGCTGGGTCTCCATTTGGATCCTTGCTGTAACCATAATGGAAGTCGAACATGAGGCCTTACAAATGTAGTCAGATCCTTGACCTATTCGATTTGTTTCTAACATAAAACAAGGTCACATTAAAAAAAAAAAAGTATCACAAAGATGGTAATTTCTTTGTGGCATTTTATGTTCATTAATGAAAGAATTGGTGGAGGGTTAAAGAATTTTGCAAGGCACTGTACATTTACAGCCATAAACCTTGATGTTTTTATGTGTTCTTTCCTCTCATGCCTCATTATGAGGAGAGAAAATAAGTGATTACTTTGGCAATTCTTGAATATCAAGTGTCAGAATAATCCCACCAGGGAAGCAGAGTATGAGCCGGTAGGGTGATGAGAGGGAGCAGCAGCTGGCTGGGTTTCAAATAAATGCCTTATCTGCTGGGATCGCACTGGTATAACTATGCTTAAACAAGCCAGATTGATGGAATTCACAGTTTTCTGGGGGCTGTCTGCGGCTTTGCCTTTCATGGAAGGGGTCTTGTTTCAACTGGTTTATTGTCTCTGCATATTGCCTCAGCAAAGGATTAAGGAGCTGTTCATTTGCCTACTGTCAGCACAGGCACCCATCAGTGCAACTTCCTTAGGCACAATAACATATTGTTTCTGCCAAGCTAGGTGCTTGTGCTAAATCTCCAGAAACAGAACTTTAACTTGCATTGTGCACAGATTTTATCTTAAACCCAAAAATACTCAGGTTCCATTCAAACTAACATTCACATTAAGGGTAGTTCCGGTGTCCTTGATTGTAAGTCTGATTTTGAATTAATAGGGATATATGCGTTCTTAAAGGGGCATTTAGACAATTAGCAATTATATACCTGTAAAACAGCAGGAAGTTCTTTCCATCCCTCCATACCATAAATGGGTCAGATAGTACAATATAACAGAATGGAAGCAGCACAGACATTCCCATAATGGTAATGCAATATGTCATCATAGTAATCCAACACAATTGCAACTTAGATTCAATATATGTGCAATACCCTTGAACCCACCATCAGTACTATTAAATCTTTATATATATTTTATAGATCTCGCTCCCAAGCTCAGAGCTAGATTAACTTATAGACATGTCTGATTTTAAAACCAGTAGCAATTGTGTTGGATTAGCATGATGTCATATTGTATCAGACTTCTGGGAATGTCTGTGCTGAAATTCCACTCGCATTTTGTTATATTGTAGGGAAACCACCTGACCCACTTGCGGCATGGAGGGATGGAAACAACTCCCTGTTTTACATGTTGGAGAAAAGTCATATTTTAACATATAAATTCAGTTCTCTAATAAAAATCAGTAGGTTTCATTTTCATAACATATGGTTCAGATTAATGAGCCTTGGAGTGAGATGTAATCTTTGTGCAATAATACCCTTGCACCCACCTTCAGCACTTTTATATTGTAGATTTTTCTATTTTACAACCGGCTGCTGTGTATCAAGTAAGGAGCATTTACAGCAAGTGCTGTAAAACTGGTTATTGAATTTTTATTTTAAATGCTGGAGATGCAATGTTTCTTAAATGTATTTTCTCTTATTATAAGTGTCCTGTAGTGAAAGAGGTGGTGACCTCAATATAACATGTTTACTTATACAGGTATATGATCCATTATCCGGAAATTACTGGAATTACTGGAAAGGCATCTCCCATAGACATCCTTTTCTCTGCAAAAAGAAAACAGTAGCTTGTAATTGCTCCAAACTAGGCTGCATAAATCCATATTGGTGGCATATTATGTGAGGTATTGGCAAGAAACAAACAGATTACATACAAATGTTGAAACATACAGTCGGTAAAGTTGGCCGTGCTAATAGGCGCTTATAATTTAAAGGAGAACTAAAGCATAACTAAATAAGTAGGCTATAAATGTTGCACATTTTGTTTTGGGCTTCTGTACCAGCCCAAGGCAACCACAGCCCTTTAGCAGAGAAGATGTGTGCCCCTAAAGATGCCCCAGTAGCCCCCCATCTTCTTTTCTGCTGATTTATTGCACATGCTCTGTGCTGCTGGCACATATTGAGCTTAGGGATCGACTTACAATATACTGTATGTATATAATATAATGGTCACAATAATAAGGCTGATTAGTAAATAATACAGATTATAACTACATGGCAGCTCAGAAACCAGTGCAAGTAGCATCAGAATTAAATAATCAGCCCTGCGGCATCAGCATATATAACAGGCCAACCTTATCTTCTGCTTGATAATTTGCTATGACCCCTAAGCTCAGCTTCCCAACAGCTGCTCAGAGCCCACTGAGCTTGTGAGTGTCACTGACACTTCTAACAGATTCCAGTATGGTGACCCCCCCTGTGACAACTTTAAAGTACTTTGATTACTAGTATAGTACTAGGGGCACATTTACTAATCCACGAACGTCCGAAAAGCGACCGAATGCATCTTTTCCATAATGATCTGTATTTTTGCGATTTTTTTCGTCACCGTCACAACTTTTTTGTGAAGTGTCGCGACTTTTTCGTCGTCGTCGCGAAAAAAATCGGATTGGTTTTTCTGCCGTGTACAATTGTTCAATACGGAAAAATTGCGACGGCGATGAAAAAGTCACGCAAAATATGATAAAGTCATGACGGTGACGAAAAAATTGTGCAAAATACGAGAAAAACGCGACGGCGACGAAAAAGTAGCAAAATTTTAGTTTCCAATCCGATTTTTTTCCCATTCGGGATTCGGATTAGTAAATGTGCCCCCTAGAGTATATAAAATATGGCATTTCTAGCCATATTCATTTTTTAAGTTTAGTTCTCCTTTAAAGGGTGGAGTATAAGACACACAATATGGATACTTTGTCTTTATGTAACCCACAGTTTTAAAAGCTTGGACCTTGATAGACCACAAGGCATGTGCAGGAAATCCATATATAAGAGTGTACTCCTAGGTATTCTTTTTAGGTGTATACCAATTAACTAAGTCACCTCCAGTGTAATTGTAGTACTGATGAGGATTCCATATATATATACACTTGTGTGTGTGTGTGTATGTATCTATATCTATCTATCTATATATATATATATATATATATATATATATATATATATAAGCTCTTACGACAGCACCTCACTCCAAAATGCTATTGGATAGCTGCCCTTGTGCACGGAATTCAAAATACAAAATAAAACACAACCAGTGCCAAGGGTCTTATAGTTCAAACAATCTCAAGTGTATTGCATGTATAACCAACGTTTTGGTCCCTTTTGGGACCTTTTTCAAGGTATTTTCAATATACAGGTATGGGATCCCTTATCCAGAAACCCGTTATTCAGAAAGCTCCGAATTACGGAAAGCCGGTCTCCCATAGACTCCATTTTAATCAAATAATTCAGACTTTTAAAACTGATTTCCTTTTTTTCTGTTATAATAAAACAGTACCTTGTGCTTGATCCCAACTGAGACATAATTAATCCTTATTGGAAGCAAAACCATACTATTGGGTTAATTAATGTTTTGTTATTTTTTAGTAGACTTAAGGTATGGAGATCCAAATTACGGAAAGACCCCTTGATCCCGAGCATTCTGGATAACGGGTCCAATACCTGTATATATACACATACACAGGTATGTCAGATATTCTGTAATACTATAAGTGGGAAATGATAAAGAAGGATGAGGGAGCATTTTAATCCGATCTCTGCTAAAAGTAAAGCCACCCCAGCTTGAAAGCATTTTTTGAAATGCAGTAATGAAAATGGATCTTTTTTCAAAATCCTGAGAATTGATAATGTAGTGCCATCAAATGGAGTTGGGGATATGTGAAATAAGCTATTACATATGAAAGGAAAATGGATCTATTATCTGGTCACTTGACATCCTGATGCATTTAATGTAATGTGTGAGTTGACCTGCTGGAATGGGGCTGCTTCCCAATATGATTTTTATATAATGCAGTTTTCATAGATAAAATGTCAAATTATATGTAATATATAATTATGGTAATTGGATAAACATGAACTCTGAATTTATTAATCTGTGATGATATAAATTTGTAATATGTGGTCTGTGGAATGGTTGCATTATATATTTTCCCCTATGATTACAAACTTGAACCACTTGGGATGATATGAAATAAATCAACTTATAACTGTCCCTTTTTTGGTGTGCATGTTCATCTCTGACTGGGACCCACAAAAACATCCACCAGGTTTACCTTCCACCTGACGTCTGTACACTATCTGCCTAAAAACAAATATACCAGGGTGATTTGTCACAGTCAGAATAGTAGATCTGACCAAACCTACAGGTAATACAGTGTGCCCTTTACTTCCCACTGCCTGCCACAAACCTACACTGCACTGCAGCTTACCATGTGTACCTGGCCTTCTGCAAGCCAGGATTTCTGTATAGTTACTCAAGGCCTCTGTCAGCAGAGCTTTAGGTGGCAGGCAGCTTGTCACAGCTCTTTAAGTAACAAATCGTATTTCAGTTTGTCTATTTGGAAGCCCTGTGTGTGCCATACTCTGCCTGCCCTATGCTGCCTGTGTGTGCCATACTCTGCCTGCCCTATGCTGCCTGTGTGTGCCATACTCTTCCTATGGGAGTTGAACCTGGCAGGGGCTTGTTCTGGGAGTTTTGTTAGCATTTGGAAATAGTAACTATATGGTCCCTAAGGTGTGTAATTATATGCTGGGGCAAATGGATTTAAGGGTGTGTCTTAATTTGACATAGCATAATTCTTTGACATATGAATAAAGGGTGAAATCCCTACAGTGAGCACCAACCATTTGGGTTTTTGCTGTGCTACCAACATTAATGTGGGTATGGTCTTAAAAGCTCTTGTGATAAGATGGGTGTGATTTGAAGTGGGTGTGGTTTAAAAAAGGGGAGTGGTTAAAACTGGCTTCCATTATCGGCCGCCCACCATATAGGCCCTCGGTACAGAAGTTGGACAGCACTGATATAGAGGAAGGATTGTTCATGGTTAAGGTCAGTAGATTGAAACTGTGGAAGACTGCCCACTATTAATGTCTCTAAGATTGCATAAATAGTAGTGGTGTGGGCCTCTCAGGAGTAATCCCTGGTGATCAACATATGTTTGCTGAATGTGGAACATACTCAAGTTGACTTCATGGTCCCTGAACAATACTCCTCTGACACCATTACTGTTTATTTCATACATCCCATTTCACTTCAAGTGGAAGGGCTGCCAGGGAAATGTGGCATTTCAATAGGGGCTATCCCAAATCCTTCACCAGTTCTGCTTTGGAATTTTTTTAAGCATTGAACAGTTTTGGTCTGTTTTGTCTTCCCCATCAAGGAAGTGTCAGTTTGATACGTATGATTTTTATTTTGTTTTTTTTTTGCAGAACTTGTGGGTCACTGGCTGAACCCATAAAACTCTATGATGGTAGATGTAATTTGGGTTGATGCACCCATGTGATGTCAAATGTGATTTGGGATGCTTACTACTAAGGAATATTTAAAATGTGTTTATATGTTTTCCCTTACATTTTATTTTGTCACACTACCACCACTCCCTTTGGTCCATTTGGCTTGTTTATTAAATGAACTGGATGGACAAATTTGCTCCACCCAGAATCCCTAGAGAGCTATTTGATCTCTGGTTTTCACAGGAAGCTATCATTTTAATTACTTTGAATCCCAGCGGTGTGTTAATTGGACATTGTGTGCGATTCCAGGCATAAACAGCTCAGAGAGGCCTACAGACTAATCTTATATGGGAATGCAGCATACCAAGTTTTAACCTGGGTTCAGCAGGAATTAGATTAAACTTCACTGGTCTGATATTTCTCAGATAATAACCTTGGAATTAAGTGCTGTTAACCTCTATTGAAGCAATGGGTTTGCAACTGTATATGTCCCTTACTAAAACAATGTAAAAACAGTTTAGACAAAATGAGGGAACTTGGGAAAAATTCTTGATTTTAGCTTAAAGGGTTACTGATGAATTTCATTAAAATACTCCTTATACCTGCAAATTTTGCACCACTGTACATTAACATGGAACAGAGGTATATCAGATATGGGTAGTAACCTGTCAATAATCTGGTATGTGCCATTATTAGGGCTGGATTTAATTTTTGGGCACCCCGAGGCTGCCTCCATTCTCTGCCCCTCTCCCCCCGTCAGGATCACACGCATGCGCATCCTTGTAGCTTGCTCACAGAGCACTGGGGCAGGTTGCACTGATGTTTTCTGCGCATCCCGTCCCCAGTGCTCTGTACGTGAGCTGCCAATCGTGGAAATTGATGATATAACCAATATGAGTCTAACTGCTTTGTGCACCAGTATTTTCTGCAAGATGTCTTTTCCATTTGTAAATAGCTCCCCGTACAGAATAGTCAAGGTGGGGCAAAAGTGTACAGATGTCTATAAAGAACAGTACTCCCTTGATCTGTAACCTAATTGAAATACAAGAACAAAGCTGACTAATAAATATGACCATTTTAGTGTTACAGGCTGATGTTCAAGAAAGTACTGTATGGTTACTGGAACTTTTGCATCTCAAGTGTAAGTAGGGAAGGCAGGTCTGGACTGAGTTTTAAAATAGGCCCTGGCATTTCAGATACACAAAGACCCTGACAGCCCCCCACAGGCCCAATCAATAGTGAGAGCAGCCCCATTGGCATTTGCCAGAATTTACAGATTGCCAGTCCGTGCCTAAGGGAAGGCTTATTGTCGCTTTCGTATGGCACCCTGTGTGACCACACAAGTCTTTTCATATCAAACACCAGCCCTGATAAAATGTATCTATTGCTCTTTCTGTAAATTAGTGTTTCCATATGTCCATATGTGTGGACAAAAAGTTCCACCAGCACACCCTTTTCTCCTCCAATACATAGGGGCACATTCATGAAATCACGAGTTCGAATCCCGAATGGGAAAAATTCGGATTGGATACGTTAATTTCTGAAGATCGCAAATATCATGAAAATGCCTACGAAAAATACGATAATATTGTATTGGCGATCCGAAATTTTCTTACCGAACGATTGTAAACAGCGGGAAAACCTTTCCGACTTTGATCCTTCTGTGCATGATTTTGGAAGCTTCATATAGGAATCAATGGCACTCTGCAGCTCCAACCTGGCCCAAGGAAAGTCTCCCATAGGGCTCAATGGCACTCTGCAGCTCCAACCTGGCCCAAGGAAAGTCTCCCATAGGGCTCAATGGCACTCTGCAGCTCCAACCCGGCCCAAGGAAAGTCTCCCATAGGGCTCAATGGCACTCTGCAGCTCCAACCCGGCCCAAGGAAAGTCTCCCATAGGGCTCAATGGCGCTCTGCAGCTCCAACCTGGCCCAAGGAAAGTCTCCCATAGGGCTCAATGGCACTCTGCAGCTCCAACCCGGCCCAAGGAAAGTCTCCCATAGGGCTCAATGGCGCTCTGCAGCTCCAACACGGCCCAAGGAAAGTCTCCCATAGGGCTCAATGGCACTCTGCAGCTCCAACCCGGCCCAAGGAAAGTCTCCCATAGGGCTCAATGGCACTCTGCAGCTCCAACCCGGCCCAAGGAAAGTCTCCCATGGGGCTCAGTGGCACTCTGCAGCTCCAACCTGGCCCAAGGAAAGTCTCCCATAGGGCTCAATAGCACTCTGCAGCTCCAACCCGGCCCAAGGAAAGTCTCCCATAGGGCTCAATGGCACTCTGCAGCTCCAACCTGGCCCAAGTAAAGTCTCCCATAGGGCTCAATGGCACTCTGCAGCTCCAACCCGGCCCAAGGAAAGTCTCCCATAGGGCTCAATGGCACTCTGCAGCTCCAACCTGGCCCAAGGAAAGTCTCCCATAGGGCTCAATGGCGCTCTGCAGCTCCAACACGGCCCAAGGAAAGTCTCCCATAGGGCTCAATGGCACTCTGCAGCTCCAACCCGGCCCAAGGAAAGTCTCCCATAGGGCTCAATGGCACTCTGCAGCTCCAACCCGGCCCAAGGAAAGTCTCCCATAGGGCTCAGTGGCACTCTGCAGCTCCAACCTGGCCCAAGGAAAGTCTCCCATAGGGCTCAATAGCACTCTGCAGCTCCAACCCGGCCCAAGGAAAGTCTCCCATAGGGCTCAATGGCACTCTGCAGCTCCAACCCGGCCCAAGTAAAGTCTCCCATAGGGCTCAATGGCACTCTGCAGCTCCAACCCGGCCCAAGGAAAGTCTCCCATAGGGCTCAATGGCACTCTGCAGCTCCAACCTGGCCCAAGGAAAGTCTCCCATAGGGCTCAATGGCACTCTGCAGCTCCAACCCGGCCCAAGGAAAGTCTCCCATAGGGCTCAATAGCACTCTGCAGCTCCAACCTGGCCCAAGGAAAGTCACAATAACAAAGCTTGAATGAATCTGAAACTTTCACACTCGGCGAGACAATACACACAAATTTTGTCGCAAGGTAGAAAAAGTTGCAGAAAATACGCTTGGAGCGTTCGTGCATTAATAAATGTCCCCCTTAGACTCGGTGTACAGCCTAGAGAGTCGGCACTCTCACAGGAATGCAGCAAAACAATTGACCGGCACAGCGAGTATGATGCAAGCGGGGCTTAGTATTTAAATACGCAGGTGCTAAGCCCCGCTTGCATCATACTCGTTGTGCCGGTCAATTGTTTTGCTCTTTCCATTTTTCGCACTTGAAATGCTGCAGGAAAATACATCCCTTCTGACCTCCGATAATTCCCTCGATACCCCTCTTCTGGGGTCAGTCAAAATTTGTCCAAAAAGGACCTGAGCCTCAGGCCAGTTCATGCATTAACTCTTGTGTTTAGCATTATTTATATAGCTCTGTCCGCTGCACAGCAGTGAATAGTAAGTTGTACTAATATGGACATCAGGAAATATATAAGACTATTTACAGAACATTGTAAAAATAAGATTTATTATATAAATATGAGCAGATCTTCTCCTGATATGCCCACCTACGGATCCTAGGGCCAAACAATCATATTAAAACGGCGGGCATAGGTGCCATTGGACCGAGTACTATATCAACAAGCCGATGCAGTCCCCGTCCAACAGGAAAATCTGAAAAATTGAGCAGAACTCTTTATGCTATTTGACTATTGGCTAAACATGCTCCACCAAGATTATATGAAAGTTAAATAGTTAAAGCAGGCAAACCAGATAAGAAATCATTAGAGCAAATAAGTCAAGCATTTGAATCCATCATCACATCATTACTCTTCTTATAATACCGTTTCTTTATTTTAACCCCGTCTGCAAATTTTCCACTATAGTGTCAGTGCTCAGGCCCCTGCCCAGCTACATCACTGCCACTTGTCCCAACTTAACTTTGCCCTATAGAATCTACAGAATTACAGAGCTGTGCAGTGTTGATCATCATCTCTGCTTGTGGCACTTCTGTAGACATGTAATCTCATGTGAATCACCAAGTTTTAAACCTCCTTACCCTGTCATCCGCAGTAACAGGCCCATTACTTCTTTACCTCTTATAACAGTTGTATGCTATATGTTCAATGTCTCCCCCTTATTTACCTCTTGTAACAGTTGTATATTATATGTTCAATGTCTCCCCCTTATGTTGTGCCGAATATGGTTGCACTTTATAAATATGTGTTAATCATTATATTAATACAGAAGAAAACTGCATGGAAACTATAAGCCTTTAATGTTTGAAATTGCAAAGGGAAATTTGCATGTTAGATATTCATGCGTAGCTGTTTGTACCCTTTTATTTCTTTTTTTTTTAAATCTAATGTGTTGAAAAAAAAAAACAAAAAAACAAGAAACATATATTAAAAGTAAATTACCTTTGCTGTAGCTTCTTCCATCAACGTATGTGAAAGACAGAGAGGCATTATCTCTGCCAAGTGGAGCATTTTTAAATGATACCTGCATTTACTTGACAAAAAAGTGGCAAATCTCTAGACTGTTAGAATAACTCATTACATTTTTTATAGAATCACTTTGCATTTATACATTTCGAAGATTACTTCAGGCACGGTTGGAGCGCGGCAATACAATATTCATTTCACATCTTTTCCCCGTATATTGACTGCTGTGTAGGTTTAACCCCAAGCTGGGGCACTGAGGAAGGTGCAGTATTGTGAGCCTTTATTTAGTCATTTGCATTTCAAGGGGAACTGGTTCACTTGGTTTCCTTTGAGAAAGATCTGTCGGCACTTGTAAAGCAATTGTAAGTGAATTCACAATTAAATATACCCCTCTATTCTTAACAGAGTGCACAGCAGGTGGAACAGTCAGTGTAAATACTCCTGAGACCTGGTATCCTGTGTGGTCATTAGCATTAAAGTGCATTAGTTTGTGTAGCTATACTGTCACTCTGTTTTACATTTTATTGTGTACAAGCCTTCAGCCAGTTTGCAGCTCAATACGGCCATAAAACTTAGACCTGACCTTTATCTAAAAAAAAAAAACTTATCTTGGCATTGTAAATTGAAATGTCCTTATAAAGTAAATCATATTTATTCATGGCTAATCATCAATAACTGAATATGTTTGTTTTGGTAGGTTGCCCTACAAAATGAATGCCATACAAGGTATAGCTGCTACTTGGTTTCATTGGTTGTTCTTTTGGCAGACTATTTCCATGACTTGAGTGACTGCTACTCATTTGTGTGTCACTTATGGATCATGGGGCCTATGTTTAACACTACATATTTTATCCAAAGGAGAAGCATCAAATAGTGATATGTGGTTTACCCTTAGGTCAGGCAGGGTAAGGTTGGGATTTGGGCGGCCATTGTGGGTTTGGGTTGGGTACAGATCAGACTGGGGAAGTGCACTGTTTCTCTGCTCCCAAAGTTTCACTGTCCTAATGTGAACCTAATGTGTGTGCACAAGTAGCGTACAGATCGCAAAGGCAGGCGTACGGGTTACGTGCTGGTCCTACAATGGCAGGGTGCGGGTTAAGGTTTTGCGGGATAGATGCAAGATGAGTTTTTCTGACCCAGACATGACTAGTCGGGCATGTAAATCCTGCCTAAGAGCTTGAAATTTTTTTTAAATGGAAGTGGACTTCTTTGTGCCATTTTTGGCACAAAAGGTTAATGGAAGAGGGCGATGGTATAATATGTGTCTTTCAATAGGATGCCTATTGCATTGAATTCTGTGGAGCCCTTGTTGCTGTGTCTATGCAAACTGAGACTTCAAGCCTGGAATTTGCTGCCACATTTGTGTTCAGCCCCATCAAGTTTCAACTTGGTACTAAGTTTGCAAATAAAGAAGGCCTTTGTTTTTTCATATTAACCTTCACCTATTGTACCTCTACCAAGCTGTTCATCAGTTTATGGAAGAGGTAAGCTGCCACAGAATGGGTGACATCAAAATAGAATTAATGTGTCCTTTCCTTAAATTTTAGTTTGGGTCTGTGATACAGATTCATTGCCTAGTTAAGCAGCAATAAATACTCAGGTAGTTATTGGGAAAATGTCTTTCACCTTTGTGCATTCCATACGTATGCAAACTTGCTGAGGCTGGCCTGTATGGCAGCTTCTTGCTCTCTGAAGCATGGCTGCTTGGGACACGCTTCAGGCAAGTCTTGCCTGTAGTTAATCTTTAATGGTTCTTTTCATCTTTATGCTGAAAGATGGCAATGTAGTGAACTACTTTATCTATATCTTTCCAAAACTGAAAACGTGGTGCTGTTCTTAGTTGGATATATACAATGTTATAGCAAGCAAAAAAATGAGTGTAAAGGTCAGTGCAGGCTAGCTGTATTAAGAACATCAAATGTGTATATAGTGCTACCATCTTATCAGCAGCCTGTGTACAAAAAGTGCCACACATACAGCTAGACTAATGCTAGGTCTACTGTGCTCGATAAAGATATTTCATTTCAATGAATGCTGAAAATGCAGCATAGAAATTCTTGAATTTGACTTGAAGTTGGGTTGAAATATGGTAAAATTACAGCTGCATACATTACAGATGTAAATAAATTCGGGCTAAGAGTTGTAATCATTATTAGGAGGGTCTTATCTAACGGACCCGCAAGTCTCAGTTTGGGAAGCCCTGTCCCAGAAAGAATATTGTATGATGGCTATTGTTTAATATGGGAAAAGCCAATTTAAAATGTGTTGTTCTGGATTTCTAGATTTTGTAAAACAATAATTTCTAACTTTGGATATTAACATTTTATCTGCTGCTTTTTGTTGTTGGCCCTGTATTTGTGTGTATGCTACAAGTGTTCTCTTGGGAGTCCCAGCTGCAGCCATGAGAAAGCTTTTAACTTTAGCTTTTGGGCGCAAGGCAGCCTAGGCATCCATCACGATGAACAATGACCAAATAGTAAAAATGCATTGAGATGATTAAAGAGCTTAGGTAACTGTCAATAGAGGGGCATTAGCAGAGTAATGAATCAGAGTTGAAGAAAGATTAAGATACATGGGGAGATTGTGGAAGAGCAGAATGAAGGATAGAGAGAACAAAGTCAGAATTGTGAGGCGCTAGAGGTGGGTCACACTAACCAAACCAGTAAAGATGTAGATGTTCTTGCTCCATATGTCATCAAAATGGGAAAGTGCCCAGTACCCCACCACCTCAGGTGTTTTCATTTTTACAAAGTTGAATGATGACATTCTGACTCTCTGGTTGTGGGTTTAAGGGGGTTTAGGCTATGGGTACAGTTATTTTTGGACCCCGCATCATTCAACTATAGCATATAGGCCCAGATTTTCATTTTTGGTATGTCAGGAGTGTGAAGCACTGCATTAGGTAAGAGATTTCATCTGTTGGTTTTCTGATTGTCTGTTTGCATATCAGTGCTTTTGTGGTACCAGCAAAGTTTGATAATTTGGGGGAATTTGTATCAGAGATTGATTTTACTACTGAATCAAGGTGCTCCAGTTCTCTGTGCCAGGGACAGGGGAAAGTGCCTGTGTGGCTTTTTTTTTATTTTTTCCTGCTGGTTTATGGCCTAATGGCTATTCATATACAGGTATAAGAACCCTTATCCAGAATGCTCAGCATATTACAGGTATGGGATCAGTTGACATAAATACACTAAGATATTTTGGGTGTATTAGCTGTTGGAGTAGAATGAATACCTATAACTCTACCAGTACCATTTAACATTTTTTAAAGGTTTACTTGACACCCTATCTCAGTCCTAGTTTTTTACTCATTATATTGCATTAGAATAAAAAATGACCACATGCTGCATATCACACAGTAAGCGCACAACCTTATAGAGTTATTTTTAAGGCAGTTGAGCTCAAGGGATTGAATACATCACATTTAAATTGTTTCCCAGACGAGCGGTTCCTTTGACGTGAGTTCATAAGAGAGACGCAGCTGGTAAAATGTATGCTAATTCATGCTCCTAGGTGCATATGTAACTGCTATGCAGTGCCAAACGGTATATAAAAATAAGCTTTCACATTGAATTGTCTCATCCATGTGTCTTCTTGCTAACGCTCAGTGAGTACGGCTGCATGCAGACTTGGTGAGTAATGGCGGTAGCAGTGCCTCATGTGAAGAAAATCTTGGAACCATTTCATGGTTTTTCCGCAGCAGACAGCTTTACACATTCTTTCATTCTTACCAAGTTTCACACAACTAAATCTAACATCTGTTTTTCATTTTTTCTAATTGCATGGAACGTGGCATTTTAAATCTATACAGCTTCAAATAAATAGGAGCACACTTTCATTTTTGGGCCCGTCTGCCAAGGGCCGCATTAAGCCATGTGTTGGACTGTACTCACTCGTACAGGTCCACTGTACATTGAATATTAAATACTGATTGGATATTATTTTATTTCTTTATGAAGACAAAACATGCCAAAAAAAAAACCCATGAACACCATCTACGTTTATGTCCTGGGCAACTAACCTGGGTGGAAACTTCACCAGTGCAGCAACCTTGTCTAGTGCAGCTTCCAATGCTTGTTGGGTGATACAGGGAAGGGGATTGCTATATGGGTTTTTCATAAAGATGATGACGCAAGCATCATCTGGGTCAATAATATGTCCTGGAACTATGGACAGAGCAGATGTGTATTCTGTGTTTGTGCCACCGACAGTTCCACATACCCACAGTATTGGCTATCTCAGTCCCTGGCACAATACTTTGTATGTTTGGTTCTTCAAGGGAATATTTGTAGAGAACAGGGCTTATCAGGGTCAGAACTAGGGTAGGCAGAGGAGGCACATGCCTAGAGAACAATGGTGTGGGCCACTAGGTATGTACCTCTTCTGTGGCTTACCTTTTCCAGGCACAGATCTTTTACCACCCCAACTCCCCTTAAGACGGATGGCTGGGTTGCTTAGGACACCCAGAAGGCTTGGCCAGTCGCTGGGGCTTATTTTTAGGGCCAAGGCAATTATTCTAAATTATTTGCACCTCGCTGTGAACACTTCATTAAACTGTAGATAAAACCAGATTCTTTGTTGGAGTCACACAAAGTAAATGGTGCAATATGACACAGTATGTCACAACGTTCATTTCAGTGGAAAAAGGTATGGCAAATTGGGATATGGTGAGGCATTCTAGCCAAATCTCTAAATAAAGTTTGATCCATCTTTTTTACTGGAAGCAGCTTTGTAACTGCCTTTGTTTGATCCTTATATTAGGTGTGCTCTTGCCTAGAACCTTGGGGGACCCACCTATTGTATAAGCACCCTATTCACAACCTATACAGCATGGTATGTGGGGTTTTTATTGGCACAAAGGGCTGTGGCAATGTATCATATCTGAAGCCCTTAGTAGTTTCTGTTTGTGCCTCTTTAAGAAGTACGTCACCTTGGCAGTAACATTTTATTTTTTAACTTCATATGAAGGAAAGCATCTGGCTTTCAAATATATTATAAAATAGGGAACAGTAGTGTTAATAGTATAATAAATACCACATCTGGTTTTTAGCTCTGCCCGCCTGTAAAGTGTTGGAATATGGGAAATACAGATGCATTTCTATAAGTACATTCATCTCTCCTGTGTGTATGCCCTGCTCTGTTTATTTCATACCTGAGACTTGTGCTATATTAAAAGTAACTTTTTAGCTTTGCCTCATTGTTACTAGTTTTTTTATTTATATATCCCCAATATATTCCACAGCCATTCCACAGAGAATTGCATCATTCTCATTAGTATCTAACTAGTGGAGCTTACAATCAAAGGCATACTATCACACACAAGCTAATGTTAATTTCTGATTATATTTTTCTGTTGTTAGTATCCAGTTTGGAATTTCAGCTGTTGCTGGGGAACTGGGCTTGATTTTAAGTGGTTTGTAATTAGGGAAATATAAAAATGGGGTAATAAAACTGTCCTGATATTTCCCCATGTGCTTAAGGCTCCATTGTCCTAGCTATTCCGCAAACTGGCTTTTTGGAGAAATGTGTATTTTAGAAAGGCCTCCCTTTGTGTTCTTGTTGTACAGAAGTTAATAATGAGAAACATGATCTAAAGCAAATAATTTACATTTCTACTTGGCTTTTCTGCAGAAAGGCATTTATCTCCGAGAATGATGATGGCAGGCGTTAAAATTAAATGTAATTTCTGCAATCTATCCTTGGCCATCTGTATTCTGAATGGCTGCATTCACGGAGCGGTGGTAAAAACAGCAATTTATCTATTAAACAAATGTTGCTTTTTTATAAATAAGACTGGGAGAAAGCTAATCATACATAACTGTGTATTAGACAATGCATTGATGGAAACGATATAGGGGCAGCTTTATCAAAATGTGAGTTTAGAGTTTAATACATAAAATCTAAACTACGCTGTATTCATTATGATTTTTAAAAGCATATTTATCAAAGGGTGAAAGTAACTCAAAAACTCACCATTTGATAAATACACAAAATCTCAATGGATAAAGACTATCCAACCTATAAAGCTTTTTCAATACACACAAGAGGGCACACACATCAATACATGGGGCAGATTTATCAAAATGTGACGTTATGACAGAAAACTTGATGAGTACAGTGGGAGTTATAATACAGCCTTTAGGTAGGGGATCTGGAGTCTTGCCTATAAGTATAAAGTAGCCAAGACTCCAGTTCCCACAATGCCTTGCATGTTCCGAATATCAAAACTTTAGAGATGGAAAATCACAGCAGATATCTTTTAAATTTAAAATCTTTAATTTATGAATTTATGCTTGGGACCTGGGGTTTTCTGGATAAGGGGTCTTATTTTGGACCTCCATAACTTAATTCTAATAAAAAAAATAATTTTAACGATAATTAAAGCCAATAGGATTGTTTTGCCTCCAATAAGGATCATTTTTATCTTTATTACATGTAAAAAGGAAATCATTTTGAAAACTAATCAATTAAAACGGAGTCTGTGGAAGATGAAAATCCCGTTATTCAGACCTTTCTGAATATACATTCTGAATAATGGATCCCATACCTGTATTAGAAAAGTGTTTAGAATTACATTTTCTTTTATTATGCAAAAGTTTTTATATTCAGGATTGCTATGCTACTGTTCTTTTTAGAATCCTCCAGCTTTGAGACAAGACAACCAAATCAGGACGTTTCTGTTTAAGGAATGGGCCTTAGAACTGTGAATGTAACCCCTGTCAAAAAGAAATGCACCATGCAAAATCACAGTATTGCTGGGCATAATTAAAAGCAGTAAGTCTATACAATGCATTACACTATTTGCTGTTGTATAGGAAAAATGACCTTGTACAGATAATATGGATGTCACTTTGGATCTTTGTGTCCTGTAATAGTGTTGGAAATTGCAGGGTTTAATAGGAGGAGATCCGTGCCTGAAATGAAACATGGCATTGATGTTATAGTGCACATTTTCTAACCATTCTCTTGTGGTATTGTGGAAATATAGAACCCCAAATTGCTTAGCATTACTGTAAGTGGGCATAGTACCACCATTCCCATTAATGGCAAGCTGTCATTTATCATTAAATTTCTCTATACTGCATGAATTTATAGGTATCGGACCCCTTATCCAGAAACCCATTATCCAGAAAGTTCTGAATTATGGAAAGGCCATCTCCCATAGAATCCATTTTAATCAAATAATTCACATTTTTAAAAATGGTTTTCTTTTTCTCTGTAATAATAAAACAGTAGCTTGTACTTGATCCCAACTAAGATATAATTAATCCTTACTGGAGCCAAAACAACCCTATTGGGTTTAATTACTGTTTAAATTATTTAGGAGATCCCAATTACGGAAAGCCTTATCCGGAAAACCCCAGGTCCCAAGCATTCTGGATAATTGGTCCTATACCTGTTCTACTTTTTTTCATACTCTGGGGCCAAACGATCGAATTATACTGGCGGCAAGGGGCATTCGGTTCGGGGACCGCATCAATGAGCCGATGCGGTCCCTGATCCGCCGGAATTTTCTAACCTGGCTGATCGAAATCTGGCCAATTTCGGCCAGGCCCCTCGTTTCTGCCCCTACACAGGCCGATAAGCTGCCGGATCGGTCCTTTAGGTAACTGTTCTGCAAAGTTGCTTGAAATTCTGTTTTATTTTAAAAAGGCTTAAGTTGTGTTTGGGTGGACTTCCCCTTTAAAGGAGAAGAACAGGGAAAATCGCTGGGGGTGCCAGTCTCCTCCTAGTATTTGTAATTGCTGGAGAAAATAGAAGAAAAATTCAGCAGCCAGGAAAAGCTATGAGGGAGCAATACTCTTCCTCCGTTCTTCATTTTTCACAATCTTGGGCCAAGGCTTGCACAGTAGAATTTATTGTTTGGCTTTCTCTGTACTGCACATGCGCAACCACTAACATTTTGGCAGCCCCCAGTGATTGTACCTTTCCTTCTCCTTTAAAGATTTGCTATACTTTGGGTACATGTTTATATCAATGCCAGTTCCGCCAGCAGTGTGTAGGGGCAGCATTCACTCATTTCAGGATGAGTTACCTATAGTTGCCCAGCATAGCTGTAATACAGGGGGAAGAAGGAGGCAGGGCTAGCTAAAGATATTTGCTTATTACTGTTTATTGACTGAAGGGGTTCCAAACACTATTTATGTCCTGGTTTATTGACACCAAGGGTATATTCTTAATTCTAGCCCTGTAAACAGGATACACTGCAGGCCCTGAGCGATGTCACTTGTGATAAACACGCCACTCTAATGGCAGTCTCTGTATTGACTCAGTAGCAGCTCTTTCTGAAGAGTCATGGCCTCTACTGAAAAGCTCTTACTGCTTACCTAATGGTCTGTTGCAGCATGCACTGAACCAGTAACATAGAGGAGGTTGGGTATGGCGGGATATGAAATCCCATAGCAGTATGGTGGGACAGGCATTATAGAATGAAACCTGTCATTTCTCGACAGTCCACAGCTACATTGTTTGTAGATGACACCCCATGTGTGCCCAGAATGTAAACTATTTTACCTTTTAGTCTTCCTCTAACTGCCATTGTTTTTTAACACTAGTCCCTTTCAGTGGAGATCAATGTAGAGGCACAGGGCACAGCTGTGTGTACAGCACTAGTGACAGGGGCAGCCTTGAGTGGGGCTGTTCCTGCTGAACAAATCAGTCTGAATTCTTGTGATTGTGGTGGGAAGTATTGTATAGTCACACAATGCTGCTTTGCACTGAGCCAGGCTGCCTTGCACAGTAAACAGAAAGCTGTTCATTTAATAATTAGTCAATGTTATCCTTATTGCATCCTGTTTTTAAATAAAAGCTAGTTATTATGTGCCTATTATTTTTAGTGAGCTGTAAATTTTTAGCTTTGTAAATGGAGCAATTTTGGATAAAAGAAATAGTTTACATTGTATTTTATAGTAAGGTTATTCATTCTTGTGTAAAGTGCACCTATTTCTTAGGCCGTGTACTTTCTATTATCTGGTTCTGTCTGCATAAGTCAGTTGGCTTTTGCTACACTGCTTCAAGAGTCAGAACCATAAGTGTAGATAATGTAAATAGAGAGGCAGGCACTGCATTCAATGGCAATTTGAATTACAAATAACCTTAAAACCAAAGTAATTTTTAGTTATATATTGAATAAAAACTGCTATTACAAAATGATATCTATATTGACTGAATCCAGACCCCTGGACTATTTACAACCCATCCTAATAAACATTAAATACTTTTATTTTCTCCGCAAATTATCTATCTGTAACTTCCTAATTTATTGCCGGAATGGGACAACATATATATACTGTTAGATAACAGTATATATATGTTGTCCCATTCCGGCTTTCATTTGTATTTTGCCTGACAAAGGGGCCTTAGAGCTCAGAAAGCTTGCAATGTATTTTTATTGTTAGCCAATATGGGTAAAAAAGTCTTTTGGGTGGCGTTTACCTTTAAAATAGCCATGTTAGGACAATGGCCCATGGGAAGATTAGTTGCCCCTGGCTAAATCTCAGCTGCCGCGGGCGACTAATCTCCCTTAAAATGCTTTCCCACCAGCAATATAGTGAATGGCCGGTTGGGAGGCATATGTGTTGCTTTGTTTTCCAAAGTTTCCTGCAACGTTTCCTTTTTTGCCGCCCCTGGTAACTTTAAGAGTCAAGTTTCCTTTTAAATGGAAATTCGGCTCTGCTAGTGCAAAGAACACAATATCTTTATCTGAACCAGTGAGGTGCACCCCCTGGACCTGCTCCAACACTGAAGAGTTAACTACGGAGCGGATGAGGGATGGTGACATTGGGGCTGCTTCCTCGCAAGGAAATTCCGCTGTTTGGTCTCCAGTTACACAGCTCAGAAATGAACAAATGTGGCCATTGCAGCCTATTTTATAATTGCATTAAAAGCACTTGACGCAGCAACAACAGGTGGATTTTGACCAGAAATGCTAAAATGTATGCTTTCTAACCTAAAACTCTCCCATCATCACTAGTGTCAGACGGACCAATTAAATGACATACTGCACAGTCACGTTTGGGTGCCTCACAGCTGGCTGACTCCCCTTACATTATGGGAATATATAAAAGTGACATCTGTGCTTGTGCATGGAACTGGAACTTATTTTTTGCTTCTGCCATTTATGCCATTACTTCAGATTGTGTAATGAGCTCACAAGTAATTTAATGTATTCTGGGATTCATAGCTTTTTATTGCTGTCAGGTTGGTAGTACAATCACAGTGTTTAATGGATTCTTAGAAATATCGACACATCTGCAAAAGCGTAGGACTGTATGCAGAAATCTCTCATTATATAGTAGGGAAGAACGATAAGGCAAATGTGGACCTGTGCTGTTAATAGGAAAGCAGGGTTGATATAGGGAAAGAGAAGAAAAGACATTCGATGGTTAACATAGTATTACATTTGCTCTTACTCGTCTAATATTCCTATGGTGGGCTAGTACCCCTTGGCAAACAGAGGTTTCCTTTCAAGCAGCAAAATCTGATGATATGTTGCCATAAGTTACTAGACCTTGTGTAAACTTTGTGCCATTTATTGCATTAGCCCCAGCTTAATTTTAAACTCTTCATATGCCCCTAATGCTTCCCCAGAGACAATATACACAAGTTATTAAAGATGGATTGTAATGAATTGGTATAGTAAGGACAGGACAGAGAAAGCACTCCCTTACTGATTAATTCCTGCTCAGATTTGGAAGATTAATTCTTGCTGAGATAATTTAGTGCTAGGCACTCTGGCACGCAGGGAAGGAATGGGCTTTCTGTACTTGGTTGTTTTGTGCAAAGCAAAAACCATGGTAACTACGAAGTCTGATAAAGGAGCCAGAAATGGTTAAGGGAGAAGCTGACCCTTGGGTTTTAAATGATTGGTCTTTGTAGTCCTAGAATTTAAAAAAAATGTTTCTTGCCTGCTGGAATTGGTGCATTGCATTGCTGCCCTACAGGAGGCATTATTGTAAGTATTCCAAATTATAATAATTAGTCAGTGCCATACCTAATAGATATAGTGCTAGTCCTCCCTTTTATCTGCACTGAAATGTCGAAAAGGGGTACAGGAGGGCAGAGCTATTTTGCATTTGTATCCCATGAGTGAGAGGCACTTATACTGATCCTTTTGCTTCTAAAACTTTAATATTCCATTATATTGCTCCATATTAGTACCATTGCTGTACTGTGAATCATTTGTTACTATCTAGTTAAGCAACATTATGTAGCCTCCTGGAATATTATTTGGTATTACCCTGATCATGCACAATTACTTTCTAACTATGCCTTGATTATACCTTGTCACTCCACAACTATGCCCTCCACCCTGCCTTCCTGTATATAAATCTCCCAAATTAGACTGGTGAGCTTGGATGTTAGAAAAATAACAAATAAAATGTTAAGAAACTGTCTACATCTATAAAGAGTTAGTTTAAAGCTAGAACTTCCCCTTTACCTTTTTAACATGTGCTAAAGAGAAATGAAAGGTTTCATAGGCTTGTGTAACTGTGTTGATAAGTGCCTGGTGTGTGTTGGTACTATATGAGGCACTGGGCACACATCCAGTTCAATGTATTTATTTCAAGGAATCCAGGTTGGGCAATGCTCACCAAGAACAGAGTTTACCTACAGGCCAGGCTTTCTTAATAGCTGCATAATAAGCCTGAGCTTTTCTTGGCCAGAGGGGAGCAGAGATAGCAGCGCATTGTTCTGGTATGTGTGATCTATTCAGGCCAAGTCTCAGAGCTGCTTGCTGGAGGTGATGTTCATTTCCTTGTGCCTACAAGCCACATACTCGGCATAGTTGTCATGCTTTGTGCACATGGGTGTGTATCTCGTTGCTGCGTAACAAGGTATGCAGCAAAATGCCCCATTGACTTAAAAACACACTTTTTTTAAGCTCTAGATCAGAAGCTCTAAGCCTTTCACAATCTTCTTTTATGTGGGCACACACACATATTCTATGGAACATTAGATGTTTATTTATCTCAATAAGGCTAACCAGGGTAGCTTCTTTTCCACCTGCTATTTATTATTATTATTATTATTATTATAGTCATAATAATCAAACATGACACGCAGCCTACAATATTCAACCAGAAAGAGTAGTGAAGGAAAGAGAAGAGATTGTGGAGGGATGTGAGGATAAAGAAGGCTGAGAGCATGTTACCCAGCTCAGATGGAAGCAAACTTACAACAGAAATGCTGCTTTGAAGAAGGTCTAAGGGTGAAGACACATGGAGCTACTTAGTAGCAGCTGCTTGTCGTGGCTACTAAATGCCAGACAAATGCTTTCCTTGGGCCGGGTTGGAGCTGCAGAGTGCCATTGAGTCCTATGGGAGACTTTCCTTGGGCCAGGTTGGAGCTGCAGAGTGCCATTGAGCCCTATGGGAGACTTTCCTTGGGCCAGGTTGGAGCTGCAGAGTGCCATTGAGTCCTATGGGAGACTTTCTTTGGGCCGGGTTGGAGCTGCAGAGTGCCATTGAGCCCTATGGGAGACTTTCCTTGGGCCAGGTTGGAGCTGCAGAGTGCCATTGAGTCCTATGGGAGACTTTCCTTGGGCCAGGTTGGAGCTGCAGAGTGCCATTGAGCCCTATGGGAGACTTTCCTTGGGCCAGGTTGGAGCTGCAGAGTGCCATTGAGTCCTATGGGAGACTTCCAAAATCATGCACAGAAGGATCAAATTCGGAAAGGTTTTCTTGCCGTTTACGATTGTTTGGATATGAAAATTTCCTGACTTTCTGATAGCCAGTACAATATTATCGTGACTAATACGATTTTTTTGTAAGCATTTTCATGTTATTTGCGATCATCAGAAATGATCGTTTCTAATCCGAATTTTACCCAATTCGGGATTCAAACTCGTACTTTGATGAATCATACGCGTAGAAACAATTTCTTAAGAATACATGGACTGGCTATAGCAGAGGAAATGCTACAGACTGACCAGGGGGTCCTGATTAGATTCAGCTGGCCAATCAAAAAGCCTGAATGCCTGACTAGTCTATAGGAGAACTCTGTCTGAGAGACATAGCAAGGTGTCTGTGAATCCAACATACAGGAGTCTATGTGCCTGTACACACAGTTGCCTGTGCAGAGGACTGTAATATCGCTGCAATTGATGTGTCACTGGTATGGAGGAAGTCTCTTTTATACACTCTTTTGTTACACCTGTACCTGGCTATTAAAGTAAGATTTGTATCTGCATGTGTAAATTGCAGGAGGGTGACTGCCAGCTAATCTAAGCCTGCTGGTGGGCAGCACAAACCCACAGCCTGAAGTGCTGTGTATAGGTGGATATAAAGGGTATAAACAATAAGCTTTTTTACTGTTAAATGTGCAAATGCAGCTTCATCAGCAACCAACCTGGCTCCATCCCTTTACTTTCCCTTTACATATTTGCTGTTGAGGGGTGTGGCCTCATGAAATGCCACAGCAAATCAGCTTCCACTCTGCTCTGTCACTCACACATTTCTGCGTCACTGACACAGACCAAGGAGCCAGAGATTCTGGAGGGTGGGGGATGGGAGGCTGCTTCAGTAATTAGTCATAACTTTGTATTGGTGCAAAAATTTTAAAAGCTATAATTTGTCAAAATATTTGTCTAGACTTTATATTTTCAAAATTATATTATTATATATATATATATATATATATATATTATTATATATATTATTATATTATTATTTAAATATGCACACAATCTTCAGGTACCCTAATTGCTTCTCCCCAAAGGTGGCATCAAATCCAGTTTCATGTGTTTTTGGGTTGGGTTAAAGGTGCAGGGAGGGTGGATTGAGTTGGTTATTGAGGATGGGTGTATAGTAGGTCAGTGGGTTGAGCACTTGTCTGCCCAGCCAGACCAGGGCAGGACTTGGAGCTACTTAGTAGCAGCTCAGCTGTGCCTGCCCATCATTTGCTCAGCTGTGCATGGTCAAAATTTTCTGTCTATCCCAATTTGTGATTTTGAAATGTTGGAAGGTATGATAACATTTCCAGATAATATATCTGTGCTGTTTACCAGTGCTGTGTACTTTTGACTTGTCGGCAGAAGGATTGCGTTTTAGTGGCATAGTTGGATGCCTGTCAGGCAGAAAAGTCCTCCCCCTCTGGTTGAAGGTGGCTGGAGCCCACTATTTATTATGCTATTCATAAAATTAATTTTACTTAGACAGCATGCGAATGGGCAGAGACTCCCTGATTGTTGTATCTTTAATAAGTACATGAACTTGCTTGCATTAAGGAGGCTAGGTGCTATTCCCAAAAGCTTGAACTTTCATTACACAACAGTGCTATAATAACATTAGAAATGGCCGATTTGTCTTTGTTTATTGTTGGACTCATATAGGATATGAACCATCAGATTACAAAGTATATCAGTTCAATTGTATCATCCCCACAAGCGGTTATTGCTTGTTACAGTTCGAGTTCTGCTGTTCTCATAAATTCTATCCTTCTCTCATTATTTTTGTGCAGCATTCAAGCCGTTCATTAGCCGAGATGAGCTAAATCTCCATTTGAATACAGACAGCAAAATAGCTGCACAAAGGTAAGATACATTCATATTGATATACATTATTTTAGATCTTGACAACTATACAGTCTGCGCTGAGATGAAAGGAATAATTATGAAATAAGGAAAAATCTTGTCCATCGGTAATGCCAGTGATGAATAATTTAATAATGCAGTCACTTATAGCTGGATGCTTATTGAACCATAATTAATGAAAAGAAAGGGAAATAGCCTGCCTACCTGCCGAGCTTATCTTGGACTTCTAATTTCCCTAGTTTTATGAAACGGAAAAATATCTTGTAATAAATTGTATTAATACGATACAATACAAATTTTCTTAGTATAATTAATGTGCACACACAGAGGCTATTGCTCACATGCTTGGGGTGCATAATATTAGTAAGTATACTTTATGGGACATCATGGGCTGGCCAGTGTACTTATCAGTGCACATACACCCCTAAATCTGACTAGTACTCCCTGCATGTAGGAATGCAGGACACCTGGTTCTGAAGGCAAGTTCTGTACAGAGCACTATTATGAGCAGGGGAGAACCATAGGGAGGAATAGTGGCAGGCTCTGACTCCCTGGGCCCCTTCAGTATCTTGTTCTGCTACAAACAGTCCTTTGTATAATATGGAAGAACATGGAATGTGAATGATATGGAATAAAACAAGGTAGAGATAATCCCTGGCATGTGGCAGAACTCCAGTGATATTTCTTATTATCTCATTTATTAATATCATTAAAATAAGAATACATGAGATACAGGGTGCTATTATTAACGTGTATTTATAAAGCATCACCATATTCCACAGCGCTGTGTATTATACATCAGATTTACATATTCAATGGGATGGTAAATGATTGAGAATATAAGTAAGTACACACAATGCCAAATCCAGGCATAAAAGCTTATACCTAACCCAAGGCTAGTACAAAGAAAAGATTAATAATAATAGTTAATAATCATATATAAAATAAACTCATATTTATTAAATTAATGTTAAAAAAAACTTTTGTCATTCCTATCAAAAACATCCCTGATGCCATGAAACCTGAGCAGCGCTTATATAGTCCCAGAAAGTCTGTAGTACACCCATATATCTGCAGTACAGGTCAGTCAGCAAACCCAAAAAGTTCATGCTGATACATGAGTTGATAGAGTTGCATTCTATACTCTTTGCTAAAATATATTATATTGTATCATTGCCAGTCTAATCTTTAAACTCAGTGTCAGATAGAATGACCTGGCCAATATGGCAGTAAGTGAAAGAGCGAAACTGAAGCATTCAGAGACAAAATTATAGCAGTCATTCCATGAGAGGAGTGTCCCTGTCTCGGAGATATACAGTCCACCCCCCAAATCTGGGTTGCATTATAGCATGTGCCTTAAAATCTCTGATGTTGGCTTTAGCCTCCTATTTAGCGTATTTGGCCAGCCAAGTGTTGTCCAGTGAGGACCCTCATCCTCTCACCACTGTACCTCAGGGACTGCTTTGCCACCAGCATGGCTTTGCTAAGGGGCAGGCTGGCTGAGCGTGGGCGTTCACCAATGGGAATGTGGCATCATATCCACTTGCTGTCAATTTTATGTGTTTATCACATACACATCAGATATATTTAGAAATAAAAATGAATGTTGGTTGTAGGATGATGTTGTTGGCAATTGCCTGATTCATTTGCCAATGTTAAATTACTTATACACAGACCTTATGCTGTAATCTTTTAAAATTCCAACAGTAATAGAGGTAACTCTATACTCCCAGACTCTAAATACCTTGAATTCCACTCTACATATAAATGATATTGAACCAATAAAACCAGTAAATAGTAAAATGTGTGATACCAGTACAAAGAGGATACATTAAGCATCAACGTTACAAACAAAACAAAAAAAGAAGCCAGATTCTACCATAAAAGATTTTTAAAAAAAGGGCTCAATGTTTCATTCAGGCCACATCCAGACTTATAGGTGTCTGACTTAAATATCCAAAAATCTTGGTCCCCACAGATGTGAATTTTACTGTGGAGGGAATTGTAAGTTTGAAGGCTTAAAGCAATTAAGTCTATGGCAGGACTATATTTATTTAGGCAACTAAGGGCATGTGCTTAGGGTGGCAGCTTTAGTGGGACAGTGTTCACATGCCTATAGGGTTGTTACCTGGCAGTAAAAATGTTGCTTGAGGCCAATGTTATTAATAGGGAAAACCCAAAATGAGTGAGGGCAGTGAGGTTATGGAATGCCCTTCCTAGTGATGTGGTAATGGCAGATTCTGTTAATGCCTTTAAGAGGGGCCTGGATGAGTTCTTGAACAAGCAGAATATCCAAGGCTATTGTGATACTAATATCTACAGTTAGTATTAGTGGTTGTATTTATAGTTTATGTATGTGAGTGTATAGATTGGTAGGTGTGGGTTAGGTGTGCTGGGTTTACTTGGATGGGTTGAACTTGATGGACACTGGTCTTTTTTCAACCCTATGTAACTATGTAACTATGTAACTATGTAAAATGCAGTAATGCCAGTATTTTTCCAAAAAAGTTGGCAACCCTAGGTGCCCATATAGAAAAAAATAAATGCATTTGCATTCAAAAATAGGCTATAAGCTATATTTTAGATTTTCAGTGGATGTTTTTGGAAGATCTCTTCTATTTGAAGCTAAATAAACACTCTAGAGTGGTGTTATTTTCAAGGTATCTCTGAAAACAGTTTTTTCACTTAGCACCCTGCAGCTTAGCGATGCCACTGTCTGGCACACACAGGCTAATGTCAAGTACTATGTCATGTATTATGTCATGTATTATGGGTGGATTCTCTGCTGCTTTTTTCTGCCTGTGGAGAACACCCCTGTCTGCAAGTGTGAACACCTTTTTTCCATTAAAATGCACTGGTGAGTGCTTGCAGGCAGAAAATCAGGAATGATGTAATGTACATGATGTGGTCTAATTAGGCGGAGCCAAATTTATGTGACAGCCTGAAGGAATGTGTTATAGCAGCTGGCACTTCATGCCTTTGGCAATGCCTATTTAAGGCAGTGACACATTGTACAGTTTTAACACTGGATTCCTTTCAGGGAGAAAGCTGTGAGATGCCTTTCTTCACCACCAGCACCTTCCCATTTTGTTGAAGGGGAAACTTGATGCCTTCTGGTCAGCTACTATAGAACTTTAGCTGACACTTGCTAGTGCTGCAGTGTACCACAGGACAGTGTTTTCCATTTAAAGGAGAAGGAAATGTAAAAACTAAGTAATCTTTATCAGAAAGGTCTATGTAAATACAGCCATAAGCACTCACAGAATCACTGCAATTAATTCTCTGTCAAAAGATACAGGATTTGTTGTCTCTTTGTTCTCCTGTGCCAGAGACAGGCAGCTCTCTCCTCTCCCCTCTCCTGCTCGCCCCTCCTTCAAGAATGCTAAGAACTCCCCCCTTAGGAATGTGTGATCTGAGCCAATCAGCAGGAAGCTTCCTCATAGTCTTACAAACTGAGCATGTACATTATGGGAATCTTTTTTACAGAGCTCAGCGTTTTTTTCCCCTATGAGGCTTCTGATCATCTCAACAGGAGAAATATGGGGAGACTTAAGGGCACTATTGAGACAACTGAAGGTATGCCTGCAGCTTGAGATTAACTCTTTATTAGCCTTTCCTTCTCCTTTAAAAGTAAAGGAACTGCTTCCATAAGGGTAGGTGTCACAAAGGGATTGGTATCTTCCCTGTGCCAGGACCCTTTAAATATAGCAACTCCCCTATTCCTATTCATTTGAAGATAACTTAAAGGAATTTTAAAAGGAATTAAGGAATTCAATTTAGTTTTGTAAATGTATTTGGGAAACTTTGTTGAGCTCTGTGTGCTGAAGGCAATTACTGTTGGTGACAATGTGAAGCCCATATTAAATCACCGGCAAACTGAACATTTTGAATGTGGTGGCTTAAATATTGTCTTTATCTATGGCACTCTGTGAGTCCTGGCTAAAAGGTTTCAGAAACTAGACGTTCCCACTATGTGCCGTATATTTTATTCCAATCTCTAATTCATACCTGCAGCCTCAGTCTGAAGCATATTTATTGTTGAAATCCAACACACCCTGCTGATTTAGCTGTTATCGTTTATAACTTCTGTGACAGTGCATGGTTTGTTGGAGGAGAGAGCGGATGAAGCAAATGGCACTTTAACTCGCTTCTGCGATAAACTGGAATTTAGAAGTACAAAGCCTCAGACACAATATTATGGCGGCAGTAGATTTTGATCAAAGTGCAACCTTGCTTGAAGACTTTTACAGAAACAATTTATCATCTGAAGTATAAGAGCTGAGAGCTGTTCCTCTGTAGAAAGTGGGAGCAGAGATGTCACCTTGTGACATGCAGCCCCATGTTTATTATTGGCAGCATCCTGGGCAAGCAGATATTAATGTGCCATTTATGTAATTGTTTAGCTTGAAATAACCTGCACCAGGCTGTCGTGGGTGGCAGGAGTTGTTTTTCAACAACTGATAAAGGGTTGCAGGTATGGTTGCCACCTGGCCGGTGAAAATAATGCTTGCTGCCAAGTTATTAGAGGAAAACTATACCCTCAAACAAAGTAGATCCCTATAAAAATATATTGCATAAAACATCTCATAAGTGAAACCCTGCTTCATACAAATAAATACATTTCCTTAAAATATACTTCTTTAGTAGTATGGACTATTGGGTAATCCTAAATAGAAAATTGCCATTTTAAGTACCAAGGGTCACCCCTTGGGATCATTCGATTCACAGTGCACACAAACAAAACAAGGCACACATACATGCTAGGCCCCATCAACCAATAAATGGACATAGTTCTGTTTTTTACTCCTTAACTACTTCCTGTTACAGCTGCATTATTTCCAGTCAGGTGATCTCCAAAGGAGCACACAGACCCTCACAAAATGGTGGTTAAAGAGAAAAGAAGTAAAAGGGCAATATTTACAGATATATATATTCCAGTTTTGAAATATTCCACTTAATATGATAGCAACTATCCATTGTTTTAGTATTCATTCTGGGGATATAGTTTACCTTTAATAGGGATGAAGGTGGGAATAAAGAAAAGTCAATATTTTTTTTTCCAAAAAAGGTGTCATCCCTAGTTGCAACCCCACATTAGTCCTACCTTCAGTGGCTACTCTGGGGCACTGGCCTTTATTCGGACCCCTTAATGAGAACCTTACTGCATGCACGTATGCACTGATGGATGCTTTCTCTTTGCCTGTCCTTGTTTTGGAAAGCCATTTTGCATTTGTCATTTTTAGTATCATTTCTGCTGAGCTGAGTGTTTTGCATTTCTTCTAACTCTGCACTGTAATGGGCTTTTGACTTACAGCAGATATATTTTTACTGCCCTTTTCCTGATACATATACATTTGTGTGTGTGGGCAAGATTTATATAGGAATCAAACAAGCCAGTACGATAATTTTTACCCTTGTACTGAGAACTCAACTGATCATAAAGCATTACATTTTCCACTCAGAGCTTTATGACACCTTCCATTTAAGGTCCCATGAGATTTAGCTGCAAAACAACATGTAAAACATGATGGAAAGCGATGTGCATTGCTTCCTACTTTGCCATAGAATACAATCATTTCTTTACTTGCATACCAATTATATTAGCTTTTCTTTTTTCCTTGCATCCAAAACCCTTCTGTGATTAGGGGAACAGGTGCACAGATCCATGAGACAGCGAGAGCAAAAGAAACAGAGGAAGTAGCCTGCCTTATTGTACAGGATTAGTGCTATGCCCAAGAGATCAGGTTGGCATTATTATATGTTCCATAAATAAGAGGCTGTTTTTTTCCATTCCTTGCCGCAAAGGAAAGTGTGTGAATCAGCCTCTGGAGGAGCCTGGGTCACTCAGGTGCCGGAAGGTGATTCATTTGTTCTGCACTCACGGTGGGGAGATAAAGCGGCACTGCGGGTGCTGTCACTGTGTGGCACTAGAAGGGCGACTGCCGCTGTGAGTCTTACAAAGCAAGAGCTGTAAATAGACGCTGTACACAATCTATTAGGCTTTAGCCATGGTTTATTTTACTTTATAGAAAGCATTCTTCTGTCACGGTTTTATTGTAAGTTTAGTTGGACTCATTTAAATTTCTGAGAAAAAGGTTCTGTGGATAGATTTTCATTAAAAAGTGATTTCCAGCAATTCCCTTGAAACTGATGAGACAACAAGGCACTTTATGTACTATAGGTACTGGTGCCCCTTAGCGCTCATACATTTGCTCCATACCCACAGGAAGTGCAACCTGTGCTTGATTTGAGTGAGTATAGCACCCACAGATGCAAAAGTGTGCCTTGTGTTTCCTGAAATTTCTTTTTGTGCCACCATTGTGCCTGAAATGACCTGCCAATGGACACCCACATTCTACTTATGTATTGCCCCTGCAGCATGTTGCACCGGTAGGCTCTCCCAAAACTGCATACTGAGATTGGCACATCTCTTTGTGCTCTATTCCAGGAGCAGATGTCCCTGTAAGTGCCAGGCATATCTTCCAGGCAAAAAGAAAGTAATCTAATTGCATTCAAGTATCAAGCCCAGCCATTTACAGAATCAAAAAACTTGCCCTTATGGTATGATATGGATTTTTATAAAACGTTTCCCATATGTTCAAAATATAGGAGATCGAGAAGTCTCTATAAATTGTGCCTTGGCAGTCTCCACAAAATTGCAGTGCTAAGTAGATACCTCAACAAGTCTTTTGGCTTTAACTGCTCTGTCCCTGTGCAAGCAGAGAATGAACAGACACAGCAAGCTAAATATTCACCCCTTGTCCATGGGCCATGGGAGGGCTTGTTTACAAAGTCCCTTAAAGTGCAATTTTTACATGTTTCCTACCTAGCATGCAATGTTTTCTGCTACAGTTCCAGTGTAAATATGGTTGCAAGTTGCACCTGATGCTGCAAAACAAGTATAATTACACTTGTGCCTTTTGACAAATCAAATGCCATTGCACTGAAATGCAAAATTACATATGCGCCTATTGATGGAACCTGCAGTGGGAACTGGAATTACCGCCAGCTTAAAGGTGGCAGTAGCTTCAATAGGTGCACTTGTGGGTGATTTAAAACAGGAAATGGGAAGGATCCACTGGCACCAAGGACAACTATAGGAAAGTGCAAAAAGTGTCTTTGGATAGTGTTAATGTGCGCAATCCATTTGTGTGCTACTGCTGTTGCATTCGTAAATCGGCTATTTTTTTGCCCACAGCTGCCATCTAGCAACCTGCTGGAAGGATAAAACCCGTGAGAATGTTATCAGCTCTGTGCCTTTAGTGCAGTGAAGAGAATGCTGGGTATAGGGAAGGAATAGAGTTTTAGTCTCATAGTATCATATGGAGAGAGAGTGTTGGTTTTAGCTTATTTTCTGGTGATTTCTCACTTTAAAATACAGGCAAAATTCAAAGAACAGTAATTATTATGCCGCTTTTAGCATGCAGGTGAAATTCTTTTCAAAACTGGTCAATTTTTCACACATTCGTTAGCCTAGAGTTGCGCCCATTTGCTATACTGCAGCCAGCTGGATGACAGTGACAGAAAGCAGTTTCTGACTGCGCTGCATGCACTTCAAGAATAACTAACAAAAGTTGCATGGTAAGACAAGCCATTTACATGACAATTAGATTGCATAAGATATCTGAGATTTTGCATACAGGTGTGAAGTAGGAGGGGGCAAGAACTGATATCCTGTAAAAATGAGATATCAAAAAGAAAAATATATATTATGTTGCAAGGTCTGAATGCACTTGTAAGGACTAAAATAGTCTTTTGCATCAAACAAAGTGTGAATATGAATGCCGCTTAATAATCTATGAACTTGTGGGGGAGAGTTTTCTTTCAGCCCTGGCAGCTGAGCTGAAGTTAGCATGCAAGCAATTCATTAATTAGCATTAAAATTGTCATAAGTCTGCCTGGTGGGTGGTTCATGAAGCTTGAGATCTTCCATGTCATTATGTGGAGTTAGGGAAATTAAAATGAAATGCTCAATATTATTGCAGAATCAACCCTTATTTGTGAAAAATTGCTGTAACACTTCCCTGAAATGATTGGCTACAAGTTAGAATTTTGTATCATTAATCAGATTCTGGTTTCTGCTTTGAACAGTAGTACCAGACCAAAGCACTTTAGCTACTGCTGCACTATAGCTTTCTATCATCCCAGCTGTGGTTATTGGATGTTTTGGTTCAGTATTAGAGGTAGGGCAGGTGTTGCTGAACTATAGCTCCGAAATCTTCAACTGAAGGCTGCGAGGGAGAGATGGAAGTACACCAAAAGGCACCAGTGCCAGTGAATTAGTATCCCTGCTTTTCAGACAAATAGGAGAGGCACTCTGAAGTGAGCAGAAAGCTACTGGGTGGGACGGTTAGAGATATAATACTACTATTATTATTTTTATTATTAACATTTATTTATAAAGCACCAACATATTCCGTTTCTAGGCCCAGGCTTCTGTGGCCTCCCCACAAATCCGCTCATATAGCAAGTTGGTGGTCCAGAGTAAATTAAAATGACGATGCTATATAGTCTTTGGAGCCTCTGAGCAGACTGGGGGCCATAAAGAGATCATTTGGAGGACCACATCAAGCCCTGTGGGCTTTAAGCCGCACAGCCCTGATTTACATAATAATAGGCTATCAGAATCACCTATAAGTTATGAGATGCAAAAGCTTTCTGGCAGCGCTATGCCATAGATAGCGTAGATAATGCTGAGTGTTTCATTATACGGTACAGATTTTTGTGAGGAGTACCTACTTGAAGTGCTGCTATTTAAGGAAATAATAAAGGTCAGATTATTTTTCTCTCCAGCAGAAACAGAACAATTTATATTTAGCACAAAATATGCTCTGTGGTTACCAAGCCATTATAATTTGCATTCATTTCAAATTATTGTTACAATAGACTATTGTATTACAGGTATGGGATCCGTTATCTAAAATGCTCGGGACAGGGGTCTTTTTAGGTCTTCACATCAACCCTAAAAATTGTCTTTCCTGTAATACCATGTGGTTTCTTCTTATTAAACGTCTGTCCCATATTGTCAAGCTTTTATTTACCTTTGCATCCAAGAATTTTTTAGGTCTGCTTAGTTTTTTTACAGTAGTATCATCAGAATGTGGTTGCTGATTCTTTAATCCTCAAATATCTTCCTCCAGTATGCTGCCTTGTAACTGTGGCTTTTTGTCCAATGTAGAGATTCCTTGTGAAAGCAGAGATGCTCAGGTAAACCCATTTTTCAGAGGATATTCAGCAGTTTTATTATGATTAAAATAATCAAAGGATTTGCTGCAATCAGTTAAGCTTTCTGTTTTTATTCCTTGGCCTTTTGTAATCATTCAGCATGCATCAGCAATAACATATCTCCTTCCTCTGCCTTTCCTGAATCCAATTTGTACATCTGGTGACTTTTTCTATGTAGGGCTCTGGTCTGCATTAAATTATCTTTAGTATAATATTGCTGGCATGGGATAGAAGGGAAGATTGTGATATAGTTGGTGCATTCTTTCTGCTCTCCTTTGTTCAGTATTGAAATATAACCTGATCTCTTCCAAGCTGTTGGCCTGTAAGTGGTTTCCTAGACTTGAAATCATTTATACAACTGTTTGATCCTTAGTTGCTTATCGTATTTTTAAATTGGCAATGTCATCAATCCCCATGGCTTCATTTTTGAAGGTGACTCCAAAGCCAATCTGATTTTATAGGGGATCTTAACCAAAAAATGAATTGGTATAAACTTACTTAGCATGGTCCTCTAAACACTTTTGCAGTTTATGTTAAGGCCCACTTTCTATACACCTTCTATGCAACTCTCAATTGCTGTTGAGGCAATAGACTGATATTAACAGTCTAAAACCACACAAAATGGAAAATGAATGTAAATTGCAAAAGTGTTCGAAAAGCATACAGGATAAAATAATATTAATTATTTTTCAGGGGTTAGATCCTTTTAAAGCAATAAAGGGTTTTCCATGTTTAAAAGTATGTTAGTCATTGATGTCTTTCCTGTAGAAATCCTATGTGTGTTACACCCATGCCTTTTGTTTGATCTTTGTTTCATTAATATGAATAGATGACCCCTCTAGGCCTATGTTGCGAGACAGATGACATAAATTTATGACATAATGGTAGCCACTGGGAAATTCAGGTAATTGGGACAGTTTTGCTTTGATCTAAGTAACAAAGGTGTTTGCCTGGGGATGACATTGTGCACTGTTACTGGTGTAGCAAAGGTGTCTTTTAAGGTAAAGTGACAACAATAACAACCATCCCCTTGGGGACTTAAACCAGGGCATTGTTTAAGCTATTGAACATTAATACTTTCACAAGATGAAAGGTCACTAGACCTGATAAAGGGCTATGTGTTGAAGACCTGGAAAGTTATACTTCATTTTCACATGATTAGATGCAATAGACACTGATTTGTATTTGGAGTGTTGTAGTCTTTATTGTTACCTAGCTCAGCGCTAAATATTAGGCAGTACTGTAGTGTTCCATGTTTCACAACTGTTATTGTGCCATAAGGCCAGTGGCACAGGAGGCTGTGAAAAGCCCATCCAAGTGGATCTGCTCCCATCCACTTGTTGCTGTGAGTGCACTGACAGGCATGGTGTCAGCCTGTAAAGATTGATCCTATTCAGTGTAGGCAAGAAGAGGAAGAGATGGCCCTTAAGACCAGGTTTCAGATAAATTATTGGTAAATTGTATTTGCTTAAGAATAGTTTCCAGATGACTGCAATAACTATTAACTTGCTTTAGCTTTTTGTAGCAGATACAGAATGAGGGCAAAGACAGTCACCATTTTTAAAAACCTAATCGCTGCGACTAATCGCCACAATGGCTAATCCCATTCAAGAATGTACAGGTTGCTGCATTCGAAGTGTGTCATACAAGACAAGTCGGCATTGTTGTAGCACTATAACAATTTATCACAGTTTTTAACATTGCCATGACTACTCACCCCATTTGTTGCCCTAAAGGTTGGTTTTTATAGGTAATTACTGTTTAACAAATAGAGACTTATATAAGTTTTTTGCGTAAGGTGTTTCTATGATTTTGTACAATCCAAGTGGTACTTAATATGCCCTTACCAGCAATGGCAATGTACTTGATAGTACAGCATAAATATGCAGCAGCTGGTGACTACATCTGTCAGATTTTATAATGCCAAGATAAATGCATCCAAGCTGTTAGGGGCAGTTAGAAAGAAGAATGGTTTCTGTCATCCACAGTTTATTATGCTCATTCCATTCTCCTTGCCAACCACTCAAACTAGTAAATAATTTAAATTTAACCCAGAATACCAAGAGCTGCAAATCAGTTTGTGCCAGCATGTCTGTACATACTTCACCTCTGGCAAAGGTCCTGAGAAATACTGAATTTAGGCTGTTGGAGATGAAAAAAAATTAATATAATTATGGTTTATTTGTAGAGTGCCAACATAATGCCCAACATTGTACAAATACAGTGAATGCAACCAGCAGAAATAAACCTACACCCTGCTATGGAGATTTTCCAGAATAAAGTTATCCATAGAGACACAGGGGAGTACAGTACTGCATGTCTGGGGGGGTACTGAATTTAAAAGTAGTTGCTTGGAGGCTATGCAAACAATCGACCATTCTTAATGACTGTAGTAAACTATTTTATTGGTGTCTATAAATAAGTTTAAACTGGGTGCTGTAGCAGCAAACAGTTATGGCACCTTCCACTCCTCTAAAGGGATAAAAGGTTCTATGGGAGAATACTGAGCATGTAGAAGAACTATTTGTATGTAAACAATAGTAATTGTTTTTCTTTGAAATATATGTCTAAAGTAATTTATTGGCCTGCTACAGTATACTGACAAGTCAATAAATCACATTTTAAACAGTGTCCCCTTTTCTGTATGTCAAATGGGAATAGGGCAGTCATTGATAATATTTACTTTAGCACACAACTGTTCATGTAACAGATTTACAGGGGAATATACAATAAACGAATGCCCAGAAACACTGGCATATTCATGTTATGCTCAGTGCTGCCCCCCAACTTTCAGTTAGTTGTTGGCTTATTGGCAGTGATATCCATTGTATTTACATAGAGTTATGCACAGAGCGTAGCCACTGCAGCTAAACTGTCTCCTAGTAACTGACTTATAACAATAATGCACATCAATGGCAATCATTTATTTACAGCCATTTGTCTAGAGGGCTACAAGAATCTCACTCTTACCTCTTTATTTGCTGCAAATATTGGTGTCATGTGCTTAGAAATTCCCCAAGTAGGATCAGGCTACACACCTCTAGGAAGGACCAAATATACAGGTTGTCCATTGATTATCCAGCAGAATGGACAAATAAATACACAGACTTAATGGGGATCAAGGGGGACGGATAAAACAACTTCATACACTTTGGGGCAAATTTAGCAATAATCGAGTTGTAGGCAGAATTTATTAAAGAAAAAAAACTGCAAAAATTCACCAGAAAAAGCTGGTAAAAAACAAGTAAAAACTGGCAAGGTTGTATATAGTGTAACAACTTTATTTATTTTCCCAGTTTATTAAAACATTCAAGTTTTTCAGCCTCATTGAAAGTAATGAAACAAAGTTATTCTCACTCACCTGAGAATATTCTGTTGCATCACCTACATTTTATAGGCAATTTTTTGCGCTTGCGTTTTTTTTCTGCAAACTTGAATATTAACAAATAAGGCCCTTATAGTTACCCTTTTAAAACCATCTGATTAGGGGGTCTAATCATTTTGAGCTCATTAATTGGTCAGTATTCAGGCAGAGAGCTAAATTGTCAATGCATAAAATCCAGGATTTACCGTATTTTTCGCCATATAAGACGCACTTTTTCTTCCCCAAAACTGGGGGGGAAAAGTTTGTGCGTCTTATGCGGCGAATGCGTCTTCCTCTCTGTGCCGCGGCTCTCTGCTACATCCTTGCTTTTATAAGGTTGCGCCCGTGCTTACTGACGTCACACACACAGGGCGCAACCTTATAAAAGCACGGAAGCAGCTGGGAGCCGCGGCACAGAGAGGAAGACATCACGGGAGCCGGAGGCCGCTGGGGGGAAATGGAAGGTGCTTGGGGGCCCTGGGGGAAGCTGAAGAATGCTGGGGGTGCCGTGGGGGAGCTGGAGGATGCTTGGAGGCCCTGGGGGGCGCTGAAGGATACTTGGGGGGGGGCCCTGGGTGAAGCTGAAGGATACTTGGGGGGGCCCTGGGGGAAGCTGAAGGATACTTGGGGGGGCCTGAGGGAAGCTGAAGGATACTTGGGGGGCCCTGGGGGAAGCTGAAGGATACTTGGGGGGGGCCTGGGGGAAGCTGAAGGATACTTGGGGGGGCCCTGGGGGAAGCTGAAGGATACTTGGGGGGGCCCTGGGGGAAGCTGAAGGATAATTGGGGGGGGTCTGGGGGAAGCTGAAGGATGCTTGGGGGGGCCCTGGGGGAAGCTGAAGGATACTTGGGGGGCCCTGGGGGAAGCTGAAGGATGCTTGGGAGGGGGCTGGGGGAAGCTGAAGGATGCTTGGGGGGGGCCTGGGGGAAGCTGAAGGATGCTTGGGGGGGGCCCTGGGGGAAGCTGAAGGATACTTGGGGGGGCCCTGGGGGAAGCTGAAGGATACTTGGGGGGGCCCTGGGAGAAGCTGAAGGATACTTGGGGGGCCCTGGGGGAAGCTGAAGGATACTTGGGGGGGGCCTGGGGGGAGCTGAAGGATGCTTGGGGGGGGCCCTGGGGGAAGCTGAAGGATACTTGGGGGGGCCTGGGGGAAGCTGAAGGATACTTGGGGGGGCCTGTGGGAAGCTGAAGGATACTTGGGGGGCCCTGGGGGAAGCTGAAGGATGCTTGGGGGGGCCCTGGGGGAAGCCTTATTATGTGAAGCCCAGAGACAATTAACTTTATACAGTTGATATAAAATATTTTACTACAGTATTTGCTTCAGAATCTTTTTTTTCTAGATTTTCCTCCTTTAAAATTAAAATTGGGTGCGTCTTATATTCCGGAGCGTCTTATAGGGCGAAAAATACGGTAGTTTGGGATTCATTAAAAAGTCTACAGCTTCAATATACATTTAACAAAAGGACTGAGTTTTACCTGCAACTTACTTGCTTTTCATGGTTAGACCCCCAAATTATTGGCTCCACTGGGATCACCTGACTGTAGCCGGGAAGGGTGGAAGCTACAACAAGGTATAAACTATAGCAAAAAAGGGTAAGGTGTGCTCAGTCCCTTTGTTAAATGTATATTGAAGCAGTAGAATTCTTAGTGAATCAGATTAAAGTGAGTGTTCGACTGGCCAGGCCAGGGATGACTTTGATGTTGCTGGCCAGCATGTATATATTGTTGTATATGAACAAACAATCCCTGTTTTGCCTTAAGGGAAGGGCATTTCTTTGTAGCATAATGCACTAAGTGTCCTATGTATATAGGTAATGGGCAAGTGCAGAGGATCTCTTGTTTCTGTCTGTTGGAATATAATAACTTGGGTAAAAGAAATTATTATGCACTGTACTATATGACCAGATTTTATCAGATAGAGAGATATAGTGCTATGCAACACTACAAAAAAGTGTGACACACAGGACTGATGTGTGAAAGTGGCAATATGTACATGGCTATAAATCCAGGAGTGGCCAGTCAATGGGGTGATTAGAATATGGAAGGTCAATCCTAGCTGTCAGGATTAATGTAGTAAAAGCAGAGGGAAAGGTAGCAACTAATTAACATCAGTGATTGCCAAGGTTGCAGCAAAGACTGTGCTAGTGGAACATGTTCTATAACAATAATGAAGATGGGATAACACCCAGTAATAAGAACGTGGCTAAGCTGGTAGTCATACTCATAAAGGTACATACCACAACTCAGGAGACTTGAGACTTAATGAAATGATGGCACTGTGAATAAGTTTTTCCCTAAAACAATGCATTATAATTCCTTCTGCAGAGAGACCTGTCATTGCTGCTGAGCGGCCTGGAGAAACTCCAGAATGGCGCATCAAATTAATAATGCACAGCAGATTTAGTGAAAAACAAATAAATCAAACATCAGAATAATAGGAAAACCTGAAATACATGCCAGTAATAGATCATGGGTAGGAGAGCCGTTCACTATGCAGTCCTTGCTTATGAGATTTGTAGGGCAAGCCAAAAGTCTGACACATAATCCCTGTGATGTTTTGCTTTCCTCTTGTGATTGTAGCTTTGTCATTTCATCTGTCACAGCACTGCTGCTGTCTTGTGTCTGTTTATGTTGCTCCAGGCAAACACAGATAACGTTTTGAGTGGTGTCTTTTGTCTTGGCAGCTCTCGCCTAGGAATGAATTTCCTATCAACATCAAGAAATAATACTGAGATAAGACTGGGAGGAATGCAAGTGGTCAGCGTTTTGATATGAACATTTACAGACCATTACTGGTTGCCTAAATTATTCATGTGGTCTATGAATGCCAACATATTGACCATTACAGTGATAATGCATTTCCCATGATGGCAACCCATTTTGTTATATCAGTTTCACATTAATCTCTAAAATCCATTTTATTCCACAAATTCCGTTGTTGTAGTCTTTATACAATTTTTTTTATATTCTGCCAATTTTATATAGAACATATATAGGAATAAAAATGAATGTACAGTGTGTATTGTGGCTTGAGGCTTTAAAGGACTTTCTATAATCATTCTATGATGGGAAAAAAAGCTCAAGTATAAATGGCTTTGTTGTGCTTGTTGCATAGATTGACTGCACTCTGTAGAATTTCCTTATTAAAATCTTACTGAAGACCAAGGCTAAATGGCACAAATCATAGCAGGATAGAATTCATCTGTGACTTCATCTTCACTCCATTGTTCCTTCTATGCCTTTTTACTCCCTAGCATTAAAAACTGAATGATGCACAAGCTAGGGGAACGGGTCAAGATTAGGATACAAAAGTTTACAGAGGCCCAAACAGCCCCCACCAGCCCACTAAATAGTGACTGTCTATGGCATCTTACAGCAACCCCTCTGGCATTTGCCAGAATCCACAAATTGCCTTCTAAGGAGATGCCCATGTACATGCCCAAGCTACTCATGAATGCAGCATTGTAGCACAAAGACCTCTGTGTATGGGCATTAAAGGAACAGTAACACTAAAAAATAAAAATGTTTTAAAATAATTAAACTATAATGTACTGTTGCCCCTCACTGGTAAAAGTTGCGTGTTTGCTTCAGAAAGACTATTATAGTTAATAGAAATAGCTGCTGTGTAGTCATGGGGGCAGCCATTTAAATTGAAAAAAGGAGAAAAGGCACAGGTTACATAAGAAGATACCAGATAAACTGTGTAGAATACAATGGGAATCTGCTACTTATCTGTTATCTGCTTAGTAACCTGTGCCTTTTCTCCTTTTTTCAATTTAAATGGCTGCCCCCATGGCTACACAGCAGGGTATTTATATAAACTACAGTAGTGTTTATGAAGAAAACACACAACTTTTACTAGTGCAGAGCAATAGTATATAATAATTATTTTTATACACTTTCATTTTTTGGTGTTACTGTTCCTTTAAGCATGGAACAGAATGCAAAGAGCAAAAAACATTGTTACTAACTGTATTGTTGGAATGGTAAAATGTTTTTGGATACACATTAATGGGATTTGGCATGGAATGCCTATTTAAAGTTTATACAAATACACTATTTATATATATATATTTTAAGACAAAAGAATGACTAATATTACCCACATATAATGAACTATAGATGGTACAAAAAACAATCAGCCCTAAAGAGTTTTAGGACTGCCCCCAACAGGCCAGATGGGAACCATTTGATCATTGTCCCAGTCTGATACTGACCCCCGTTAATCATCAACTGAGACTGTTGCACTGTTTGAGTATTCATTTAAAACTGGATACTTTTAGGAATTCTAAACTTTCCTTTTTCCATAATGAAAGAATGTATAATCAGTTTTATAATATACATTCATTAAAGATGGTATTTAAATTTTCAAATAGGTTTAAAACCATTGAATGTTTTCATATGTAATCTGTAATGTGCAGCCATCTATTGTAAGGTTCTGTGGAATATGTTGGCACTTTATAAATATGTGTTGTTGCTAATGATAATAATGATAATAATTATAAAACATGCCCTTTTTTAAATACCTTGTACTAATGACTGTTCAATGGATTTGAACAGAAGCATAAACATAGAGGTATATTCTGCATTGCAGTGTAATTTCAAAAAATTATTATTTTAATTTTTTTTCAGGTCCAGGGTTTGATCTGTTTGGAGAAGCACTTTGTCTGCTCCCTTGAGCCAGTTGTCATGTTCTGACCATCCACAATGGGCAGGCGATATCCTGGTGCAACCTACCGACCAAGCAGTTCATGTGAGTTTTACAACCACTTACCTTGAAAAGCAGGTATTATAGTTGGACAGTTCAAATTAAAGTGGGTTTAAAGGAGTCAAAATTAGTTTCCATCATTTTGTCTTTTATGCATTATGCGCCAGAACTAGGATTCAGCTCAGGAGTTAGCACAAACACATTTAATCTTTGTTAATGACAAATAAGGGCAAATTTAGCAGAAACTGCAGTTGATGCTGTATTGGGCCACACAAGACGAGTTGTATGTATGTATAACTTTATTTATAATAGAGTTAAAACAAGTCACTTGGTTGGTCACCTTTTGCTTTACTTGTGCAACTGTGGCTTCTTTTTTAGGGCATAGGCACACAGGGAGATTAGTTGGCTGTGTTTAAATCTCTGCTACCATGGGCATCTCTTTGAAATGCCACATCACTGGTTTGAAAGCATGTGGTGCTTCATGGCACAGGAAGCTTCGGCCCACCAGCAATTCACTTTATATCTGGCGGGAAGGCATTTGGGGAGACTAGTTGCCCGCAGAGATTTCCTTTATGCCATTGCCCTCACTTGGTGCTGAAAAGTAAACATAACAACCATTATCAGTGTTGAAAAGACGACCACTGAATATGCAAGTATTGCTGAGAATGTGGGAATTGTAGTGCAACAACATCTGGAGAGCAAAAGGTTGCCTCAGTCTTGCTATTCCCATGCAATGTCCTGCTGGGCATCCGAGCAAGCAGAGGAGTAGGATGATATTTGCAGAATTTAAAGACAATTCTTTAGTTGCCTATTTTGGTTCTTATATCAGGTCTTTCCTCTGTTGTATATAAATCCTCGGGGGGTTGACAGTATGTGTGCAACGATTAGCAATTTTATTGATTAGTTGATACTTTCCAAGCGTCCATTGTGGCTACAGCCAAAGAACAAATATGTTATTCTTAAGCATTTCTTGCAGACAGGGCCCTAATATATTCTGCCTTCAAACAGAAAGATCAGGACCATGTGCCCAAGCTTATGCCAAGCAGTGAAGAAGGACTGTGTGTATTTCATGATATTGAAGAAGCTGATATACTGCAGAGAAAGACACTAAGGCCATTTATAAGACAAAATCTGAATGTGATAGGAGAGCTAAGAGAGGTGGTCTGTGGGGCTGCCCAGGTGCAGCCTCAAAACCTATCAGGGAGATATTTATGGATGAAAATGTATTCATATAGACAGATTAATATTCAAGTAATGTTTTCATATATAATTTACTTTGGAATAAATGAAGAAGGGCTATATAGTATGTTACTTTAAAAAAAACATCTATAGAGATTTTCTACACGGATATTTTGCTCTATACTAGCATAATGAACTTGAGAGCCCAGTGTATGCCCAAAAGTTGCTGGAGCCACACTGTACTACCAAGTTTCTCCTCTTGATTTTTATTTTAAAATAAATCCCTACATATAGTATGTAATTGAACCAGGCCCAGAGTTAACCAGTCCCAAACCATTATCTAAGTACTGTACTTACATATGCATTATATAGGAAGGAAACAAATAATACACATTGTGTGATTGGCAAACTGTAAAGATGGCCAAATATGTTAAGATCTGCTTTTTGGTGGGCCAATAATCAATGTTTGTTCAAGCTGATTTTTGGTTAGGCAGGCCCATTGGCTGTCAACATACTTATGCCAATAAGCTGCCGACATCTTTTATCAGCCCATGTATAGCCATCTTTACTCTTATGGATTAAGTATAAAGTATTCAAACTCCAGTAGTATGTGTGATTGCTTTATGATCTGCACTTGGAGCCTAGGGCCTGTAGTTTTGATGGCAGAGACAAATCGCCTCATACGTGGGTGCACCCCTTGATTTCAAGTGATTGCTATTCATGATCAGTAGGTAGGTAATCATGTGGGAGGGAGAACTCTCATAATCGCTGCCTGTACCCTTTCCCTAATTGCAGTGGGACATAAGGTGATTCTAAACATTTCGTTGTACTGTGGAGAGGGGACAATGCTTGGAATCAACCCCCATGCACTTAAATATCAATTACAGTTCTACTTGCTTGTCATTCAGTAGTCATTCATAAATCACAGCCTCATTTCCAACTTCTTTCTATATCAATTATAATAATCACCACCTGTACAGAATTATATATACATAATTAATACACAAATAAATGGATTGGTAAATATTCCATGCTAGTTAACCTACTGAATATGTTGGTAGAGTAAACATGATGGCAGTATAATTATATGTACGTGTAATAGTTTATAATCTGTTCTTCAGCATTCATCTGTGATGGGTCTGGCACTTCCAGTCGCTACAATGTCTGTGTCAGATGTCACTTCCTTTCCTTTCCTCGCCTCTGATTCTGATCCCTGGAGAGAGTTCAGTGATGGCAGATTCTATTCTGTGTTCTGACTAAGTGTAGATCTCTTATCCTCATGGCTATGTCAGAATTGCCTGTAGTTCTGATGAGCATGTCATGTTTGCCATCGGCACTTTTTTCCTATGTATACTTTTTTTTTAAAATAATTCTCTAATTTTATATATATATATATATATATATATAGAGAGAGAGAGAGAGAGAGAGAGAGAATTATTTATATATATATATATTTATTCAGAATGCCTGAGCTGGGATCAAACCTAGGACCCAAGTACTGCAAAGTAGCAGTAATAACCCTTGTGCTAATATACCTCTCATATCTACTTTCATTATTAGTCTGATCAAACCTAATGATTAGTTGGCTGCTATGGATTACTGAACAATGATGTAAACTGCAAGTGCTTAAATGTCATTGCCCTTAATGTCATATATAACATAAAGAAGTTAGAAATATAGGGCAATAGGGGCAGCTTTATTAGCATTTGCATTTTAGTTTGAGCTTTATATGGTTAAAAATCAAGATTGCAACTATTTTCAAATTCAAGTTTTCTAAAACTTGAATATTCAATATTTGTTAAGCCCCAAAAAACTTTTTTCTGCATACTTATAGAAAATGATAAATTGAATGTGAGCTCACTGTATTTGAGTCGTTTCTCAATGACGAAGTTTTCAAAATTTGAGTTTTTTTGTAATCGATATTTAGGATTTTTTTCTGAATTCCAAAAGTTTTAATTTTAATTTTAGTTTGAATTTGCCTGCCTGAGGCATCTCAGACATTTGCAAATGATATTCTTGCCCTACAGTTTGTAACTTTACAGTTTTATATTAGATTGTTGTACGTGCCCAATGCTGTGATGTAACATACCACTATTGTTGTCTTTTAACATCCTGGTTCCTGCATCTTGTTTGCTACTTTTTACTTACAAAATGAACTTAATATGTACATTTTGCTGGGGGTGCCCAAACATTTCCTTTCAATCATTAGGGGTTGTGAGCCCAAAATGTATCTAATGAAACCATTGAAAGAGAAAATATTGTTCTAAGCAAATTTGAAATCTGCCTTTTGCAGTATTTGTCTGTCCATTTCTGCACTGCTGTTCTCTGATACATTGCAGCAGCTGACCTCTGATACGTTGTTTCAATAGCCAGTACAGGCAGTGCAGAGCATAGCAAGGAACCAATAGTGGTAGTGATTTTTGCAGCAATTACTTGTGCAAATAAACGTAAAACTACTGAAAATTTTTTAAATAGAAAGTTGCTTAGAATTATATTTCAGTTAGAGCAGTGATCCCCCACCAGTGACACTTGAGCAACATGTTGCTCCCCATCCCCATCCCCTTGGATGTTGCTCTCAGTTGCCCCAAACTAAGTAGTTATTTTTGAATTCCTGACTTGGTGACAAGTTTTGGTTGAATAAAAATAAGATTTACTACTACCTGTAAGCTGATAGTGTGCATAGAGGCTACCTAATAGCCCATTGTAACCCTTATTTGGCACCTCCATGAACTTTTATGATGCTTATCTTGCTCTCCAAGTCTTTTTACTTTTGACTGTGGCTTACGTAAGAAAGGTTGGGGATCCCTTGTATCTTTGGGGTTGGGTGACACCCCTCTTGCCTATCTTCTGCAGTCTCGGCCAATCCCAAAATTACTTTACATGATATCAGTTCATTTGGGCACTTACTGGTATGGCGAGAAGAGGATGGCAGTGCCAGTTGTGTGGCTGTGGAATTCTGCAGGCAGAAGAGAAAAGCGTAGCTGGAAGCTGTGCAATATAAACTACCAAGCAGAGTAGCTGCACAATGTATATAGATATTAAGGATATGTCTTTTGTTCTATGCAGCGTAACTGAGCTTCTAACGTTGAACTTGCAGTGTAACAAGGCACTTTCTAATATTGTAGAAGAGCAATATAACTGGGCTACTGGGCACTCATCACCAGAACCAGGCTACTGGGCACTGGGCACCCTACCAAGATACATTGCATTAAAAATGAAGTGGCACTAAGCAGTGTAACTGAGCAATGAGTGCAGATGTTTACAGTGTGTCTTTAACATTGTATAGGATTTGTACTTATGTACATGTGTGATTACACTGTAGTTGCTTTATGATATCACAATGCTCAGAAGTGTAGAAAAATTCAATTTTTTCTGGATTTAACTTTTATATTCTTAATGAGCTCCGTGCTGCATTGCGAATCTGTTGATCTGTATGTATAGTATGTATAGAAACAAGCACAAGTCTTGGGCTGGCACAAAACACCTATAAATGTTTGTGTGTTTTTTAAACACCATTTAAAATAAATTGTTGTTATTTATGAAAATCAGGATTATATCTCTTCCCTTGAGGTTGTAATGCAAAGAAAACAATGAAGATGTGATAGTCGCTATTGTAAAGAGTATGCACATTAAAATTACTTATAGAAGATATGGAAACAGTTTACTGCATCAATTTCTGAACTGTATATAAAGTTAAAAAGACAATAAATGAAAAAGTATAATGGTGGCCATAGTCATACACAGGCAGATTTAAGCTGCCCATTCAAACCCTACAGACCAATTTGGCAGCTTATCTACTTGTGTATAGAGCCCTCTGATGGGCGTACCTGAATGATATGTGGCCTAAAATTGTCCAGATGTCGGGTTTGATCTTGCTGTTGGACCAAATTGGCTTTTGATGCAGTCCTCGAATCAACGGCTTCTATTCTTGTCTTTGTCATTCAATGTCACCTAAGGTGGGCATATTAGGGAGAGATGTGCAAACTCGCTAAACAAGCAGATCTTATAGTGTATGACCATCTTAAGAATAAACATAGGAATGTTTGAAGACTAACAGCACAAAATGGTAACCCCAGACCTTAACATGCTGCTCTTATTGCTGTTTGGGAAGATGAAGGAGATTTGTGGCTGTGGCTTTTGTGGAAACTGTTCCACAAAAGCCACAGCCACAAAGTTTCCAACATCACATGGCCCTTTTTTGTAAATAGCCATAGAGATAATATATCCTTTAAATAACTTTTACCTGAAAAGTGAGAACACTGGCAGTTGATTTCAGGCAACAAAGGACACAAATACTTTATTACAGCTGGGCAGTTTTAAACTCTAACCAATTTTAGGCAGTTCTGAAGACAAATATTTCCCTGGAACAGTGAGTCAGGAATGGAACTCAGGAAATATAAAATAGTTTATTAATACTTATTCTTAAATTCCCAGTCTTCACTTCCTGCTATTTAATTGCTTCACGTCAAGGCCTGGAACTTTGGATAGCTTTTGTGTGTGTCCGCACCAGAATTAATGAAAGCACCAGCCTTGTTCTATGAATAGGAAGCCTAGCTTCCTCTGTAAGGCTGTTTGATGTGTATAAGATTAGAAATGAATCATTTCCTTCAGCAAATTCTTCCTCAGATCCCTTCGATATCTTCTATGTACTTGGAAAAAAACGACACCAAATTACTGGGTGCCTTCTGGAGGAGAAAAGGTTTATCCTTCATAGCTGGAAACGTTATATCAAGTATGTGCATTTTATTTACCATAGACAAAGGGATTCATCAAAGCGTTATGCTATAACTCTCTGTATGACTGTCACATTAGATGACATTTATACTTCCATGTATAGTGTAATAATAGGCAGTCTGTGTCTGGGTTTCTTTTGAGTGTAAGACTCACATTGAGATTATGGCAGTAACCAGCTTCTACTTCTACATAGGCTAAGCAAACAAAACAAGCGTATAAGGTACCGCACTCACAGAACTTAAAATGAAACACAAAAAGTTTATTTGTAATATTGCATCTAACGTTTCGGCTGCCACTGCAGCCTTTCTCAATAAATAAATAAATATATATATATAAGCTTCTCTATCTTGTGGATCCAGAATTTCATACCACATTAAATGAAAATTATTATGTCCAATACGGACAACTTAAAACCCTTGGTCACACTTGGGGAAAAAAAAAAGTTCAGACCCCTCCCTGACCAGCTGTGGTATAGATTACAAGAAGTTATTATTTTTTTTTTTATATCAATCGGATTCCATATGTGCAAGATAATATCCGTTGCAAAAGAATACCAGTGTAACATAGGATTTGGCATATATAATCAGTACAGGGTATGGTAATATGTGTAGGTTATCTCGTATCTGATGAAAATGGTTACATTAGTAGGCTTATTGAAAGTTAGCAGATGTATAGACGATAAGGTAATTGTCTCGCGCTTTGGTGTGCCAAGTTACCACGAGTATGTTGTGGAGAAAGTCCGATTGATAATTGAATCAAACAAACAAAATTATAGTATAAGACTTCTGATAAAACCAACATAAACTATATACATTTAAGTTCACCGGTTCTGGACAAGGTTATTTAGGATACCTGTTTTCTGTTGTGTTATGGATCCTGGAAGGCAGCGATTTGTTTCATCCTGCAGTCATTATGGCTTGTAATAGAGGATTAGTAAAAATGTTTTTGTTAATTTTATGTAATAGATAGGTACTTGTTTGTGAGTTACACATGTGTTGTCCTTGCTTCTATGTTATACACCGAGTGTAACTAATAGAGGATGTGAAGTACTTGTTTACTTGTTACATAAAGATAAGAACATGTAGTAAATTCATTATCTGGAGGAATGCTGTGAGGAATGCTACAGAATATGAGATGTTATTCTTTGCAGGTTACATGTAGAAAACAAGTGTCTCGTGTGAGTTACACGTAGAGAAGTAATTGCTTGTGAGTGATATGTAAAGAATGAGGAACTTATTTGAGTTACATGTAGAGTAGAAAAGGCACTTTCTTGTGTATTATATGTAATGGATGAACTGCTCTTGTGATTTATACTTAGGGGGAGATTTATTATGCTGTGTAAAAAATGACAGCAAAATTTGCCATGCTTCGCCAGGCTTCGGCATGTAAAAAATGCAGTAAAATCAGGGAATTTTTTGTAACATTTTTTCTTCTGCTGTAAAATAACATTGTAAAATCTGGTGTTCGGATGGCAAACTTCTCCATTTATTTTACACAGCTTTTTACACCGTTTTTTTCGGTGAATTTCATTTTACACAACATAATAAATAGGCCCCTTAGAGAAGGAAAGGTACTTGTTTGTGAGCAATATGTAGAGAGTGTGGCACTCTTGTGAGTTACCTATAGAGAAAGAAAGGTAGCTGGTTGCAAGTTATTTGTAGAATTACACATAGAGAAGGAAAGATACTTGTTTGTAAGTTGTATGTAGAAGATAATAGGTTCTTGCTTGTGAGTAGAGGATCAAAAATTATTGATTAACAGTATCACGTAGTGGTAAGTCTAAAGCCAATTCATGCAAATAGAATATAAATATTTCACATAACTTAATTCTTTTTGCTTCATATGGAATTTCTTAAATATTTCTTGAATTTACATTCCATTGTTTGGCCTTCAAACCCTATCATTGAATTGTTTTAGTTTGCCACTAACCAACCACTCCTGCTGGAAAGCAATTGGGTCACACATTGTCCCTGTTACATGTGGCATTAGCAATTGGCTGACTGATACAAATGGAAGTTGATTATAAATTAATGATAATAATATTGTTAAAATGTACAACACAAGGATATTTTATTCCAGAAAACAGAGTGGTTTCATTAAATGATCGCCCAACTAATGTTAGCTTTGAAGTAATGCATTCCTGTTCATACGTTAGCTTAAGCCAGCCCCAGTAAATTCATTGGACCTATGTTTATTAATTACATCTCATTTTCGTTACCCATCCCACCTATGACCAAGTTTTTCTTTTGTTTTAATTTCTTTAATCATCCCTCTTTTCAGATTTCTAACCCTAACCAATATCCTGATCCATTGCTGACGCCCTTCTGATCCATGTCTGAAGTCCTGCAAGGTTAGATTCCCTTTTTATTTATGATTTTCACGAGCAAGCAATATCCTTTACAACCCTTTCTTTGTTCATTTGTATGTTTTTGGTTTTGTATTTTTTTTTTTTTTATTAGGCCCGGGTGAAAACCTCTTGCCCGGTTTCCCACATTAAAAACCTGCTTGAGCAGTTCTAAGGTTGAAGACACACTTCACTAGCAGGAGCTACTTTTTCACAGCTACTAAACTCCCTGCCATAGACAATACTGAGAATTGCCTCTGCTAAAAGACTTTTAAGACAATTATTAGTAAATGATCAGCATTGTCTGTTTTAGGAGCCACGACAAGTAGCTGCTACTAGTAGCTGTGTGTGTCTTCACCCTAAGACATTCTCTCTCTGTAACCATCATGTCAACCACCCTGTTACAACAGTGTTTGCAATAGCCAGTAGGACTGCATGTTTCTCCAAAAAAAGCACACAGTCCTACACACATCTAAAAGCAAAGTTGAGACATGGCACAGTGAGGCAGGGGCTGGCGGGGAGCCGGGTGGTGGGGAAAAATACTAGGTAATGCCCAGGCAAATAGGGCCTGGGAACAACAATGCAATAAGAAATGGTGACAGGAAAATAATTGGTTATAACAGGTTATAATATAGTTATAATAGTAGTTAATATCTATTAACTAATAATTTACTGAATCAAGAATTTAGTTTGACAAATCCCAATCTTTTTGCAGGTTTCCAGTTCGAACAAATCTTTAGCTAATCTGAATCCTTCGATTTGTGACTTTAAAGCAAAAAAAATAAAGCAACAAATATTTGTTGACTGAAGACAAAAAATGTGATTTTCAGCCAGACTCTGTGGAGGTTTTGATATTTGGCTGGATCCAAAAATTATGGGTTTGGTGAATCCCTAAATGTGACCATACGTTTTTTCTGCACCGCAGCAGTGTGCCATAAGCTTACATGTACATGACTTATTCAGATAACGGATTATTGGTCCTGCCATGAACCTTGTGAAACTTGAGCTGAGTCTATATCTAGCACCCTAGCCATAAAGCAAGAACTTCCTCATGTTCTATTTTTAAAAAGTGGAAATAGTTTTTACAAATGCAGAGAAGAACACTCCCTTATGCAAACATCATCAAGATAACCTTTTCATAATGGCTTTATGGCCTTCATGGCCTCTGCTGTAAGGAGCTAATTGTAATGCCCCCAGAATCAGGATGGAGTTCTAAAATCTTTCTGCAAATAAACACATTCTACCATCTTTGTTCTTTGAAAATAACTAGTATAAGTGTTTGTAGCTTACATCTAGAACACTCATATCCTCAAGTGCTATCACACTTTACTTTTGTAAAATACATACTATATTGCTTATTCTACACTGCAAAATTCAGCATTATTTCTGCAAAGCAAGATTAGATGGTACCAGCACTAGGGAAGATAGAAAACACACCATAATAAAAACCAGGATTTCTGCCTATTTTGTCCTTTATTAAAACAGGCTAATGTTTAATTTACTGAACATTTTGAGGGTAATTTGAATATTTTATTTAAGCATTTTAAATGAAATTGCTGTAGGAAGTGACCAGAGTTCTGGCTTTTTAAAATAACACACAGATATTAGCTATACCACTACTTAGTTAAAAGACGAGGCACAAGAAAAGCTGGGAATTGTACCAGTATGTAGTTTGTTTTTTTTATAGGGATAAGTATTATAGTACACTCTTAACAAAGTGAACAACCGCATGTTATCCAAACCCAAACTGACACCCAAGTGTGTTTGATCTTGGCTTCCTGTATTATCCCTGGGCAGAACATAATAGTAGAGGGAAGCGGTGCAGACATGTTTGGAGTAGAATTTCTATCCCCAGGGGTGTAGTGTGATGCCTCAGTGTCTGCCATGTTACTGGACAATTTGGTGTGCTGTCACTAGAAGGTTGTCTCAGAAAGTATAAATATCATTTGTGATGCAAGCTTGACTGTGTTCTGGCACTCTATGAATGGTAGAACTGAGCCAGACAAGAATAATCTGTACTAGGCACATCCTCTCCATCTGCAGCAGAAATGCCATTTTTGTGTAAGCACTCACATACTGAGTGTACAAATGGCATTTTTGGTTCTATACAGTAAATAAATAAGTATATAATTTAGCTACCATCCATTATTATATAAATATTTACACTTATATTTGCAAGAATATGTTGTTAGCACTGCTCCTCAATGGCTTCAGTTATATTGAGGGCAAAGTCTTAGGTATCCAAATCTGTCTGGAAAGGATAACATAGAAATCAAGTACAGCATATCAATATACAGTGCAGTCTTGCGTGACATCTAAGAAGTAAATAAAAAGCAAAATGTTTTTGATGGTCTAAAACATAACATATTACTTACCCATTCAGTATGACACAAGTCTGTTTAGCAGTTTAATTAGGAGAAAGTGTAATTCTCTCATATTAAAAGCATGCCTCCTAAACTTTTCTCTCAATGTTTCTTCGTAGTCGATTCAAGTGTGGAAACACTTCCAGTTTTTATGGCAAGCCACAGCGCCACGGACATTGTGAATCGAAATGCAGTTAGCCCACCAAATACCTTGAACTTGCGCTCTTCCCACAATGAACTATTGAATACAGATATAAAGCACGTGGAAACGAAGAGCATAACTCCACCAAAATGCAGGAAAAAATATGCACTGACAAATATCCAGGCAGCTATGGGCTTGTCTGACCCTGCATCTCAGCCTCTCCTGGGAAACAGTTCTCCAAACATAAAGTTTGTAAAGAATGGGGAAAATCAGCTGAGGAAAGCTGCTGAAAATGGGAATGGGAATCAAGACCAAAATAAAAATATGAGTTTAGAAGATACTGTCAACAGAATCTCAGAGAAACTAGAAGGGAAAGAAGAGATCCCAGATGACTCAGAAAGTTCTGAAATTCTACCATTAATTCCTAGAAGAACCAAGAGTTTTCTCAATTACTATGCAGACTTGGATCTCTCCATTGACCTGGAGCAAAGCAATGGGCATGTAGTAGAGGAGGAAGACTCCACATGGATTAATATTCAAGAACCTGATATTCTTACTAATGGGGATTTGCTGCCACCTAAACAGAACAATATCTCTAGTCCTGAGGATAGTCAGGGCCCTACTGTATCATCCAGCCCAGAGACTAAGAAAGACCACCCAAAAACTGGTGCAAAAACTGACTGTGCTCTACACCGAATCCAGAACCTGGCTCCAAGTGATGAAGATTCAAGTTGGACCACATTGTCCCAAGACAGCGCATCCCCTGTATCTCCAGATGAGACAGGTAACCAATCCATACAGGAGAAAGTGTTAGTGTTAGATTAGCATTAACTGTATGGGTATACAGATAGCATTAAATAAACCCCCTGCCGTAAAAAAGGAAATCACTGCTGCCCCAAGTTTAAATGTTGTCCTGAGGGTCGTCCTTTTCACTGTGTAAAAAATAAGCATACCATGATCTTATATAATATTGTGTCTTTTGGTGTATGGAAAAATACTTAATTTACAGTAGTTGGTGTTTATTGCACATGTTTTGATTAAGCATGTCCATTCTGAGGAGCCTCCATATGTTGTTGAACTACAAGAACCAGCAATCACTAAGAGCTTAGGCTTAATTTATTGCCACACTTCTGTTATGCATGGAAGGAAGAAGTTTACAGATGTGCATTACATAAATTACTAAAAGAAGTTATGGTGTTTTTATGGGGGGGGGGTCATAGATTCTATGTTCAGTGCCAATTAAAAGGTTTTCTGTTGAGCTATATAATGTACTATACTGTACCATCTTTGAATACTGTTCTGGAGGGATTTGTGGCCCAACTTTCAGGTAGATTTAATTCAGGTTGTTAAGGTTAGCTGGATATCACTTGTGCACCTTAGTTTAGAAGTAGATTCTCAGCTAAATAAATAACAAGGCATTGCCTGGTCTATTTCAAGATCAGATGTTATTGTCACCTTGTGTGGGATCATTGTCCTGCTGAACAGAACAGGTACTAACCACAGCTTCTATTTCAGTATTTCCTTGTATTTTATCAGAGTGCCCATTCCATGCTGTTGAAAATCAACCCCACAGAATAAGTGTGGTATGTTTGGGGTGTGGGTAAATTTAGATTTGTGGCACATACATTGCTTTGAACTTTGGCTAGAAAGTTTACCTTAAGCTCATTTAGGGTTGTCACAAGTCACAAGTTTGCTAGGAGAGGCGTCAGGGTGAATATGTGAAAGGGGTGGATTTGATTGCACAAAATGGGCAGACAGAGGTAGATTGGGCCCAATCACCAATCGAAAAATATATATAGGGGGGAGCATGAGACAAAATGCTAAATTTCTGCAAAAAAAGTGCTTTTATTTTTATGCCATACACGACATGTTCCGGGCCCCTTTCATGCTCTTTATCAAGTGTATCTTGATAAAGGGCACGAAAGGGGTCCGAAACATGTTGTGTATGGCATAAAAATAAAAGCACTTTTTTTGCAGAAATTTAGCATTTTGTCTCGTGCTCCCCCCTATAAATATTTTTCGATTGGACATTGGCTGAGAGTGAGGCTCTATTGCTGGGGGTTTGATGCATGAAGTCTGGAAGGCTGAGCGCAGAGGATTTATCTATTCGAGATTGGGCCCAATCAAGCAAACATTTGGTGAGTTCAGCAGGGGAGACAGAGTGGCAGAAGAGGAGGAGGCTGACCTGGAAATCAGAATTGGTGGTGAGCTGGGGGCAAGACATTGGGTTATTATAAACCTACCAGCAAATACATTGCCAGTAAATTTGTAATACCCGATCTGGCCTTGGATGATAGTTTTGCCTAAAATATGCCAAAATCACTGTCAAACAGTGTATAAAGCTGGTAAATTTGTACTCCAAAATAACTGAAACTGCACAAGATTGTTCTACAGAATCTTGTAGTAAAAAAATACATCGCTGAAAACAAAGAGTATAGGATTTTTATTCAGTAAGTTGAGAGCATTGGTCGAGTACATTTTAAAGATATACTGACACCTAAAATTAAACAGTTTTTAAATTAAAAATCATAACATTGTCTTAGCATGAACTTTATACTTTGTACATCCTGATGCTTTTACGTTACCAGTCTGATCCCCCATGTTCCTCTATGAGGGGGCGGCCATATTTGTGCAGCAGTAGGCCATTAGCATTAGAAGCTGTAACTGTCAGGCTGAGAAGGGGCAGTAAGGTTTGAAAAACAGTCAGGTTTAGGAACTTCAAGTTACAATTACTTACTAAAGCAGCCCTATCTATGAAAAATGATCAGAATGACCTATAGATAACTTTTTATGTACATTAATATTTTGAAAAGTATTTCATGTCAGTATCACTTTAATGGGACGGTTCACCTTTTTGTTATATTAGTATGTTATAGAATGGCCAATTCTAAGCAACTTTTCAGTTGATCTTCATTATTTTTATTTTAAGTTTTTAACTTCTTCTTCTGACTATTTCCAACTCTCGAATGGGGGTCACTGACCCCAGCAGCAAAAAACAATTGCTCTGTGAAGCTATAATTATATTGTTATTGTCACTTTTTTTTATTTATTATTCTGTTCACGTCCTCTCTCATTCTTATTCCAGTCTCTCATTAAAACCACTCACTGGTTGCTAAAGTAATTTAAACCCTAGCAACCAGATAACTGCTGGAATTTCAAACTGAACATTTGCTAAACAAAAAATGACATAATTAAAAAACAATAAATAATAAAAAAACGAAGACCGATTGCAAATTGTCTTAGAATATTATTCTACATCATACTAAAAGTAACTGTAAACAATTCTTTTAAGTGAAATTTGGTAAATTACATTTTGCAATTTCTCTGGAAACATTTTTAATTGCATCCACAGTTAACTGAAGCTATTAATTTACTATATCAGTCTAAATCACAGCATTCCAATGCCAGCCATAAAAGCAATACTGTGCCTTTCCAGGCAGTAGCTCAGCAGCGCAGTTTAATGAAAATATAAGCTACTAAGCAACATTATGCCTTAGCAACATTCTTTTGATTTGCCTTTTTATGATCTGTGAAATTTTATATGTGGAAATTTATTCCAATTTAATGGATGAAACTGGCATATAAAGGTTATGGCATAGAAAAGCACTACTATATTTTTTGCTAAAATGTTTCTGTATAGCTTTTAGGGGATTACTAAGTCAGATGTATTTAGAAACCATAACCATGACTTCCCTTCTCAATATAATTGGTTAGTTGTGAGAATTAGACAGAATTAAGCATAGAACAAATTATGGTTATTTGTCAAGGAAATTTACATGGCCTGCAGAAATAGGGGGAGTAATGAAAGAAGAAAAACAAACTTGTTAAACTAGAGTTAATAGCTTGAGCTAGGTGTTGCTTCTCATTAGGTTGGTTGTGCATTTGTGCCTCCAAAATAAAGCTGGCCATACCCTGAAAGTATAAGGAATGGATAAGCAGAGTTGAAGTAGCCTAAAACCGGCCATACATTTAAAGATCCAAATAAGTGGATCATTCCCTGATCTCGCCAATGTGTGAGTTGGCCTATATAGGATTAACTCGATCATTCAGCCCAACAATCGGATCACATTAACAGGACGCAGGCCATCAGAATTGAGGACCACATCAGTGAGCCAATGTACTCAGTGCCCCAACTGAGCTTTTAAACTGGCCCAATTGACATCTGAGCAATTTTAGACCAGATATTGGTCATGCAGGTCTGTCTAAGGGTCACATACACGGGCCGATTTGCTGCCATCTCTGCAGTTTTTACTGGGCCATGTATGGCCACCTAAAGGAGAAGGAAAGTAACTATCACTGGGGGTGCCAAAATATTAAGCACCCCCCAGTGATTGCAATCGCTTATCTGAAACCCCCGGCCAGTGCTCCTGTTAGGAGAAAAATGCACCAGGGCAGGGTGTATGCAACAAAGCAATCCTCTTCCTTCTTTGTTCTGGTGAAAAGCCAAACTTTAACAAAAAAGCTGACATTTGCTCAACTGCGGGCTCCGGGATGTTGTCAAAAGGATAAGGAAGGAAAGAATCACTAACCTGCATTTACCCTGGGCTGGTGCAGTTTTGTCCTAATAGGAGCACTGCCCAGGGGTTTTAGGTAAGCGATTAATGTCACTTGGGGGAGCCTAACATTTGGCACCCCCAGTGATTTAGCCTTTCCTTTAAGGCTCAGTTTCTTGAACCAAAAACAACAAATTAATTGGATCCCAGACTGAAGGCCAGTTAGGGAAAACCTTGGGGCATTTTACTCATATTGCTGGGGCTATTTCAACAGTGTTTTATGTATCTATAGTCTTGTTATGTGTTAGTCTGTTTTAGTAGTTTTACGTAATAACTGGCAATGAACTTCTTTTTGTACCCAAAAGTCTAAAAACACCCATATAAATGTGGTCATACCCAGGTCAGCATAGGGGTTAGCTAAATAACTAGCCTGTGGGCAAAGATTATAGAATATTTTACAGTTTGGCCACATGCAGAGAGAGGAGGCATGCATAGCAAGCTTAGGGCCTTATTGATTTCAAATTTTTGAGTTTGAGCTGGCTGAACAGTTTAATGCCCAGTATGTATAAATTTATGTTTGTGTCCTATAGGAACCCCAAATGAAAATAGTGTGTGTGCCTTTTCTTGGCTACCGATTCAGCTCTGCAAACACAGCACCCTGCCTGTGTATTGTGTTCATAACCCAGCACAACCCCAGCATACTCTATATAAACCCTATAAGACGTTTCCACTATTCTCTGCTTCTCTCATGTTTTATATAACCCTCGCTGATGCTTTCACCTTCCTTATCCGTATAACACTTCTCCATCTCTTCGTTTCTCCCCTTTTTTCTTCTATTTTTTTCTATATGCTCTTTTTAACCTCTTCATTTTATATGCTTGCTGAACTGGAAAGGAGCAAAAGAAAAGTCCTGTATTAAAATAAAAAATTTCTGGGATTCATGATGTCTGCATCCCCTCTGGGAACACAGCTAATTGCACCCTTGTTCTAAAATGTTATCATTTCACTGCCCTTGAGTTGTACACAAACATCACTCCTCTTAGCAGAAACCGGGTACAGACTGTTGGAAGGTTTTGTGGAAATGTACTGTATTTAATGTAGGTTAAAGGTCCCACTTTATCAGCTGCCAGTCATTCAGCCGACCAGTTAAGGAGGAACCTATATAAATCATGCTCCAGGTCTGAATTTTTCTCTTGGTATGCAGAATATTTTTCTCAAGATTAAAATTTGTCCAATGAGCATTAACAGAGCTGGCTTAAGAGTGAGCCATAAGGAGCTGCAGCTCTGCGTGACTGGGTCCAACTTCAAATCCTGGAATCTACAGGAAACAAAAGACTTGACCAACAGTATTGTTATGTACATTGATTTTGTGCTGGTATAATAAAATATATTTTCCCCAGCTTGTCTGTATGTAGGCAGTGTGTGTGTATGTGTATATATATATATATATATATAGATGTGCATATATATTTCTGCCTCACTTTTTCCTTGCAGCACAGATCACAGTATCAGGATATAGTGCTTTTTATTATTTTATCTTTTAAAGCCATCTGGAGAGTACAGTTATTAAAACGTTCAGCTCCAGGCCTGTCCCGGGCCTGGGTATAAAGCAGAGAATCAGATAAAATTTAAAACATTCATTTTATGTACTCTATTATGATTAATGCTTGGAAGTTCTTCCTGCAATAGATTTCTAGTTAAAGTTTGGGTGTTTATGTTGCTGGGTTATATACAGCATTTTGCACCTGGAGAAGGGAATCTCTAGTTTAAATGCATTTCCAGATCTGAAGTGGTGCAGTGTGAGAGCAAAATTGGTTTTATAAGCTGGACTCAGACCACTCAGTTTCATTCTGTGACCTGCCTTTAATACAGTGGCTTGCAAAAGTATTCGGCCCCCTTGAACTTTTCCACATTTTGTCAAATTACAGCCACAAACATGAATCAATTTTATTGGAATTCCACGTGAAAGACCAAGACAAAGTGGTGTACACGTGAGAAGTGGAAGGAAAATCATACATGATTCCAAACATTTTTTACAAATAAGTAACTGCAAAGTGGGGTGTGTGTAATTATTCAGCCCCCTGAGTCAATACTTTGTAGAACCACCTTTTGCTGCAATTACAGCTGCCAGGCTTTTAGGGTATGTCTCTACCAGCTTTGCACATCTAGAGACTGAAATCCTTGCCCATTCTTCTTTGCAAAACAGCTCCAGCTCAGTCAGATTAGATGGACAGCGTTTGGGAACAGCAGTTTTCAGATCTTGCCACAGATTCTCCATTGGATTTAGATCTGGACTGTGACTGGGCCATTCTAACACATGGATATGTTTTGTTTTAAACCATTCCATTGTTGCCCTGGCTTTATGTTTAGGGTCGTTGTCCTGCTGGAAGGTGAACCTCCGCCCCAGTCTCAAGTCTTTTGCAGACTCCAAGAGGTTTTTTTCCAAGATTGCCCTGTATTTGGCTCCATCCATCTTCCCATCAACTCTGACCAGCTTCCCTGTCCCTGCTGAAGAGAAGCACCCCCTGAGCATGATGCTGCCACCACCATATTTGACAGTGGGGATGGTGTGTTCAGAGTGATGTGCAGTGTTAGTTTTCCGCCACACATAGCGTTTTGCATTTTGGACAAAAAGTTCCATTTTGGTCTCATCTGACCAGAGCACCTTCTTCCACATGTTTGCTGTGTCCCCCACATGGCTTGTGGCAAACTGCAAATGGGACTTCTTATGGTTTTCTGTTAACAATGGCTTTCTTCTTGCCACTCTTCCATAAAGGCCAACTTTGTGTAGCGCTGGCTCCTTTCTTAACATAAGAACAGGTGGGATTGCCATTATAATTGAGTGTGGCTCCGTTAGATTCTAACAAACGTCTTAACACGCAACCATTGTATAGAACAGGGGCTGCCACCTTGCCCTTCCTCGTATGTGAGCTGCATGTACAAAGACATTCCGGAGGGGGGAGATGCAAGGTAACCAGCAGCAGGGTTAAGAGATCCCAGGCAAAGACTAGGCAGACCGTTACCGTTGTGCCCTAAGGCAGGTGCCTCTTTTTGCCTGTGTTGTACCTTTAATATTGGTGTGTAGGCGCCATGTCAGTGCATTGTGCCTGAGTCTGAGCTTTCAGAAGGAGCCAGCGCTACATATTAGAACTGCTTTCAGGTAACCTATTGTTTCTACTACTCCCATGTAACTGGAGGAGTCATGGCCGGTCTTGGGTGTTATAGTTTTGAGTATTATTATTATATATACCACTAGGGAAGAATTTTTAGCAATACAGCTGCCAGGAGCTGTTATATTGTTACCTTCCCATTGTTCTGCTGATCGGCTGCTGGGAGGGGTGTGATATCACCCCAACTTGCAGCGCAGCAGTAAAGAGAAACTGAAGTTTATGAGACACAAGTCACATGACTGAGGGCACCTTGGAAACTAAAAATCTGTCTATCCCCAAATCATTGCTCATATGAAAAATTGGTTTTCAATGCATTTTGTAAAGAAAAAAAAAAACAAAAAAACATTTTTTTCTGTGACAGAATTCCTTTAAGCTGGAGGTCTCAAAGTGTTAAGCTGGCCATACACATTCAGATTTTAGTCTTCTTCCGATAAATGTTTAAATGCAACAATTTACAACTAACATTCAAACTGAAATTGTAGGATAAAATACTAAAAATAACAAATCAGAGGATGTTCTGAACATAAAATAATTGACAGACAACAATTATATGAAAGTGACATCACATTAATTACAAAAAGACTCAAAATCTCAAAAAAACAAAAACACCAATAAAGGATGGGGTGAGAGGGGCCAAAAGGTGCCTTTTTATTACAATAAATGCAATAGCAACTTGTATTATTATGGGTGGAGATAGGCAAATTACTCCTTTATGTACCTGTGCTTAAGTAGGCCTCCAGAACCTCTGTTTTAATTCCACAGATACAGCCTTAAATCCAAACTTGCAGACAACCTGTTTTTGACTTTTGAGATGTTCCCATTGCGCTGTAACCTTGATCAAGGACCAGCGCCCTCAAATGGTGTGAGAACATTGGTTTTGGGTCATGATTACCAAGCGTTGCTTCTCTCTCAGGCAGAAGAAAGCTCTAAAATATCACATATTCAGGTTAGAATTTGCACAGACTGTATCTTAAGGTGGCCATACACGTGGCGATCTGACGATGTTTCATACGACCATCGGTCGCACGAAACATCGTAAGATCCGCCACACACCATTCAGGGCTGAATCGGCAGGTAAGGAGGTAGAAACAATAGGATTTCTACCTCCTTCTGACGATTCAGCTCTGAAGGGAGAATTTTGGTCAGGCGCCTTCTATGGCGCCCGATCAAAATTTTCAAACTGGTCCGATCGGCGAGTCGTCCGATATCAGCAGCTTCCTGCGATATCGGTCGACTCGCCGACATGCCATACACGCACCGATTATCGTACGAAACGAGGTTTCGTACGATAATATCGGTGCGTGTATGGCCACCTTTAGTGTCTACTACAGATTTCAAAGAGCCCACTTTGTCCCAACCTGTTGTCTGTGCTGCTTTTCCTCTGTTGTATGATATAATGACACTGCACGAAGTTGTCCCCAAACAGATTTAGTTTCAAGATTAAGACATTGTCTAAAGCTCACCAGTGCAGTGCAAGCTGGACATCTTCTGTCAGACATTGTCCCCTCCAAGCTGTGCTGTACCATACATACGCACAAGTTGTGTGCATTTTTTTTCGCAAGGGTGTAAAAAATGAATGCCTTGGACACCATATTTTTGGGGGAAGGCAAAAGGATTGTATATTAAAGTATTGCAGCTAATAAAAATAGTGCTACTTGATCACTTTGCCAATCCTGGCTCTCAGCGGAGCTTAAATGATAGATGATAACTATGGGAGGGACGATGGCAGGAGAGCAGCACTCTCGTTAATAGAAGCCTTTCACTAAATCATTTCTGTCCAATGCTGCAATGCACCTTCAGGGAGATGAAGTTTTGATGCTGTGAATGCACACCGGTCATTGTTAATTCCGACCCATGTTATTTATATTTATTTTTATATTCTAGGAATCTTTAGGGGGAGCTGAAATACACAGATCAGAAGTAAAAGATACCATATACTCAGATTCCTTTTATATTAACAGTTTTACGCTAGGCTCTTGGTGCTGTAGGAGACACTTAATTTAACATAGTGCACATAACCCCCAGTCCATTCGGCAGAGTAGATGTTAATGCAGGACACTGCTGTATTAACACAATTGATGTTCTCTGGCTTACAGTTTCAGTTCTTTATGTATTTACTGAGCTCGTGTCCTGAACAAAGGGAGGCAGAAAATATGTCAATGTCTTTCTGAAATCAATTGAATAGAGATGTGCTTGCACGCAGAGCTCCAATTTCTTTATTTCTGTGGTGTCTTGCGTCTGGCTGGGGTGGGCAGTCCTATGTGAGCAACATGTGGCGTCTCCAAACAAACCATTTTATGGAAAGAAGCAGTTTCTTCAGCATTGCCATCCTTTAGCACCTTCTAAAAAGTGTGATTCTATTGCTTTGTTGGGATATATGGGAGAATGAGGCTCAGTGGGTCGGCATTTCCAATAGCTAGCAAAGAATGCTGGTAGGAGGACACCTAAGGTTAAACCAGCAACAAGAAACTGGTGAGTATAATACCATGACTCTATCTTCTTCTCTCTGTCTCTCTCAGAGAAATAGAGGGCCCAGTGAGGGACCTTACTATCATATATGTTTGCAAAAAGGTTAGTCAAGATGATGGGTCTAATTCTGCTACTGACCTACATAGCCAAATATAGTTTTTTCTTTCTGCCTGTAAAGTGGGTCTGGAGACAGAATATTATTATTATTATTTTAAAAAAATAATAGTTCAAACATGGACAGTTTCTGTCTTTTTACGTGTCAGTTATGTATTTTTATGTACTGTATTTTAGCCCTTGTGGTTTTGTTTTATAGCTAGTTCTCATTATTTTGATATATTTTTTTACATTTTTATTCAACTCTACATAGTCTTTCCAAGGCTGAATAGATCATTGATGTTCAACTTATAGAATATTATGGGCCAATGATTTCTTGTGCTGCATGTTTCCAGGGAAGATGAGGTTATGCAAAGAAACCAATAAAAATCTAGAAAAAACCCCAGTTGGACAGCCCTGTACTAGAGTAAGGTGCCCAAAGGTAGATTTTCAGTTGGTGATGAGTAGATCACAGCAGCAGAATATCATCTAAAAACCCTTCAGGGTTAAAATGAAATTTGTTTGGAAAAAATGTAATTAGTTTGGAAATGTTGTAGATAAAAGCTGTTCATTTACATATGGCATAATATTTTCTCTCAGTGTAATGCTATAAAGTAGGGATATGCCAAATCCATTTCGATTTGGCCAAATACTAAATATAATTTGCATGTTAATACTTTGGGGGAGGGGGAATCACAAATATTGTATCATCTGTCACCTGTGGTTGCCCAGTGTCACATAACATTTAGGGTTTGGATTTGGTTCAACTAAGCGCTAAAGAATTGACTGGTTCTGAATCACTACAGTTGAGTGATATTTTATATTTTGGCTTTAAGTAGTAGACCCTATTGTGATATTAACAGAAGCCTATATTATTTACATTTGAAAATTTGGAACAATTTCATATATGTTGTAGAGTAAGTATAGAACTAAGGTTCTTGCTGTGTAGTCATATTTAATAAAAGCAGTTTCAGCATCATTTATGTGGGTTTTTAAATAATTGCTTAAATAACTGTTTCTTTGCATTAGAAACCCAAGAAACACTGCTTATATCTTATAGGACTTTCATCTGCTGGAGTAAGTTCTTCTCCTTTCTGTTCTTGAACTCCTCCTGGTCAGACATCTCGTGTTATGCTAGGGTTGCCACCTTTTGTGGCTTGGGAGTCTGGACAGGGACAGTGACATCAGGGGCAGGGCAGATAACATTTCAGGGTGGGCCATTGCTTTCAGGGGGCAGGGTCATGACTTGGAGATCTGCGATTGCCTGTCCAACATGTCATTCAATTTAAAGTCCTGTAAAGGTTTCCTAATTTGGAAATCTGGCCAGACAGTATTTACCCAGACATTCCTTTTAAAACCCAGGCTGTCCTCTGAAAACCAGACAGGTGGCAACCCTATGTTATACTGAACTAACAAACAGTGACCTGAATGCAAACAGAATGTAATCTCTGCAGTTTATTTATGGTCTAAGTCAATGTTTCTTAACATTTAGCTCAGGGGACCGTACTTAAATCAGGGAATCCGCTTTGGCACCACAAACTGGTTTAGAACCATTTATGCACTTATTTTTTATTACTTTTTTCTGTTGCGGGAGGACTTTTTTTTGTATTCAGTTGGATTGCACTAACTCTCCCTAAATAGCATGAGATCAATTTTTTGGTTCCCGACCCAGAGCAGCATGTTAAGAGCAGCATCCTTGCCCCATATTTCATTTTATGTAAGAATGACTTGAATCTTAGTATCATCCTTGTTTTAAAGTTTTATTTGTCCTTAGAATCCTTCTTCTCTTTGTACAATGTTTACTTTTTAATCTGCAGGAGAGCAGGAAACCAAGAGACGCTCCCCACTCGTTTAGCCCATCGTACTCTTGGCTCGACTTCACATATTGATTGTGTTTGTCATAATAAACTAGGTTGGAGGCAATGAGACAAGTAGTTTTCTCCTGAAGATTTTTCATTACTCTTTTCCCGCTCAGCATATATTTATTAATCCTATGTACCAGGTCTCTTAGGACAACAAAATTCTATTATGGTTTTCTGTTAGCATGGGATCACTTTTACAGAACCCGAGGAGAATGAAAATGCGCTGACTGAACATAGCCTATCAAGGCTGTTAATAGAAGCTGTAAAAGTACATCCACGGGTAAAATCCCTATTAAACTACTAGTGCAATGACAGCCAAAGTGAAAATTGCAGAAAACATAATAAGGAAGTAAATACTTCATGGCTTTTGCTGCCTAATGCATTTGCGTTAATGTATTTTCTTGCCAATTTGCATATAGGAAAAATGTGTTCAATTATTTCTCTTAAATAGACAGTAAAGTGTGGGGCAATGGCTCTTTGTCTGCGCAGATATATTTTATATTTTTTGCATTATTGCTTACCTTTTACTCTATAAATACCCTATAACTCTCCTACATAATAGTGGGAGATGCCATCATGCTTTATAGGTTCATTTATCTATTACAGATGAGTTGTTCTGTGCTCATAGTAAGTTACTGCAGTGCTGTCCAACTGGCGGCCCGCGACCCCCCTCTGTGTGGCCCCCCACCTGTCTGGCTGCTTTGATGGCTTACTCTTGTGTAAGCTTTAAATGGTATCAGTACTGTGATTAACTGCCCCCCCCTGCATGGTTCTCACCTCAGATTCAGGCTGTAATCAGGCTGTATTGTTTAAATATGTAATTCCCTGTACTGTTCACACCTTTTAATCTCTGCATTGTTCACCCCCTGCAGTGTTCACACCTCAGGCTCAGGCTGTAATCACCCCCATTGTTACCCTGTTCACACCTCAGGAGCAGTAGAAACCCACAAATAATCCCTGCATACTACAAAAAGAACATATACTGAGGTGGTACTGCAATTAAAAAGTTTTTTAATATATAGTTATTGTGCAGACTGTAGGAGCAGTGCCAGCATTGTGTCACTGTAGGCTGCCTGTGTGTGCCATACACACAGGCATCATAGGGCAAGCAGAGTATGGCACACACAGGCAGGGTAGGGAAGGGCAGAGTATGGCACACACAGGCAGAGTAGGGCAGGCAGAGTATGGCACACACAGGCCAAGTTTGGCACAAACCAGCCAAGAATGGCACACACAGTAAAAGTATGGCACACACACAGGCAGGGTAGGGAAGGGCAGAGTATGGCACACACAGGCAGAGTAGGGCAGGCAGAGTATGGCACACACAGGCCAAGTTTGGCACAAACCAGCCAAGAATGGCACACACAGTGAAAGTATGGCACACACAGGCAGGGTAGGGAAGGCAAAGTATGGCACACACAGGCAGGGTAGGGAAGGCAGAATATGGCACACACAGGCAGAGTAGGGCAAGCAGAGTATGGCACACACAGGCCAAGTTTGGCACAAACCAGCCAAGAATGGCACACACAGTGAAAGTATGGCACACGCAGGCAGGGTAGGGAAGGCAGAGTATGGCACACACAGGCAGGGTAGGGCAGGCAGAGTATGGCACATACAGGCCAAGTATGGCACAAACCAGCCAAGAATGGCACACACAGTGAAAGTATGGCACGCAGGCAGGGTAGGGCAGGCAGAGTATGGCACACACAGGCAGGGTAGGGAAGGCAGAGTATGGCACACACAAAGGCAGGGTAGGGCAGGCAGAGTATGGCACACAGGCAGGGTAGGGCAGGCAGAGTATGGCACACAGGCAGGGTAGGGCAGGCAGAGTGAGTATGGCAGGTTTTTGCTGTACTAAAACCATTAATATGGGTATGGTCATGTGATAACATGGATGTGGTTTCAAGTGGGTGCAGTTTCAAAAAGGGGAGTGGTCAAAACTGGCTTCCATTATCGGCCCTCCACCACGTAGGTCGGAAAAATTCCGGCCCTCGGTACAACAGAAGTTGGACAGCACTGAGTTACTGTATAGAGTATAGCCTTGAGTACGGTCATAAAACATAACTATTGTTTATACATTGGACAGTAAATACATATTTGCAATTGGTAAGGGTTTAAAGGGACTTGTCACTCTAAGAAATAATTTCAGATGTTTGCTATCATGTTAGTTGAGCAAAATAAGCTTAAATTACACTATGTAACTTATTTAAATCTTGTTTCCTTTAGTCTTTAAATTTACAATCACAGCAATCAGACAAGCACTATTTTGTGGCCACTGTTATTAAAGCAAGCTTTATATCATCCCAAAATCTTGTGTAGGCGCAAGAGACCTAAAACACATATCCATGCACAGGCTATACAATTATAGACCACTAGGAGGGAGGGGGAATGTGGGGAGTTCAGTGATATCTAGGAAGGGCTGAATGGAAAGTAAAAGTAATTCACCACCTCAATGCAGGTGGGGCAGTCAATATTTAATTGATAGCTCATATGTTAAAGGAGAAGGAAAGTCATTTTGGCATTTTACTGCCAATAGATTTGCCACATTAGTGCCACCTAGGACAAAATATTTATTCTGCAGAAACCCTTACCATTCCTGAGTAAACAGTTTTAGAAGCTTTCTCAGTTTGCTGAGGATAGCAGCTGCCATTTTAAGTAGCTTCCTTCCTACAGCTCTAGCTATTATAGTTGAGATCACACATTCCTAAGGAAGGGAGTGGGGAGTTCTTAGCTTTCTAGTGGGAGGGGGGAGCAGGAGAGGGGAGAGAGGATAGAACTGCGCAGACTCTGGCCCTAAGAATTAAGGATGTTTCTGAGAGAGGAAGTCAGACACTGGAACATCATGTTTGCAAAAAAGAGACAATAATCCTGTGTTTCTTTTGATAGAGGACTCAGTGCAGCATTACTGTAAGTCTATGGCTGTATTTACATACTGTAGACCTTTCTGATAAAGCTTACTTAGTTTTTACTGCTTTCCTTCTCCTTAAAAATACATTTATAACAGCTTTGTCTTTTAATAAAAAGAAGCATTTGGGTTTCATGTTTTATTTTTAAAGGAATTTTATTAGACAGCTTTTTAAGTGTGGGTGACAGTTCAAAAAAAGCTAGCAGAAAGTCTCCTGATGACTTGCACCATAATATGATTGCTGCTTAAATTTACTCTCCCAGTTTTTTATGTTCTGCTGCACTTTAGTGCATATTAGCTCTCCAGTAATCAGTGCTGTATAATCATACACTGTATCCTGTGTTTTTGCTGAATTGGGTTATGAATGATCTGATTTGAATGCCAATAAGCACTGTGATTATGTAGGGCCTGATTCTTTTGTTTTGTTCTCCTTGTCTACTGTAATTAAACATTGCATTTTATTCAGGCTGTTAGTAGCACAGACTCATCATGTCCTTTCCTTCCCATGGGGACTGCTTTCCACATAATCATATCAACTTATATTCTGAAAGTGATATAAAGTCTCCATTAATAAGGAACACTTAACAAATCACTGTACCTTTCACAAGCTAGTTCAGCTTAGAAAGAAAAGGGAAATTATTGCTGGTTGTAAAAACCCAAGCACCTCCAACCGAGAAAAATATAGTTCTCATAAAATTTCCCTTTTGTGTTTTACATTTACTTACACCCAATTACATATATTTGACGGTACCTCCATAAAATGTGAGCTAAGGTAATGTCAGCGAAATGGACATTTTAACTCTGTGCAACTTATCAACTTTGTTGGGTCTGTGCTGGTCATATAGTTACATTATTAGTAATGAGCGCCTGTTTTATGTATCCTCTGGCTCCCCTTCCTGTGCTTACATAATCTCATGTATCAGCAGCCCGGCCCATGTGTTTGTACTCTGACAATATATATAAGTGGCAAGCAGAACCCCTGGTGATATTTCATTGGATAGTCATAGACGAGAAGAGCTCCTGGCACATACCAGTCACGATATGCAGAACTTTATTGCCTTGCCCACTGATACCCACATGCCTTCACATCATTTGCCTATCCTTAAAGGAACAGTATGAATTACCTTGTGTAAATGGTAATAATGCAACTGTGCTTGAAGAATTATTATTAAAGGGTTAGTTCACCTTTAATATGATGTAGGGGGCAGTACTGCTCTGGGCAATTTGCAGTTAGTCTTCACTTATTTCTTTGTGGGTTTTGAATTATTTAGCTTTTTTTGTTCAGCAGCTCTTAGTTTTACAATTTCCACAACTATTGGGTTGCTAGGGTCCACTTTACCCTGGACTGGAATGTGAATAAGAGGGCCTAAATAGAAAGATTACAAAAATAGAAAATAACAATTTTATTGCAACCGCACTGAGCAATAGGTTTTTGGCTGCCAGGCACGGTGCCCCCATTTAAGAGCTAGAAAGAGGCAGCGGAATAAAGCTAATTATGCAAAAATTAACCTAAATCATAACGACACCTCTAATCTGTGCACCATATTCTTGCTCAAAGATTAAGAACAAATCCTTCATATTTATTTAAGTTTATTTGCCTTGGGTTAGTGGGTTTGTAACACATATCAGATGTCTCTGCTAATGGCTTCTTCTAGTGTATTTAATGGATGTAAGGGGGCAAAATGAATTGTTATGATTGTCACATGGTGAGACTAGTGGACTGGTTCACGTTGTGACACACACACAGAATAGTCCATAAAGCGTACAGAGATTGGATTTAAAGATAACCATAGCCCACCATAGAGTATAGGCTAATGGAACAGGTACAATGTCCAAAATGGAGCCACAAATCAGAATAAAAGACCACTGGGTCCCAAAGTCTCATTTTGATATTTTGCATCTGGTAATGTTACTCAAGTGAAAACTTGAAGCTCGCCATCTTGTGGTCATATAATTCCCTGCATGACTATTCTATAATTGGCATATTCAGAAACTTTTTTCTGGATGTGTCGCTTAGCATCAACTACAGTCAGATTATGGTGCACAGCAATGGGTCCATAACCCCAAAGAAATGAATATGCTTTTTACTTATTTATTTGCTATTATTTATATAGCACTACACATTTCCACAGCACTTTACAAAGAGTGTATCAAATTCTAGTGAGAGGCATTCCATAAGATAAGAGGCTGTTTTAGCAGCAGCAAAAGGAGTACCATCTTCATATTAATCTCCTTGGTTTGTGAATGAGGTGTTGGACAGGCAGGTGTCTGAATACCTATGGCCATATAACCCCATATGTAATAAAAGGTACAACGTTTGCCCAGGAGCAGTAACCAATTGCAACCAATAAGATGTTGCTTTTAAACAGTACCAGTAAATTCTGCCTGGTTATTGGTTGCTATGGATTACTGGTCATGGGCAAACTTAGTGCCTTTTATTACATAAACCCCAACGTCTAAAGACTCAAATAAATATTACAGTTTATTCTGCTGTAGCTGGTGCTACATATACAGCATCTTTTGGCATCAACACCAAGTGAGTTTAGCTCTGTGCTTGGGTTTTAGACCCTGGATGTCATACTGTCCTTTGATTCTAATCATTGTAATTGAGTTGAGGACATGGCTTGTGCTTTCTTTAAAGCACTTATTTTTTTAAACACAGCAGCATAAATTGAGTTGGTGCAGGGTGGGTGAATATGTAGGGGAGGCAGGGATCGAGAGCTTTAAGCCTGATTGTACTCTGTATGAAATCTCAAATTGGAATATGGATTATAAATAGTTCTTGCTTCTAAAAACAGCATTCTCTGCAAGACGTATTTCATTCTCTGCTCGATACAGCACAATTCAAGAGGTCTTTGGGGCAACAACAATATGAAGTTTATTGTGTTGCTGTTGTTTCATGCAAAGAAATCATTTTTATTCTTGTGCTTTACTGCAGCTGCAAGTGAAACGGCATATTTGATTTTTCTGCTATTTTTCTCTCCTACACACTATGCAGTCCAGCTGCTTTAATATAGGGATGCTCTCTCCATCTGCTATATGCTTATGCAAACCTAGTACCTGTATTTGCTATAGCTTTATGTTTTCTTTAGACAACTTTAGGTACAGTGCAAACAGCAGGAAATAAAAATGCCTTATGTGCAATTAAATGTGCAATTAAACATAAATAACAAACATTCTGCTGCATTTCTATAACGATAGACAGGATAGTTTCCCACATTGGCACTGCAGACTGTAATACTAATGTTGAATTTTATTTATAAAGGATTATATTTTTAAAGCTATTGAGGCACTATTAAGTGGGATCCACTATGAACAGAACAGCTTGACTTTAATGCAGTAGCCAACCGATTCAGTGCTGAACAAATAATTTAATCTGGGTTACCCAATCACATATATACTAGTTGGATGCCCATATGGACTGTGAATATTATACAATACAGGGCAGAGACCTGGCACATGTGCCTTTTTATTGTGGAATAGTGTTTGAACCTAAACCTCCCCCCCCCCCAGTTACTTTCTACATATCCTTTGTATGCAGTGGAACTTCAATTTTGCATACCTCGATTTTGAGTTTCCTACATGCTGTACATGTTTTCCTACATGTGGTACCAGTAGTTTATAATGCACACAGTTCCCTGAGTTTACATTTTCTTGCATTTTATACCATTGTTTCTGGTGCCCTGAAAAATGTAAAATGGAGTTTCTACTGCATTTATATCACAGTTAATAATTGCATATAGCCTTCCTTGCTAGGCTATGGAGTTGGAAATCATACTCATGCTGTCTGTGGGAGCGCATTCAGCTTGACTTGTTCTTTGCCACCCATGTCCCTTGGGGTGCCTCCAACTGTGATTTGACCTAATTTGAAAAATAAGCAATAAAAGGAAACATCTATAAAATCTCACAGTCTGTTGCCTTTTTTTGCTGGGGCTGATAACCTTAGCAAGTAAAAGGCAGAAAAAATGTAAAAGCAAATACAGATGTCTGGTTCTTTAAAAAGGAACCCAGAAGCCATTTATTTTATAGTAAATGGATTTCTAAGCAGCTTTCCAGTATACATTAATTACAAATTTCCAATAGTATTCATTAATTGTGAATATTATTGCTATTGAAAGCTTTATTTGTCTGACTGTTTACGTTCTCTGCACTTCTGGTTCTGAAACAATGTTGCAAACCGGAAAGCTAAAAACCTGAAGGAGACATGAGCCCTATTACAAGGTTTTATAGTTGGACACAGAGAAAAGAAGTGGATAAACATGCACTGTGGAAAGTTGCTTAGAATTTCAATTTCTTTCATTATGCAAACATTTTTTAATAGAATACCATTTCGCTTTTGTTACTAATTACTTGCTTTGGTTACATTGCCCTGACATAAAGATAGCACTTACCAATACAATCATATGCTTCCACATTAAATGAAACTATGGGAAATTGGAATTATTTGGGCATGAGAGAGTTGAGTATACATGCCCACTTACTTACAAAGAAGTTCAGGTCTGCCCTTCGCCTCTTCCACTTTTTCAGTAAGTCCTTCCTCTTGGGAGTTCATAAATTGGAAAGTAGCATCAGATCCATATAATGCCCTAATGCTAATTAAACAAAACTAATGTTAAGTGTGGCGTTTCCTTGTTATTTAAGATGAGAAGACCATATATATAGCTGATTAGTAACTCACACAGATAGCTGCCTGTCTGTAATACTCAGTTGGATTTTCCTAGACCTGTGGCTGGAAGGATAGATGTATACTTGTATGCATATACAATGGCGAAACTAGCTATACCGCAGACCCCGTTGTCATGGGGTGCCCTGTTGACAGGGAGGCCCGGACCACGGGGTCCACTGTATTGCAGTCCTTTCTCCCCCACGCCAGGAGTGGGGTGGGAGAGAATGGACTGTATGCACCGGGCCCCCGTAGAAGATTTTTTGCAGGAGGCCTGGCATGACCTAGTTGCACCACTGTGCATATAGCATGTACTGTACACAGCACTGTACAGCAGACTAGATATATATATTTGGTGATATTCCCTAGTTACTATAATACACAGTAGAACAATCATAGCCTTGGCTGGAGGATACTTCTCTCAAAAGCTTCCCATCTTGATAAATTGTAAATGAAAGCTGAAGTTGCACAGAAAGCAGCAGAGAAAGTGCTTATGGGTGAAAGAATGCTCATAATCATTACTCGAGCACAGCCATTTCCTGCCAACGGCACAATTTCTCCATAAATATTATTACAAGGGAACTATTTCTGTGTCCCTCTATCATTACTTATCCATGACTTGTATACTTCTTCTTGTTTAACCACTTGATTTTTCGATTTGTTATTCATTTCATTTGCACCAAATAATATAAACAACTGATTTAAAAACAGTTTTTGTGGTGTGTTTTTAAGGCAACTGTTTATTTTCAGAACTTTTGTTAACCAATTTAGAGGCTTTCAGATTTTATAGGGTTGGGCATAACAAAAAAGAGTCACTTACAAATAGTACTGAGGACTGACTATATTGAAATAGTTTTATATTATCTATGTGAACATACATAGACAGTTTTGGCTGCAGATATCCCTGTGCAAAACATAGGTGATATTTTTTTTGCCTGTCTTTGCCCTTCAGTGCTGGAAAAAGTGACCCTGGTCACTAGAACATACCCGTAAAGGCACCTTGTAAGGTAATTAGGCATTATAAAGGGATGTAATATGGAAAGTTATTGTCACTGAGTAAACAATGAAGACTTACACAAAGCTGAAATTGCCTGCAGAGTCAATATTACCCTCATAGAAACTTGGGGAATGGCGTCAGCACAATTGCACATGTGCCACATGCTTAGAAGTTTGACCGCTTGCCGCATCTGAAGGTAGGGACGCGAATAACCTATCTGTTGGTTTAATATTCATTGTGGGGGTATAGTTTTCCTTTAAATATTTGCAGAATCAGATAACAGTAGAACATGCCTTTAATTTATGCCTAAACTCCTTTCTAAGCCTGAAACCATTGATTACAGATTGGTCAGATTTAAGCGCTCCATGACTGTTGCAGTAAGGGATCAACGTATCCCCTCCCATCAAGGGATGATTTCACTGCTAACTGCATGGGAGCTGCGCTTTCTGTTGCTATGACGACCCCATCACACAGCAAAGCAAGGAGCATTCCAGATCGCCAGTTCTATTGCTGTTTTTTTCACACTTGATGATGAGCAGTGTTACCAAAAATAGAGCATCCGTGTTGCCTTTTTGTCTGTGAGCGGGTCCTGATGTTTCTGCTGTGCCAGGATGCTGGGGGGAGACTGTATGCTGACCATCGTCATTCTTAATTATCAGGGTAGGTAGCAGATTCTTTTCCTCCGTACGGGGAACGCAGAGCAGGGATTTCTGTGTGGGCTGCAGCATCTGTTAGCCAGAAGTATGAAAAGTGCCATAGAGGCCGTGGTGCAAGATTCTCAACTTCCAACACTGGCATTAAAATTGCATTATTCCTCTGTTTAATTACTGAAGCCTATACCTTGCAATACTGTAAATTCATCAAGGCCCAGAGCAAATCCAGAGGATTTCTTTTATAGAACACTTAGAAGGCCCACAGGGCTCGGCGCAGGGAATTCCCAACCTGTGTCTCAGCCAGTGTGCTCAGCAACAGCCACAGGGCTGAACACTTGACTTCTCTGGCACTAAGAGCATTAAGCACAATTTTATGTATTCAACTGGGCCCATCAGTCTTGTATGCCGGTTCATCTTGCGTGAAATCAGTCAGTTATATCCCCTTTGTGCTCAGGCACAGACCACTTATGTCCGGGGCAATGGCTGCACTCTGTATGCTGCCCCAGGCTTGACAAATGAGCTCTTTTATTTGTCTTTCTGTGTTAAACATTCTTTAATACATAGCACTGTGCACCAGAATTCCCTCAATTTCTCCTAGGCCCTGTAAGAATTTTTCTTGTTTTTTACAAGTTGCTGTAGGTTATGGTGTCATAACTTGTTTGCGGGTGCATGAGGGAACATGGTTGCCCTGGGAGCATTAGAAATTGAATCATACATACTGTATGTGTTGTGGCTAAATTGCCAAGTTGAGTGCATAAACTACCTTTCTTACTTACCCAAATCAACTGGCTGGCTTCTAGCCAGTAACACCCCCAATTGTGGTTGACATCTTTTTTCGAGTTCCTATATGGTTATGTACCATGAGCTGACCACCACCTTGGGATTTTGACCCAGTGCCTGCAATTTTCTGGTTCCTCTCATATGCATTTAACCACACAGCTTCCCTTCAGTTTTATTAGGCCCCTGGGCCTATGATCAGACCAGTATAATTTGGCCAGACCCAATATATATATTTATATATATTTAGAGAGCATTGCTATTTTTTTTGTGACACTAAGCATTATTCTTAACCTATGACTAGGATGTATATTACTTTACTGTGCACTTCATAGTAAGCTACAGTAGGCTGTGCTGTTGGTAGATGGATACTATGGGGCTAACCTGATTGGCTACTGTTGGCAACTATGTTCATTAATCAGCCCCTAGTAAGAATAATACTTTCAAGTATACAGCATATGACCACTGTAAAAATCTTAGACTATGTTATATCCTTGTGTAAAATGTAATCGTTTAATCCTGAAATAAATGTAACTTATAAATTAGTTTAGAATCCTGAAAAAACAAGGTTGTTATTAGTTTAGCAGGCAGGGATCTAACATACTTACATTTCATCTCAGTTCAACAATTTCTAAAACATAATTATTTCCTATGATTTCAACTGTGCATTTTTTTCATCATAGTAAAAATATGATCATTCTTGTGTGATTTATTTTGAAGACTCAAGGTATGGTGATCCAAATGACACAAAAAAAACGTTTGTCCAAAAAATTCCAGATCTCAAGCATTTCCTATAGCAGATCCCATACCTGTAATATTTTTATTATTATATTACACTTTTATCTGTAATAATTTGTCTGTGAGTAGCTCAGCTAAACATGTTTTGGCTGCTGTAACTAGCACACTGTCGCTGTGAGTCACTGATAGGTTTCCCCCCAGTGCTGGGCCAATTGAGGAGCAGCCGGCCAGGGGCACAAGGGACTGGACTAGGGGCTCAGAAGAGGAACGTAACTAGTGGCCCCACACTGCTGTGCCCTAGGCACAAGCGTCTCCTACCTATGACTAGTTCTGGCCCTGGCTTCCCCTACTCTAACTGGCTGCTTCCAAACACAGAAAGGCTGTACTTCGCAGTAGGAAAGGACTATTTACCAAAAACTATTTGTCACACTTATTATGCATCAGACACAGTTAACCCTTAAAGTAGTCACATGGGGTAATTTTGAGCAGTTTAAGCTCAGTGGGGCCTCATAGACCATGGGGCTGACTTTTGCACTTAAGGAACAGGAACAACAATTATTGCTGATATTTTGTCCTTTAACATGAGCCACATTATATGTGATGGAACTCCTTATACAATGTGACCATAAGTTTGTCAGCTCAATAAATATTATCCTGCTCTTAATAAATTGAGAATTCGAGTTTTTGTAAACAAAATTCTAATTCAATTTCAAATCATGCCAAAAATATTAGTAAATTTGTTGTAACCACTGAAACATTATGCTGCCTCCATACTGACAATTATTTCATTTTATATTAATTATATTAAAATATACTGATTTAGCAGTGGGTGCCATTTAGGCATGGCTTCTATGCATTTCCATATAGTGGGCAAAGGAACCATTGGAGAGCCAAATCCTTTCTCCAGTTGTACAGTGCTGAACTGGAGAGTGCTGTAATTCATATACATATGTAAGTGTATGCAATACAGCAGTGATCCCCAACCAGTGGCTCAGGGGCAACATGTTGCTCCCCAACCCCTTGGATGTTGCTCTCAGTGCCCCCAAACCAGGGAGTTATTTTTGAATTCCTTACTTGGGGGCAAGTTTTGGTTGAACAAAAACAAGATTTACTACCAAATAAAGCCCCTGTAAGCTGATAGTGTGCATAGAGGCTGCCTAATAGCCAATCTTAGCCCTTATTTGGCTCCTCCATGAACTTTTATGGTGCTTGTGTTGCTTTCCAAGTCTTTTTACATTTGACTGTGGCTCACAAGTAAGAAAGGTTGGGGACCCCTGCGATACAGAATAGCATTGTGCTTATTCTACCCCACTTGTGCCTTTCATTCCTAAAGGGTAAAAAAGAATAAAATAGAAAAGTCTGACATAGTACTAACACTTCATACATTTTTTGAGACAAAAAAGCCTATTTTAAGCCTTCTTTAAAATTAATTTCAGATGTAGAACATTCCTTTAAACCCATTTTAAGCAGCGTTCCCCACATATCATTCTCCCAGAAAACTTTCTGACATTCTTGCTAAATCTTGTATGCAATGGTACTTTTAATAACTAATTATGCTAATTATGCTTACTTGGACCATTATTTGTTTAAATGGAAATTTCCGTCTAATCTTCCTTTTTCTTTCTATCTTTAAACACATATTTTTGCCAATGTCGACTTTGGTAGCTTGTTTGGTTTGTCACTGGGTATTGTAGTCTATGGCTGCTCTTGCAACAGTTCATTTTTTGTTGTTGAAAACTAATTTCCAGAGACACTTTGTGCATCTGAGACTTGTGCATAGGGGGTGAATCCTATCTGACACCTACATTATATAGCATCTTTAATTTCTATGGTAATTATAACTTACCTGTTTCTTTAAGCACAGTTTTTAATGAAATTATAATGTATAAACAGACAGTAAATTAAGTTCAATGTGCAGCTGATCACATTTGAAGGAAGGTGCATTTCCAGGGACAGGGAGTGAAAACAAGGTACTATTCCTGGAAATTAGGGAAGGAGAGGAGAAGAAAGCTGTAATGTAGCAATATATCTATTAAAATGTCAAACTGTAACCCTTTGATAAAAAAAAAAAATATATCAACAATAGCTAATTTTTCTATTTGGATTCCTTTTTTCTTTATAATTCATAGCAGATATATGGAGCGACCACTCGTTTCAAACTGATCCAGATCTTCCACCTGGCTGGAAGAAAATCAATGATATCGCTGGCATCTACTACTGGCATATACCAACTGGAGCAACTCAGTGGGAACGCCCGGAGTCAGCACCTACAGATCTCCCAGCCTCACGCAAAGGATCACTCAGCTCTATCACATCAACACCCACACCAGAAAATGAGGTAAAACTCACCGTTGCATTTCTATCATGTTTTAAAGGAGTTCAATTCCCTGTTAAAAGTATGGATGCCCCAGATGCTTACAGGCTTTTTTACCTATAGTCATACACACTATCTAGGGTCAGAAAAGTTTCTGCCATCAAATTTCCTTCTATAGGCCCTAATACCCATATGCAGCAGATGATCCCTGCTTTAAGCTAAATGAATAAATTCTACATATTCAACACAATCTTCCATTTTTGTTATGGCTACTACTATTTAGAATGGCAGGCAATGCAACCAACAAGGCTGCCACCCTCATGTGAATGCAGTTATTCAGAGAAAGAATGTAGATAGCCTGCATTCAGTTCTTTGTTTTCTTCTAAATGCCTTGTTCTACCACAAGGGAAGGTGAATGCCATTGCTAGGCCAAAAGTATTTAGGGAGACATAAAAGCACCCACAAAATATTGAATTTGACCAATCTGAACCTGAAGTTCTAAGCTCAGCATGATCTTCGAGTAATGGGTTTGCTAAGAGGCAACTGAGAGGGGTGCAGTAGTCAGACAGAAAGAAATTTTGCAAGTTTAACATTTTTGTTTGTGGTGTCTGCACCATAAGCTGGAACCATACAATATAAAGTGATGAGTTAGCTAAGTAAGTGGGACCTTAGGCAGGTTACAGTCGAATGGTATGTCCGAGAGAGCACGATAATATTGCACATTCTATGACAGCATTGTGTTTTGCATGGTAAATTGTGTTGCATAAAGCAAAAAGATAATAATATCAATAGGCCCTCTGTCCCATTAAGTTTAATTGAAACGACCAATGTAGGTGAAATATTTTAAATCATGCAGACTTTTGACCCATGGAGATACAGTCTAATCAACTGACCAACACTACTGAGAGTGCCTTAAATATATATATAGGTGTGGTGTATTAAATAGATGGGCTGTGCCACACTAGGCATTGTCTCTGCTGCCTTCTGCCCTAACATCAAAGATGCATTTAGCATTCTGCTCTGTATGTACACTGACAGTTGGATACCATGCCTGTCAGTGCACCTTTGTGTTGGGGTGGAAGGCAGTGGATTGGCAGTTGCTACAGCACTGTATTTATGCCTAGCGTGACATTGCCTGAATTGTTCTATGGTTTAAGTGAGCATGTTGTGTGTTCTTTGCTTTCCACTGCTGTACATAGCTATTTTTCAAATAACTTCTGCGGTGTCTATTGTGTTGTTAAATGCCATTTGGACATTTTTATATGGCTTTTAAAGAAAACATTGAAGGGGATCTCCACCCTAAAACTATTTTTGCATAATGAAATTTTAATTCTATGCAACTTTCCAGTATACATTGATTAAACATTGGTTTTAAAGTTATCTGTAAATGTAATTGCTGCTGAAAACATTATCTGACTAGCTGTTTACATATCATATGCTCTGATGGTCCAGAACATTGAAGCAGAAGCTGATTAACAGACCTGGAGGATAACTGACTTCTGTATTGTTTTGAATGTCAGAGGACAGAAATAATGCTTTTTACATTTACGAATAACTTGAATTATTTATATTGCAAAAGATCAAGTTAAGTCAGTTAGAATGCACCTCATTTAATGACCAAATATATATAACTATATATATATATTAGTGTTACACTGACAAGATCATAAACTTCCAAATTAGTTCAGAATACACTGAGAAGCTTCAGTATAGAGACGGCTCAACCATTAATATTTAAATAACAAACCTCAACTGCATGTTTGATGGAGGCTTCATCACAGTAATCATTAGTGAGCAGAAATCAATTGTGCCTTGGAGGTAATTATTTAACAGAACACAAAATAAGAGAAATTGATTATAGATAATGGACACTGATACTGAAGAGAAGCATAACGCACAGATATCTTGAGTCACATGATTCCTAACATACAGTTGTTCCAGCTGGTAAATGGCCCAACTTGGGGCGCAAATAATTGCACCACTCAACATTGTGTCTTCTGAGGCCAAAATCAAGAAGACACACTCTGCTACGTAGATATGATGTAAATATAATCCTGATTACCCACTGAGATGAATTTGTGCCATTCTTCTTTGAATACATAATGGTTAAGATTGGCAGCATATTTCGGCTATGTTAGATACATCAAAAACCTCCCAATAATAATTGTAAATCTGCAATTTGAGGCTGCTGTCAATCAAAGACAGGATCCAGAATCCATAGCATGCTAAAGGGTTAAACTACACTGAATTTATTATAAATATTGATGTTGTTAAAATATTTATAAGGAATCAGCCAATCCAAGCATGATATATAAGCCCACTCAGCCTGTTTTTTTCTCTCTCTGTTCGGTTGGGCTCAATGCACCATTATCAGTCTGCTTTGGTGTTATACTTGGTGAATCAGGTCTTATTGATGATGTTAAACACTTCCCCCAAACCAACAATTGAAAAGGCTGGGTTTTCCCATCCCCACTCGAATCACAGGTCAATGTAAACCTAAAATCTATAAGGCAGTCTTCAGGAATTGGTGTGTTAATGCATTCATAGTTATTGTGTTCTTAAAATACACGCACATAAAGGATACGTATAATTTAGAATTAAATCTGCCACCCTGGAATGTATTCTTTTCTGCACAGCTGAACTTCCTTCATGTGCTTCCTGCTTTTATTATAAGGGCTCTAGAAGGAAGAGGATAAGATCTGAAGTAATCAATGGCCAGAACTCAACAAAAAAGAAATATTGCTGTTTCCTCAAAGGGTTCTTTTTTTGACCCGTTGATAATTGTGTGTTTACTGTGCTTGTGACAATAGACTACTGAAAACAATTTTGACTGTTTAGATGTATCAGTATAGCCATTACTATTAAAGCATCTGCTTTCATCCTTTACTACTTACCTAACAGATACAGTAGCAATGATCATGTAAGAATGTTTGGTTAAACATGCATAGTTTTCATGCATTAATCTCTACTCCTGACTACACTACGTGATGGACGTATGTCTTTTTTCAACCTAACTTACTATGTTACTATGTTAGACAATAATGTGTCTTATTTATAATTATTATTACAGAGATTCAGCAAGCAGTAATGTGATGCCAACACACAATTGTATTGTGCTAGTCAAATTACTAAACCATGTATTGCCCTTGCATAGGGCACATTCACTGGGTCATCAGGGTACAGCCTGTGGGATGCCACTACTGATTTGCTTGCTCAGGTGCTTCAGCTGGCTGTTTGCAAAACATTTACTAGTCATTAAATGATTTATATCAAAGTGACTTGCAAGGGTATAGGCACCAAGCCATTATAAACTGATTTGGTGCTGGAACGTGGTCTCTTTTGAGATAATGTTACAGACACAACTGTATAAGGCAGTACCGAATACATTCATATTTTATACTTCTAGGGTTAAATACAGAAAGAAAATGGAATGTCTTGAAAATTCTCCTTAATAAATATACCTGTCAATATATTCCACTAAAAAAAGCAAGGACAGACATTGCCTTAGAAAGAAAGGCATTAAGGTTGGAAAAAAATGTTCATTTAAGGCATTCAAGCTTGCTAGGAGACCTGAAAGGGGTCAATAAAGCATCTAAAAATATATTGAACAAGAAAAAGTAGTGAATGAAAAGCAGATTTCCGCAATGAGTAAAATAAATTGCGAAATAAATTATTTCTTAAATATGTTAATAGTAATAGTTACTATTAACATATTTAAGAAATAAATTATTTCTTAAATATGTTAATAGTAAAAAAAAAAAGCTGTGGAACCCTTAGTATGAAACAGAGGTAAGTTGGTTGATGAGACCAGGGAAAAAACTTATTATTATCATAAGCAAATTAAGGTTTCCTTTTTTAACTGGCCTAATGTAACTACTGATGACTGGAGACCAGAACATGTGGAAATAAACAAAGATCTAGGACCACATGATATTCATCCCATGGTACTTAGAGAGCTTAGGTTTATAAGGTTTTCTGGTGGGCTCTGGGGTCCCAGTCCGACACTGTGTGCAACATAATTATATGTACAAATGTACAATAGATCTTGCCAGACGTGTATTTTGTCTGACAATTGTATGTATCACACAGAAGTTTCCTTGGCCTGGAACATAATATTTGTAATTGGATAGAGAACTGGTCGAAGGATAGATTACAAAGAGTGGTGTTAAATGAAACATTTTAAGTTAGTACTGTAAGGGTCTTTCCTTGGACCTTTGCTTTTTAATTTGTTTATTAGTGCAGAGCGATTTGACAAAATTGGAGAAAATAGAAGCAAATTGGAAAATCAGGTTCAGTGTTGATAAATGCAAGGTTAAGCACTTTGGTAGATATAAGCTTCTTAGTTGTATAGGATTTAGGGATTTTTTTCGGTTAATTAATAGAAACACTAGGCATTACCAGTCAGTGCTACTGAAGCAAATTGAGAGAACTGCCTTGCATAAACAAGGTTATTAGCTGAAGGGATGAAAGCATCATTTTGTATCTTGTTTGATCCCTGGTAAGGCCTCACCTTGAGTATTTGAATTTTGGGCCCCAGTCCTTAGCAAGGATATTAATGAGCTGATGGAGAGAGAGTAGATACAGACAACTAAACTGATAAAAGGAATGGAATAACTAAAAGCACAATACCTATGCTTACTAAAATGGTTATTGGTCTGATACAAATCATGGTTATTTGTAAATAAATACAGGGCCCATTTTTAAGACCAGTGAAATGAAAATACTGTTATTATTTGTAACTGAGTTTTCAGACAATGAGATGGGAAATCAGTAGATTTATATGAACAAAAGCACAAAATTGTTGTCTACTCATATCCTGTGTTCATTTTTTAAAATAATAATAATTATTATAATAATAAATGGCCAACAACTCCCAAAGTGGTTCTTTTTGTTGGAGAAAACCCATTATCCATTTATTTGTCCTTTGCCAGCTCTAGGGGAGATTGTCTCCTTTCTCCAGAGCTGCTTATTTCTCCTAACAATACAAATTACTCTTAGCTGACAGAGCACATTTCCATATTTACATAATGTAATGTTTTCTGACATAAAGGTGAAAGTGAAGTATAGATTTTTCCTCCATTCTGCAAACAAACCACACAGATAGAGGACGTTTCCTTAGGTTATGTCATATTTCTAGAAATGTACATGCTCGTCTTGAATTGCTAAGTGCCCTTTCGTACAAAAGGAACATTTCTTAACACTACATGCCCTTTCTTTTTGACAGATCTGTCAGATTTTTAAGCAATGAAGGCCCATTTGGTGTTGAGTCTGTAAAACTGCAGCGGTTTCAGTTTAACATGTTAACGTTTGTTCCTTAGTGAGCAAAATCAAATACATATGCCCTTTTCAATCAGATGTAAAGTTTTCATGTTCCAGATAAGGCAGTGGTTCCCAAACTGTAGGGCTGCCCCCGCTTGTGGCTTGGAGAGGCAATGGGTTTAGGGTTCAGCCTGAATTAAAGGGAGAATTGTAGAGAATGGCCACGTGTGCTGCTTGATACATCTGAAATTCCAGCATGAAGGTCAAGTTAGGATGAGATTTGGAGCAAATGCATATTTTGCCGAATGACTGATGTATTGAGAATTTCCTCTATATGTACTCATTTCATGAGCTAAGGGGGGCCCTGGCCAAAGGTTGAACCTTCAAATGGAAATGGGTCTTAAACTGAAAGTGTTTGACATCCACTGAGATGAGGACTTAAATTGAAACCAAAAACCAAATTGGAAATTTGAAGACAGGATACTGTGCAATTTGGAGATTAATCGCTAGCTAATATTTACAGAATTATTTGTTTATTCTAAGGATGACTATATTGCACAAAGAAAGAGGCTATCTGGGTTATCTGAGGACCTTACACACAGGAAAGTAGAGTTTGTATAAATCTCAAGTCATCAAAGACAAAGGAGAACAAAAGCCCAAAAAGATTATCACTAAAAATGCTGCATTTTTTTATTTTCAAGTTACTGTACCAGCTCAGAGGTTGAGCAGCCCTATAACTGATGATCCCTGCCAGCTTGTCCCCATTCACTACAGAATTTAAATTCATGTTACACAGTCCACTTTTGATTACATTTCAATCTTCTGACACACATGGTCTCACATTATCCTAAAGCACCATCTGGTATAATGAAGAATTCGTAATGGATTCCATGATGGAGATCTGCCCAAGCCCTAATGCAGTTTCAAACCATAACATTTCCACCACCATACATCAGGGTTAGTGCCAGGTTCTTCTGGTGATATGATGTCTTCCTGTTCTGTGGCCAAACAATTCTATTTAATAATTCCACGTCAAACATCTGCAGTTTAAAATTTGTTGAAAGAAATTGCCATGGATGTACTTTCACATGACTGTAGTTTTGGGCTCTTGGACAATAAAGTTGAAGAATAGGGAGTTATAATATGTAAAAACTGAGTTTAATGTCTTGGAGATAAAATGGGCTCATCCATAATGATGATCTCAGCTTCAGGTATATTATATATGTTTAGCACATGAACTGTTTACACATATATGTTGCATGAGTTCAGAAGCAAGTTTGCTTGTAATATCAATCATTAAAGGAGAAGGAAAGGTAAAAACTAAGTAAGTAAATACAGCCATAAGCACTCACAGAAAACGCTGCACTGAGTCCTCTGTCAAAAAACAGGATGTCTTGTCTCCTTTGGTACCTGAATTCCTCTCTCAGAAAAATCCTTCATTCCCGGGGCCAGAGTCTGTGCAGCTGTGTCATCTTCTTCATTCTTCTGCTCCACCCTCTCATAAGAACACCCTCCTATGCTACCAAGGGTTAGAGCTACAGCAGGAAGCTACAAGAGACCAAGCTAAAATAGTAGCTACTGCTATCTTAAACCAATGGAGGGAGCTTCTAGAGCTGTTTATTCGGGTATGGTAAAGTTTCTGGAGAATAAATATAGTGTTCTTGGTGGCACTAATGTGGCTTAAATATTGTCAGTAAAATGCCGAAATGACTTTCCTTCTCCTTTAATTACTGAATTGAATGCCAGCGAAATGGCATGTATTGTGTTTTTAGCTTATTATACCAGCCCAGTGGTATAGAACATAGCAGTAAATATACAGATGCAGCCAAGTGCCTTTACCAAGTTCTTGCGTTATGTCTCTTCCAGTTAACTCAAAAAATGGTGTCTGGACATGGTGAGACAAAATGTGAAAACTTGCTGGCTGCATCGGTACAAATGTCCAAAGATGTCCTGCAGTAGCTACCCCTTATATTGTAGTTTTAATCCAGCCATTCATTAACCTTTTTTAAGCCATTTAGAATGTGTGGGCTTTAAAGGAACAGTAACACCAAAAAATAAAAGAGCTTTAAAGTAATACAAATATAATGCACTGTTGCCCTGCACTGGTAAAACTGGTGTGTTTGCTACAGTAACACTACTATAATTTATATATAATAAGCTGCTGTGTAACCAGAGGGGCAGCCATTCAAGCTGGAAAAAAGGAGAAAAGGCACAGGTTACATAGCAGATAACAGGCAAGTTCTGTAGAATACAATAGTGTTTTATCTGTTATCTGCTATGTGCCTGTGCCTTTTCTCCTTTGAATGGCTGCCTCCATGGCTACATAGCAGCTTATTTATATAAATGATAGTAGACTTTCTGAAGTAAACACACAACTTTTACCAGTGCAGGACAGCAGCACATTATATTTTAGTTACTTTTATACACTTTCATTTTTTTGGTGTTACTGTTCCTTTAAAAAGCTGCTTTTGATACATTGTTTCAAGAGTGAGGGCAGAGAATATAGACAGACAGACAGAAGCCATTCCATTAACAACTTGAAAATTCATTTATAATCAAAAAATTGTATTTTCTTTCATTAACCCTCAAAAAATTAGGGTGGAGATCCCCTGGAAGCATTACATTTGATGTTGACAGATGTATCCTAACATTGTGCTTATGTTTTTGTTGTTTTATGGTGATTTCTAAACCTAGCTTAGTAACAGCACCCATAGAGCACCCATAATGTGCGTGCCTTGGGCAGTAGGGAGAGGCCTGAACAAGAAAATAAAATGAAGGAGAATTCTGTAAGAACCTTTACTGTTATTGGCTGCTGTTCAAGTGATACCAGTATAAGTGTGCCCCCCACCCCACTCTGGCAGTATATAAGTCTTAAAGAGGCAGTACACACCTATATATACCTTAGTTTAGCATAATAAATAGGACTTGCTTTTAAATTGCATTCTGCCTATTCTTTTAATTAAAACAATCATATTTTCCAAGATTTTTCTACGATAAAGCACCAATAGATCTTTGTTTTGTTTTCACCTTAACTGCTTCCCCCCTCTCTCCCCCTGTAATGAGGATAGCTTGTTTAAATTGAAATATTGAGCTCTGTATATACAAACCCCCTCTCAGCGTCACACTTCGGGATAGAGAGAAGCTTATTATACAGAGAGTTTATCTGTGGACTGGTTATTAGAGTAACCTTTTCTTCCTCCAACAGTTGCCCAGAAGAACCACAGAAGGAGCACTTAGAAAGTGAAACCAAATTTAATTTGTGTTTGCCCTGTTAAGGGAAGGAATTAACAACAAATGACTATAGATATTTCTTAATTAAATCAATAGGCAAAAATATGTTGAAAACAAGGCCTATTCCGTGAACTTGTGTTGAACAAAGGGGTATAATGCCCCATTTAAGTGTCTGCACCAATGAATTAAATAAGACGGTAACCTGCCCTCTTATTATATGCTAACAAGATTGTCTTGTGTTTTTTGTTCTGTTTGTTTTCTTTTTATCAATGTGCCTCCTCCTGTGTGAATTATTGTATAGAAACAGCCTTGGAGTGATTTTGCTGTTCTGAATGGGGGAAAGATTAATGTTGACATTTGGAAGGCAAGTATCTGGTTAGATCATTTCAAAGTGTAACCCTATTATTTCTGTTTGCATGGCAGTGGCTGCTTTTTTCACAGTGACCATTCATAGACCAGGCAGATTTAGCACCGGGTCGCACTTGGAGATTCATCATATTGACTAAACCTCTTGAAAGCCCATGAGCATAATAGTGTACTGTCCCGATATATAGATATCCCCCTTTTGTCAAATCTCCAGGTGCGGCTGTGGCCTAAAGCAAAATCACAGGTTTTCTTTATATGATGTGGTACCAAATTCTTCCCTATTTCTTTGGCTTTTTAACCAGATGGTCTCTTTTTTTCTTTGAGAATAAGTTTCTTGATCTGGATATAAGCATAAAGCGCATGAACTTTTCTTTTAATCAAATCCTCTATGCTTCTTTGCTTGGAGATAAAGTGCACCTGTTTTTGTTATTGCAAGAAACCTTAAGATACCTTGGGGTATACGCATCAAATGCTGGCCATCCAAGTGCGTTGAGCATTTATACTGCTGCCTTCCATGAAGCCAGGATACAGATATTAGCACTGCATATAGTCATAATTACGTTACATGAGATAAGTGCAGTACAGACCTTTGATGTATATACGCCATATGTCTTTGTACAAGGTATCTTATATCTTCATAAATATGGACTACTATCTTTGCTTCCACCCTGTCTTCAATCACTTTATGAATTTTACTACTTCCATTCTGTAACCTGAGATGTTTCTCCTTAGGATTTGCATGCGGCCACAGTCAACCCAGATCCAAGCCTAAAGGAGTTTGAAGGAGCGACATTACGCTACGCCTCACTAAAGCTAAGGCAAGAATCATTTTATAATAATCTCAATGCAAAGATGGCAAGTTCCAGCAGGGTTGGACTGCTTAGCCAACTAAAGGGCCTACCGTCCAACTCCTGCTCCGCAACGCTACTTACTTTGCTGTTAAACATGTATAATGGCCGTCTGGTCTACAGTGGAATGCACAGCAGTGGAGTAGGGAGCAGTGGTAGCTGGGGGCCGCTATCTTGGGGCAGGTGGCGGGGCCCACTGGGGTTTTTCCTTGTATTCCACTGGGCAAGTCCAACCCTGAGTTCCAGTGTTAATAGTGCACTTTTCAGGGGTGTAAACTGATTCCACTTTTTATGTTTGGCATAGAGGGATAAGTGCCAGACCTGTTATAATAAGAGGACCAGTATCACCTGAAAGCTTTACTATCTTATATACATTGTTGGGTCTTCTGCTTAGAGAAGAAACTAATTATGTTAAAAAAAATTATGTTTCTCTTACAGACTTTTCTAATATTTATAGATTCTCATGCATTTTCTCACCTTAATCTCTCAAGGGTCCACAGTTGATGAAGACCATTGCATTTAATGGTCACAGTTTTATTGAAATAATTATGTCATTGGATTACTTGAGAATTCTTGAGTAAAGTTAAGAAATCCATTCATAAGAAGCCAATGGGAACCTTTTGCAATTTGAGAAGAATTCTTCTGGGCTTCTTTGCCCCAGAGAAATATAAGGTGAAAAATAGATGGACCTGTAAAATTTGCCTTCTTTTAAGCAAACCCTCTAAAATAGCCAAATGTGTGACCTCCCAATGTCCTGAGTCAGTGATAGATTAAAAATCCGTATTGGTAACTAAAATGTATGAGGGCATTTTGTAGAATATTTTTAAAATATTCAGTTTTTAGTTACATTCTAGCTTATATTTTGTTCATGTATATGTGTGGATCTAAAAATATATATCTTCTGATTCTTAGAAATGTGCCGCAGTCTGATGAAGATGATTCCTCCAGCATTAACAGTGACCCTGAAGCCAAGGTAAGAAACAGGCAGAACACATCTCACCATTTTACTTGTGGAGTTTTCTGCTCAGCTGAATGTATTGTGAATAACTACACATACATTTTATATTGCAAAACACTGTGTTAGAAAAGCATGTCAACAAATAAAAAACTGTCTATTTTTATTAGAGAATAAGTCCTTGGGGGATCTATGCACCAGATTTTCTCATGTTTAGGAGTCATTTTGGCCCATTCTTCTGGCATATTTTCTTTAGGTTGTTCAGGTTAGTGGCTTGAAGCTTGTGAAGCTTCATTTTTAAATAGTTCCACAGATCCTCAATTGGATTGAGACCAGACCTGTGACCGGGCCATTGTTAGGCATTCACCTTTTTGTTGCTGAGCCACAACAGGGTTACTTTTGCCTTGTGCTTGGGACTGTTGTCCTGCTGAAACAAATTCCTTGCTGTACCTGTGTTTAGCCATGTCTGTTTTATATTCTGTTTCAAAAAGATGGCCAGACCCTGCTGATGAAAAGCAGTTCCACAGCATAAGGCCACCATAACCATACTGAACTGTAAATATGGTGTTTTTTTATGTGTGAGTAGCATTTAATATGTGCCACACACTTTTAATCCCACAGCTGAGTCACTTACATGCCTGTTGGCAAACCTGCGTTAAGATGCCCCTTTTAGTGTAGGAGAACACAGCTGAGCTAGTTACCTTCTCCACTTGAGCACAAGGAGGAGGACAGATAAAGGCATTGCATCATAATCTGCTGCCTCAGGGTACTCTTCTTCTTTCCAATTTATGGTAACTATTCTTTTCTGGTTTTCAAGATATTACCACTTTGTACACTTCTAATGTAATGAATTTATAATATATTCAGTTTGTCTGACCAGAAATGAAGTTAATGAGGAAAGAAAAATCTTAAGCATGAAAGAGTCATCTGACATTTCTCTAGCCAGTTCTAAGCATCACAAAACTTTCCCCTTCTCACTAACTTCACTTGCAAAAGTGCTCAGCCTCTACAATTTTACAATACATTTATTTGCTTTAATATTGCCCTTGGTGACAGGGGGGCGTTTTAAGTGCAGCTGTTTTCCACTGCACAGCCACAGCAATCCAAATTCCAGGTACCATTAGAATAAGGATGGCTGTGAAAAATTCCAGGACTGGAAATGAATGTAAATATCTGTAACTAATATATAAAACATGAAAAATAATGGGAAGTTCACCTTTACAAGGACATACCTCATTACTTGTGCACCTTAAACTCTAACAACTTTTAAGAAAATTGGACCTTTTTGGGTTCAAATATATTCTATAGGAAATAATGTACAAATATCCAAATGCAAAGCAAACATACCCTGTAGTGATAGTAGTGTTGTTTTTTTCTTATTATCAATAAGCAATAATAATAAGATTATGAATTACACAGGCTATTTATACCCTGGCTGCCATTCCTTGGCTTCTCATTAGGTGTATTCTGTTGTATTGTATGTGCTTGGTAAGGTCAGTAGCCGTTGCACTTATGCAGATGCGAGATTCCGCTGACTGTTCCAGCATGCATGGGTCGTTCCTGCCACCTTGTGGATGTACAAAGCCAATGAACCTTGTATTCCTTTTGCATTAAATCTGGTTTGGTGGATAAATATGTTTCTTTTTACCAATTTCCTGAAGGCTTGGCTTGAAAAAGGGCTGAAACGGGCCCAAAACTTGGGGGCACTGTGCGTTCTGTCATACAAATACATCACATTGCTGACCAAAGCTTGTGCTGTGAGGCATGTTTACTATACAAAAAGCTGAAGTGACTGCGATCCCTGCATGTCATTTTCCTATACATTAAGCTTCCAATTGTTTTGCTATTGGCAGATGAGATTTTTTGTCTTTTTGCTATTTTTCTTTTACAAGTGTGGTAAAATAGATTGACCTTTTTTCCAGGATTTGGCCACTGACTGTCATGCTGCCAATCATATACAATTAACTAATCAGAGTTGGGCTTTTGAAAGGAATGTAGGGACTGCACATTAAACCTTGTTTTAAAAGGTTTCTTCATTATTTATTCATAAATTAACCCCTGTTGCTTTGCTGCCTCTTGTTAAGCTTGGCACCAGTGTTTTATTTCACCAGTGTGAAATACCAGCCAGTTGGCAATCCTAACCAGCAATGTACTTGCTGATACATTTTGAATCCCCAGTCGTTGCAGCGTTGGCCTTCCCCTATCCCTGCTTCCCCTCTGTCCCCCCAACAACTCTGTAACCCTACTCATCGTCTCAATCTGCACCATCTAGGTAACAACTCTTCGCCTTCTGGGCCTGCCCACTCCAATTACTTCATTGTCTCTATTTCTCTGCCGGTTGGTCATGAAGAATGGTTGGGCCCAACCAGTGTCGGACTGAGATGGCAGGGGCCCACCAGAAAACTCTGAACCATGGGCCCACTCTCAAAACTTTAATTCCTCCCCTCCTCTCTCAAACTCTTTATTATCCTAGTCTCTTTTCTCTACATACTATACTCTATTCTTCCATCTATCATATATCCTTGTTCCCATGTTCCCATACAGAAACAGGGAATGACCATGAAATAGTTAGAAGCAAAAGGGCCCACTGACACCTGGGCCCACCGAGTTTTCCTGGTATCCTGGTGGGCTAGTCCGACACTGGGCCCAACATGCTTGCCTGTGACCTACTCAGCCCTTACCCACTCAAACTCTGAGCCATGTTTTGGAAGCAAGTCTCCACCCCCCCCCACCCCCCCACTGACAGGGATCCTCTCTTTGCCCCCTGATGATTGCCCCATGACTTACTGACATTGTGCATTGGTTTTCGTTCTGGTAGAATGCAGTGAAAAGCAATCTGAGCCCCCTGCATTTCAGAAAGCGCTGCCTGATACATGCCCATGTGCTTGGGGCAACAGATAGGAGGCAGAAGTGCAAGTGGACATGTTAGATGTGTAGAGAACAAGCTAACTGTTATACTGGGGTTATATTCTGTTACCAGGAGTTACAGTAAGTTTAGAGGGGCCCACATCACTTTTATAACTGTGGATCTGGAAGATACTTTTCTAAGAGATCATCTTTTCATAATATATTATTGCAGCTGGCCCCCATGGATTGTACAAGCAATTAATTTTAATTAACGCTGGCAGTCTCACAATCATAAAACATGCAGATCCATTTATTTAGTAAACCTTCTGAAAATCATTTGCATATAAATTATTTTCATGCTGTGCTGACTGCGAGGAGGCATATTTAATTTACAATGGCAGATAAGCTGGCACCACAGAGACAGAAATATGGCTTGCCTACAGCCAAGCAGCAATAATTTCATCTGTAGATTAGAGAGAGAGTTAGGCAACCAGTGGTGCTTCGGCTGCAGCAGAACTACCGCTCTCAACCTCTCTCTTGTATGTTTGTGGGTGGGAGTGTGGAAAGGCTGGAGTTGCACTCACTATCTCGGTGTAAAATGTATTTATGTGTAGTTGTGAAAGTTCTCTGTTTGCAAATACTTTACGGTTGCTGCTACTCGTAGCTCTGTGTGTCTTGGCTCTAAAGCTGGTGACAAATGGAGATGTTTGGGTAATCTGGCCTCTACGAAGGCATTAGGAACAGCTGGAATCTGATTTAATTGGCTGCTGTTGTCCATAAACTAAATATACCTAACAAACCAGTTCCAGATCAGCTGTATGTGGTGATGAGGAGGATGATTGGCTCAGTTATGGGTTCAGTTATGAGCAATTAGATCAGATTAGATCACATCAGTTTATTCACTAGAACTATAGAAACACAGATACCCAATATCTAGTTTAGACACATCATGAAAGCTTCTAATGACAGCAAAAGGTTACACAACACACTGTGTAGGCGTGCATGGGTGTTTTGCTGCAAATGAAAATTGTCTCCCCAGCAAGTGTAAAATATTCGTAAACAGAGAACTTTCACAACTACACATATTAATTGGGCAATTGTATCCAGTTTTACAGCGAGTGGAGAAACCCACGCAGTTATTAGCACTTTCACACTCAGGAGCACTGCTGATTTTGTGCCACATTCACTTGCATTTTAGTAGAAATATATTACCCTTTATATTGTGTTGTTTTATCTGCTGTTACCCAAAATTCTTCCATAATGAGGTTTAATCCCAAAAAACATTCCTAAATCATTCTTTGGTGAATGCTTCCAATACTGAGGGAGCTCAGGAGTCAAGGGTTCCCTGTTTTAGAAACAAAAGATATTTGGGATATAAAAGATATAACCACTTGCAGGCTGTGTTACAGAAAACCTACCATAATTCCAGAAAACCTTTTAACATTTGTCCTTGGAGCAGAAGTGTAAGGGACAATGTAATTTATTCCAAGACACTGGACTCTTTTGGGTCAAAAACAGATGCTGCATAGCCAGAGTTTGGCCATGGAATGATTTTAGATACCACTACTGAGATATCAGTGTTTATTTACAATGTCCCACGCAGTGTGCAAAGAGCAAAAAAAAGATGCAGTCAGCCATTTTTTTTGCACTTTGGCCACTGTGTGGGGCCTTGTTCAAATAGCTGCAGCCTGCTATTTTGCCTATGTTAGGAAGCACGCCATTCAAGAGGGGCAGGGGGGTAAAGCAACTGGTCCCTTAGTGCTCTTCCACCCCTTGGGTCCGTGAATAACCCCTGTCATCTCCACAATTCCCTTTTCTTTAATTTAATTGACATCATCAGTTATAATTAGTTATTAGTAATTTGTGTCCTATATACAAAAAATAATCTACACCCTACTTGAAAAAAAAATATGACCTGGGTAAATTATGATATTCTACTGATTTACAGCAGGAGGTACCATAATCCCTATATAATCATTGCGTAAGCCAACAACTATGTCGTTATTGGAGTCTTTTACTTTTAATTTCACATATGAAACAGAGGTTACCTTGTGACAGGGACCCTTTCAGAGTTTAGGGAACACAGGCTTCTCCGGGCAGTGACAGGCACTGCAGTGCTTAAATATGGCTTGTTTGCAGCAAGACTTGGCTGGTTGCCCGACCAAGCATTAGAGTTCAGCCATAGAATTAGAGGAAAGTTGCAGACACATACTGCAGCACTATAGGACTGTAACATATGCCATTTCATTGGAACAGCCCATTCCAAACAAGGGGCTTCTGACCCTAGAGGAAGGGTCGATACTGGGATATGGGCAGGTAAACAGTAGTTTCAGTTGAACTACAGGTGTGGGACCTGTTATCCAAATAATCAGGACCTAGGGTTTTACAGATAAGGGATCTTTCTGTAATTTAGATCACCACATTTAAAGGCTACTTAAAATCATTTAAACATTGAATAAACCTAATAGGATTGTTTTGTATCCAATAAGGATTAAGTATATCTTAGTTGGGCTCAAGTACAAGGTACTGTTTTTTTTTATTTATAAAATAAAATAGTTTTTAAAATTTTTAATTAATTTGATTAAAATGGAGTCTGTGAGATGTCTTCCTGTAATTCGGAGCTTTCTGGATAACGTGTTTCCAGATAACAGATCCCATAACTGTACAAAGCTCTTCAGTGAATCAAAGCTGTAGATATAGTTTTTAGAAGTATTTCTCTAATATTCTCTATTAAAAAGCCTTATCATTAATGCAGGGTGGTTTACTGACTTCTGGGGTGGGTATAAAAGAGTTAACTCCCAAATCATCAGTGTACAGAAAGAATTATGTTTATAGGAGAACCATGATTTAAGCTTGTATACAACAAAATGGGTCAGCAACAAAGCCAGTCAGTGCCTGGGGTACTACTGTATCACCTTGTTTAAAAACAAGAAAAGGGAAAATAAAGAGTAATTAGGGATGTTATGCCTGGGAAACATTCTCCTTTGTCTTCACTGGATTTACTGACCTAAACTCTATGGAAAGGAAGCCTCATTTATGACCACATGAGGGCAGCACTGCTCTGGTTATGCTTCTCTGATAATGTTACATGAATATCTAATGTGGCAATTATTGTAACTATTCCCATTTTCCAGTTCTGAATCATTAACTATCAAGGTAATCTCGGTGGTTTAACATTCCTTTTTTTTTTTTTTTAATACATTTTAGCCGATTTTTGCTATTCTTTTTTAAAATGTTGGAAGGAACAGTGCCTAGTGTACTAACCTTACCTACAGCAGAATGTAAGGATCTGGGTGCTCTTGGGTGGAATCAGTTTTGCTCTAAATGTAATATTGGCTCATTTGTCAATTCGTTTTACATGATTCGCAGTTGGCTTTGTAACCTAGGCACTTTCCTTGCTATTGCTTTTATTCCTTGATAAAAGATATATCCATGCAACATTCTTTTCTGGTTTCTCAAGGAGAGTATATTCCCATACATACCTGGAGAAACTACTGCAGAGCAAATATTACTGATAAATATTAAGCAACCATGCAAGACACAAGGGCAAGCCAGGCTATGTAATATTAGGAGGTGGCATGTTATGCAGAAACCTACCTGTAACCTACAGTAGATATGAGTTACTGCTGAGCCACTGAATGTCGAATAATAAAGTAAATACCCACTGTAACTGGTCGCTTTCAGTTACCAGACCACGGCAAAGTTTGTCATATTATATAAATGTTCTGGTACTACAATCAAACAGTGGCTTCTGCTCTCAAGTTCTTTCTGATCCTAAGCAGAGGCCAAGCACTAACTGAAGCTGTGATTTTTGTTTTTGCCACCCCGATGTCTGATTAATGCCAGTGTTGTATCCCCATACTAAGACAGCAGTCATGGGAAGACATGTTTTTTTCAAAAACACATCAGTCAATAGAGATCTTTTAATATTTTATATTTTATATTTTAAAATTTAACTTGGGGCTAGCCTTATTCTTCATTTCCCAGGGTGCCACAGCAATGTTCCTGTGCTCTGATAAACTTCAGTCACACTTTACTGCTGAGCTGCAAGTTGGAGTGATATCCCCACCCCCCAGCAGCCGATCAGCAGAACAATGGGAAGGGAGCAAGATAGCAGCTCCCAGTAGGTATCAGAATAGCACTCAATAGTAAGGAATCCAAGTCCAGCTTGGGACTCCTCTGGTTACATGGGAGTAGGAGAAAACAATAGGTTAGCTGAAAGCAGTTCTAATGTGTAGCGCTGGCACCTTCTGAAAGCTCAGACTCAGGCACAATGCACTGACATGGCACCTACACACCAATATTACAGCTAAAAAAATACATTTTAAATGGTAGAGTGAATTGTTTGCTAAGTAAACAGTGTAATCTAGAAATAAAAAGTACCCCATAAAAATCATGACAGTATCATGACAGCCTGCTGGTCTGTTGCTGAGGTCCCAGACTGCTACTACTAGTTATAATTCAGCACCAGCTGGGGAACCACAGGCTGGAGATTCCTGAGTCAGAACATCCCTGAGAGCAGCTCAGAGACTGTCCAATTCAAGAAATCAAATCTTGTAGTAACATCATATTCTGCTTATGTGAAGTTGCTACTGTAACATGACATAGGAATAATGCCCACGTCAACCCCTACAGTAAATTATAGTAAATTATAAGAATATTGAAGCCACAACCAAAGAAAGCTTTTACACAAGCCATGTCCATGATAAATATTGATACACTTACATTTTACAACAGATGGTATATTATTTATAGGGATATATTTTACAGGTTATTTGTGGATCATATGTATATGTATATTTTTATATTCTCCTATAAAATTATAACAAAACGTAGATTATGAACGTTCCTTATTATTACTAGGAAATTGTGGTTCCTAGTGTATATAGTGAAAATGAAAAAGCCATTAAGAGAGATTTGCTGTTTTGTATCAGAGTAAATGTTTTACAGAAGGCCAAGAATGCATATAGAGCTTGTTACATGCACTGCTGTTTGTTTGTAGGGGGAGTCAACGGGAGGTTTTTTTATTTTTCATGCTTGGAAATTTCCCTCTGGCTCAAGGCACCAGTAGTAAACAGGGGATCAGCGCTAGTTTGTGTGTGTGCGTGTGTTTCTGTGGGTCTGTCTTGGCATCCTACTTTCTGCTAGAGGCAGGTCTGTCTGTTTTTATCCATATGGGACTCCAACTGGTTGCTTGAATAGGCATTTAAATTTTTCATCAGTACACTTCCAAATAAATAATGCAGTAACCTATAATTTCCACACACTGTAATGCCATAAAAATAATTATAGAAGATAAGTTCAGTGTAAAAAAAGAAAAAGGGAAAAATTCAGGTGACTGGAGTATAACCACGATATGTGGCATAGAATCAGCTTAGCATGTATGGTTTATATTTGTTTGGCTACATGGGATTCAGTGTTACATTATGTATTCTTATAATCACATTCATAATCAATGATAAGCTCCTGAAGTCACGCATGCACACATAATATAATTAAATATAACCTCTAATAGCAAATGTATACCCACAGCACTAATCCTGGTGTTAAGAGAGGTATAATAAGCGTGCACCTTTTCCCCATTAAAGGGAAAATAAACAATAACATCCTAATAAAAGTAGGTAAACTGGGCACTGGGGATTGGAGATAGTGTAAGGCTTCAGCTGGCTATACATGTACCAGTAAAATGTCGGACCGTGTATGGGCTGAAAAATCGGCACATTTATTGTGTATCGTGCGATATCCTTGGGGGACCTACAATGGAAATTACTTTCATACTTTAAGGGGCTGATTTACTAAGACACGATTTCGAATCCGAATTGGAAAAATTCCGATTGGAAACGAACATTTTGCGTCTTTTTCGTCTTTATGATTTTTGCGTAAAAACGCAAGTTTTTCGTAGCCATTACGAAAGTTGCGCAAAGTCGCAATTTTTTCATAGCGTTAACACTTGCGCGCAAAGTCGCGCCTTTTTCGTAGCGTTAAAACTTAAAAGGCGTGACGTTTCGCGCAAGTTTTAACGCTACGAAAAAATCGCGACTTTGCGCAACTTTCGTAATGGCTACGAAAAACGTGCGTTTTTACGCAAAAATCGTAAAGACGCCGAAAAAATCGCAAAAAATACGAAAAAATCGCAAAATTACCGATCATTACGAAAAAAACGCAATCAGACGCATTCGGCCCGTTCGTGGGTTAGTAAATGTGCCCCTTAGTGTCTGACAACTATTTCATGTTCAGAATATCCTCTGATTTGTATTTAAAATGCTTTATCCTACAATTTCAGTATGAATGTTAGTTTCAGATTATTGCATTAACATACGACCGATATCCGAAGTTTTGTTAAAGAAGACTAAAATCTGAATGCGTATGGCCACCTTTAGACTTTAGGCAAGCCAGATCATTCTTCCTTACCCAATACTGACCAAGGTGAAATTGCTTTGTGCTGTCTGAGAAGGAAAGAGATATCATGTTGGATGCTGGGCATCCCACAATGACCAATATTAGCAACAGGCCAGATATGGACATAAAAAATATTCTAATATACTAAGTGGGTATCATTCACAAAGAGGGAAAGCATGCATTGCTGTCGCCCAGCTGCGCTCAGTTTCACTTCCATTTATTTGGGTTATCATGCAGAGCAGTGTCACAATGCCAGGAGTTGTGTATATTTGTATAGCAACAGTTTGCTGTTGAATCTGCTACTGCCCATTCCATAAAAGATCCATTTGGTAAGTGGTTTTATATAACCGTATGTTTGATGTATTCTCCCTTCTATTCTACCATGCTACAGAATATGCTTTTATAAATATGAACTAATAATCATTATCAGCAAAGTCTAACAATTAAGGACTAAGAAAGCATTTTAGCCTCCCCCTCCCTTGATTGACCTTCTTTAGGAATATTTCACTGTATAAGACCTATTGTGTTTGGGTTTGGGTCTGACCTGGCTAATAATAGTAGCATTTGTCTGTTGGTGGGAAGCCCTGTGATATACACCTGTTTATGAAATATTCATATTTTAGCTTATTCATATTTTCAGCATACAAGTAATTTTCACATCAATTCTTTGTCTTCCTAATGTAGTACAGGTATGGGACCTACTATCCAAAATGCTCAGAACCTGGGGTTTTCTGTATAAGGGGTCTTTCCATAATTTGGATCACCATGCTTTAAATCTACTAAAAAATATTTTAAACATTAAATAAAACCAATGTATTGTTTTCCATTCAGTAAAGATTAATTATATCTTAGTTTGGATCAAGTACAATGTTTTTTTTTTACTGTTTTATTATTCCAGAGAAAAAGGAAATCATTTTTAAAATTGTGATTTATTTGATTATTATGGATAATGGGTTTCTGGATAATGGATCCCATACCTGTACAGTGATAATGTTTTCCTGATAATGTTCACCAGATATTCGTTGTATATTGTTACTCATGTCCTCTTTTTCCTTTTCAGTGCTTTGCAGTGCGCTCTTTGGGCTGGGTAGAGATGGCAGAGGAAGACTTGGCCCCAGGGAAAAGCAGCGTTGCTGTGAACAATTGTATCAGGCAGTTATCATACAGCAAGAATGACATCCGAGACACTGTTGGCATTTGGGGAGAGGTAGGCATTCTTAGCAATGGAATAGATAGTGCAGGGTGCCTGGAATAACAGAATGCACTCCTTACTGGGTATAAGAACTTACTACTTTGATTGAGTCAAAAAAAATGTTCTGTTTTTATTTTATTCCCTCTGTAACACTATTAATTTTACACTGCACTGAACACATATTTCTCCAGCATGTTCCGTCTCTGGCCCATAGAGCTCAAAAAGTCATTTTTGGCGGTGAAGGAACATGGAGATAAAGTATTTACCCAAAGGCACAGAAAGCTGAAGAATGAATTTGAATGAGGTTTGCAGCAGACAGCACTTCTAGCTGCATTTCTGATTCAAAAGAAAGTGAATTGTAGTGTTCAACCCCTGTAATATGGGAGGAGAAGTATTCTTGTATCATAAATACATTACAAAAGTTAAACTATAAATGCCAAATTGTGCTGATAATAATTGTCAATAATCAATGTGCCAGAAAATAGGATCTTGTTGTCCTGAAAGTTTGCAGTGATTACCTGTTCTGTTGCACATGTTTTAGCTTTTAAAGGGGTAGTTCACCTTCAGATTAACTTTTAGTATGATGCTGAGTTATTTTCAGACAATTTGCAATAGGTCTTTGTTTTTCATTTTTTGTGGTTTTTCAGTTATGTAGCTTTTTGTTTAGCAGCTCTCTAGTTAGGTATTTCAGCAGATATCTGGTTGCTAAGGTCTACTTTACCCTAGCAACCAGGCAGCGATTTGAATGAGATACTAGAATATGAAAAGGTGAAGGACTGAACAGAAAGATAAGTAATAAAAAGTAACAATAACAATAAAATTGTAGCCTCAGAGAGCAATAGATTTTTGTGTGCCGGGGTCAGTGATCTGAAAGCTAGGAAGAAAGAGAATGTGAATATATCCTCTGTCATTTGTTTGGTATGACAAAAGTAGCAGTCAGACCAAGTCACGTGCTACACCAACAGTCACCTGTTTCTCAATGCTGGGCCTTGCAACACTTAATAGTTGAATGAGAAAACAGATTTCCAAATTAATTTCCAGATGTTCTCCCTGACCATAATGACATACTTATAAGACATTGTATGCCTCCCTTTTACTGGAAACACTTTTTAAAGGGGTGGTTCGCATTTAAATTAACTTTTGTTTATTATATAATGTTATATTTTTAGCAACTTTTCAGTTTGTCTTCATTTTTTATTTATAGCTTTGATTTATTTGCCTTTCCTCTTTATAGCTTTCAAATGAGGGCTACTGACTCCAGCAGCATAAAGCCTATTGCTCTGTTATTGCTACTTTTTTATAAATTCGTATGTCAGTATAATCATCTCGTTAAGGTGAATATGAATGCTGTATGAGTGCTGTCCAACTTCTGTGTAACTGAGGGCCAGAATTTTATTGGCCTACATGGTGGAGGGCCGATAATGGAACCCGGTGTTGACCACTCCCCCTTTTAAACCACACCCACGTTATCACAAGAGCTTTTAAGACCATACCCACATTAATGGTGGTAGCGCAGCAAAAACCCAAATGGTTGGTGCTCACTGTAGGGATATCACCCTTTATTCATGTGTGAATGAATTACATGTCATATTAAGACTTACCCTTAAATTCATATGCCTCCTCTTCCCCTGTGAGTATCACATCATCTATATCAGTGCTGTCCAACTGGCGACCCCCCTCTGTGTGGCCCCCCACCTGTCTGGCTGCTTTGATGGCTTACCTTTGAGTAAGCATTAAATGGTATCAGTACTGAGATTAACTGGCCCCCTGCATGGTTCTCACCTCAGTTTCAGGCTGTAATCCCTCTGTATTGTTTAAAAATGTAATCCCCTGTGTTTTCCACACCTTTTAATACCTGCATGGTTCACCCCCTGCAGTGTTCACACCTTAGGCTCAGACTGTAATCACTCCCATTGTTCACTTCTTCACACCTCAGACATAGGTACTTTAGGCAGAGTATGGCACATACAGCCAGCATAGGGCAGGTAGAGTATGGCACACACAGGCAGCATAGGTCAGGGAGGGTATGGCACACACAGGAAGGGTAGGGCAGGCAGAGTATGGCACACACAGTCAGGGTAGGGCAGGCAGAGTATGGCACACACAGGAAGGGTAGGGCAGGCAGAGTATGGCACACACAGTCAGGGTAGGGCAGGCAGAGTATGGCACACACAGTCAGGGTAGGGCAGGCAGAGTATGGTACACAGGCAGCATAGAGAAGGCAGAGTATGGCACACATAGGCAGGGTAGGACAGGCAGAGTATGGCACACACAGACAGCATAGGACAGGCAGAGTGCTGCCTGTGTGTGCCATACTCTGCTTGCCCTATGCTGCTTGTGGGAGGTGAACCTGGCAGGGGTTTGTTGTGGGAGTTTGTTAGCAGTTGGAAATAGCCATTAAATGGTCCCTAAGGTGTGTGATTATGTACTGGGGGTTGCTCTGCTATCCACAGGGGAGGAGGAGGCATATGGAATTTAAGGGTATATCTTAATATGACATAATTCTTTCACATATGAATGATGGTTGATATCCCCACAGTAAGGACCAAGCATTTGGGATTTTGCTGTGCTACCACCATTGTGATAAAATAGGTGTGGTTTGAAGTGGGTGTGGTTTCAAAAAGGGGAGTGGTCAAAACTGGCTTCCATTAGCGGCCCTCCACCATGTATGCTAGAGAAATTCCGGCCCTCGGCACCGTAGAAGTTGGACTGCACTGATCTATATGATGTAGAGCGTGTTATTCTGAGACAGTATGCAATTGGTCTTTATTTTTTGTTATTTGTAGTTATTGAGCTATTTCAATCTTCGTTTAGTGACTTTCTAGTTTGGAGCTTCGGCAGCTATCTGGTTGCTTGGGTCCAAATTACCTTATCGACCAGGGAGTGGTGTAAATGAGAAAAAGATATATAAATAGGACCTGAATAGAAAAATAAGTTATGAAAAATAACAATAAAACTGTAGCCTCACACAAAAATAGATTTACGGCTGCCGGGGTCAGCAACCCCCATTTGAAAGCTGCAAGGAGTTAGAAAAAGACAGCTAATAATTCAAAAACTATAGCAAATAAATAATGAAGAGCAATTGAAAAGTTGCTGAATTAGGCATTCTATAACATACTAATAGTTACCTTAAAGGCGAACTACCCTCTTTGACTGTTTAGAAGCAGATAAATCCCAAATGAAATTTTGGATCGCAGATTTTATCCAATCCCGGACTGGATTCTGGCAAATGCCACAGGGGCTGCTGTAATGTTCCATAGACAGTCACTATTTATTGGGTTGGTTGGGGCTTTTTGGGCCTCTGTGTACTTGAACTGCCTGGGCTTATTTTGAATCCCAGTCCAGGCCCCATCCAGTCTGCTTGTGGCAGAGAATATGAAAAATATATATAAAATATGTCTTATCCTGAACTGAGTTCTTTAGCAATAGTGTTATACTTCTTCTGTCCTTTCTTGTAGGGTAAAGACATGTACTTGATCTTGGAGAATGACATGCTAAACCTGGTGGACCCCATGGACCGCACACTGCTTCATTCTCAGCCCATTGTTAGTATTAGAGTCTGGGGCGTTGGACGGGACAACGGACGGTAAGTACAGTGACTTGTCTGACTCCATTAGGTGGCTGCATGAGAAAACAGCTGCACAAGGCAAATGTTATTCAGGTGGTGTGTTCTTCTGTATGTATCAGAGGTGTCAGGAGCAACAACCATATGTCGCATGTAACAAACATAGGTAACCCATCAGCTCTCATATGTTCGCTACAGGAACCAGATTCAAGGTGTCTGCTTGGTGGTATATAATATATTGGATTTTTGATGGCAGCCCTATAGAAGCAGTTTGGGGCTTTATGTTTTTCATATAGAGCCATTATTTTTAGATATGCGTATGCATAAGTTTTCGAGCATTCAGTACATGACCGCACATCCACAGACCTCATTGAGTGTGTGAAAGTGATTTTATTGCAGTAACATTCTCTAGGAATGGTAAGATCAATTATGGGTAAAGCTATACATCAGTTCGCGTGATAATGCTGTAAAGGGCAAATAGCCTTGTAAATATCACTTACAGATGCATTTTGGGCTCGAATCTTGTCTGTGTGCTACTCATGCAGGACCAGCATCAGCACTTAAAAGGAACCTTGAGCCAATTTATAGTTGCAAATGTAAATGTAATTCTAATTAGCTTTCCATTATATGTTTAATTAACAATGCTTCCTGGTTTTCGTGTTATTTGTAAATGTAATTGCTGCTGAAAGCAGTGTTTCTCTCCCTTTCTATTCTCTGCACTGCTGGTTCTAACTTTTGAAACAATTTAGCAGCTGATGTGTTTTGTTTTTAGATCTAATCCACTCTGGGGTAGTATATTTTTAACTTCCTTTTGCATTATCCTCTTTCTGAATAACAACAAAACGACTTCACTGAATAAAAAGTCAGGCAGTGACTGTTGATTTTCTCGGTAGCCAGAGAGAAGGCTTTATGTGTGTGGACAGAAGGGCACATAGGAGTCTGTCTGAAAGATACGACACTGCCATGTCTCTCAGTTGCCCGTGGTTTCCTTTCATATCTCTTCTGTCTCAGTCCCTAAGGCGCATTGCTTTTATCTTCCCCAGTGCTGTCATTACAACTAAACCTCCTTTGATATTTGTCGTGGTGCAGCCCATATACTGCCTCCCATCATCACTGTCAGGAGAAGTACAGGCTCTTTCCCTTCTCTTCTGACTGCCGGCTTTTCATGTTATATAAGAGCAGCTGGCCCCATCCATGCTACAGACCTGCTTAGCAGCTCACTGAAGCCTGATTAATGCACTGGGCTTTGTACAAGAGAGCAACTGGAGCAAACCCTAAGTGCTGGGGATACAACATTTGTAAAAAGAATTTTTCCTTCTCACTACGTCAATCTCTTCACATTAATGGATTCCGCTAATTAAAGAAACCAGGCTTACTTTCAGGACTGCGCTAGGTTTTTGCTTTAAGCCAGGAAAGGTCTTTGGTTCAAATTGCATTCATTCATTTGTGTAAATATTATCAAATAAAAAACTAGAAAACTGTGGCTGTCCAACTGCTTTAGATCTCTTGTGACCAGAATCACACCAACAGCTAAAGGCTTTATTTGGGGGGTCGGCCTGGAAGTCAACAGGAACTAAGAGCTGCAGGTTGGACCCTTCTTGAAGGCACCAGCCTTCCTGCATTGTCAGTAGCCCCACACTTCTACTCTCTAAATAACTTCATGAGCTCAATTAATGTTCTGGGCACCTGGGGGCCATTCCACAAACAGAGATGTTCACAGAGGTAACCACAAGAGCAAGTATTATGCCACTGCTAGGAACTATAGGATCAATGAAAAACAGTAACATACAGTAACTAAAGCTTCTTAAAAACTTCTGCCCCCCTCCTTTGAGCCAACCCCCAACCCCCCAAACCTGATACATGAGCACATCTTCAGCAAATCTTGTACATAATTCTTACGAAAAGATGTTCTGAGCTTCACTGAAATGTCAGCATAATAAAGGAATCTTCTTGGGTGTTGGGGTGTTGCTTGTAGCTATAGTTGAAGGATTTATGGTAAGGTACCAGTTGCCCTTGGCAGTTCTTGATAAAATATTTAAGTCCTAAAAATTTTGCAACTCCACTTGGAATTGTGTTTCCTAAATTTACTAGGGAGATGTGTAATGGCACAAGGGTGATATGTGTGTATTGTTCCATAAGGTGCAACTCTTTCATTCCCTAAAATGGAGCCCTTGCTCTGTATGCAGCCATGCCTGCATTGGGTAGTGCTTTATACAGAAGAGGCAGGAGAAGCTGAGGACTGTTGAGTGATGCAAGGTGCTGTCTATGCTTTCCTAATGTGGCAAGTAGTGGCATAAGGGATAGGCAGAAGAACGTACTGCATGGAGGTAGCTTGTGGCCCTATGCTCTCCTGCTCTTCAACCTTTGTAAGTAGGCCCTTATATTTCTTTCATTAAAACACAAGCTCTTATTGATCTGTATTGATGTGTACCTGCCTGGAGAAAGAGGGGTACACTGCTTCTGTCTGTAGAGTGGGGAGCACTAATGTAATGTAATGTTTTTTTCCCCACAGCCCATTTACTAGCTCCATGAGCTGTTAGGGCCATCTCTTATAGATAGCAGGGTTGTAACACAAGCAAAGTAATTTAATTATCTCCAGAACTATTTTCTCTGGTTTGTTGAAATTTTCTCCATTTACCAGGATATCTGTGGCTTTATGTGTGCACACTCTTGAGAATAATAATAACAACGTGCATATTAGAATGAATCAAACATAGCTTTTAACCAATAAAAATGAATATTTCAAGAGAATAAAATGATAGGAACCCTTACTCAGTCTCCCTATAAAATCCCTCTGAAGGATCTTTTTTTTACAAATGCAACACAGTATTTACTGCCATATATTTTATAGAGCCTTTTCGTTGATGTAAGAGAAGCTGCTGTTAGTGATATAGTGTTAGATATATACTGCGTAGCCTGTGAGTGTAAGCTCTGTGGATCAACTTTTATGTGTTTATGTATAACTAAGGGTTTACATAAAGACTCCATTTTATTTGCTTGTTGGTGAATAGAAAACACTGCAATACTGGTACTAAGCCTTTGCTGCTGGCTCCCACGGAAGGAATATCTCTCCGCCTCATGCAGAGACTCAGTCACCTACAGACGTTGAGACATTCCAACTCCATAACAAGAAAGTAGAAAGCAACAACGTGTCCTTTATTTAAACCGATAAAATAACATTTCAAGCTTTTTATTATCAATTCATATTTTTTTCTTGACTATTACACTGGTTGAACCTGAGAAGATGAAAGCCTCCAAAGCAACATCAGAGCAAATGATTTACTAAGTCATGCAATAATGAAATATTAATGGCACCCAGAGAGCTGCTGATAAAAATTTAATTTGATCGCATGCCTCCAAATTTACCTACAAAACAGGAATTATTCCCAGAGATAACATTTTCTATTTTTTTACAGCCTCCATGGGAAATTTATTCAAGTGAGGCAAGAAAACATGTTAATTAAGCACTGACCAACTCTATGCTGTGATTTATAAGAAATGGCAGTTTCCAGGCACTAACTGACCATTATATTCGTTTTGTTCATACCCGGTTGTTTAACATCTTAATATCATTTCCTGCAATCAATAAAGCCTCAAAGAAATAAGCATGCAGTTAATGTGGCAACCCATGCCCTAAGCTGTTATGGATTACAGCTTCCTCTCTGCCCCAACAGCCCAATACTGACTGAGTTATAGATCATAGGAGGGAATGTTTAAAAACCATACATCTACAGGATGTTAAACACAAAGATGCTCTTCAATAAAGCATTCATGTTTTCCAGAGCAAGGCCAACTTACTACAGCTTTGTAGTATATTAGTATTACTAGCCAGTTATGAGGAACAAGGAATCTATTTGTGCCAAAACAGAATTGTTAAAGGAACAGTAACACCAAAAAATGAAAGAGCTTTAAAGTAATAAAAATATAATGCATTGTTGCCCTGCACTGGTAAAACTGGTGTGTTTGCTACAGTAACACTACTATAATTTATATAATAAGCTGCTGTGTAGCCACGGGGGCAGCCATTCAAGCGCAGCCATTCAAGCTGGAAAAAAGGAGAAACGGCACAGGTTACATAGCAGATAACAGATAAGTTCCGTAGAATACAATAGTGTTTTATCCGTTATCTGCTATGTGCCTGTGCCTTTTCTCCTTTGAATGGCTGCCTCCATACTACACAGAAGCTTATTTATATAAATTATAGTAGACTTTCTGAAGTAAACACACAACTTTTACCAGTTCAGGGCAGCAGCACATTATATTTTAGTTACTTTTATACACTTTCATTTTTTGGTGTTACTGTTCCTTTAAAGACCTTCCCTATTGACATAACGGGCTTCACAGTAACACTAGTCTAAGGGCCCCACATTTTGCCCATGCAAATAATTGGATTTGTTCCAGATAGTTCTAGTGATCATCAAGTAGGGCAGGAAAACTATCATACATCTCAACATCCTTGATTTATATAAATATGCCGTTTAGCCTCCTCCCTAGTCTACAAAAGAAGAGGCAAAAGAGGCGCCTAGGGTGCAAAGGTTGAGGGGATCTGGGAATATACCTATTCTGTTGCCTACCCCTAGTCTGGGCCCATGTATCCTTGTCCCAGCCCTGGGGTCATATGATGAGTGTGTAACATATACAATAGAAGCTCATCATGTAAGAAAATGAAGAATATTACATGTTTCAAGGGAACCTTGTCTGTACATTTTTCTAGAGGATCAGTTTAAGGTGGCCATACACGTGAAGCTCGCCAAGCGAGAGGATCTTCTCCCCTACACCTACAGGTGGGTGATATCGAGCAAATGTAGGGGCCAAATGATCGAATTATAACAGCAGCAATGGGCGCAGTCGGTTCGGGGACCGCATGAATGAGCCGATGCAGTCCCCGATCCAATTAAATCTTTTAACCTGGCCGATCGATATCTGGCCAATTTCCCATCGTTTCTGCCCCTACACAGGCCGACAAGCTGCCGAATCGGTTTAAGGGACCGATATCGGCAGCTACAATTGACCTGTGTATGGGGACCTTAAGAGTTGATTGGTAGTGAAAGTGGCTAGTCTCATGGCTAGAAATATACGCTGGTAATATCAACTTTCTAACTCTTCTGCTAAGGATAGCATTTGTTACTATGTTGTAAAAGATAACTGCTTGTCTCGAGGTGTCACCTAGATTGAACGCTTGGTCGGATCATTTGGATAAATTTATACCATTTGGTGTCTATGAATACAAGTTAGCAAAGAATCCACCTGTACAAGTCTTCTGCATATTAAAGTAAGTAAGTAATTAAATAGTTCTTAAAGAATATGGATGGATAGAATTAGAAGAGAGAACTTATAGATAAATATTTATTTATATTTAAATAATAGGTAACATTTTGTATCCGTAGCTTGTATTTGATGGTAACTAAGTTAACCATATTGATGGCAAAACAGTCCCATTGAGTTTACTTAATGTTTAAATGATTTTTAGAAGATTTAAGGAATGGGGATCCAAATTACAGATTACAGTTTTTTTTATCTATCACTGGTCCCAAGCCTTTTGGATAATAGATCCCATGCCTGTGCTTACCTTGCAGAGGTGGAAGTATAGATACTAAAGAGGTGTAGATCAATAAATTATAAACCAAAAGCCTCTGCCTACGGTTCCTGCCACATCCTTTTAATATGAGTATTACATTTCAATTTTCAACAGAGCAGTGGTGCCCCCACAGGCCCCCTCACCGCTTACACCCATGGACTAAACTCTCCCTGCAATCTGTGTATATGGTGGGGAGGGGGAAACGGGCAGTACCAGGGCACATTGCTGATTGGATTTGAAGTGGGTTCATACGTGGCTCCTCTCTCTGTGGCATGATGTGTTTAGAAACCAGTGCTCTCTGCAGCATACATCTATTGTGCCCAAATGTTATTAATATTATTATTATAGTTATTAACATGTATTTATAAAGCACAGACATATTTCTCTACACTGTACAATAAATACGTGCTTACATTGAACATACAGATTATATACAGAAATACAACCAATAACACAATAGATAGACACAATAGATAAAGAATTGCCATTTCAGCTGCACCAGGGTGCATTGTGTACCTACAGTGGGGCAATGCTGTGGGCTGGCAAAGGGCCTGTGTCTTTCTGCAGCTCCGCTGTCAGTACTTTTCCCTCCACCCAGACAGTAAGTGAGCTCATCCCACGGCTTTAGTGGGGTGATATTGCTGCCATTTAAATGGTGCTCCAACCAAAAACATTGTTTTGCATAATGAAAGAAAATAATTCTAAGCAGTTAAAATATATTCATTAAAATGTACCAGTTTTAAAGTCATTTGCAAAAGTAATTGGTATTAAAAGCAGTATGTGGCTGTTTATATTCTCTGCATTTTTGGCTCTGCCTTCTGAAACAACACACTAGAAGCCACTAGAGGACTGAGTTCTACTACATTGTTTCAAGAGTCAGAACCAAAGAAGAGAAATGCATTCAGCAGCAGTTCATTTAGTTTACAAATAACTTTAAAACCATTGGATAAATACTTAGCATTACTGTTTCATTCATGTTGAAGAGAAAACTGTTTTTATATGGAGGACCCCCTTAATCCCTGGTAATTACTGATTTTCATATTTTGCTTTTGTTCCAGATTTTTCATGTGCCACTCGCATTAATTTTTAAAACAAATGTTTGAACTTTATGACTTATTTATCTCTTAATTGACTTCCTTGCATCCTGAGTGTTTCATCTCAGTATACAGACTGCAGAGAGACGCTAGCTCTCGACTAGAAGTAGGTCAGACAGTATTAAATACCTCTGGGAGAAGGTTTAACCTCTTACCTTGTTTGTGGCTATTAAAAGCTCTAGTGTTCCATACCCGTCTCCTTGTTAACAGTTCAATATATTGTTTACAGTGGTATTACCTACCTTCTAAAACCACTCTATATCCTATTTCTCCTTGCTACTGCTATAAAATGGTTTATCTATATTTCAGTTTAGGGACGGATTTTTGTTTCTTAACCTTGGGTCACATGATTTTGCTGGATTGGAATTGTCGTCTCCTTTTATCCTTGATTATATGCTAAAGAACGCATGTTGTAGTGTAGCAATAGCTGGAGATCCCCTATAGCATCCTATAACAGAATATTGTGCACAAAGGGGCCACTACATTTTGGGGAGCCCATATATAATCAGGTGACATTGTATCTCATTGGATCATCCAGGACTGAAAATGTGGTAGTCTGATTAGTCTTATAGGTCTCTGTGTGTGGGATCATTAGAAGAGAAGTCTTCCTTGTAACACAGCATGTACCATTTTTGTAATATGAGAAAATATTGAAATGCCTGCGCACTGTGTATGGTTTGCCTGCTGCCTTTCTTAATTCCTTTAGGCTAGGGCTTTACCCACTGAAAAGGACAGATTTCAGTCCTTTTAGACCATTACTGCATTAATATTGGTGCTCTGAAACTGGTCATTTAGCTCAGCTTTCATGAAAAGAATAATAGAAGCCAAACGTGTATTCAAGACGTACAGCACTGGGGCCCCTTTCATTTCCCGAATACCAGTTATTTCCCTGATTTGTATTATTTCTTTGAAAGGCTATGTTGTTTTCTCTTCAGGAGTTTGCATTGTCTTGGGCTGTTTCCCTGATGTCAGTGTTCATTAATATAACATGGGATTTACAATATGTTACCAATTGAGTTTTCTGGTGGCTGCCCAAGAGTGAGGATGTGTGCAAATACTCTACAATTCTTTATTATCTCTAAACCATCTGGCGCACAAAAATGGGCTTACCTTCCTTGTAATAACATTCAAGGTCAAAATGGTCTTCTGATCTGCCTGGTAATATTGCATGTAGAATAGTGTTTAATGAGATAGCTTATCAGTAATGCTAGGCATCAGCTTCTGGCTGTTAGCAGAGCATAATTCCAGTGGAACAGTTGGTAACATCTGGCACCTATGCAGAATAATGGCCTTGGACTGAGAGTGCCTGGGGAGCAAGCCACAAACTTCATGTTGCAAGACCTGATTGAGGAAAACATATCTCCGGCCAAGTGTTTTAGTGGGGAAATCACAACTGGATTTGCCTGCATTGATCATTCCTGTGGCTATGTTGACTTGGTGACACTTGACACTAATTACAGTGGATGTTGCAGAGAGTGGCCACAATAAGTACGTATCCCTGATATACAGGAACAGCAGTGGCTACTCACAGCACTTCACATTCCCATCAGTGTGTAATCACCTGCAAAACTTTTGGCTACAGGCTTTATGAAATGAAGTGCAACCTGTTGTAGAGGAACACAGGCCCTGAGATATGACTGTTATATATAAAATTGGAAATACAATTCCCAATTAATTTAGTTTTAAATAAATGCATTTCTTTGGCTGTGCAAGGCAATCCTACAGGCTATTATTGAGAGCTGTGAGCGCAAAGCGGTGATAATGTTAGTGACAATATACCTTTATAGCGAGAAACTACAATAGTCTTCTGATTGTCCAATCAAACTGAAAAAAGCCTTAACAAATCAGAATGCATTTATGATCTTCTCTTATCTGTCAGTCATTTCTGTTCATAATATATGTGACCTGCATTCAGTCATTTTACTTTTGTCAAATAGCGAAGCCACAAGCCTCTTAGTTTTGAAAAGGAATTAAGTGAGAGGTATTTTATCATCAATGCAACTCTTGTGTCTAGCTACTAGTTATACTAAACTATTATTAAAGGGGACCTGTCACCCTAAGTAATAACTCCAAATTATTTTCTATATTGTTAGTTGAGCAAAATAAACTTTACTTACTCTATATAAATAATATATATTTTGTTTCCTTCTGGAATTACTCAATCAAAGCAAGCAGGCAGGCACCATTTTGTGGACACTGTTATGAAGGCAAGCTTTGTATCATGCCAAAATCTTGTTTATTTGCCAGTATGGGGGACCAGATGCTCATGCACTGGCTACACAGTTAGATGAGGAGGAGGGAGGGGAAAGTGAGATGTGCAGTGACATCTAGGTAGTGCTGAATGGAAAGCTAAAGTTATTGTCTGCCCCACCTCTATGCCTAAGGCATAGAGGCGGGGCAAGCAATTTATGATTGACAGCTGGGATTTTTAGATGCCTTTATAATGGGTTTGGATGTGTTAATATAAAAATGAATTTGGGTTTCATGTTTAATTTGAAAAGGACTTTTACTATACAACTTTTTATGTCTGGATGACAGGTCCTCTTTAAGGAGGTTTTGGCCATATCAGGACTTAGTCCATTTACTTTTGTGAGTTGCCATCCTAACATACAAAAAACTTTCCAGGGTTCTCCTATAATTTATTCTTCTAAAAGCAATACTGTCCTGGAAATCCTAGTTTTTTACCTTGACGTAATTTAAGATTCTGCTCATCTTATGAAAAGCTATAGAGTATAATATTAGATAAAGCGCCAGTATGCTACTTCTTCTGCTCTGGACCATGTCTTCTTCTATCATTAGAGAATAGTGATGTATATTTTTCACATTCTGAGGGGCGCTTATCAGTTCAGTAAGGGATGGAGGCTGAACCAGGAAGACCAAACTAATTACTTGGCAACAGATCCAGTTGGCGAACTCCATGGTGGTCTCAAATGTAACTCAGAAGACAGAATGACAGCAGATTTAGTACCATTTAGATGATGGTTTTGTTTAAATGTTGTTGACTAATTCAAACTATGATGATGCTGGAATCCTTTATAAGTGAGAGACTAACACTCATTCCACTTTCCTTTTCTACTTGTTAATATTCTTCCCTTCCACACACCCCTGTGCCTGCCTTCTTTTGATTTTGGACTGCTTTCTTAGCTGAAGATTTAAGGTGCTACACCTGAGCCCCACAATTATACCAGTATAATAATAAATATATCAGTTTGCATCATATGAATAATTTGCCCCATCAACTTATAGCATAGGTTGTATATGTGTGCTGTTTTTAATTCCGAGACTATTATTACGTCACCAGCAGAATGTGTGCCTACATGAGTGAAGTACCTGCTTTCAACAGGCAATTTCTCCAACATGCCTCAGGGTATTCTGTTGTTCTATCATTAAACCTCAAGGATCATATATCACTCAGTTAAAATGTAATAATACACACAACATAATGTGATTTTAATGTCATGTTATCAACAGTCTGATGATTTATGAGTGAATAACCTAGATCTCCTAATCATGTTTCCTGCCCATTGTTCTGTTTGTCTTCTAAAGAAACACCCCAGCATTTAGCAACTGCCTTGTGCAACACCTTTCTATAGGGATCTACATAATACATTTTTCCTGGCTTACTTGCCCATTTGTCACTGAGTAAAGTTTGTTTTTAGAAAGCTCAGTGTTGTGCGCAACTCGGGGCATTTTTATGTTATTGGTGATGCAGCATTCAGAACTCAGATAAACCACTTCTGATGTTTGCAATAAAGTTATTATTGGCATTCTGTTGCAGGGCCCCATCTAAGACTTTTGTTCACTGGTCATAATAAATTCATAACCCAGGGTTTTAGCATTTACTAAAGGCTATGTCTGGCAGCATGATCAGATGTAGCTTGTTCCTTGTAGAAACAAGCAATAGCCTTCTAATGGCAGGGGTGCTTGTGTTACTGACACAACGTATGTATGTATGTATAACTTTATTTATAAAGCGCCACAAGGGTACGCAGCGCTGTATAAGCAATACAATAAATATATATAAATGCACAGGGAATAAGTGCCATGAGGTATGAGACACAGTAGGAAGGAGGTCCCTGCCCCGTAGAGCTTACAATCTAAGTGGCCCCTGAGTTAGACTCATTGCTTGACTGTCCCTGAAAATTTGGGCAATTCCGGACACAGTAGACTGTAGGGTTAATTTGCGAACATAGGTGCTATTGTGCAAGTGTAGTTGGCGATAGCATCTAATATGCAATTAGTTTTGAACAGTCTGCTATAAGTTGGGAAATGAAAGCATTAGTGGCTAGCTACAACTGCAGTTCTGTACTGTAGCACATATTATTTATTTATTATCTGGTACTTATATATATATATACCATATATATTGGGCTGACACATTTACTTAGGTTTAAAAATAATCTTGTGACAAGCATTCTCCACCTGCATCCTTCACAATTTAGGGGCAGATTTATTAAAGATCCAAAGCAGGTTCATCAGATCCATGTAGCCGATGACCACTGTTGAGATGTTTTGGGGGGGCAACCTGCTAGCCTGAAGTACCCCTTGAGCTTTGCTCATACATTTGTGGCCAAATAGCATATGATCAATAAACCATCAGCCTGTTTGTGGGTTGCTAAACTGGCGTCTATAGCAAAGCCCTACTGTTTATTATATAATGGGGTACAGATATGGTGTCACATGTACGCTTTGTTTCATTGCAAGCATACATTTCATGTCTGTGAATTGGCAATACTGAGTTTAGAGCCAGAAAAGGAAATTACAGGAAGATATACTGTGGGAAGCTGCCTTTCATTTAACTGTCATAATTAAGGGGACATTAATTATCTCCAAGGTCACCTGTAATCTGCGAAATTCATCAATACTGAAAAAAGTGGTTCACATCTTGCGTACCTAATGGCTTAATGGGTTTCTGCATGGGGTCAATGAGACATAAAGCACTATGCAATCTAGATTGCTACCGTACACCGCAATCTGCAAAGATAGGGAATAATTAAAAGCAGAGCCTAATTGTAATTATGCACTTTCCCATACATTCCACAGATAGAAATCCTACAGTAATAGATTTGCAGATAGAAGCATAGTATAAGTAGTCACTCAGACGCTGAAGATGAGACCTCCTTTCTTCTAAACACAAGGGAGTCCTCATATTCATGCAAAACAGTATTCCTTGGGAAAAGTCCTTTTGCTTAAAAGTTTCCCAGTTTTAGGAAAAACAAAATGTGTTGGTTGTGTCCACTGAGCAGTTTTTGCTTGTGCTGAATGTCATTGAGTGCAGCACACGGTTTGTGATGAGCAAATGTGAAGACAATGGAGTCGATTCACACATGCATCTTAGTGAGAGACACACTCATTTAAAGAAAAACATCATTTTAATCAAGCAATGACATCTTATGAATGCTGTCTTGTAGATACATAGGGGTGGGGCTCTGATGTATGGAAATCATGTCCTGTCTCATGTCCTGTTAGGGAATGGCATCTCAGACTATTCCAGACTATTTTATCTTTATTGAAACGTAATGTAGTGATATAAATAAAGCATGTTTGCGTTTAAAGTTTCTACATAACATGGAATATATCTGTGTGAATAGGGAAATGGGCTTGTAAGCTGTCATGGGGCAGAGACCAGTAAAGAGATTTGTGATATATTGTGGCTGTATAAATAAAGGTTGATAATAATAATATACTCTCCCTGAACAGGCTGCTGGCAGTTCCATTACCCCACTCAGATTTTGGGTAAGGACATGTCCCGGATATGTAGGGTCTGTGTAGTGATGTGTGGGCCGACCTCGGTGCATCATTTGTGGGTTTCAGGCAGGTTCTAGTTGAGCTCTTCTGCCCACCGATGGCCTTACACTGCTGGATTGCACTTCCAGATTTATAGGCATGCACCCGCCCCACCCCATCAACAGTGGGGCAGGTTGGGTGCGGGTCTATAGATAGAGGGGAGAAGCCGGCTTGGGTAGGGTTCAGGTTGGAAGCGGGCAGGTTAGGGTCACATGTTGGTCAAGTTTTTCTCAACCCACACATCACTATTGTGCAGCATACACAATACTACAATAACCTTACCTTTTACCCATAAGGCTCATGGTACAGTGTAGCTTATAGTGCATTAAAATAGGGTTACCATCAGTGCCCATTTCAGGACTGACCCTGTTTTGAGTTCCTTGTCCCTAACAAAAATTGACCCTGGCATGTGTCCCCACCTCTGAAAGCTGTCTCCGTGGCAACAGAGCCACCCCCAGAAAATTGTTGCTGTTACAGGATAGGAGTAAGGACACAGTGGTCTTCTGGTATCCCTTCCTTTTCTCCTCCCATGTCCTGCAAACTTGCTGCATTAGCTTTTCTGCTGCTGAAGGAAAGTATATTTAGAAATTATTCTGGAGCTTTTATTGGAAAATGTATTGTGAATAAAATATGTGGCTGTGATGTTGAGCAGGTGTATGGCAATGGGGGAGTGGCCAAAAAGTGGGCATGGCATAAAATATAGAATTATACGTTTGTTTATGATTACATATTAGCAACCAAAGCCACATGTCCATCAAGTAAATCCTTCCTAATTTCAAATTGAGGAAGGTTAAAAAAAACCCCACCAAATTCATGTACCCCTTTTTTTTAGGCTTTTTAGGCTGTGTATGATATAAAAGCGATGCAGACTGATAACTGCACTTGTTAAATACATCCAAGCCAGTGCAGTGCACTCAAATTAAGGATAGGACCTTATTAGCATGTTAATTGCCTTTTTTAATTATTTTGTTTTTAGTGTTATTTGCATTTCATTCTGTTCCCAATAATTGATCAAGGAAGGAGTTGAGTAATGATCAGGATATGCAGTGCTGTTTGGATCAAATTGCTAGGGACAGTCAATAACAGGCTGGGCTCATTCATACACAGACTACAGTATGCCCTAGCCCAGCTTCCTGGGCTATGGCCTCAAAAATCTTCCAAAATTCTGCAACTTCTCCAAGGCCTTTGACATGTGAACCAGGGGCACAGCTACAGGTGTAGCAACCAAAGCCTGGTCATGTTACTTAAGGGCACAAATAATTGGATTTCTCTTGACAGAAATGACAACCTTGAGGAAGGGGTCATTTTGAGCCTCTCATGCAGGTGATAAGGAGTACAGAGGAGGTGCCCCTCTACTGTCTGTCCTGAGTTGCAACCATAATAAAATTAATCTGAACGCTACAAGGTTTAAAGTTGGACCTCCTGCATCTCTTGCCATAATGTGGCAGCATCCTGAGGGAGTTGTCCAGACAGGGAGAGTGAAGAGACTAAGGGCTCTGGCACACGGGGAGATTAGTCGCCCGCGGCAAAACTCCCCGAGTTGCCTTCCCCTGCCATCCCATTGGCGACAATGTAAGTCGCCGGTGGGATGGCAGACGCGGCGGGATTAGTCGCCCGCGAACAGGGAGTTTTGCCGCGGGCGACTAATCTCCCCGTGTGCCAGAGCCCTAAAGCACAGATTGTCTAGGAGATAAGGGTGGGGAAATTGAAGTAGTCATTAAAGGGGAGAAGATAAGGGATCATTGATTTAAAATGACAGGAAAGCAAGTCAGAAGTTAAAATTTCAGTTTAGAGAAAAGTAGGAAAAACTAGAAATGGGTTAAGAAGAGAATACTCTTACTACTGAAAGAAATGATCAGAATAGGAGAGAAGGAAAGAAGAAAATACACTATTAGAAGGTAAAATAGAGGTGAATATAGAGAAGGAGGAGCTATGAGAAGGTGACAGAGAAGGTGGGTAGAGAGATAGAGGAGCAAATAATTGTTTGAGAGGATCCATTGTCTAAAGCTTCTTGGTGGGCCTTGCCCAGTCCAGCCCAACACTCATGGTGGCTGCAAAGCACAGGGCCCCACTGACTTCAGTGAGAATTAAAATGTGCAGCAGTAGGTGATTGCAATGCTCACAGTGTGCAATAATAGTGCCTTATTATTAGTCAATGGGCATTTATTTTTCATCAATGTCAAAAATTTCACAGTGAATCCATGCCTGGAGAAAGACTTCTCTCATTACCGGCAATTACCTGACTAAATCACTGCTATGATAAATCATATCTCTTATGTGTATGAATTTGTGACTTGTTCTCGCTGTGTAGTCACTAGGCAGAACCCTAAATATTGCAGGGTCCTTCCACTGATAACATCCACTCTTAGTGATGATGCCAAAAAATTATAATGGCTACCTCACAACAATAAGAAAACCAGCATAAAATATTGATGTAAGTAAATATTCTCCTTTTCAGTTAATACCTACAGACTGATATTTAATAATATTTACAGTCTTTTCATTCATTTTGGGTTAAAGATGACGTGCAGTAGGAAAATTGGCAGTCTGGTGCCCTTATTTCTGACTAAATGACTGGAACATCGTGTTCAATTGGCAGCAAATATGACAAATCACTAATAAGATCAAAAGTGCGACTTCAGCATCTAAGGTGACAGGTCAGCAGCTTAATGGGTCCCCTGCACAAGCCGCTACTTCATTCAGTAGCTCCGTAATTCTGTATCATATACTAGCAGAAATCTGCTTCAGTGAGCAGAGCAAAGTGATCTTCTGCTGATATATGGTTGTTTAATACAGTGTAAATCTCCTGCCACCGGCTTTGTCTCTGGCAGGAATGTAACCTTTACCACCTATTACATGCTCCATTCATACTTATGGAAATGCAGAGCCACCAATTAAGCCATCTCATCTCATTCTGATAATTATTATATGGCATGGCCCAAAAGCTACAAATGAAAGTTCTTTATGGAACAATATACACCATATAAGATGTCATTACAGACCAAGGGCACAATGGGTATTTTCTTCATCACGTATTGCCTGGTGAAGGAACTCCTGTCACCACCCTATAAGGCAAATTTCAGGTACTAATTGAGTCTGTTGCTATTCATGTCATTTGAAGATGGCACAGATGGTGAGCGTATTTTATTATTGGAAAAACTGCCTGGGCAGGGCTGTTATAATAAATATAACAAAAAAGGGAAAGTTGTGTTCAACCACAAAATTTTACACCATTAGGTGGAGCAATGAGGTTGACACCCCAAAATACATATAGACAACAACAAGAGATCCTCTGCATCACCCATTATCAGTATATGTAGGACATTAATACATTCTGTGCATTAAGCTACCAAGAAATGCCCTCCCCTTTAAGCAAAACAGGAATTGTTTGTCCATATATTGCAGTATACTTCAAGCTGGCCAACTACGTCAAAGTCATCCCTTCTGGCCAGCTCTACACTGACTTATGCGATTCATTAAGAATTCTACTGCTTCAATATACATTTAGCAAAGTAACCGAGTTTTACCAGCAGCTTACTTGCTTTCATGGTTAAACCCCATATGGTTGCCCTTTTATTGGCTCTACTGGGATCACCTGACTGTAGCTGGGAAGGGTGGGAGCTACAGCATTGAGCTGCCCCCTGCTCCTGTATAAACTATAGCAAAATAAAAGGGAAAATCTTAATGAATCAGATAAGTCAGTGTAGAGCTGGCCAGAGGAGATGACTTTGACGTTGTTGACCAGCTTGAAGTATATTGCAATATATGTACAAACAATCCCTGTTTTAATTAAAGAGAAGGGCATTTCTTAGTAGCTTAATGCATAGATTGTCTTAATGTCCTATATATATTGATAGTAGTTGAGTGCAGAGTGTCTATCTTGTCTATCTGTTTGAATAAATAGGCAAAAGGGCAATTGCCCAAGGCCCACCAGACTGGGGGCCCACCATCAGACCTTTTATCTGCTAAAACTTTTGACTGAAGCAGCATCCAGAAATGTCAGACCCCTCATTTTAATAATCTGGAAGAGCTCAATATAACTATTTCTATTATTTATTATTTTTATTTTTATTATGTAAAGATACATTTTTAATAAAAAGCTATTATTTCATATATATGTATTTGTGTTATATAATTACGTTGTTGACAAGGATAAAAAAAAAGGGTAAATGTCTGTTAATTTCAACTTTTTAGCCACATTAATCGTGACAAACTACTAGTTCGTCCCCTCTGTCATCTCCAATTTGCTTTGGAATCCTGCTTCCAACCAGTCCCATGATTTTCACCTGAAATCTGTCCATTGACATTCATGTTCTTAAGTGTGCCATAACAGAATGTGCATAGTTATTAATAGCAGTCACTGGGGGTGTGGAGAGTGGCTCCAGGATATCAGAGCGTACCACTCTCGTGAGCACAATGTTGATATTTCTGCAAGTTCTTTATATAGAAAAATGCATCTTTCCTTGGTCTCCAGTCAGTTAACCTTCATGGCTGTACGGCAGAAGCCAGACTGGAAGCCGTGCACACAGTGCTGGAAGTATTTTTGGTGTTAAGGGGAGGGGTCTCACAGCAGTTGCCTCTTCCAGTTCTTGATGGAACGCTAGCGTTGCTGCATGTCACACATCAAGATCCCTGAATCCTATCTGCTCCCTGCGCTCTACCTGCTGCTGCTGCTCCTCACAATCACAGGTTTGTTGTCAGTAGACTCATTTGCTCTTTTTTGTAACATGTCATTATTTTTTAATCATCTTCACTGTGTGCATTAGACTAAATCAGATTGTGCCAGGGCTGTAAATTCCAGAAAAGCTCATTTGGCAGAGCTCCGTCAGGGCTGTAATTTTTTGATTTATCTGTCGGTATGACCTTGGTGCTTCTGTGTGTGTGTGCGAGCTGGAACAATGACACTTCAGGACATTCTTCTTCGTACCAGCCAGCTGCTCGCACAGAAGTGCAACCCTTTCCTTGCTATTGACTCTTATTGTGTAGCCTAAAGGCACTTTCATTGGAGCTTCTTCTTTTAACCCACAAAGCTTCCGCTCCATCACTCAAGGTGCAGTCATAGGGTTAATGAGCCACCCTGTAATATTATCATTTATGTTATTGTTTACTTTGTATGAAGCTAAGTGTGACCTCCTGGTACCCAGGCAGATTTTAAACCTATAAGTGAATGTAGAGTGGATGACGAATCCCCAGAAATGTATTTTCTAGGAGACGGCATATTCTCATTGAAAGCACTTAGTCACACAGCCCACCCACATACATTGTCATAGGCAAATGATAATAACAGTAGACTGCAAAAGCATGATATGCTCAGGAAAGAGATATTTTTCTTTGGGATCCCTGGGTAATTGTGTCCCTCATAACATAGGACAACCACCCATCTTTAAACCTCAACACCAGAACCAGCAAAAGTTGGTTCTGGTGTTCCTGAAGCCATCACCTTTCTTTGGGAATGTTTCCCAGCTTCCCATTCAGTAAACTCTCTCAGACCTTTGATCTGCTCTCTGATTTGCACCCACCATGCCGTCTCTTTGTCGTGGGAAATTCTGGCTTTTCTTAGAGGAAAAGATGCTGTTGCTAAGCACTTGCTTCACAATCGCACCAGCGCCTTGTGAATGAATAGAAAGCGTTACTTTAGAATCACGACACGGAGCTCCAAACATTTTCCCAGCTCAGACAAGCAATTACATTTGCTGTACATCAGAAATAGTGTTGCTTAGGTTTGGGGGAGTGCGTGGCAACTTGCTGGCAGCAAATTAGCTACACTTGTCACCCGAACCTTCTTACTTTCTGTCTATTGCTTTTGTCTGCATTTCAATTAAATTTTTTATTATTATTGTAGACTTTTAATTCTGGCTGCATTGCACTTTTTTGTATTAATACCAACTGCAGTTAACTGAACCTGGTTCCCAAGACTTGTCTGGTAGGAGGTTATATACACAAGACCCATCAAAATCCTAGAAATTAGTCCTTATAAACGGAGCTTAGTGATGTCATCAGTTATAATTGTTGTTTGGTGATGTAATTAGTGTCATGTGACTCACTTAAACTATTATGCCCCCTGTGTAAAATATGAGGGTATTGAATTTCACCTCGAACCACACCCTCTTGTCTGAAGGGGAATTATACAACCTGTATAAGTACAGATAAAGGCGACAAAATGAATCAAGGGGCTTGTCCGTGCAGGTTAATTTTATGTACAATAGGCAAGAGGGTGCATATGATCACATACTATAAATAGAGCAAGATGGCATAAAGACAATTAGTAGTAGATGTGCCACAAGGGTACCAGTTTAGCAGATAGATATATAATGCTGGGACAGTATCACATATGGTGTGAGTGTGGGGACTGAGAGTTTGAAGTCATAAAGGAAATTTTATGTATTTCTTTTCCTTCTCTGGGTCCCCTTCTAAATGAATAAGTACAGGGCAACATGATTCACCATCCGACAGGAAGACAAACTAGTTGCACGTGCAGCTTTTCATGTGCATTTAGAGCATCACTGTGGTACCGTAGGTACAGGACCCAAAGGAAAGAATGGACTTTGTGAACTCATGCGTTTACATGTGATGGAATGCAGGAATAAACTCATGTGTGTAAAGGTGGCCATACACGCACCGATATTATCGTACGAAACCTTGTTTCGTACGATAATCGGTGCGTGTATGGCATGTCGGCGAGTCGACCGATATCGCAGGAAGCTGCTGATATCGGACGACTCGCCGATCGGACCAGTTTGAAAATTTTGATCGGGCGCCATAGAAGGCGCCTGACCAAAATTCTTCCTTCAGAGCTGAATCGGCAGAAGGAGGTAGAAATCCTATTGTTTCTACCTCCTTACCTGCCGATTCAGCCCTGAATGGTGTGTGGCGGATCTTACGATGTTTCGTGCGACCGATGGTCGTACGAAACATCGTCAGATCGCCACGTGTATGGCCACCTTAAGGGTCCTGGTATTTTTTATCTTTTCATTTGAGGAGACCGCCAGCCTCCTGGGGATGCTGAGCATAGTCCCCCCTCATTCTCTTTCCTCTTGCTCGCTCATTTGCAGCATGGTTAGGGGTACTACCATACAGCAGACCCACTGTCTGGGCCCCCCGTCCCCTGTGTATTGGAGTTATGCCCTGGAGAAAGCCCTACTTATTATCTACATCTAAATTTCACATTTTCAAATGTGATTTAGTAAATCAAGAACTTTCATAAGTAATGATCCAATTACGAGTAAGTAAGGCCTTGATAAAGTTCAGTCATTATTTATTTATTTCAGCTCTGGGTTTGCTGATTGGTTGAATTTCTAAATCATGACTCAACAGAAGGACAGTATGGCAGCCCTCAAGCATTAATGCATGCTAAAATGGAGGGAACAGTGAGGCTTATTTATCAACACTGGGCAAATTTGCCCATAGGCAGTAACCTATAGCAACCAATCAGTGATTGGCTTTTGTCAGCTAGATTCAGGCAGAACAATGAATGAAACAATTTTATTGGTTACCATAGGTTACTGCCCATGGGAAATTGAAATGTATATTAATCCAGAGAACTAACGGTATAATTAATAGGGGTGGCAAAATGTTAGGTTCCCCCCCCCGTCCCAGTGATTACAATCGCTTACTGGTGCTCCTGTTCACTACAAACTGCACAAGCCTGGGGTATTTCTGTAGAAGTCCATTATTGCTATCTTCTCTCATCGCTTCTTGTCTCCTCTTTGTTCCAGACCGGACAGTCGCACGTACAGTGTCCAAATGCCCAGCTCTCTGTAAATGTCACTTATAAGCTCTTGCACTTACACAAGTTCTTTCAAGCTATGCCCCTTTACCCTATGGTATGGTCCGGGTGTGCTATTAATGAATAAATCTCCATGATCCTTTCTGCCCAGCTGAATATTTAGGCTTTCCAAATATGTGAGACTACATTGAGGACACCTACAGATTAGTCACATACACAGGGTTAAGCTTGTAATGTGGATAATAGGAAGACAGAAATGGAAAGCGGGGCTCACCCCGCAGCCTGCAGCGCACAGCAAGTAATCATTAGTTCCTCATGTAAAATGATTTGCACGTTAGCTTCAGCGAGCCGCGCCAGCCTCTCACGCCCACTACCAAGAGTCATATTGGCAGATCTGCACATTGGCATTTCACTATCCATTTCTCCCTAATTAGCCCTATTATTGGAGCCTCTTAACATTCTGTTTATTATTAATCACCTTTTTTTTTATTTAAGCGGATGAGTGTATAATATTACATGAATGAGTCAGAGATAAAGCTGGGGACAGATTTTCACACTCCATAAGGACGCTGTTTCACTGGCTTCCTACATAGGGTTGCTTGTTCTAAATCAGTAATTTGCAGCAGAACAACAGGTTGGGTGCAAGGAATCTGTATCTCTGGTGTTAAAAGGGAAGTTTAGGGTAAATCTCCTTCCATACATTCATAAATATAATATAATCCAAAATGAGGAGGAATCTGTTTTAGCCTCCATTGGTGCACATTTATCCCTCTGAATATTCTTACATGGAACACATTCTGTTTTCACCTTTGGCTTTATTAAAACCTCACTTTCTACCACAATTTGTTTTCTCCATTGTTCCTATTTATATAAGAACTTTTGCATCTTCTTTGACAAAAATATGACTATATATATATTAGGGATTCGAATACTGAACCGAATCCTGCTTAACATGTGCTAATTAGGATTTGGAAGGGATAAATGTTGGAGTGTGGCGAAAAATCTTCAACATCCATGTTTACGTGACAAAAAGTCACGTACTTTTTAGGATTCGGATTCGGTTCGCCCAGGACCGTGGATTCGGCCGAATCCTGCCGAATACCAAACCGAAGTTAACAGCACCCTCTGGTGACCAAATTTCCATGGGGAAAATGATGGAACACCTAAAATGTCTTAGTAAAGGGGGATAAAGAATATTTTACAGCGTTATGGGTGGTTTCCATATAATATTGAAAAACTCTGCTGTTGGGAGTGTTGTAGCACAGTAGGGTGCAAGTAGTGCCATGGTTTAGCAAACAGATGCCCCAAGCTTTCAGTGTATGCAATAGGATCTGTTACAGATCTGTGGTTTGTTGTGATGCTTATATCTCTCTGGGGTACTTCAGTACAGGGCACTTATTACAATTAAGCTTTCTGTAAGCAGCTGCCTTAATTATGTTTCCCTTAATGATAAAGGGCATCTTAATCTTCATTAAAAAATCATCTAATTATATCTTGTCTAATATGTGTAGATGGCGTGCTGACTGAAGCCAGGGATTTAATGTGCAGAAGTATTGGGGAGTCACCTTCATTTGTGGCAGCCTGGGGCAAATCGGATTTTGCAGGGACCCCCTTATTTATAAAGTAAAACTGTAGTATTTCAACAAAACGGAGGTTTAAGAACTCTGTGCTACAGTCAGAATCTTTTGCCAGTATAACTGCTGCCTCCACTGTTTCCCTAACTACTTCTCCCTGGGGCCCAGTACAGTCACCCCTTCCCAGCATAACCCACTTATCCAGCCCTTATCCACCTCATTATGAGCTCCACATTCCATTTCAGTAATGTTTTATGATTTTTATTGCTGGAAAGCAAAGGCAAGGTCAGATGAATTACTAGATGCTTCTCTCTGCCAATGAAAGGACTTGTACATACACTGAAACTTATTCAGGAATACAGTTTTGCATTTACAGGTGTAGGACCTGTTATCCATGATTTTGGAGTGCTGTGCTACTGCGGGCAGGCAGCAGGTGTGGGAATGCAATGGGATTTTACAGGCTTATTTCTTGCTATATCATACAGTCCCATACAATGGGAATGATTGCAAAAATAAGCCCTAAGATCTGTGTGCATTCATATCATTTTCTCTTTTGTTACACATGGATGTAAGCAATCAGTATTGGTTTTTCTCAGTAACAACATATTTTTCATATATTCAATGTTCTGACAAATCCTTGCAGTCCATTTATCAACTCCCTGTAATAAACCCGTGCATCAGTTTACCTATGGCACATGGCGGTAACTTTGATTGGAACATAGGGATGCTTGATACTTTAATTCCACCAGATCACTTGATTTATTGCTCAGCCCGACCTCCCCCCTCATTCATCTCTTCCATGAGGTTATGCTGCTCACATGTATATACTGCGTCCCTTCTGTGGAATCAGCCTCTGCAGCATTACCCTGCCTTGCTCTGTGCCTTCCAACATGTATATCCTTCTGTGCTGCCCGGGAATGGAGTTCAGCCGATAGCAGCCAAGGAAAAGCAATTAGCTGTATGTTGAGGAACTCAGCCTTAAAACAGTTTGTGTAAATGGGATAGGAACTTTAGTAATTGGCTCCTTTATGCTCTGGATCCCTTGCATTTGTTAAACTGTTCTGCCTAACCTGCCTCTAACCTGCCTTTTCTACTTTATTCCCTCATGCTATCCTGGATACAGGGAGAGGTAAATTATTTCATTCTTTCTTGCATGAATTCTCTGTATATATTCCTATAAAACTGTACAGTTACATTTTACTTGTGCCTTGGGCATCAGGGCTTCTCCGAATGATGGTAACCATAAACTGCCTTTGATTTCAAACTGGGGTATGCACACCGAATAGGTTATAGAATCCCAAATCTGTAATCAGAATATCAAGAACCTCTCTTGTTTATCTCTACTTTTATACGTAAGCTAAACACACAAAAGGTACAGTTAAAACTCACTGTAGCCCCAAAAGGGCATCGTAGTTGTAAGCATTTTATATATATATATATCCAATTACAAATTCTGGAAATAAAATATTATGCCTGCTATATTTCATGTCTGCGAACAGAAGTGCATTTTTACCCACCAGGCAGGGAATAAGCATATTTTCTCTGTATATACTGGGCTTGTAATAAACATTGCTGCCTCTTTAATGGTTGTTCTAAAATACAAGGTGTAGACCATAACAACCTGATCTGGATCTGCCCACCTGCGTTGGGTTCCCTGTGCTCTTGCTGCCCAAGGAGGAAGCCAACCTGAAAAGTCACACTACTCTGGGGATATAGAAATTACATTTTCCATTTTACTGATGCCCAAACAGGGTGCCCATGGATTGCCTGCACAGTCAGGGAACTAGGAATTTTCTGCCTGAAACCTGACACTGTGCTAAGATGTGTATTATTTAATTGGGTTATTAATTTTACACCAATTAGAAAAATTTCTACACCAAAAAAGGCGTCAGTGCTTTAAATCTGAATAAACGTTGCAAAGTCTGTTGAAGTTAATGTGAAAAATACACTTGAATGTAGAAAACTTGCATAGAAACAAGAATAAAGGGCATCACTCACGCTACCCTGCTTGAATATGAATTTGCCCCAGCAATGTAAAGCAATTTGTGATTCTCCTCTACATTTCACTCCTCACAATAATGCTCCAAATTATATGGGTGATAGAAATAATTGTGAGTATAAATGTTGTATATGTTGTATATGTTGTGTATTGTGTGATGGTATCAGACATTTAATAGATATTGTAGAGGCTTTGGGCCAATGAAGTTTGGTTTGGAATACAAATAATTTTGTTCAGAATTATGGGCTACTTCAGACTAAAGATTTTTAGCTTGCTTTAAAGCTGTGATCAAACATAGCAAGACATGTGGTTTTTATCATTCTTCATTGGGCCTGGGCTGGGTATAATTGTGTCTGTAAGTGAAGTAGCTAGTGGGATTGGTAAGTCAGGGAAGAGGCAAACCATATGCTGTCAGTAGTGGTAGGGGTGTTACAGTCAGAGTTATAACACTTAAAACTATGACTGGATCCTCTGGGGCCCCACTCAAACATTTCATGTACCCTTAGTATATTGGGAAAAGGGACTGAACTGAATTTGTGCCATACCAACTGCTTTACCAGTAGGACCATGGAATTTATGATGTAAGTGAAGTGTTGGCCCAGTACTGAACATATTCTGTACTGGAGCCTGGGAGGCAGTAGTTCTGCTACTAGTAGCCACACTGGCTGTACAGTGTTAATGTTGCCCTTATATCAGGGGTATATGTTTTCCATGAAACAAGTTCAAAGTAAGTTGGACAGGATACCTAAGCTCCTGTGCATGTGACCAGAGTCGGACTGGCCCACCAGAATACCAGGAAAACTCCCGGTGGGCCTAGGTGTCAGTGGATTCAACTGCTCATCCAACCATTTTCCTTGTATACCTATACCACGGTCATTCCCCATTTCTATATGAGAACAAATGGTAGTATATAATGGGACACTATTAAGAGAATAAAAAAGTGAGTGAAGAAAGAAGGAAAAATCATTTGGAATTTGGGCCTGAGGCCTCAGGTTTTCTGGTGGTCCCCTGGCACCCATTTCAACACTTGTTTTAAAGGAACAGTAACACCAAAAAATTCAAGTGTATAAAAGAAATTCCAATGTAATGTCCTGCTGCCTTGCATTGGTACAACTGGTGTGTTTGCCTCAGAAACACTACTTTAATTTATAAAAAGAATGCAGCTGTGTAGCCATGGGGGCAGCCATTCAAAGGAGAAAAGGCACAGGCACTTAGCAGATAACAGATGAAACACTATTGTATTCTACAGAGCTTATCTGTTATCTGCTATGTAACCTGTGCCCTTTCTCCTTTTTTCCAGCTTGAATGGCTGCCCCCATGGCTACACAGCAGCTTATTATATATAAATTATAGTAGAGTTACTGTAGCAAACACAGAACTTTTACCAGTGCAGGGCAACAGTACATTATATTTCATTTACTTTAAAACTCTTTAATTTTTTGGTGTTAATGTTCCTTTAAAGAAGGTTGGATATCCTAGTGTATGTGGGTGATAATAAGATATGGGGTTGCTAGACTCCACTGTCTCTACAGGTCGCAGAATGGCCCATACCACCTCTGACCATAAGCTTCTAAAAGTGCAGCTGCTTATATTGTTGCTCATGGATTGTACTGATTGCTCATGGATAAAGTATGTTTTATAATAATATTATTTTTGCCCCAACGTACAACGAACATTGGTTTTTTACTGCATTGATTTCATTTGCAGTGGGGGAGATGGTCACAGTTACACAGGGGTTAATCTTGCCTTTGATTGTCAGCATTGTCAGAGTGTAGGGTGTGATGATGATTTGATGATTGACAGGACATTTAGTAATTAAGTAACAGCAATTAAAGAGCATTGTGGTGTCTGGACAATGGCATGCAGATTAGTAAGGACACTGTAAGGACAGCTCGGGGGCTGTAGCAACTCAGCACAGTGGAACCCCAAAATACCCCCAAGTATGTGCCTTTATATGCTGAAAATGTAATAACAAATGCTGAAAGGGGATAATGTATTGAGAAATAAAACATAATCCTAAGCAACATTCCAATAATTTACATGGTTTTAAAGTTATTTGTGAAAGTAATTGCAGTAGTATCTGTATGTTTATATCCTCTTAACTCTTCCATATGTTCCCTGAATGGACCAAGTGGGGGACTGACTTATGTTACTTTATTTTAAGGGCCAGAGAACAAAAAGGAAAGAAAAATATACTGCTTTCAACTGAAATTTTGTTTATACATCACTTTAAAACCACTGCAAAGGTGTTTTTTGTTTATATTGGAAAGTTGCTTATAATAATATTCCTTTTTATTATGCACAAACAGTTTTGGCTGGAGATCCTCTTGAATGCTGATAAGAGGCAGAAGGGATATAGCAAATGGATATATATAGAAGGATATAGCAAATGGATATATATAGAAGGGATATAGCAAATGGATATATATAGAAGGGATATAGCAAATGGATATATATAGAAGGGATATAGCAAATGGATATATATAGAAGGGATATAGCAAATGGATATATATAGAAGGGATATAGCAAATGGATATATATAGAAGGGATATAGCAAATGGATATATATAGAAGGGATATAGCAAATGGATATATATAGAAGGGATATAGCAAATGGATATATATAGAAGGGATATAGCAAATGCCATTAAAACAATAACCAGTAGTGTGCTTGGGAATTGGGTAAAAAAGATATAGAACTCGCAACTGTTGCTAAGCAGCTTCTTGATGAATTAAAACGATCATGGGAAAGATTGTTGGTCAATAGGTCAATACCAAAGACTTTTCTTTCTATTTGTTCATTCAGGATGTTTATCTATCTGCCAGCCAATGAGAGACACCCAGGAGGATTTTGTAGATCTTTAATCTAGACATGCCAGTGAGTTCGTCCTGCCCTCTTGGAAGGTTGTGTTACATCTTAACAGAGCTATTAGCTGATAGACCCCACAAGGGGCTGCCGTGAAAATCAATGAATGCAGCAATGATTATTCTGAGACTCACTTTTCCTTAGGCAGAGATAAGCCGAATGTAGCAAAGCCATTAATATTCAGTAGCTGGTGTTATACGGAAGCCCTTAGTGGGAAACATAATGTCCCAATTAGCACTGTGACTTTCATGGCAGAGGTTTTGTTTCTCTGTCATATGTTCTTCTGCATAGCATATATATATTTATATATAGCCCAGACACTGGAACACCTCCAAGTTCAGCGTCTCTCTGTCAGCAGGACCCTTCATTCTCTTAGTCTCAACCTCAGGTTTTACAGGCCCCCTGGCTTTCACTCAGTTTTAGTCTCAGGCACTGTAGGCTCCTTGGCTCTATCTCAGTCTCAGGCACTGTAGGCTCCTTGGCTCTATCTCAGTCTCAGGCACTGTAGGCTCCTTGGCTCTATCTCAGTCTCAGGCTCTGTAGGCTCCTTGGCCCTATCTCAGTCTCATGCACTGTAGGCTCCTTGGCCCTATCTCAGTCTCATGCACTGTAGGCTCCTTGGCCCTATCTCAGTCTCAGGCACTGTAGGCTCCTTGGCCCTATCTCAGTCTCAGGCACTGTAGGCTCCTTGGCCCTATCTCAGTCTCATGCACTGTAGGCTCCTTGGCCCTATCTCAGTCTCAGGCACTGTAGGCTCCTTGGCCCTATCTCAGTCTCATGCACTGTAGGCTCCTTGGCCCTATCTCAGTCTCATGCACTGTAGGCTCCTTGGCCCTATCTCAGTCTCATGCACTGTAGGCTCCTTGGCCCTATCTCAGTCTCAGGCACTGTAGGCTCCTTGGCCCTATCTCAGTCTCAGGCACTGTAGGCTCCTTGGCTCTATCTCAGTCTCAGGCACTGTAGGCTCCTTGGCCCTATCTCAGTCTCATGCACTGTAGGCTCCTGGGCCCTATCTCAGTCTCAGGCACTGTAGGCTCCTTGGCTCTATCTCAGTCTCATGCACTGTAGGCTCCTTGGCCCTATCTCAGTCTCATGCACTGTAGGCTCCTTGGCCCTATCTCAGTCTCAGGCACTGTAGGCTCCTTGGCTCTATCTCAGTCTCAGGCACTGTAGGCTCTTTGGCTCTATCTCAGTCTCAGGCACTGTAGGCTCCTTGGCTCTATCTCAGTCTCAGGCACTGTAGGCTCCTTGACTTCTGCCCACCCCAAGTTCCAGCCCTGCTGCCAGATATGAGAGCATGCCCCTTTTACCTGTTTGCATACCTGTGCAGCACACATAATGCACATTTTCAAGCAGCAGTCACAGTATGTACAGCACAGAATATGGGGGGGGGAAACACTTATATTCCCCACTAAATACTGTGTACTGTGCATGGCTTCTGCATTAGAAACTAGTGTCATTGAAAGCACAAAGACCAAGTAGCGAATATCACCCATATAGTTATGCCTGGCATGTAAGGGGCAGAATGCAGGCAGTGTATGGTCATGAACCCCTGTTTACTGGCATGATATTCCTGCAGTTGCAGGGTTCAGCAAGAGCCATGTATTTCAGTCAAGTGTAAAGTACAGGGTTCATTTGTTCCTGTGAGCTCTGCACCTTGCACAAGATGCATTTACAAAGGCACAATGGGCATAAAGATGGTGAGTACAGTCGGAGTGCAAGCACCAATTAAATAATGGATTACCAGGAGCAATTTTGCACCCTATAATCAGGAACATAACTGTATCTGCCTGTGTTCCCCAGAAACAATAATATTTGGGGGCATCCTAGGTTGTATGAATATATGCCTTAACGCCCCCCCATACCAGACAGGTGGGATCTGCCCCCCCTATAGTTATACATAGTTATATAGCCTACTTACCAATAACATGTTTAATTGATTAAACTGTGCTCCATGGATAAAGGTGAAAGGATAAAGGGTAAATAGATAGGTGTTGTTGGCAGCAGCAAGGTATGTAGTCACATAATCCCAGCCCAGCGGCACTCACATCCCCATTTAGTGCAATGTGTTTGTAGTGACCCCAGCGAGCCGCAAGGTTTGGCACTGTAATCAAGCTATTATGGCTGCCGAGTGCTCCTGTGGAAAGGTCAAGGTGAAAGCGTGTTGATGCTGACATGCTGCTCACTGGCCCCTCCGTGATTTCCTGGAAAGGACAGATATGTTCAGGAGCCCCTCGGGAGCCCCATCGATTGAAGCAAATTCTCAATTAACATTCCTAGACAGCCAAGTCACAGTGCAATTTGTTAGAGAACGGTGCTTTTGCCCTTGGATAATTTATTTTTAGGAGGGCTGTAATGTCTGCAAGACTGATAGGCACATTACTTACCCTTTACAGCTTTCTAATAAAGCACAGTGTAAACAAAGGTAGTGTTAGGCATTCCCATCACAATTCTCCTGTTCTCACAATGACCAATGGCACATTAAGGAGCCTTATTCTTCCCAGCGCTCTGGCTACAAAGATTAACATAATGTTAAAGCGCACTGAGGCATCTTACAGCTCTTTATAAGAGATTTCTAGGCATTGTGACATTGCCATGTACTGCACACCATTACTGCCCATTTATCAGTGAATACTAAATAGCTTCTGTTATACCCAAGGATGTAATCGGACAGAAGCTTGTACTTGTACAACAGTTTTGACTAGAGCTATCCTTAATTAGCCATGCTTTCTGCTGGATCACATAGTTGGGGGGCAGGATTATTATAAAAGAATGATCTCTTATGGTATATTGAGATCTGCTGGGGGTTAGAAAAATCTTTTAGAGGACCACATCTGGCCCACCCTTCTCCAGTATATAAAATAAGAAATCAAGCCCTTGCTGAGCAGTGGCTATCCAGTGACCAGGGATGTGGCCATATCAGTTCTGACCGACAGCAATGGGAATTGTCACAAGTAGCAGTCATGCCCTGAATATGCTCTGGCTAGATCTAAGCATTGTGTATGAGTGGGGGGCCCCCGGCATGGCCTCTAGCAGAATGCTGTGCCTGCCCCAATCCTCACCAAGTATGAAATATAGATCAGGCACAGAGTGCATTTGCTCTTGTCTTCCACATAACACAGAGCTGGATTTCCAGCCGCTCGCAGTGTTTATGAGCACAGCGCTGCACCCCTTGCATTTCAATGAAGGCACTGGATTTCCAATTAAGCTGCATGTGGAGATTTATTACACCCGAGTTCTGCTCATTTGCAATGCACAATTCAGGGTGCCATATTTTATATGCTTCCTTGCTGGCAAATACACAATTACAGTTTGCAATGACTAACACCCGAAATATATGCATCTCTGAGCAGCTCACGTCTTTATCACTGGTGCCAGGCAGCCATAGTGGCGTTTTATCATCAGGGTAATAAATGTACACTGTTAGCTTGTACAGAGAGTAAAAGTAAAAGCTTTGGGTATAGGCTTAGTGCTACCCCTAATCCTGGGAATGGGACGTCTGTGTCTGAATTGCATGGGACTGGGCAGACTTATTGGGCCAGCGTGCTACCTGCTGTTATAAAGTTCACCTCTTACAACCAGTTCTTAATGTCTCTTTTTGGCCTTAGTTTCTGAAATAGTTTTCAGTATGTGGACTTAATGGGGCACTGTTCCTCTTATTAATTACTATGTGTGTATATACAGTATATATATATATATATATATATATAATGTTTATCTGTTATTTATGAGTTCTACAAGCTAACTTTTCTCCAAGCAGCAGCCTGAGTGAGCAGTTTGCTCTGTACTACTGACACACAGCGTGGGTGGGCTGTTGTTAGGCTGAGGAAGCATGCTCATAAACCATTTATTACATTTTTATCTGTGAAAAAGTATTATTAAGCATTTACTTCAGTTCCACTATAGCAGTGATCCCCAACCAGTGGCTCGGGGGCAACAGGTTGGTCCCCAACCCCTTGGATGTTGCTCCCAGTGGCCTCAAGCAGGTGCTTATTTTTTAATTCCTGACTTGGGGCAAGTTTTGGTTGAATAAAAAAGTGGTGTAATGCCAAACAGAGCATTCTATATGCTGCCAGTCCACATATGAGCTACCAAATAGCTCTTCTTTGGCATCCATGGAACTTTATTCATACTTGTGTTGCTCCCAAACTCTTTTTAAATTTGAATGTAGCTTACCAGTAAAAAACATTGGGGACCACCCACTCTATAGTTACACCACTGAATGTCAGTTCCTCTTTATATATTTAAACTCCTCATTTTTTTCTGCACAGGGACTTTGCTTATGTTGCAAGAGACAAGGATACAAGAATATTAAAATGTCACGTGTTCCGATGTGACACACCAGCTAAGGCAATTGCTACAAGTCTTCACGAAATCTGTTCTAAGGTAAGAGGGAAGCAAAGATGAAGGGGACGGGTCATTATTTTGCCTGTAATGCTGGGTGGATATATTGCAGGGCATGCTAGCTTTTGACTATACCCAGGTTGGTTTTATGGGATTTTTTTTTCTTGACCCCTGTTTGTGTTAGGATATTCAGTATACGTATCGCAAGTGATTGAGTTGCAAAATATCCTTTCTAAACCGAGAGGCCTGAATCTTCTTCCTGGGCCCTTGGTCTGGCTAATCTAGTCCTGTCTTATTTATAAAATACTAGCTACGTAAACATAATTTTTATTTTTAACATAGGTTGCTATTAATTAATTCATTCATTGTACATCTGCTGATGCATAGATTTATACATACTTTAGGGACACATTATAAGCTGCACATTTAACATGCTGCTGCATTGCATTTATGGAGATCTAAGCTAGCCAGTTGTATTCATTTTTTCATAAGATTAGTCAATATCCCATTGTAAAGCTGTCTGTACATTATAAGATCCACTTGTCTATAATATACCTCCTAAGGTGGACATTATCAGGCTGGTCTAGGGCCACACTATTACATCACAACAGCTGCTATACAGTTGGTCAGGACAAGGACTATCTATAAGCTGATGCGGTCCTTGATCTGTCGGCAAAATCAAACCTGCCCAGTAGTGATTGTGCCAAAATTTTTGGGCAGGTATTCATCATTTATGCCTGTTGGAGGGTCCCATACATGTGCAGGTAAGCTGCCAAATGAGTGTGAAAGGCCAGAATCAGCCTTAAATAATAAACCCATTGTCCAATTGCACCACAGTGACTGGCCAAAAAAGCAAAACTGGGCAAAGCAAGGATGGCATTCACTGCATGCACATGTCTCTGGCCAACTTGGGACTGGCACACCCATATTATGTGCACATTTCCCATTTGTGTGTACAGCGTACAAATACCCAACCAAATGGCCCATGGGCTGAGCCATTACATTTGCACAAAGTCAGCCCAGGTGTGGCCAGATTTAGATAGACCACGGAGATCTTTCTTTTGTACATTTGTCTCATTGTGTCTCACTGGGATTCTATGATGTATTTATTTTCAGTTGCATTCATGTATCTCTTTATTTGTGCATAATTTATGTCCCCGCCCTACTAAGAAACTGCATCTTTGTCGGGAGAAGGTTAAAAATAATGGTGGAATTTTTTTGTGCTTGTGAATTCATGCATGAAATGGTTTAAAATGCTGGCCCTTCAGCCATGTCCTGATCAATATGCAATTGCCTTTTCAAACAGATTATGGCAGAGAGGAAAAATGCCAAAGCTACGGCTTGCAGCTCTATGCAGGAGAGGCCCCACGCCAGCCTAGATGTCCCGTTGCAAGGTGAGGCCGGAAGGCTTGCTGCCAGTAGTAGCAGAATGTGTTATATATGCCATTGGCCAGTGTAGAACAATGTGCATTCACTAACAGGATCTACTATGGTTTTACTCTCAATCAATTCTTAAACTATGCAGTGAATAATTATAGGTATCCACTGACCTCCCCAGCCCTAAGGCAAATAGTATATTGTTCACTGTTACCCATAAATGGGGAGAAGTTATGTGCCCTGTAGAATCTCTTACCAATCTAAATGAGAAGTGGTCTCTTCTTCTGAGCTCTTTAATTTCATCCAGCCTTGTCTCTGGGGGTCAGATGTCTCAAAGAAATTAGATTACAGGTTTAGAAAGGTAAAAAGGTTGGTCTGCTTTAATCAATATACATTAGCTAAAATCATTGGTGTGCAGAACACTTAAAACTGCAGTTCAGTCCAGTCACACATTAAAACCTGCAGCTGCTGAGGTGTCAGATTCTGAAAACATAAAAGAAAGCTGGATACAATGAGAGTACCACATACATGTCCAGCTAATAATAAAGCCAATAATAAAATGGGCCTGAATTAGGCTACTAAAGGTGGCCATACACGAGGCGATTTCGCTCGTTGTGCGAGGAACGATTATATCGACAAACGATCGTATGGCGATCGAGTTCCCATACGATATGCCATCCACGGGCAACGATAATTCGGGAAAGATTTTGTCGCATCATTATCGTAAAATACCTACGATCGTACATCTACATACGATCGATGTCGTTGACTTCCGCTGCTGGCAATTGTGACATGCGCAGAGAACAATCGTTGAAAGACAAATGTCTGACACTCACACCAACTGGCAGATTTTATCGTTAAACGACCAAAATTTTTAAACCTGGCCGATCGATTTTGGGGACGATAATGTCGGCTCGTTTAGTGGGCCGACGATCGTTCGTACACCACCAACTATACGATAACTTAACGATAGCATCGGATCGTTCGGGAATCGGTCGTTTGTAAGTAAAAAATCGGTCCGTGTATGGCCACCTTAACAGCCTTGTGGTCAGATCCAGCTCACAAGTAGGTGTCAGTGTGACTTTATAGATCCAGTTTAGACCATTTACTTGAAGTCTGATCACGTTCTCTAGGTGGAGCCATACATGGTGTTTAATGGCATCAATACAATCCAGCTGACTCCATGATGGTTTCCATATTCCTATAGGCTGCATAGACCACAAATCATTTTTACTTTTCTAGACCTCTCCATCCTTCTACCCTTCTACTTTTACCTTTTGTTCTCCCAGTTGCTATTACTATGAGTCAGTTTAGCTCATTTCCATTTCCATACAGTAGTCTCATAACAGCAAATATTTTTTCTCCATCCTTGCGCACAAGAATCTGACTGTGTATGGTATATGATGCCTGTATCTCCTCGGATAGAAGCTACACATACTTTTATTTTTTTTTTCCGTTATCCCTTTCTAATCCCAGTTTTTTTCTTCCCAAGCAGTAGAATTTCCAACACCAAAGACAGAACTTGTGCAGAAGTTTCATGTTCAGTATATGGGAATGACGGCAGTCTCTAAACCTATTGGTAAGTTACTGTATACATGTAAGCACCATTTAAAGGAAAATTATCTGTAAGAGTTTCTCTCTGTGCAGCAGTGATCTCAATGCCCCATGTGCCTTCAGAGCAGGCTCCTACAGTGTATATAGGGTCATGGCCTGTTCATTTGCTGTGTATTTTATTTCTTATACAGAATACTTCTTAGGCAGCTTTAGCAAAGCAATACAGAGGAATTTCTAATCATAGTTACATTGGGTTAAAAAAAGACCAATGTCTGTCAAGTTCAACCCCTTCCAAGCAAACTCCAGTGCGCACACACAGACCCACACTGATCTATACACTCACATACAGACCCACACTGACCTATTTATACACTCACATACAGACCCACACTGACCTATCTATCCACTCACATACAGACCCATACTGACATATCTATCCACTCACATACAGACCCATACTGACCTATCTATCCACTCACATACAGACCCATACTGACCTATCTATCCACTCACATACAGACCCATACTGACCTATCTATACACTCACATACAGACCCATACTGACCTATCTATACACTCACATACAGACCCATACTGACCTATCTATACACTCACATACAGACCCACACTGACCTATCTATACACTCACATACAGACCCATACTGACCTATCTATCCACTCACATACAGACCCACACTGACCTATTTATCCACTCACATACAGACCCATACTGACCTATCTATCCACTCACATACAGACCCATACTGACCTATCTATCCACTCACATACAGACCCACACTGACCTATCTATCCACTCACATACAGACCCACACTGACCTATCTATACACTCACATACAGACCCACACTGACCTATCTATACACTCACATACAGACCCAGACTGACCTATCTATACACTCACATACAGACCCATACTGACCTATCTATACACTCACATACAGACCCATACTGACCTATCTATCCACTCACATACAGACCCATACTGACCTATCTATCCACTCACATACAGACCCATACTGACCTATCTATCCACTCACATACAGACCCATACTGACCTATCTATCCACTCACATACAGACCCATACTGACCTATCTATCCACTCACATACAGACCCATACTGACCTATCTATCCACTCACATACAGACCCATACTGACCAATCTATACACTCACATACAGACCCATACTGACCTATCTATCCACTCACATACAGACCCATACTGACCTATCTATACACTCACATACAGACCCATACTGACCTATCTATCCACTCACATACAGACCCATACTGACCTATCTATCCACTCACATACAGACCCATACTGACCTATCTATACACTCACATACAGACCCATACTGACCTATCTATCCACTCACATACAGACCCATACTGACCTATCTATCCACTCACATACAGACCCATACTGACCTATCTATACACTCACATACAGACCCATACTGACCTATCTATACACTCACATACAGACCCATACTGACCTATCTATACACTCACATACAGACCCATACTGACCTATCTATACACTCACACACAGACCCACACTGACCTATATATACACTCACATATATAAACCATATATACCAATGTCAATATCAGAATAAGGATAACGTGATCATGTTTGTACTGTTCATTTTCTATTAGGTATTGATATCCTGAATGAAGCCATTGAAAGTCTTTTGAACCCATCAGTCAAGGAAAGCTGGACTCCAGTTATCATGAATGTAGCTGATGCAACAGTGACAGTGATAAAAGAGAAGGTGAGGCTCCATTAGATGCCAGTCTGCAATGCAATACCCTTCCCATAGGACAGTACCAGGTGTTGTCTCTGCAGGCTATCTGGAAATTTTGCACAACAATAGAACGTTAGTTGCCCAATTATTATTAACTGCTTGCACAGCCCCACTTGGGACTCAACATGATGGATTGCAAGTTGGGTGCTTTACTCATTACAAACATTATTGTCTGGCAAGGTTTGCGGATGAGCCAAAAAGTTGGTTCTCATTTCATGTATTATGTACCCTATGGGGGTAGACACATAATGAAATGTTAGCCTCAAAGAGTTAGGTTAGATGACAGATCCCAGCAGACTCACATGCAGTCATCAAAGGTGATGTTATATTGACTGTTATGGTTTGGTCATTTCATTGGCTGAAGTGGTACCGCTTAATGTAGATCATGGAAGAATAAATGACCTGAAGGTTGAATATTAGAGAGAGCCGTCAGTGCACACTAAGCATGGCAGTAAAGGATAATAAATTCAAATTCAGGAGAAAATAGATACATATATCTATAGCTATCACAGCTTAACTAGACAGGCAGCCAGCATGTTTCAATGGCTCTCTTTGGGTGATAACAAACTACATGATAAATGAGTTATCTGGCATAGCATGTCAGTCAGTAAGGGCCACAGTTTGTAACACTTTCTCTAGACAAGACAGAACTAGACCAATAAATCAGGTCTTGCATTCCAATGACTTTTTGTATGTGAATTTAATGAAAACTGCCATGTGCAAATTATCATATATTAGATTTTTCTATTCACAACATTTTGTAGACTGAAGCTCCATGAAAGTTGCCTTTACCTTTAAGCCCTAAATATGAAAATGATACATGAATACATTACACTGCATGCCCTTTCTGGCTCCAGCTATCAGTCCTGGTTCAGTAAACCTCAATGTTCAATGAAATACATCATCTAGAACGTATCTGCTGATCTGTAAACAGGCAACGTTCTGCTTGCCTCCCTTTCGTGGGTGCCACTTTTGTTGATAGTAATTAGATTCACTCCAGCACTTTGTCTTTGAAGGCCAATCATGTGGTGCAATTTAGGTAGCTGCATTTTGTAGAAGACAAAAGGTTGCCTATTCCTGGGTTGGTGTACGTATATATATATATCCAGTCCATAGAAAGCACTCACTGCATGAGTATCTATAAAGCAAGTCCTTTATTCAGGCACAATATCTATGTGTTCCAATCCGACCCTGATCCCAGATGACGATCCCATTGGGATCGAAACGCATAGATATTGTGCCTGAATAAAGGACTTGCTTTATAGATTCTCATGCCGTGAGTGCTTTCTATGGACTGGATGTCATTTGTGGGTTAGCACCTGGCCGTTGCTTTTGGACTAGCAAGTGCCAATGTTGGGAAACTATATATATATATATATTTTTTTTTTTTTTTTAATTTTTTTATTTATTTATTTTTTGATATATAACCCATAGCAACTAATCAGCAGTTGGTATTTATTGTTGTACATATACAAACTTTGCAACTTTACTACATTAGCCCTTAGTTGTGCTGGTCTGACCTTTATATGTATCATAAATAAATAGAAAGCTGAGATTTTCTGTGCCACACTCAAGATCATTAATAAAATATTAGCAATTTCAGCATTGGGCGCCCATTTATCATAGCAGTAAATCAATTTCCCTGCCTATAACATGTCCCCGTGATGATAAATGTCACCAAACACATTGATATTTTAGATGGAACTCTGTTGAAAAGTGAAAATATTCAGCCTCAGTTCTTTTCCCAGGTTGCTGCATTTGTTGGGCATGAACTTTTCCGTGTAATAGCATTGGGTCCTATGATTTCCTTATCAGAAATGCCCGACTCTTTAGTAATCCTTTACAGATGTTCCCTGCTACTCCTGATAAACTTGCTGCTCTATAATCCCATCGTTCACATTTCACTAGCTTTTGTATGATAAGGTTCAGCCTTTAGAGCAGCGCTGTACCAACCAACTGGGAGGCCTAGGAGAGGGAAATCATTTGAAATAAAGTACCCTTAGCTGTATGTCAGCTCTGTGTGAAAGGATATTATTTTCTATTATCTTCTGAAACCCCATATGTCATTATCAGTGGCCCATGTGTCAGCTTGATTTTGACTCGCAAATGATTTTATTTTTCCAACTATGGCACTTTCTCAGAAGTCCATCGTCAGTGAGAGGTAAGTGTATGTGCCATTAATAGCGATGGCATGGAATTCCCTTTTAAGGTGGCTAAAAAATTCCCCTCTACAGTCCAAACAGCTCTTGCTATTGAGTTACCTGTGGTTCTCTCTTTAATAGGATGAAGAGGTCATAGTGGAATGCAGAGTTCGCTTCCTGTCCTTTATGGGTGTTGGAAAGGACATTCATACGTTTGCCTTTATCATGGATACTGGGAGTCAGCATTTCGAGACACACGTGTTTTGGTGTGAGCCCAATGCAGGAAGCGTCTCCGAAGCCGTCCAGGCTGCATGCATGGTAATTGAACATAGGACTTCTTAACCTATGGGTTATCATAATCCCAAATAAAGAAGTAAATATCCTACCATAGTAGTTGTTGTTTCCTGGGGCATCAGAGTTACATACTTTCTGATTTATTTTTTATCATAGAGCACTAAGGGGTTATTTTGCAGTTACCCTAACTATCTCCCCTTTCCTCCTATTGTAATAAGGAGAAGTTGATTTAAATAGTTAATGAGTTCAGCATAAGCAAACCCCTCCCTTCCCCCCAGCTGCTGCCTGTGTCTCACAATACAGGTAAGGAGGAGTTAATTACTCAGGGATTTATCATAGGACTATTGAATTTAATACCTTCCCCTCCAGTGCTCTAAAGAACCAATAAGTTGGAAAATAAAAGTACTTTCATTATTGCCTTAATTATGTATGTATGTAATTATTAATTAAGTATTAATTAAATTATAATAAATACAATATAATTTAATATAATATAATTTTATAAATTATAAATTATAATGTAATTATTATTATTATTATTATTATTAATGTATTAAGTATTAATTAAAGGAAAACTATACCCCCAAACAATGTAGGTCTCTATAAAAATATAGGAAATACTTGGAAGAGGTTAGGCAGGCACTCCGAAACATCCAATAATGTAGAATTGAAGCTCAAATGTTTAAAGTAAAATCACAAGTATTTTATTGAAGAATACACATAAATGCTAAGCCTTACGCGTTTCGTGCCTATCTGGGCACTTAATCATAGGCTCTATGATGATTAATAATAATGTTCGGAGTGCCTGCCTAACTTCTTCCAAGTATATGGTTCCCCCATGCTGAGGGTCTGGGGCATGAGCACCCGGACCACATCTATACAAGGGTACGCTTTCTCTCTACCTCTAAGGGCTTAGATCTAGATATCTTTTTAAGAGGATTTGTATCTCTATAAAAATATATTGCATAAAAAAACTCATAGGGAAAACCCTGCTTCATCTAAATAAACCATGTTCATAAATATATACTTTTTTAGTAGTATGTGCTATTGGGTAATCCTAAATAGAAACTGCCATTTTAAGAATTAAGGCTGCCCCCTGGGATCATACAATTCATGGTGCACACAAACAAGCCAAGGCACACATACATGCTAGGACAGAGTTCTGCCTTTTGCTCCCACACTACTTCCTGTTACAGTTAGAGCTGCATCACTTCCTGTCAGCTGATCTCTGAGGGAGCACACAGCCCATCACTAAATGGCAGCTCAAGGAAAAGGATGTAAAAGGGCAATATTTACTGATATATATTCCAGTTTGGCGAGATTCTTTAGTAGGTCACTTAACATAATATAAATATATCTGTTGGTTAAGTATTCATTCTGGGGGTATAGTTTTCCTTTAACATAAAAAAAATCCATAGATATAACTTGTTTTTATATCGTCAAAATAATTTAAAATGCGGTTGTTGCATTCTAACCTCAATCTACTGCATGCAAACATTCCTAAAGCATAAATATTTCTTATTGAAAGCATTAGGCAAAATGTATATTGAGCGCAAGCCCTGTATATTAGACTTATTGGGTATATTACCCCTATAAAAGCACTAGCTATTTATGAGCACTACAGCTGCTGCAGCGGTCAATGGAGAAAGCCTTTTTTCTATCTACTCATTGGTATAAATGGACATATTGCGAGTAGGGAGCCAGAGTGCAGGCAGCAGGCAATACCCTGATTGTTATGTTTGTAGAGAAGAATAATTGCAAGATAAAGAATGATTATGAGATGTGCAGATCTTCACTCGAGACGAATGCAATTTGCCTGAATACTCTTGGGAAATGGTGCATAGTCGCAGGAGAGGCTCTCTGGAGGAGAGTTATGGGTAATGGTAAGGAGAGAGCAGATGATGTTTGGATGTGAGGGCTTGGCAAAGTAGGTCAGCTACAAGATTTTCACATTTATTCAAAGTAAAATGGGGCAATTCTGTAGAATAGCTAATGAGAAATAACTCATGAGCCAGTCATCCCACATGTCTACATGTTTACTTTAAAAGCACTAAAAGTATTTTAAAGGAACAGTAACACCAAAAAATGAAAGTGTATAAAAGTAATTACATTATAATGTGCTGTTGCCCTGCACTGGTACAACTGGTGTGTTTGCTACAGAAGGACTACTATAGTTTATATAAATAAGCTGCTGTGTAGCCATGGGGGCAGCCATTCAAAGGAGAAAAGGCACAGGTTACTTAGCAGATAACAGATAAACCCCCATTATATTCTACAGAGCGTATCTGTTATCTGCACCTTTTCTCCTTTTCTCCAGCCTGAATGACTGCCCCTGGGGCTACACAGCAGATCATTTATATAAACTACTGTAGTGTTTCTGAAACAAACACACAACTTTTAGTGCAGGGCAACACCACATTATATTTTAATTACTTTAAAACGTTTTAATTTTTGGTGTTACTGTTCCTTTAAGCCCTGAAGTCTCCCTGTTACCATAGCAGGGCCAAAGTTTACTAAATATGGCATCAGCATTTTATTCTGGGATAATTCTGCACGGTACAAACATGGATGGGCTCAAGTGATGACAACCTTTCTAGCATTCTCCGGTTTAATAGGTAGAGGTATGGGATCCATTATCTGGAAACCCATTATCCAAATAATAGAACAGTAGCTTGTACTTGATCCCAACTGAGCTAGAAATAGTGAAGACAAATCAGTCCTATTGGGTTTATTTAATGTTTAAACATTTTATTAGTAGATTTAAGGTATGAAGACCCCTTATACAGAAAACCCCAGGTCCCATACCTATACACTGACATTGCTCCATGTATGGGTTACTGCACCATTAACACTCTGTTCCTTTCGGCAGTTGCGGTACCAGAAGTGCCTGGTTGCCAGACCTCCCTCTCAGAAGGCACAGCCTCCACCTCCCCCGTCAGACTCTGTGACCCGGAGAGTTACAACTAGCGTAAAACGCGGGGTTTTGTCCCTTATTGACACTTTGAAACAGAAACGTCCCGTTGCTGACATGCCATAATTGCAAGCGAAGGGCTGAATTGTGAACACTCGAGTATAATATCGTCACTGGAATTACAGTAGCGCACTCAAGGACAGCACCGCAGTACGGCCATCTTTCTGCTGCTTTGTCTCCAGAGAACTTACCCTTTCCCAACGTTCGACGAGCATGTTCTTGTTCTCCGACACCATGGCGTACTGCAAAAAGAAGCATGAATTCAAATATATATCTACTCATAACTTTTCCTTTTCCCTGTCAGTGGTTGTCATTACATGCATTGGATAGTCTGTTTCAGATTGTAAATACGATGAACATTTCATGACGAGATGAGATTTTCTGCACTCTCCTAGTAGTGAATGCCACGGAGTACTTCCATGTTAAGGATTACTCGGCATCCCCCTAGTTCACTGCCTCATTTCATCGCTGAAAATGTAATAATTCATTGCTGTGATCATGTCCACAGTGGAGGTACTGTTACCTGATGGAAGGTGTTGCCAAAGTCACTCCCTGGAATCCCTCTAACCAGGACCCCATGGCACTTAATGATTTTCATACCCAAAGAATTTGATTTCTATGAATTGAGGGTTTCACCTTATAAGCAGCTTTCCGGGATGTTGTAGGCAGCGCTAATCTGAGCCAGTTTGCTCTTTCTCTATTGGGAGCTTTTGACCCGCTTCCCATTTCTAGTCTGTGTTTCTACAAATATGGTTGCCAAGTCTAGTAGCCCTTACAAACGGGAAGCTGATTGAATGTGTACAGTAGGGGAACCCCACAGCAACATTTAGCCCCCCCAAAACTTGGTGCAAAAAGATATGGCAGCTGGCACTAGGAGTTCCACAGCACTTTGCGTATTATTTATTGGCCTTCCATGCTGCTCAGGGCAGTGTAACCACAGAAGCTTCAGAGACACAGGGTCCCCTTATTGTTACAACCTTTAATTTGAGATCAGATGCTTATTTTCATAAATGATCTGTGTATTCATTTCAGTATGCCATTTGTACTGCTGTATGTTTGCTTGTGTCAGTGACCCTAGCAACCAGAAGTCTATCAAAATGAGAACTATTCCAAAAATATTAAATAAGGAAGATCCCCCAGAATTCTAAGGGTACCACTGCCTATGGCATATTAAAGGTGACATTCGTGTGCAAGGTTTTACCTTTAAATGTTTTATGCAAATCAGATTTACCTGGAGAAATAGGATATATATATTTAAATGTTCTAAAATACATGGAATGGTATTTAGTTAAAGAACTTGTTGCACCGTAGCTGTATGATTCCTATTTCCCATGGAGTAAAGGGCAAGTCTGTAGGAATACCCCAGTTTTAGACTGATACAAGTAGTTTATCTGTGCTGTACTTAGTTTAGCCCAAACACAACAGTCCTGGCTCAGCGGGTTTATGTACATAAGCACTCACATTATACTCGTTATTTTTTTAGATGCATAAAAATCTGAAGAGAATGAAACTAATATTATACTATGGCTAAATGCACACAGACATGTTGTCCTTGCCCAGGGCTGTACTAAGACCCAAGGCTGTGTAGTAAACGCTGCAGTCCTTTGTAGTTACAGAAATACAGCTCCAGCATTTAGAGAAAGCTGGGACATGTAGTTCAAGAACATCTGGAGGGCACAGTAGGTGCTAATAGGGGCATCCTGTTCTCTCGTACTTGTGGGCAAAATGCAAAGTTGCACAGTGAAGTTGGTGGCTGCTCAACATACTGTCAGAGGTTCCACACCCTATCAGAGGTTATTGTTCAGCTAGAACATTGATACCAAAAACTGATGTAGTACTGGGGAGTGGAGCTGGAGTTTACTTGTTTAAATTCCATGCAACCTTGTGACCACAAATCCACCAGAATTTCCTAAGGCAGAATCATGGTGCTCACAAGATTTGAGCCAGATGCTGCTGTTCCTGTTATAGACAGGAAGTGTTTGAGAGTTGTATGGTATGGAGCCATGAATGCCTGCAGGCAATAGACACGCATGTTGGTCACTACCAGAGGACATAAATGCCAGTGCGGGAAGGGGTACATTATCCCCTATATCAATAGGATACATGGTTGTGCTGAAATAGAAATTGAATAGATCTCATGCTACAGATGGTAAATATGCCCACACTGTCCTTCTGTTGATGCCACATAGGTCAGTAGCCCTATTGCTTTATTGCAAACTTTTGCTGGTTGTTAGTGCATTGTATGTGTACATTATACAGGGACTGGCAGAAACACTATGGCACTGGTAACAAAGGAAAGTATAACTGTCTTTCTATAGTGTGTTGGAAATCTGTAGGGAGAGGGACGTTTGGTGTGGCCTTAATACGAATACAGGCCCCCTAATGTCTGAGTTGGAGGAGGAAAGTCATAGTAATTCCCAAGGAACCACGTAGATTGTATGTCCAGCAACGCAATATCTCAGAGCATCCTGTGAGAAGTTGTGTGTGAATTTGATGCCTATGTATTTTTTGCAGTTATTCAGCATTCTGTCCTGTCTTATACATGAGGCCCCATTTGGTTACTGTAACTGCCCTTCTATTGCGAATGGTAATATAGTCCCACAAATTGTCACCAGAAACCCCTTATATAGTCTCTTATATAGTAGGCAGTAACTATAAAGTGGGACATTGGGAGTGATTGGCTGCTTGTGAGCAGTCTGGGCTTAGTCTTTATAAAAGGAATCTGGGAATCTGTAATAATTCCTGGATATCACCGGTATCTGCATTCAGTCAATCAATAATCCATACATTTTATAAGGGAGGGAAATGAATAGTTTTACCTTGTCAGGGGCTGTACCTGCTGAAAAGACTTTCTATGATTAATGGTCTCCCTTCCCCTGGCCCCCGTGTATTGGCCCCCGTGTATTGGCCCCTGTGTATTGGCCGCTCTTCACTGTTTGTGTTTGCAGCCAAGTGTCCTTGAAATGAGGGCAATACACTCACTGCTGTCTTCTACCCGATTCTACTGAGAGGAGACAGACTGGAGAGGGAAATGCTTTATACTCCCATTATCTTACATGGGAATGTTTAAATAGGGGATACTTATTGTTAATTAGTACTTTTCCATGTGTTCTTAATATATTGGTAATATGATGACTTTCATATTAGCCAAATGAAGCCATCAGTGGGACATGTCTGTGCCCATTCTGTCTGCCAGCTGGTACAAGAAACAATCACTCAGTCAGACAATTTGGCTTCTGATCTGAGAGGCTACAAGTCATATTAAGCTAGCTGGATCTTACTAGTCACTTATGGGAATGTCCAAATGGCTCCCCTAATGGGTTCAGTGGCCCTACATTAACTTAAGTGCCTCGTCCCAGACATATTGTCAGTTATTTCGGTCAGAATGTAAACACCACCAGAGTATTCAGCTTGTGACCGGCATGATGTAAACGCTGCCACTCTGAGCATTCCCCAGCTAAGCTGACAGACAATGAACAGACCCTAATACACCGTCCAGCCACAACTTCCAGTCCCCTCGTGTACGTGTCCTTAGTTATTAACCTAGAGCTGCTAACTACAGGCAGTATGGGGCCGATACCCAGAAGCCAGGCTAGAACTCATCCAACCGTGTGGCCACTTACTGGCACCCTGAAAAATCATGTCTCCATGTTGCATGGCCATTTACAGCTATTAGGGCTCACATTCCGCCATAGTCATCTGTGTTTGTTTTGGAAAGCGCTGCGGGAAAAATAGGGCCTATTGATCCCTTAATGACTTGTAATTACCCAAACACCAGTTGGACACAGCAGTTTAATTTGCAGAGTGTAGCCCCCAGTGATCGGTGATACTCTCCCTGCTCTGGTGCATCATGGGTATCACTATCAGTGTAGCAGGATGGGTCCAGAATGAAACAGGAACCCTAAAAGTGTGGCAGCAGCATATTCCTAGAGCACTTTGTGTTTCATGTAAGAGTCAGACATTACGGGCCCTTCCTATGTGCAACATGGTGCCAGCATTAGGTGCCAATAGTAGGGCACAGGATCTGGCTCATATTGGGGCCCTTCCTTCATTGCCCAGGGGCTCTCATTTCCATAACTCTGGCATCAGACGAAATGGCGGAAGTGATCTATGGGAAAAGGAACATCCTTTGCAGATATTTTGTTTTAAAAATAGCTTTGCATATTTTAACTTAAAAGATTATTTTGTAAAACCAATTGTAATTAAAAAAGTCACTTTTTTTTACGGCCAAAAAGTATGTATGTGGTATGTGTGACTAAATGCCAACGTGTTAGTAAGAGTTCATTTATCTATGCATTATTTGTATGCAGCGGCTCTATAAACAGCCATGTTCACTATGCGGCGTGCCTTTCTCTTCATTGTGTGCTTTCTGTTCTACTTTTAGCTAATGTGGCAGCCATATCTACCTGCAGCCACCTGGAATATACGCCTCGAGTCTGGCAGAGCTATGTTATTCTTATGAGCCCCTCATCAGCCTGGAATATACGCCTCGAGTCTGGCAGAGCTATGTTATTCTTATGAGCCCCTCATCAGCCTGGAATATACGCCTCGAGTCTGGCAGAGCTATGTTATTCTTATGAGCCCCTCATCAGCCATACACTCAGTTTACACATTTACCTGTACAGGT